>NC_141687.1:1185453796-1186053796 GCF_964263255.1 Lissotriton vulgaris
TGTCCGAGTTCAGTTTCAGGCGGCTGTTCTTCATCCATTCGGCTACCTCTTTCATCCCTTCGTGTAGGTTGGCTCTGGCGGTCGCGGGGTCGTTGGTGAGGGAGAGGATCAGCTGGGTGTCGTCGGCGTAGGAGATGATGTTGAGGATGTGCTGGCGTGCGATGGCTGCGAGGGGGCTCATGTAGATGTTGAAGAGGGTTGGGCTGAGTGATGAGCCTTGAGGAACGCCCCAGATGACTTTGATGACTTCTGATCTGAACGGGGGGAGGCAGGCTCTCTGTGTCCTTCCGGCGAGGAAGGAGGTGGTCCACTCCAGTGCCTTCTCCTGGATTCCGACGTTGCTGAGGCGCTGTACTAGGGTACGGTAGCAGACAGTGTCGAATGCCGCGGAGAGGTCTAGGAGGATGAGAGCCGCTGTTTCTCCATTGTCGAGCAGAGCTCGGATGTCATCGGTGGCTGCGATCAGGGCGGTCTCGGTGCTGTGGTTGGCCCGGAAGCCAGACTGCGAGAGGTCGAGGGATCCGTTCGTCTCGAGGAAGGCGGCCAGCTGTTTGTTGACGGTCTTCTCGATGACTTTAGCGGGGAACGGGAGCAGAGAGATGGGTCGGTAGTTCTTGAGGTCGGTGGGGTCGGCTGATGGCTTCTTGAGTAGGGCGCTGAGTTCGGCATGCTTCCAGTTCTTCGGGAAGGTAGCGGTGTTGAAGGAGGTGTTGATGATGTCTCGCAGGTGGGGTGCGATGACAGCGTCAGCCTTGTTGAAGACGTGGTGAGGGTGTCAAGGTTACAAGCACTCTTACCTGTAGGTTGCTTGTAGATGGATTTCGCAAAGACGTTATGGACCAACTTCCCTGAATTCTAGGCAACTCCTAGTGATTAGTTTTAAAACACTTAGGTAATCAAATAGAAATTAGGGAGGTAGGCCGGATCGTGGATGCTACCTGTTCCTTGGTTGTCGACCTGCGAGGCAACAAAGAAACCTTTTGTAATATCTATCCCTGTATTACTAAAATCATTTAACCTACAACTACTCTTACAGTTTCTTTCTTTAACTAACTCTTAAAAGCCTACCTGCGACTGTTCAAATCTAAGCGTCGCGTCCGTGTTGTCGTCGTGAAGGATTGGAGCAGAGCAGGCTGTTTGACGACAGAGTTGCAGCCAAGAAGGAGAGTTTTCGTTTCTCCTAGAAAAAGCAATTATGTGAGAATAAGTTACTTCCTTTTCTAAAGTTCGTTTAACACCTTGGCATTGCACCTAACAATGTACATGTCACTTACTCTGTGATCTCAGTCGTGTCTTTCTTTTCCTTCACAACCTAGGTAAAAAACAATACTAAACAAGAAACAATTTTGCCAACACAATCATCAATAATTATTGTCCCATGATTTCACTTTGATATTTCTCAAAGCCTTATTTTCTTTTCTTTCAGTATATCTTAATCAGACTGTCTCTTCAATCAAGTTTCACCAAAACGTCTTTGAGTTATTGTCCAGGTAAGTTCTAGTTTTTGTAAACCAATTGCTGCTTGCTTGCGATGGGCGCCTGAAGCAACAAACTAAATAAAAGTTTTCACTTAGCTTTTCAATGTCTGTGTTTTCTCTTGCAGGGTCGCGTGCAGGATGCGTGAAGAAGAGATGAACACCTTCGGAAGTTTTCAGGGCGTTGGCTGGCGTTTTCCGGCTTCCAGGGCTCTCCAAGGTGATCCTCTTGAGGGCGGTGGCAGGAGGCAAAGCGTCGAGAAGCGTTGGGTGTGGCTATTTATAGCAGAGCCACACCCGAGGATTGATGACGCATCGCGCACCGTTTTCCTGCGTGCGCGAGCGTCTCCAGAAGATTCCCCTGCTTGTTGTTCAGTTCTAAATCTAATCGCCTGCAAACAACTCTATTACCAGAATGTCAAATGCTACTAAATTATTAATATTGCTCAGCGCTTTCACACTTGACAACAAACAATACTTGGCAACATCAATTAGCAATATACCTAGAGAGATGCAAGCGATATGTACAATAAACCTCTGAAAACTCAGTACACTCACAAATGAACAGTTAAGTACAAACATCATTACACATTACACTTTGGAGTGCTGGTAGCACGGGACAGGGGTGAGTTTCTTGATGGGGTTAAAACTGCTCACTTTAGAGCAGAATGTGTTTAAGACTTGCGATTCATGACAGTACTCCCCTCTCAAGAGCCCTCCCAAAATCTGAGGAACAGGTATTGGTTTGTTTGGATTTTGCAGATGAAAACGTTTAAGTAATCGAGGAGAAAGTTGTAAATTTGAAAGAGGTTCCCAGGTTCGTTCCTCCGGACCATAACCTTTCCAATGTATTAAATAAAACAATTTCCCTCGAATTCTTTTTGAATCTAGAATATTTTGAACTTCGAATTCAGGAACTCCATCAATGTGTATGGCTGCGGTATTCTTTTTAAATCTAGTCATAGGATCACAGGGTTTAACCAATGATACATGAAATACCGGATGAAATTTATATCTGGTTGGTAAAGTTAGTTTAATACTAACGGGATTTATTACTTTCTCAACAGCAAATGGACCGATAAACTTGGGACAGAATTTATTACAAATCTTTATTTTTAGGTTCTTTGTGGATAACCACACCTTATCTCCGATGGAGTATTTGGGTGGTGGCTTTCTGTGTAGGTCTGAAGTTTCTTTTTGACTTTCTTTTGCTTGGGCTAAATGATATTGAGCCTGACTTTGAACATGAACTAGTTTCTTAATATGATCTTCCAATGACGGTATTACAGAAGGGAATTGTACAGATCCCGGGATATTTTTAGGATGAAATTCATAAGTGCAGAAGAAGGGTGAAAGAATAGTGGAAGAATTATCCATGTTATTAAAAGCGTATTCCAGGACCCATAATATATCTGACCATTCTTTTTCTTCTTCTGCTAAAGCACATCTTAAAAGCTGTACTATGGTTTGGTTGGTTCTTTCGGTTAAGCCATCCGTTTGGGGATGATACCCAGAAGATGTGCGAATGTCCATATCTAAGGTTTTCCCTAAATTTTGCCAAAAGTGAGAAACAAATTGAGGGTCTCTATCAGAAAATATTACCGATGGAATGCCATGCAAACGAATTATCTCCTTAGAGAATATGTGAGTCAACTCTTTTGCAGAAGGAATTTTCTTTAGTGGGATGAAATGAGCCATTCGAGAAAAATGGTCAACCACGGTTAGAATAGTGTTAAAACCTTCCTTGGTTTTAGGGAGATCAACTATAAAGTCAAGGGATATTGTGTGCCATGGTTGAGGTGGGATTGGGAGAGGAATTAAAAGACCACTAGGTGCTTGGTGTTGTAACTTATTCTGTGTGCAAACTACACAAGTCTCAATATAAGATTTCACATCGTTTAACAAAGAGGGCCACCAAAATGTTCTTTTAATTAATTGACTGGTCTTTGTTACTCCTGGGTGTGCAGACATTAAAGTTTCATGATGTAAATGTATCACTTTATTTTGCAGTTCTTGTGTGGGTACCAAAATCTGTTCGTTCATATACAACAAACCATCTTTCATCTGCATCAAAGGATACAGGTCATACCACTCTTGTATCGTCTTTTCTTGTATCTCTTTTTTTATGTTTTCCATTACATCAGTTACAATTACACCCACTTTAAAACAATGATCTGGCAGTACCGGTTGAATCTTTTCAGGAGAACAATCTTTTTCTTCTACAATTCCCAAACGTGACAAAGCATCTGCTTTTAGATTCTCTTTTCCGGGACGATAAGTGATTATAAAATTGTAATCATTTAAAAATAATGTCCAACATAACTGCCTAGCAGTGAGAGCTTTAACTGAACGCAAAAACTGTAGGTTTCTATGATCCGTATAGATGGTTACTGGATGTCTTGCCCCCAACAAGTAATGACGCCATTCTTCGAAAACTGCTTTAATGGCTAACAACTCTTTGTCAGCTATAGCATAATTTTGTTCTGTAGGGGTCAGTTTCCTTGAATAATATGCAATTGGATGCATCTGACCTGTTTCTTTGTGTCTTTGAGATAGAATGCCACCGATGGCAAACTGAGAAGCATCTGCTTCAACTATAAAGGGATTGGAAGGATCCAGGTGCATTAATATAGGTGCCGTAGTAAACTGTCTTTTAAAATTTTGAAATGCTTCCTCTGCATCGTTACTCCATTCAAACTTTATATTCTTTTTTAGTAACCTAGTAATTGGGGTTAGCATGTGAGAAAAGTTACAGATAAAACGTCTATAAAAGTTAGCGAACCCCAAAAAGCTTTGAATCTGTTTAACAGAGGAGGGACTGGTCCAATCAAGTACTGCTTGAATTTTCTTTGGATCCATCTCGATACCTTCTGGACTTAAGACACATCCAAGAAATTCTACTCTTGTAGTATGAAATGTACTTTTCTCAAGTTTTATGTACAAAGAGTTGTCAAGAAGTTTTCGAAGAATAGCTCTTACTTGTTTTACATGTTCTGTGGTGTTTTTAGAATAGATGAGAATATCATCTATGTACACGATGCAACAAATATCCAAAAATTCTCTTAAAACTTCGTTTATAAAAAATTGGAAAGCCGCAGGGGCGTTGCATAGTCCAAATGGCATGACCTGATATTCGTACAAACCGAATTTGGTACGAAATGCTGTTTTCCATTTGTCTCCGCTCCGAACCCTGACCAAATGGTAAGCTCCTCGTAAATCCAATTTAGTATAAATGGTGGCATCCTTTAATTGATCTAATAGAGTAGGAATTAAAGGAAGTGGATATCTATTCTTGATGGTGACATTATTTAGAGCTCGATAGTCAATGCAAGTACGCAACTCACCTCCTTTTTAGGGATGAAAAAGAGAGGGGAGGATACTGGTGATTTAGAATGTCGAATAAAACCGTTAGTCAGATACTCATCTAAATAGTCTCTTAAGTGTTCATTTTCTTTCTCGGTGAGAGCATATATTCGACTACACGGTAAGGTAGCCCCTGGCACTAAATCTATTCGACAATCGAAATCCCGATGAGGTGGTAGAGTGTTGGCCTTTTTTTTATCAAACACATCATGAAGATCAGAATATTCTTTAGGAACTCCTTCCAATAATAATATACTTTTTGAGTTCAAGGGGAAATTACTACCTTGAATCAGCAATTCTGAATCTTGAGATAGTAAACAAGACGATTGACAATATTCAGAATCTAATAGTACTGTTTTCTCCACCCAATTGATTTTAGGATTATGCTTTACAAGCCAGGGTATGCCGAGAATCAAACGAAATTGAGGGGCATCGATGATGTCAAAGGTTATGTTTTCTTTATGTTTATTTAAACAAGTCATTAGAAGGGTTTCAGTGTGAAACTGAATCAGTCCAGATGATAATTCTTTACCATCTACTGCTTTAACAACTTCCGGATTTTTTTTAGATTCGGTTTTAAAATCCAATTCCTTCAAAAACAAGATGTCGATAAAATTGCCTGTGGCCCCTGAGTCAAATAAAGCGTCAACTGTCCAGTCCTTCCCTTTTCCTAAAAGAGACTGTAAAGTAACCTTTATACTAAGATGATGAGAAGTTATTTCGAGAGTTATTGAGTCCAAACTACATAACATACTCGACAATCTGACCTCTTGATTTGTCGAGTTAGTTACAATAACAGTGGTCAGAGTCTATTGATTCAGAAAACAATAAATGTAAAACAAGCAATCGGTCAGGTATAAAGAAAATTAGAGTTATTCCCAGAGTGTGCGTATATTATTTATTCATTAATTTCAGCACAGTGCTTGACAGATACCCGGTTCAGTTCAATGGGTATCAGAGCATAGGGAATGCCATTACATGCAGACAAAAGAAGTACACTTGTTCAATTTATGTCATTGAATCTTATATACGTTAGTAGGCATTTAGTCTCATATAATTGTAACACTTATAAGCATGAATTAAGGAAACAAAACAGACATTTTATAACATTTGTCTACATAAATGTCGCGCTCAAAGTAATAGAGATAGGGAGACAGTTAGGTAGGATAGGTGTGATGGGGAACATGTGAGGACTGGGTAAAGGTGGTTGTGACTAGAAGCAATCACAGTGGGATAAAAATAAACCCTTTACAGTCTGTGGTTAGATCTGAAGTTCCAAATATCCACATATACATAGGATTAGTATTATTCTGTTGATTGATCCTATGATTGGCGAGTGGTTATGATCAGGTCTACGTTTCGACCCCCAGGTTAAAGGGTAGGTTTGATCCTCAAATTGGGGTCTTCATCAGGACACGAGAAAACAGGAGCGCCTAAGAATAACAATTTAAATTGAGTGTATCATATTTCTAAGGAAGCTAAAAAACACACTGAGGGAGCATATCAAAAAGTGGTAAATGGCTTACTTTAGCAGGAGCAAGACCTATTTCTTTAGGAATACAATGAAAGTATGTCTCTCCCAATCCTACTCGATTGGTACTAACATGAGACATTGTTACATTCCTTCCTCCTCCAGAACCACGTGTGGTGCGATAACTATGTCCGCACAAACGCTGATTGGGCTTGATTAGAGGAACAACCCTTTGGATGGAAGGCACCTACTCCCAGTAAGTACCCCCATATGATTTCCTAGACGAATAATGCGTGCTCTACGCCTACAAGTATCTGTGCTAGTAACTAATCATTCCCCTTTCAGATGAAGGCGGGATACCCACTCCAATAGAATAGGAACCCTTGTTGGTCCCACCGCAATGGCCACGTAAGGGCCCCTGCTAAAGTAAGCCATTTACCACTTTTTGATATGCTCCCTCAGTGTGTTTTTTAGCTTCCTTAGAAATATGATACACTCAATTTAAATTGTTATTCTTAGGCGCTCCTGTTTTCTCGTGTCCTGATGAAGACCCCAATTTGAGGATCAAACCTACCCTTTAACCTGGGGGTCGAAACGTAGACCTGATCATAACCACTCGCCAATCATAGGATCAATCAACAGAATAATACTAATCCTATGTATATGTGGATATTTGGAACTTCAGATCTAGCCACAGACTGTAAAGGGTTTATTTTTATCCCACTGTGATTGCTTCTAGTCACAACCACCTTTACCCAGTCCTCACATGTTCCCCATCACACCTATCCTACCTAACTGTCTCCCTATCTCTATCACTTTGAGCGCGACATTTATGTAGACAAATGTTATAAAATGTCTGTTTTGTTTCCTTAATTCATGCTTATAAGTGTTACAATTATATGAGACTAAATGCCTACTAACGTATATAAGATTCAATGACATAAATTGAACAAGTGTACTTCTTTTGTCTGCATGTAATGGCATTCCCTATGCTCTGATACCCATTGAACTGAACCGGGTATCTGTCAAGCACTGTGCTGAAATTAATGAATAAATAATATACGCACACTCTGGGAATAACTCTAATTTTCTTTATACCTGACCGATTGCTTGTTTTACATTTATTGTTTTCTGAATCAATAGACTCTGACCACTGTTATTGTAACTAACTTTACTGACCCAGGTCAGAGGTTTCTTAGGGTGTACCCCATTGAAACTTACTACTCTTGATTTGTCGAGCCAGTTAGTTTTCCGACTGCTGCACTAAAGCTACCTCTGTGTTCTTACCTTTAGGTTTATTTGGGCGTACTGGACATTCTTTAACAAAATGGCCTGACTTTCCCCAATAAAGGCATTGATTCAATTTCCTCCTTTTGTCCTTTTCCTCTTTACTCAAAGGTCATTTGATGGTTCCTATCTGCATAGGTTCTCCTAAATCTACCTTAGGTGTGGATTCAGTTTTTACACTACTGTATGTTTCTTTAAAAGAAAATACTTTAGATTCGGTCTTTCCTTTCTCCCCTCTGCGTTCAGATAAGCGATGATTTAGTTTTACCACTAAATCAATGAAGTCCTCTATATTATCTGGTGGATCTAAAATTTGCGTGACCATATCCTTTAACTCGTCTTTAAGACCTTTGTAGAAAAGGGAAACTCTCTTCTCGTCGGGCCAGCGAGCTTCAATAACTAGTCTGTTAAACTGGGATATTTAATGTAATAAATCTGATGAACCTTGTTTTAGATGTAATAGTTCATGATCTGCGGATTGAACAAAAAAATGTTTGGCAAATAATTTTTTCATAGTGTTCTTAAAACGTCGAAGATCATAAAGTATAGGGTCATCTCGTTCTACAATTGGTACTGACCATAAGGCTGCGTCACCTCCTAAGTAAGAAAAAATGAAAGCTATCTTGGAGGAATCATCAGGAACAGCTGTTGGTTTGGCTATAAAATGTAGATGACATTGATTTAAAAAGATTGAGAACTTGTTACTGTCCCCATAAAACCTTTCAGGTTGTGCCAAAGGAACTGGTACAGGAGTCACAACTTGAATCTGAGTTGGTGCAGTAGATGAACTAGAACTAGAATGCACGGTTTGAAACCCTGGTTGAAACGTTGCTGGTTTCAACACAGATTTCTGAGTTGGGGAAAAACTCCAAGTACTAGGATCAGATTGTTGTATACTGTTTTGAATCAGAGTAACATCTCTACGAAGGGCAGCATTTTCGGCTTGAATTGCGGTCAACATGTTTGCTATATCTTGCAGAGAACTCGAGACGGAAGAATCCATAACGTCTGGGCGAAATAATCGTCGTGGGCTTTGCCTTCTGTCAAGGTTACAAGCACTCTTACCTGTAGGTTGCTTGTAGATGGATTTCGCAGAGACGTTATGGACCAACTTCCCTGAATTCTAGGCAACTCCTAGTGATTAGTTTTAAAACACTTAGGTAATGAAATAGAAATTAGGGAGGTAGGCCGGATTGTGGACGCTACCTGTTCCTTGGTTGTCGACCTGCGAGGCAACAAAGAAACCTTTTGTAATATCTATCCCTGTATTACTAAAATCATTTAACCTACAACTACTCTTACAGTTTCTTTCTTTAACTAACTCTTAAAAGCCTACCTGCGACTGTTCAAATCTAAGCGTCGCGTCCGTGTTGTCGTCGTGAAGGATTGGAGCAGAGCAGGCTGTTTGACGAGAGAGTTGCAGCCAAGAAGGAGAGTTTTCGTTTCTCCTAGAAAAAGCAATTATGTGAGAATAAGTTACTTCCTTTTTTAAATTCGTTTAACACCTTGGCATTGCACCTAACAATGTACATGTCACTTACTCTGTGATCTCAGTCGTGTCTTTCTTTTCCTTCACAACCTAGGTAAAAAACAATACTAAACAAGAAACAATTTTGCCAACACAATCATCAATAATTATTGTCCCATGATTTCACTTTGATATTTTTCAAAGCCTTATTTTCTTTTCTTTCAGTATATCTAAATCAGACTGTCTCTTCAATCAAGTTTCACCAAAACGTCTTTGAGTTATTGTCCAGGTAAGTTCTAGTTTTTGTAAACCAATTGCTGCTTGCTTGCGATGGGCGCCTGATGCAACAAACTAAATAAAAGTTTTCACTTAGCTTTTCAATGTCTGTGTTTTCTCTTGCAGGGTCGCGTGCAGGATGCGTGAAGAAGAGATGAACACCTTCTGAAGTTTTCAGGGCGTTGGCTGGCGTTTTCCGGCTTCCAGGGCTCTCCAAGGTGATCCTCTTGAGGGCGGTGGCAGGAGGCAAAGCGTCGAGAAGCGTTGGGTGTGGCTATTTATAGCAGAGCCACACCCGAGGATTGATGACGCATCGCGCACCGTTTTCCTGCGTGCGCGAGCGTCTCCAGAAGATTCTATGCAGCTAGGAGGTTTTTTAGGTTACCAGAGTAATTGGGCGCACAACCTGAGTGGCCGCAAAGTGAATAGTGATATGAAGTGGATGGTATAGGCAATAGGGCGAGCGGTAATCCCTCACAACCACTCAAGGTTGGACCAGGATGATCCACACAAATAGCAACAAACAACAAAGCCCCTGCGCTATACAAAATTAGAACATTCTTGTTAATGTTGGTGTCTTTAGAGATGGTAAGTTGTGTACATCAACACTTTCGGAGTAACTTTTTGAGAATTACAATCATCCAAATAGAAATATAGAAGTTCAGGAAAGACGTTCTGTTCTTGGTGTGAAGTGTCAGTTTATTGTTGATTTAGTTAGGCCAACACGTGTTTCATCGCAGGGAACACACTGCGAATCTTCAGGGCTGGATAGAAACATAAAAGGTGCATTTGCAACATGTTCTTGTCTTGTAAGCAGTCTTCTAGTGACTACTCGTGTAAACCCAAGTGAAAAAGAAAGGCATGCCATAGGTGACTTTGTGTCACTGTGACTCAAGTTCAATGGCTTAGTGACTTAGTGAGCTATTAAGTGTACATGTGGTTGGGTGAATCTGTAGAGACATTTTTCTTAAATATTTTTCAATTTTCTTTATGCAATTGTCCATTTGGAAAAGCAATTTAAGGTAAACATAAATTCAGTCTATGCACTGACCGGAAGAAAAATAAAGATAATGTGACAAAGTGAAGAGAGTGTTATTGTGTCAGAGAGGGCGGTATCCCCAAGTGACTCATGTGATATTTTCATATAGCTGGGTAGCATAGTAGTTGTGAAAATGTATTTACATTTGTAATATCACGCTCTAGTTATATACAACAATATTTATTCTCGTTAATGATCTAAAAAATCCTTTAGCTCATAATACTGTAATTATTTTATTCCAGAAATCTATCTTAGTTTCCAACTGTTTATAATCTTCCAGTTTCCTGCGATATGTGATGCTTTGTCAATCATTTATAGTGTAAAGAAGGACAGTCAGTGGCTAGACATGGTAGGATGTTTGTAGAGAGATTGTGTGAATGATTATTCTAAAAGCGACAAAGGAGGAAAATGTTGGTTGGCTATATTATTTTTCTTAAAATGATCGTTAATACTACTAGCGAACTCGGACTCTAGTGATTGTAATGAGGAAAATGTAGATGGCTCCAAAAATAGCTATTCGAGAAAGAACAAACCTCAAAAACTATACACCCACTCACCCTCATGTGGACACGGGCAAATTCGTGTTGGTTATACCCGTTTAGGGCGGTGCTTCAATTTGTTTGTTTTTGGGTACTCAAAGATTTCGGAAAACGCTGTCCGCGTAATGTTTCTGGATAGGAACATGAGTTTGTTAGTTCCTATTTTATTGTTACTTTTAAGCTATTGGTAAGGATTCAAACAAGATAAAGCAAATTCTACCTTGCTCATTAGTAAAAGGAGCTGTAACCGGGAGGAGTCGAAAAAGTATATCTAGTAATGCACTGGTATCACATAGGCGGGTACACCTAAATGAGAAAGAAAACATGGGGAATGTATTTAAAACCCGACTGGCTTACTAGGAGAACGCTAGATCTAAGGTCCTAGTTTGCGGGAGAGAGCTCGCTTACCTTGTTTGTGATATGCTCCCTCTTGAGGTTCCCGGCGCCGTTTGCCAAAAAACGGTCATGTGACAGGAAGTCACTCAGAATAAATACCGGTGTTCTGTTTTTGTTTCCACAAGAAACTAGAACGTTAGTTGCTACCTTGTAATAACAAGGAATGGCAAAGAAAAGAAGAGATACTTCACCCCTTCCGTATTAAAAATGAAGAGGAAGGGTAGATTTGTTAAGGGTCTCGTTTTTTGGAGAAAAGCTCTTGATTTAGATTATAATCTGAGCACATTGTAATATTAAAGCATATAGTAGCGTAAGAGAATCTGTTAGGTAGGTGGATTGTTTAAAATCATGAGAGCTGGTGTGGGGGTCTGGGAGTACCTCCACACTGAAACGGGGTTAGAGATTATTTGAACCAACAGTGCGAGTCCATCCCCATGTTTGGCAGAGATAGTGAGAGTATATAAAAGGTAATTGCATAGGACACAGTCGTGATTAGGATGTGTCCGTTCCAAAAATTATATTATCAAGCTTCATGACAAAGATGGAAGTGTGTATCATGCTTAATGGTCTAGATGAGTCGTTGTGGAGCCATGTGTTTAATTAGTGTATGACATTTGTGTGTGTGACCTGTGTTATGAGCAAAATTAATAACAAGATGGTTTATGCAGACAACAGTTTGTCAATACAATATATAAACCGAGCTATCTTAATACTTATTCAGTATGTGATTCAAAACAAAATGTTGAATTGTCATCACGATGTTTTTAGATTGTTACAGCTAGTGATATTCATTTTTGTGCAGTTCTGACAAAGAGAGAACATATAGACAGTGATCATTGCAGGGCTTATTATCCTAGGAAAAATTGTAGCTCAGGGTCATAATTAAGCCCAAATTCGATGCTGCGGAGACGCATAATCCAGGTGGCTTCTTTTCGTCTTAATGTCAGTTTGCGGTTGCCGCCTCTAACATGGACGGGTACTGTTTCAATTCCGTAAAACGAAACACAAAAAACCTCTGTGTTAGCCTGGCAAGTGGCTACATGAAGGGCTACTGGATATTTGGGATCCTGTTTTTGGATGGCCCTCATGTGTTCCGATATTCTGTCTTTCAACATCCTGATGGTACTTCCGACTTATTTTTTACCACATCGGCATTCAATTATGTATACCACATATTTCGTGGTGCAATTGATGTTGACTCTAATGTCATAGTTCTCTTCATTGGGTCCATGGAATTGCTTGGTTTTATGTTTAGCCTATTTACACATAGTGCAAAAGCCACATTTGAAAAACCCGTTACTGTGTTTTGTCAACCAGTCAGGGGTCAAATCTATGCGTGGAACAGTAGGGCTTAGTCTATTTCTCAAAGTTCTCCCTTTGCGAAAAGTAATTTGAGGAGTTACTGGAATCAATTCTTTAAGTACTGGATCATCTTTTAGCAGACCCCAATGTTTGGTGATGCTGTTTCTGATCAAATGGTGTAGACCATTATACTCAGTGATCATTCTAACTGAAGAGTCTTTCGCCTTCAAGAAGAGATGAACACCTTCGGAAGTTTTCAGGGCGTTGGCTGGCGTTTTCCGGCTTCCAGGGCTCTCCAAGGAGATCCTCTTGAGGGCGGTGGCAGGAGGCAAAGCGTCGAGAAGCGTTGGGTGTGGCTATTTATAGCAGAGCCACACCCGAGGATTGATGACGCATCGCGCACCGTTTTCCTGCGTGCGCGAGCGTCTCCAGAAGATTCCCCTGCTTGTTGTTCAGTTCTAAATCTAATCGCCTGCAAACAACTCTATTACCAGAATGTCAAATGCTACTAAATTATTAATATTACTCAGCGCTTTCACACTTGACAACAAACAATACTTGGCAACATCAATTGGCAATATACCTAGAGAGATGCAAGCGATATGCACAATAAACCTCTGAAAACTCAGTACACTCACAAATGAACAGTTAAGTACAAACATCATTACACATTACACTTTGGAGTGCTGGTAGCACGGGACAGGGGTGGGTTTCTTGATTGGGTTAAAACTGCTCACTTTAGAGCAGAATGTGTTTAAGACTTGCGATTCATGACAGAGGGCAAGGGTCGGTCGGAGATCCGGAGTGGATGGAGTTCATCGTGCGGATGGTGTCTTCGGTGCTGATCGGGGTCCAGGCGCGGAGGGTGGTGGTGGGGGGGCGGTGGTTCGGACGTGGCGTGCGTCGGTTGAGTGCTGAAGCTGTTGTGCATGTCCGCGATCTTGTTGTGGAAGTAGGAGGCGAGGGAGTTGCAGAGGTCTTGTGAAGTGATGTCGTTGTTCCTGGCGTTGGGGTTGGAGAGCTCTTTAACGATGTTGAAGAGTTCCTTGCTGTTGTGTGCGTTGTTGTCCAGCCGTTCCTTGAATGCAGTTTTCTTGGTGGTGCGGATCAGTTGGTGGTGTTTTCGGTTGGAGAGCTTGAGGGCAGTCATGTTGTCCGGTGTTGGGTCTCTGCGCCAGGCTTTCTCAAGGGCTCTGCAGTTCTTCTTCGAGTTCTTGAGTTCGTCGGTGAACCATGGGGCTTTCTTGCTGCCGGGTCTGCTGAGCGGGGTCCTCATGGGGGCGAGGTCGTCTGCGCAGTCGCTGATCCACTTTGTGAGGTTGGTGGCCGCTTGGCTGGGGTTCGTAGCGCTGGTGGGTGGGTTGGTTCTTGCTCAGGGAGGTTGCGAGCTGGTCGGCTGTGATCTTGTTCCAGCTTCTGCGTGCGACCTGTTGCTGTTGGTGGTGGATCGTGGTCTTTTTGAAGCTGAAGTGGACGCAACTGTGCTCCGTTCAGTGGAGTCCGGTGGCGTGGCTGAAGGCGATGTCCTTGCTGGAGGAGAAGACGGGGTCGAGTGTGTGCCCGGCGTAGTGGGTGGGGGTGGTCACCAGTTGCTTGAGTCCGAGGTTAGTGAGGTTGTCCAGCAGGGTGGTGGTGTTGCGGTCGTTGTTGTTCTCCAGGTGGAAGTTGAGGTCCCCGAGGAGGATGTAGTCAGCGGAAGGGAGGGTATGCGGGCTGATGAAGTCGGCGATGTCTTCGTTGAATTGTGTGCATGGTTCCGGGGGTCTGTAGATGAGCGTGCATCTGAGGCTGGTCTTGGGGTTGATGTGGATCTGGAAGTGCAGGTTCTCGGCAGGTGCGAGGGTGTCGTCGGTGTTGGTCGTGATGCGGATGGAGTTCCTGTGGATGATGGTGATGCCCCCTCCTGTCTGGTTGACGTGGTCCCTCCGGATGATCTTGTAGCCGTCCGGGATGGCGATGGCGATGTCGGGCGCTGAGTAGGCGTTCATCCACATTTCCGTGAGGAAGGCGACGTCTGGGGTTGTGGTGTCGATCAGGTTCCAGAGCTCAACGGCGTGTCTGTGGACTGAGCGGGTGTTGAGCAGGATGCATTTCAGGTGGCTGCTGCTGTTGCTCGTCGGGTCTTGGGCGCTGCTGGGGTGGTGCAGGTCTGGATGCAGGTGAACTTGCAGGCGTTACAGCAGAAGGGTCCGTGAGTGTTTTTCGGGGTGGCTTGGTAGCAGCCCGGGAGTCTGCCGGCATTGAGTGTGATGAGTTCGGCGGCGTCGTAGGACAGTCGGGTCGTCTTCCGTCGGTGGGGGCCGGTGTCCGGGCCCTGGGCGCGGTCCAGGCGCGGACGGGCACAGACGGGCTTAACTTTGGCGCACCTTCGACGCACAATCGGCGCTCCCGCTGCACGTCAACGCTGCGCGTGCGCACGGTCGCCATTTATGGCGAAGTGCAGGGAGGAGGAGCAGCTGGGAGGCGGGAGGGTACAGAAACAAAGGGGGCATGTCCACACTCCCGGCGGCGGCGGGAAGCGGGGCGGGTGGGCGCGGGGGGCAGTGCACAGGGGGGCAACAGCACGGGCAAAGGAACCAGATGGGCAGGAGGAAAATAGGGTTACATTACAGTACAAATACGTGGGAAGAAAGAAAATAAGGTTACAGAACAGTACAATGCAAAGACACTTTCAGAAACGCCAAGGATAATCGGCAAGCAGCGAGTGACGGTGGGGGGGCGTGGCCAGGAGGAGGATACAATGAGAAAATACAATACGAAGATACAGTAAGAAAATAGGGTTACAATGCAGTACAAATACTTGGGAAGAAAGAAAAATAAGGTTACAGAACAGTACCACACAATGACACTTTATAAAACGCCAAGGGCAGACGGCAAGCAACGAGTGGCGGCGGGGGGGCGTGGCCAGGAGAAGGAAGGCTCAGCGAGGCTGAGAACAGCGGCAAGTGGGGGCACGCGCGACAGCTGGTGGCCGTGCGGCGCGGGGGTGTCCTAAGGATAGGTCACACTCACCTGTGCTGCACGGTCGCTATTTATGGCCAAGTGCAGGGAGGAGGAGCAGCTGGGAGGCAGGAGCGGGGAGGATACAGAAACAAAGGGGGCGTGTCCACACTCCCCGTGGCGGCAAGAAGCGGGAAGCGGGGCGGGTGGGCTCGGGGGGCAGTGCAAAGGGGGGCAACAACACGGGCAAAGGAACCAGATGGGCAGGAGGAAAATAGGGTTACATTACAGTACAAATACGTGGGAAGAAAGAAAATAAGGTTACAGAACAGTACAATGCAAAGACACTTTCAGAAACGCCAAGCAAAATCATTTCCCTTAGGATTTTAAAACCTAATTTGGTGCAAGCAGCAATACGTTAACAATAATCATAAGTTTATATTTTCTACTAGAGAAAAATAAATACAACTGGTCGAAGAGACATAAGAGCTTGAAGCTTTAAAAATAATAAAATAGGAAAACAAATTAAATGCTTAGCCAGCCATATGCAAAGAATAATAAAATAGGAAAACAAAATTAAATGCATAGCCAGCCAAATGCAAAGACTAATTAATAAAAGTTAAAATATATACATAAACTCCATTAAAAAAAGTTAAAAAGTTTTATACAGCTTAATTCCATTTTTGGGAGAAGTCACCCCAGCTGTTCAATTGCACATTTATTCATATTGTTCTCCTCTGTGTGGTAAGTGATATGCACATCAACGTATTTGTAGAGATGGCTATTACAAATGTTCTCATGTCTGAAGCCTCTCTGTTAGGGTAGCTACAGCATCACTAAATTCCAGTTTCTAAATCCCCTCTTTTTGTAATAAAACAAAAGAAGTAAAATGTAGGCTGGATTGTTAAAATAACGAACCGTACAAAAGTGTTGGGGGGAATACTTGCAACTAGTCCAAACCACTAGAAGTCACTCTGGGCAGCATTCCAATCCATCGTTTTCTGTCCATTATGCCACTCTAGACAGAGACCCACTTGGTCTCTGTCTTGGCAGCACAAACTGGATTATTCCTGTTGGGGCAAGAAGAAGGCTGATATGCATATGTCTAGCTCTAATCTGAGATGGCATAGCGGGCTAAAAAAACACTGGTTGCAACGCTAAAGCGTGTCAATGCAAGTGGCTGGACTCCTTGCAAGCCTTTCTTCCATCATCTTTTCTGTGTTTGTTGATAAAATGATTACCAACAGTTACCAGAAGAGGTTGGCAGGTATTTTACAGTCTGTTGTTGACAACACAGCAAAAACCGCCATTTGATCATTCTCGATCTGGTCTCCTTGAAGGTTATTTGGTAGTGCTCCAGCACTCCAGCGTCCTTAGTTCCAGTGGTCCTGGAAGTATGCCTGTTACCTGAACCCTTCCGGGGTATTATGACTTGTCTTTGGCGCTGGAATGAGAAATCATATCAGCCTGAGTTACGGTTCCCCTAAATTCATTTTCTGTTGCTCGCTGAAGTCTTGTGCTTGTGAGAGGCGCCTGGCAGGGGTAACGTTTGCAACAGCTGATTTGCAATGATCCTCTGTCTCCATCCTTTTTGTTAGAGGGCCAGCCAGAAATCATCTTCCCAGCTTCAGCACCTAGAGCTGGTTGCAGCCTGTGCCCTTATACTAGTCGTGCCAAAGATGAAGCACAGTGTCTATGTGTCAGGCACCCAAAACAACCTATGCCAATTATTGTAAGGTATTGTAGCAGTTATATAGTGCGTCATACGTAAAGGTGGGGCACCAAAGTACATTTTCCAATAGGTAGCATCCAAGAACATGACATGAGTGTGTGGTGGGAAAAGTGCTACTTTTACAGTCCTTTGTTGGAAGCTTTTTTGTGTCATGCATGTGTCGCCAGAGAACTGATGTTATCTTGCCCTAAGGCGCAGTATCTAGGAGTGTGCAAGGTGGAGTGGTGTGAGACAGGCGCACAACATATAATTGAAATTAGTAGGCATTAACAATGGACTCTGGAAATCCTGTGCTACGTTTCATGGTTTCTACTATGTTAGAGGGAGGGATTTGCCTGGATTGTCAATGCTATTGGAATCCAGTTGAGGAGCTCAGAAGGGCTAAAATGTATAGGCAAATCCCCTGCACCAAGCTAGCCAAGGTAGGAGCAGGGTGCTGTGCGCAGAGGACTTTGGAATATGTTTGGGCAAGGATTCTGATCTGTCAATAATTCTAGGTGCTTTTGACCACATCACGAGACAGGTAGCAGCCAATTTGACGCTCCATTGTAAATTGAGGCCCAAGAAACACAAAAAATGGTTTGACCAAGCGTGGGCCAGTGTGCGCACAGCTCTCTTGGGGGAGCTGAACGAGGCCCTAAGAGAAATGGCATGGCATGGGACGAACTCAGCCAGGTGAGCGTTTTGATCAGTAGCACCAGATTTTGGAGAGTGGTTAATAGCCCAACGTTTGACAAATCAAATAATTCTGTTAAAGATTGTCTTATTCCTCTGGAAAGGTGGGTTCAACACTTTAGGAGTATATATACCGACGTGAGTCAGGGACTGTCTAAATGGCAAGGGGTCACCACCCATGCCTCAAGTGTTGTGTTCTCAGAAGGGGAAGTCATCGAGGCAATTATGTCAACTTCAAGGGGAAAGGCACCAGGCCCAGATGGTGTCCCAGCCGATCTTTCCAGGGCAGATTCTATTGTATGGGCTAAGATTTTTACTTTTGATTTTAACGCTGCGACACAGGTCGGTTTTCCCCCGTCTTGGGCTATGGCGGTAATTATCCCAATATTTAAAAAGGGCTCAAGAGAGGATCCGGCCTGTTATAGACCGAAATCACATTTAATGTCGATTGGCACGGCTAGGGCAAGGAAGGTCAAATGTTATTGTAAGGGGTTGGAACTCACGAAAGTCTCCGCCTTCCCATATTTAGGCGTTCTTTTTGATGAAAGACGATCGTGGGTTAGGCAGCGTGCACATAAAAAGAATACACTTGCCAGGGCTTCTGGGGCAATACTAGGGTTTGCAAGAAGAATAGGCTCTAAACCATTCCCGGGCCTCATGAAGATTTATAATGCCACGTGCCTCCCAATGGTGATCTATGAGAGTGACGTATGGGGTTACACCGAGACTGGTGAAATACAGGGAGTTGAAAATAAGTTCTTTCGTAGGATGCTTTCGCTCCCAGCCTCTACTCCAATTTTTAACTTTCATGAGGACCTAGGTGCCGGTTTTTATCTCAGAAAAGGGGGTGGTGAAGAATTGGCTTGGTAGTTTAGTCTGCCCTGTTCCCATGATGCACTGGGCCAGGGACAGACTGATTTGCATATAGCCAGGTTCTGAGCTGGGATGGTGCAGTGAGATAAATAACGGTGATGGATCAAGCCCTGATCTTTGGACTGGGTAAGAGTGGTCTGCTTAATTCAGACACTCTGTTCATCACCACCCCCTTTTCTGAATCGTTTTTGACCACTATAGGTGTGGCAGGGTATACTCAGACATGAGTCCCTTTCTCACTGCACCATCAGGATTCAAGCAAGCCGGGCCGAAGAAGGCTGAAATGCCAGAAACCGGTCCCCGGTAGCTTGTCTCCTTTCTGGTGAAGAATTGGCTTGGTAGTTTAGTCTGCCCTGTTCCCATGATGCACTGGGCCAGGGACAGACTGATTTGCATATAGCCAGGTTCTGAGCTGGGATGGTGCAGTGAGATAAATAACGGTGATGGATCAAGCCCTGATCTTTGGACTGGGTAAGAGTGGTCTGCTTAATTCAGACACTCTGTTCATCACCACCCCCTTTTCTGAATCGTTTTTGGCCACTATAGGTGTGGCAGGGTATACTCAGACATGAGTCCCTTTCTCACTGCACCATCAGGATTCAAGCAAGCCGGGCCGAAGAAGGCTGAAATGCCAGAAACCGGTCCCCGGTAGCTTGTCTCCTTTCTGGTGAAGAATTGGCTTGGTAGTTTAGTCTGCCCTGTTCCCATGATACACTGGGCCAGGGACAGACTGATTTGCATATAGCCAGGTTCTGAGCTGGGATGATGCAGTGAGATAAATAACGGTGATGGATCAAGCCCTGATCTTTGGACTGGGTAAGAGTGGTCTGCTCAATTCAGACACTCTGTTCATCACCACCCCCTTTTCTGAATGGTTTTTATCTCAGATCAGATTGCAGTTGCCCCATTACAAAGCTGGCTGAGAATTTGGGCACAACCGTCACCTAACTTGAATCAGTTGATCATTCAAGACTTCGTGGCTCTAGACAAAGGGCTTGACATCCCTTGGATCATCTACATTAAGACCCAAATGGATTCACTTGCCTGTTTTGACCTATTTTTAAGTCCTAGAGCTCTTGGCAAGGCAGCCATTAGAGGAATGAAACAGCAGTTCTTGAACAGATCGATGTTAATAAGGGTGAAAGGGGAATTAGCCAAACCCTCAGTGAGGAGCTTTGTTACGTTGAGTTTAGGTAGGCAGATGGAGCCGTATCTAACTTACATAAATAAACCTTATCATTTATTCACCCTTATTATATTTAAGTATAATATGGTGCCCTGGTTACTATCGTTCCCAAAAGGTTTTTTTAAAGAGGTCTCGCTTGGTCTCTGTCCTAGCAGAACACCCTCCATATGATGTTTTTCTGGGATTTCTATGTTACGCAGGAAATTTATCATACCACTTCTAAGCGGGTGCAACTTTGAACAAGTTAGGCCAGCATTAACTTATTTGCAAATACTGGGCTCCCCGGTTGTGTGTTTTGGGGTAGGCAGTTACATTATAGGGGCAATTAGGCGTCGGAATAGACTTTTATTATAGTCTTTGCTTTGTTTAATTTAAGGACCCTTGACAAAATCAACTTTTTTAAATGATGGACATTGGTATGTGACAAACATTTTAATATATTTTTTTTTAAATACCAAGGAATTTTTTGGGTAGGAATGTGTATTATATGAGGCCCATGGTGTTCTTGTAAATGGCATGTGAACTGAAATGAACTTTTGTATCAAATATAAAGTTTTAATGCAATATTTAATGTGATCTGCACTTTGATGATTTTAAATTTTAACCGAATAAAGTAATTTTTGACTTTGACTTTGCTATGTGTGTGTTCATCACAAAAGAGGAACAAATCAGGCAAGCTCAGTAGTTCAAATTAATACATGAATAATGCAGAGTTGCTATTGAATCCGTAAAATGGATTGCAAATGGACAAGAATGGAAGTTAGTGAAGAGCGCAGTTGCCTTGCACCTTTTTAAGTCAAGGAAAATGCATACTGCTGTACAAATACAACACACGAGCAAGGAGAGAAGTGGAAGAGCCACGAGGGTGGCAGACTGGGAGGAAACTGCACAATCTCTAAAAATGCCTGCATTACACCTACTCGTGCTAGGCTGAAGGAAGCCAACATTTTCAGCAGAAGTTTATACCCAAATCCCCTCTCATGGTCTTGAAGGCTCCCAGAGGTAGACGAGAAACTGTTAGGCAAGCACTAGTAGTCATGGGCTAGGCCCTAGCCACACTGGCACCCTTCTCATTTTAGATTGAAATGTAGTGTTTAAGAGGTTGAGACCCTGACAGCACAAAAATTAATGAATCCAATGTGTGTTACCATTCTGTTCTTACCCCTCTGTGCACTATTTTCCTTAGGTCCAACAGACCCATTTTTCCTTTATCCTTTAAATGAGGAGACATCCTCCCTCGACTGCAGAAGCACCTGCCTCATATCTTCCACTTTCATTATTGGTATTGAATGTCATTTCAAAGCTAAAACAAGAGACAATGTGGTGAAGGGAGACTTACCCTGCTTCCAAAGTTTTTATCTTGGCATATATTTGGTAGTTCTTACTTTGTTCAATCTTAGCACAACTCTTTTCTGACGAGTGATCCTGGTGACAAACAACAACTTTTATTTATGTCTATATATGTTAACTTTCATCCAATTGGCTACTGTTGTAGAGCACTTTAAATTCAGCCTCTCTGAATGCTGGCTCTGGCCAGCAAAGTTTTTTTTTTTAATGCGCTGCATAGTGCAACTCATGTCTGCCTTGTGAGCATTGAACCTTTACTTGCTTGGTTCATTCAAGAACACTAAGGACATGGGCCTTGTAGGAGCATCTAAGGGACTTAAAACCAGCTCCTACCACTCCAAGGCTATTAGCAATGTCTTGGGCAAACTTTCTGATTTCTGCACACTCAGGGGCCTATTATGATGGCGGGCGGATCGCCACTGCCCGGCCAGTGGTGGCGATCTACCCACCATCATGACTACATTTACCCCCTGCCATAATACCATGGCGGGGGTCCCGTGGCGGACGGAAAGTCCGTCCGCCGCTTTTCCGTGATCAGCAATCATCACGATTTCCGGCCTGACGGAAAAAGACCACAATATGGTGGTGGTGCCTTGCAGGCGCCGCCATCCATATCGTGATGGTTGCAGTGGGTATGCCGTTCTATGGCGGAGACTCCACCATGGAAAGGCATGTGGGAAATGACTATGGGGGCCTGTTGCGGGTGGGGGGCTGCACTTGGGGGAATCTATGGTACCCCCTTCATTGTAATGCTCAAGGTGACACGCACTGTGCGGTGCCTTTCACGTTTTGCATGGCAATGCACAACCTGCCTCTTTGGCATTGCAGTAGGTGCTGCTTACAGCACCGCCCGCCGCAATGTCAAAGATGCGGGATGCGACCGCCAGGGTGGGGGTCACATCTTAATTAGCGGTGCGGGGCCGCCGCACCCCTGGTGGCTGGTACCAGCACTGCTAGGATGGCAGGTGTACTAAAGTCCGTCCGCCATCCTAATGGGGCCCTTAGTCCTATTCTGAACCTTACAGTTGCAGTGACGTCTTATGCAACTTGTTTTTACCTGCATTAAAAGTAGAAATGCGCCGAGCCACGACATCATAGTATTCCCTACTGACTCAAGGCTGCTCGGAATGAAGAAAACTAAATACATGTCACTACTCTCAGACATCTAAATGTGTTCTTCTTCAGTGGAAGAACCCCATCGCTTTGACAGCATGAGACAATGCCTAGGCAGTCTTACTCCTGAAGCTTGCCACGTTGACGTGCATAATCCTTACTTAATCACATTCCAAGTAAGTTTTTAGGTCAGAGGGGCTGTTTTCTGCTTGGGGCAGTAGTGAAATATTGATCTGTTTTTGATCTTCTATAATAATTGTTAGTGGGTACATTCTAGAAGTTTAGAAGTTATTTCTCTTGGCAATACATTCCTATTGATTGAGTTTCAATTTGCGCAGAATTTATAAAGCATAACAAATGCCCAAATGTGTCAAGGAGCTGTAGTCTCAATAGTCAACTTAAGCCTGAAGAAAATATGGAACTCTCTAGATGGATAGAAGACCTCATAGCACAAAAAGCCAGGACTTTAAGGCTTTCCTAAAGGGAGAATGTGATTTAATGCCAGTCAGATGATTAGGCAAAGATTTCCATAGTCTTGCCGCCGCAACTGAAAAGGCTCTGCCTCCCCATCTGTTCTTCTGAACCAGAGGCACAGTCCCTACATTAAGGTGAGCTGATCTAAGATGTATCCCTGGGATATACTGAAGGAACATTACCTTAGTACCAGCCGGGCAGGCACCATAAAGGGCCTTGTTCACAATGCAGATGGACTTGAACATAGTGTGCTTTTTTATGAGAAGATAATGCGACTCAAGCTGTGCCCTGGCCACCGACTATCTCTTAGGGACATTCTAAATAACCCTCTTCAATGCATTTTACACTACCTGCAGTTTGGCAAAGGTACTCTAGAGTCTACATATAAGGCGTTAGAGCAGTCAATTTTAGACATGATTAATGCAAGAGCCACTTGTGGTTAAACTTGTATGAACAGATCCTCTCGTCCTTTACCTTCTGGTGAGCTAGGCTTGGCATAGCGCGAAAACCATGCCTCTGCAAGAGTTTCATTTCTGTCCTCATCAGAGTCTTTAGAATAGCTTTCATGTTAGCCACGACCCAGTAAACAGCAAATACAAAGAACCCTTGAATGGTCAATGTGAAAACAGGCTATATTCAGCAACTACAGTAACTGACACCACAGTGCCGCCAGGAGGATCAATGTGAAGCAGCAGCTGCTGTTCCAGCAGCAACATCTGGCAGCAACACTGGGATCTGTAGTTAATTGCAGAGCAACCTGAAATTAAAAGAATGATTTTATCTCAGAGAACACTGAGTCATTCTTCCCTCTGCAATGACTTTATCTATTTTCATTGCTCATAAAATCTAATAATTAGTGATGGATTAGAGCAGCCTGTCAACTTTCCTGCAGGTGTGCACATGCTTTTATATGATAGAGAGCTTTACCTTGACGGGAGAAGCGACAATTCACTTGAACAATCCGACATGAGGTACAACATTGATGTCATTAACTAGATATCAATAACATTGTGAAGCATTAGCTGCAAATAGCAATAAGTTCACTGATTGTGCTTACTGTGGACCTTACATTATATTAAACTTAAAAGATAAAGTAGAAATATACATGAAAGGAGATAGTCTGACAGACTCACTGTGACAAAGAAGATCCACATATGCACGAATGCAGCAGAGAGGAAAACTTAGGGGCCCATTAGGATGTAGGGCGGATCGCCACCACCCGCATAGCAGTGGCGATCCGCCCTACATTCGAACCTGCCCGCCACCCATTTCCCTCCGCCATATTAGTATGTGAATGGGAAGACCGTCCGCTGCTTTTCTGGCCGGTCGACAAGTCAACCGGGCGGAAAAGGATTTCATATGGTAGCGGTGTCAGCTAGACACCCCCATCCATATCAGGATGCAGACGGCAGGGAGCATTTCTGTGGCGGCGTTGCCGCCACGGAAACACATGCAGTTTTTGAGTTTGGGGGCCCGTTGCGGGCCCCCAGGATGTTGGGGGTTTGGGGGGGCACATGGGTGGTACCTACGGTACCCCCTTCATGTGCATGCACAACATGGCAGGCACCGCGCGGTGCCTGCCACGTTGTACATGCACATGCACGAAATGCATTTTTGGCATTGCGGCGGGCGTTGCTGAAAGCACCACCCGCATCAAGGTTAAAAATGCAGGATGAGCCCGCCAGTGTGGCGGGCGCATCCTAATGTCACTCACGGGACCCCCGCACATATGGCGGGCGGTCCTTTTTACCATGAGGATGGCTCGCCATCCTAATGATGCCTTAAGTGTGCGCGTGTCTAAGGCCCTTCTGATTATTGGGCTCGTTAAGTATAGCAGTAATATAATATCTGCTATGACTGATACCACGCAGTATTCATTAACTTGTAATGGGGCATATAGGGCCTGATTCAAAAAGGCCCCAGCACTCGTGGCGGGGGCCCTCACTCACGGGGGAGTCCCCACAGTCATGGCAGGGGGCCCTGCCTCGTGGCAGAGGCCCAGCATTGGTGCCCGAGGCCCCGCAGTCATGATGGGGGCCCTCACTCGTGGCGGAGCCCAGCACTCGTGGCGGAGGCCCCACACTCATGGCAGGGGCCCCTCACTTGTGGCAGAGGGCCTGCTGTTTTGGCAGGGGGCCCTCACTTGTGGCAGGGCCTGCACTTATGGCAGTGGACCCGCACTCAAGGCGGAGTCCATTCATTGGTGGCAGGGGGTCCTCACTCATAGTGGAGGCCAGGCAGTGGTGGTAAGGGCCCTCGCTCATGGCGGAGTCCCCGCAGTCGTGGCAGGGGGCCCTCACTCGTGGCGAAGGACCCACTGTGATGGCAGAAGCCCTGAAGTCGCGGTGGGGCCCTCACTCGTGGCAGAGCAGAGGCCCCGCAGTCATGGTGGGGGGCCTTCACTCGTGGTGGAGGCCCCACAGTCCTGGCAGGGGACTCTCACTCAAAGCAGAGGCCCCGCAGTTGTAGCGGAGGCCCTCACTCGTGATGGAGGTCCCACAGTGATGGCGGGGCCCTTAATTGCGGCGGGACCTCTGCAATGAGAAGCTGCAATGCAGAGGTCCCACCACAAGTGCGGAGGTTCTTTGTGAATCAGGCCCTCTTAGTTTTGCAGTTGGAATGGAGAATAACATGCAGATGTTATTATTCAACCAATTTTCACAAACATCGCTTTTGCATAACAATATATTCCACTTACTTTTAGGAGGAATATATTTACTGTTAAATGTGTGCAGTATTACTTCTCCACAGAATATCGAGTGCGGTGATGCCATTCTACGTGTATGCCCATTTTGTCTGAAAACAGGCTTTTTTCTCTAAAATGGGGAATCCAGGGTACTCCTAATAAGGGCCTCAGTGGTAATTGAAATACGGCGTGCATAAAAAAGAATGTGTGCATGACGTGCTGTTATGTGCACGCATATGCAGCACACCACACAGGGACAGGATGAGTTCTAATAGAAAAGGTTGAGGGGAAATGGAACAGACATAACCTTCTGTGTGAGGACCGAGTCCACTGCAGGAACCAGTCTCAAAACATTTTCACATTTATAGGATCCTAAAGTGAGTGTTTCTCCCTCGTTTTTGGGTAGAATTATTTATGTTGGCCCTTTGCACAAAAAACGTGGAAATGGGGCTTAATGGAAGTCAGTGGACACATGTGTGTGTATCCAACAAAGAGGTGACAACTTCTTGATTTCCAAAGGAGGCTTGGACTTGCGACATGTTCTTGGCCCCAGTAAAGTTGCTGTAAGTGAAGTCCCATGATATGTCTTATGGGAGAACACTATTGCAGAGGGAGAAGAGGCAATGCGGCTGGTGGTTCAGCTCAAAGTACATGTTATCCAGTAATACCAAGCTTTCACTTTCCACAAGAAAATCATATGGAGAGAGGTGATTGTCACAGACACGGTCTATCTGACACAAGGAATAGTACAAATGAGACCCTAGGCCACTGAGTCAAATGCAATAATACTTATTTGATTTGAGAAGGGATCTGTGGAAATTTACAAGCAGTGGCGGGGCGTTGCCCCACTAATGCCACATGGCCCCAGGGCCCATTCACCATTCTACTTCTAGTTCTATAATAAATAATAACTCATGGCTCACTGGTGCTAATTCCAGCACCGCACTGCTGCACTTGGTGAAGAGTATGGCCAATCACTGTGGCTTATGTGAAGCCATGCAGACAGTGATTGGCCATTTTTCGTGGTGACGTGACGGTGTGACGTCATTGCAGCAGACCTTCACCGCGCCACACGTCACCTCGTGTTAGTGCCTACTGCTCGTGGCTCGTCCGCTCGTGGTGTACTTCGGATCGAATTACACCTGGGCTCAGCCTTGGTTGGTTCAAGAAAGATCCCTGATCATCGTTGAGATTAAGAATCAGTCCTATTATCAGATAGATATTGAAAAAGTAAGAATCCGTAGATGCGTCGTTGCACGTTTGGCCTGTGATATGATGCGTTCATTAATGTAACAGTTAACCTTAAACCTTGTAGGTTTGTTGATTTTCTTGGCACTTTCCTGGCCCAGAGTGCGCAAGCAGCCACCAAGGCCTGAACCAGGGGCTTGTTAGCAACCTGGCCTTGGTCAACCTTAATCTCACATTTTGCCTTTATCATCAAATCCATTCCTCTGATATTAACACAACTGAGCAGCATCCCACCATGTTCCTCCGGCTTCGGAATTGGTGTATCCAAGGCCTTCTGTTAATATGCAGAGAGCTGCCTCCGCACTGTAGTTTTGCTTGATCAATAGGGGCAGAAGGGGAAGCAATTCTGGGCTGGTGCAAGTTGCTACTTGCTGGTACACATTTGAAAGTGGGGGTGGGCAGGGAAGTACAAGGCGCTGTTGCGATCAGAAGTAATTTGGCTAGTGGTGTCATGGTGCGCGTAGGCTCGGCCATAGTGTCCATAATTCAAAAAGAGCCTTGCTTGACTGAAGCCTCTTGTGTCCCGCCTGAGCCCCGGCCTCACCCGGCGCATGCCATGGCACCGATTGGAAAAGGAGTGCTTTCACTTTTCACACCATTCCAGGCTGTAAATAAATTAACCTGTTACATTCTTATTTGGCAAGATAAGAATTTTTATTCAGCAGGACTTGGGACAGAACGGGTGTGTTAAGTCAGTAAAGACCACTGATGAAAAGATAAATTAATGCATAAATAACATTGTGCCCTGCTCTGTTTGCCGAGATCAAGGGTAGATTCTTGAGGTTTTGATAGATCAGACGTACATCCCCCTCCCTTCCACCACACAGTCTACTTTTACATTCAGCGGACATTGCACCGAGTATAGAGAACAGCACAGCCCCTTAAGAGAACCCAGATTTTTGGGTGTACTGCTATGTTAAATAGAGAAAATGGCAGTGGACCGGAAGGATTTAAGTTAGAGGCAGCTAATGCACACAGACACAATCAATCAATCAATCAGAGCATTTATATAGCGCACTACTCACCCAGAGGGTCTCAAGGCGCTAGGGGAGGGGGGTCCGCTACTGCTCGAACAGCCAGGTCTTGAGTTGCTTCCTGAAGGCGAGGTGGAGGTGGGTCGGGAGGGAGTTCCATGTCTTGGCGGCGAGGTAGGAGAAGGACCGTCCCCCTGTGGTGGCTCTTCGGATGCGGGGGACGGCGGCGAGGGCGTGGCCGGTCGATCGAAGCTGGCGTTTGGGAGCGTAGAAGTTGAGGCGGCAGTTGAGGTATCCTGGGCCTTGGTTGTGTAGGGCTTTGTGTGCGTGGGTGAGGAGTCGGAAGGTGATTCTCTTGTTGACCGGGAGCCAGTGCAGGTCTCTCAGGTGTCCGGAGATGTGGCTGTGACGGGGGATGTCCAGGATGAGTCGTGCTGAGGCGTTCTGGATCCGCTGGAGTCTCTTCTGGAGTTTGGCGGTGGTTCCGGCGTAAAGGGAGTTGCCGTAGTCCAGATGGCTGGTGACAAGGGCCTGGGTGACCGTCTTCCTGGTCTCGGTGGGGATCCACCGGAAGATCTTTCGTAGCATGCGCAGGATGTCTAAGCACGACGAGGAGACAGCGTTGACTTGTCTGGTCATGGAGAGGGAGGAGTCCAGGATGAAGCCTAGGTTGCGTGCGTGGTCTGTTGGTTTAGGTGCGCTGCCTAGGGCGGGGGGCCACCAGGAGTCGTCCCAG
Source organism: Lissotriton vulgaris (assembly GCF_964263255.1). NCBI lineage: Eukaryota > Metazoa > Chordata > Amphibia > Caudata > Salamandridae > Lissotriton > Lissotriton vulgaris. The sequence goes on from NC_141687.1 coordinate 1,185,482,397, forward strand.
GCGGAGGGTGAGGATCCCAGGATGAGGTCACACATGTCAAAAAGGTAAACACACTCGCAGTACATTTGCTTTTATAATTATTGAGATACATTTTTAGATTATATATGCATTATGTTTAGCAGGGGACTTCATTTTTATTCCCAGCACTGATTTTCCAGTTTAATGCTTGGGGATGGTGATTCTCGTAAATGTAATGTTTAAGCTGTATATATGATAACCAGCTCAGCGTGTCTACAGTCGATGCATTCTAACAGAAAACCATTGGGAAGCATATTCATTTCTTCAAAGCAGAATGTTCATCTGACTTAAATTGCATCGTCAGTAATTAACATGTCACACTTCTGTTCGGAGGAACAGGATAGTTCAGTTTTAGAAGCAGTTCATCTCAAGTATTTCATATTTGTATGCGTTTTTTCTACTCGCACATGTTCTGATTAGCATTCCTAGTTATACTGAATAAGCAGCTACCTATGTTATATGACATCTCTTTATTAATGTAATAACTGCACTTTCATAATTGCTTTATTAACCTTCCTGCTTTCTCAAATTTGCTTGAAAATAATCCATTTGTCCACTCTTTTTCCAAACTTTTCACAGGGGAGAACCCCCGAACCCCCCTTAGGTTGTTTGGGCTCATTCGCTACAATAGATCGCTACTGTGCAGTGTGACAATCATTTTACGCCCCCACCACTTTCAAATATCATAAGCCCCCACTGTTTGCAAGGAATGCAGAGTGGGGATGAGTCCGTCTGGAAGGGGTATACACGGAATTGTTAACCCCTTGCCTAATGATACCAAGCAAATGAAAAGCACCTGTGTGCCCTGCTCACTCCCCTGATCCGGGCAGATAGGGAATTAGGCATCTGGGAGAAGACCCCTCCCCAAAAGAAGTAAAAGTGCCCCTCAGTCTCTTACATAATGCTGGAATCCATACTGTAAATCGTACAAAGTGGCAAAGCATTGCACCAACCATCTAAGCCCACAACAAGTAAAAACGTTTCAGAGATTATATAAAGCCCTTAAGCATGAGGCGAATCATTGTTAATTGGTAAGACCAGTCACAAGAGATTCTCTTGAGAAGAGGCACAGTCCCTTATTCCTAATTTGGGGTAAACAATACTTCCAATTGAAGTTGAATATCTATTTTCATTATTATAATTTTAAAATATTTGTATGAAAAATTATGTTGTCACACAGAGCTTTATGGAAACAGTATTGAGGCTTACGATGTTGTGAATAACAAAAGACGCTTCTTATGACCAAATCAAGGTCACTCATTTTATCCAGATCAGAAGGATGAAAAGCTGAATCAGCTTTGTGAAGGCAAGCTGAGTCAGGCAAACGGGTCAATAGACAGGATACTAGGGGTGAAAGGTATAACTAGCACACACCTCCTTTGAAGGGGGGCGAAATCGAATATCACTCGTTACAATGCGTACCAATACAACGCGTGCCATTACAACACGGGTATTAATATGCGTTATCAATTACAACAAGATACCATTACGACGTAAATTTTTACCCCGACTATGCCTTTACCACGTATGCCATTACAACGCAAAAACATGCGTGGTAAATGTATAGTCATGGTAAAAGTTTCTAAGGTAAGTGACAGTCCTCTCACAACCCATCACAACCCTCTGACACTACCCTAAACCCTAAAACACTACCCTACACTACACATACACCACAACACTATCCTAAACTTAAAACACTACCCTCAGCACACCTGACCCCCCAAACCCTAAAAAAGTAACCCCAACCCCATGCCCAATCCCCCTTACTTCTCTCTCCTCGTGGTTCCTCTCTCCTCCTGGTTCCTGCTTCACGTCGTCTCTGAGCGGAGGTGCACGTTGTTATGAGGAAAGAAACAGCCTCTGTTTCCTTACAATGACGTGGATCATCTACATTTTTAAGAACGCATGGTCATTTACTATACATACCTTTACAACGAAATTCCTTGTAAAGGCATGTGTGGTAAATGACCATATGTTCTAAAAAATGTGTAGAAATGACTTTGCGATGTACAGCGCATGCATGGTAATGCATGCGTTGTGATGGTATCGCAAATCAGGGGCGTAACACAGGTCCCCCCCACAGCCCTGGGGGGGGCTAAGCTTCAGGGGCCCCCTCGTCTCACAGTACATTTGCCGACAGCAGGGTCTGTCTTTAACGTACTTTTAAAATAACTCCTACCGGCGCTTACGTGATAAAATTCTGCATGCAGCTGCGTGATTTTCAGCATCAGAGCGAGGCATAGGGAGGGAGAGGGGTGGGCCAGTATTGACATGCGCAGCGCAGTTTAACCGGCACGTCAGGCGGCCGGTGGGTCCCAGGCAGTGAGACGGAGACCATAATTTAAGAATTGCTGCTCATGTCTTCTTCTGCCCGCCTCTGCCTTCTACTGAATCTGCAGGCCTCTGGTGAGCCAATCGGAAACAACTAGCTGGGCCCCGGGGTGGCATTGTTTATGTTAACGAGGTGACTGGCCTCTGTATTAATGTCTCTGTAGGAAGTTCCACAGTCTAGCAGCTGCCACCAAAAAAGTCCTGTTGTCTGAACAAACTATTCGGTGGGCATGTGAAGAAGAGATTTATTGCCAAATGTAAAAGAATGTGTGGGGACGTACAATTTTAATTCAGAGGCTATGAGCGGTGGTCACAGTAGGTCACTTTTCCAATAATGCGTCATGATGATCGTGTATGATAGGCATTGAAATGAATTTATGAGATTGAGAAAATACATTTTATGCAGTTGCATGTCAGAATATCGGCAGAATATCGCAAACAAACATACATATTTACATTTATGTTAAGTATAGTAAATCATTATTTACCTTCATAACATTTTTGTAGTTGATATTTTGGCTTAAGTACTTTTGGAGGAGATTATACCCACAATATTCGGTTACCATTCCCATAAGGGCAGTACAGAGTTGTGTGAGGAAACCAGCACAAGAGACACATTAAAACCCTGGTGCAACATCAGTGCATCAACAATGCGTCAGTTCAGTAAAACACTGGTGCAACATCAGTGCACCAGCGATGCTTCAGTTCAGTAAAACCCTGGTGCAACATCAGTGCACCAGCGATGCGTTAGTTCAGTAAAACCCTAGTCCAACATCAGTGCACCAGCGATGCCTCATGGTACATCAGTGGCACTCTGGTCTAACGAAAATGCATCTGTGCATGCGCGATGCATGAGTTTAGTACCAAGGCCTGGTACAATAGTGAAACCCTGGTCCAACAGCAATGCACCAGCGATGCATGTGTTCAGTAGTGAGGTCTGGTATAGCAGTCAAAGCACCTGGTCCAACAGCAACGCAGCAGCGATGCAGCAGATCAGTATAAAGGACTGGTACAGCAGTAAAACCCTGGTCCAACATGAGTGCACCAGCGATGCATGAGTTCAGTAAAACCCTGGTCCAACAGCAACGCACCAGCGATGAATCAGTTCAGTAGTGAGGTCTGGTACAGCAGTAAAACCCTAGTCCAGCAGCAGAAGCCTAGTGATAGCATTGACAAGATGCAGCAGCACATGTTTGCATCTGTGATACACTGGTGCAGCAGGCATTCACAAATGCAACAGCGATACTCTGGTGCAACAGTGATGCATAGGTGCAGCACTGGTGCGCAGGGACAGCAGTCATGTCCCATTTCATGCTAGCATTGCTTCAGGACCTACAGGTCCTGCAGGGATAAAAAAGGTTCTGCGGTAATGTGAAAGTGCAGCAACAATATGCAGATTAGTAAGAATTCACAGGTGCAGGGGTGAGGCTGATCTACAGCACTAATGTCCAAGTTTAGCAGTGCATTCAGTTGTAGATATGACATACAACTGCAGCGGTAACAGCCTGGTGCAAATTTGCAGCTGTGATGTCCAGGTACATGAGCCATTCCCCGGAGAAGCAGCAATGTGAAGATGAAGCCGTAGTGCCCAGTACGATTGTGTGTTTCCAAAAGGCTTGGTTACAAATCCCAGTGGGGCACTCCTTTAGTGATCAACAGAAAGCTTCAAGTTCATTCACAAATTGAATTTTATTCATTCAATGATTTCATAGCAATCAAAGTTCAATTTCATTTTTTATCCATGTATTATTTCCTTCTATTATTTCAAGTAAACGCAAGTTTTCACTTCAACATGATCAGTTCTCCAATGCATTTCGAGCAATAAAACTGCTCTTCATCAGGGAGTGAATTCTAAAAGACAATAGAATGCAACCAATAAACTATAATTCAAGAAAACAAGCAAACAGGTGCAAAACAATTTCATAATGCATGCTTATTTAAGTAAAAAAAGACTCAGTGTGAAAGAACCTCAACCCTCGTGAATATTTGAGAGTGGCCATGCATCTTAATATCACTACTGAAATTACTCACGTTTCCATGTCAAATTAGATGAAATTGATTCTGTTTAGAAGAATCTGTGGAGACAAAAACCGTCCATTATACACCTACACGTTTTCACTGAAGGGATGTAAACAATGTGGCTGGTAGCGCTACCACTAATCAATAAAACGTTCGAAAAACGAGTTCGCGCTCCGTAATAAAACGAGAGCGCTTCAAGAGATATGTTGAAATCTTACCCTAGTATTTCGGTTTCGCGAGTTTAAACAGCGTTCCTCATATAAATCAGGACCGGCTGAAACACCAACACTGCGCTTCCGCGTCTTATGTGTGATGTGTGCTGAATAATAGAAATGGTAGGATGGACTATTATAAACATCCCGAGAATCGGGAAAAGAGTTCGGCGGCCATGTTGAATGAGTCAAGGAGTAAACTAAATGGATAGAAATGGCACTGGCAGCTAAACATATTTCAACAAATAGGAAACGATGTTGAGTACATCAGATTTACCTAACATGCAATAATGTGAACATGTTTAAACAATATATAAATCTAAATAAAGGCATCAATTTACAGAAGTTACAGAGCAATTCAGTACAAAATCTAAAGAGATTTACAAGTAACATAAAAATTCAGTTCGTTCATTCAAACCATTCGGTTTCAAAGCCTGTAGATGGTAAATCCAAAAGTTTTCTCTACGCAGTAGTTGTTTATTGTTATCTTTGCCTTCAATTTTGTCAACAACTTCCAAAATAAGGAACCTTAACTGCGCTATATTATGTTTCAATTCATCAAAATGGGTTGCTATAGTAGACTTCAAGTTTTTTGTCCTTATATTGGATTTGTGTTCATTTATGCACAAACAAATCTTTCGCTCAGTCTTCCCCACATAAATCTTTCCACAAGGACATTTTAGTAAATAAATATCATTTGCAGTTTCACAAGTGGCTTATACTTGTAATTTGATTTTTTGACCCAGCATGGGATGGTGAATCACAGTTCCACGAATAATGTTATGGCAGTTTTGGCAATTTAAACAAGGCATTGTGCCTGTATATGTGTGTTTACATGGTTCCTTTTTCTTGAGAATTTCTCCTAGGTTTCTGTTCCTAGTATAAGCAAATAATCGAGGTTCCACAAATATGTCTTTGAAATCTGGTTCCATGGTTAACATTGGCCAATGCTTGTTAATTATCCTCTTAAAAGTGTGGCTTGACATGGTGAATTTCGTTACTACCACCATTCTGGTGGTTTCTTTTTTCTTGCTTTTGGTTAAGGATTCCTTACGTGTGATTTGTTGACATTTTAAAACTGCCTTCGAAATGACTGTTGGGGGTATCCTCTCTCTGTGAATCTTCCTGACATTTCATTGATTCTTAGATCTACTTTTTGTTCATCGGACACTATTCTTTTAATTCTCAGCATTTGTGATGTATGTAAATTGTTTTTTAATGAAAATTGATGGTGGCTTGAATAGTGGAGAATAATATTTCTGTCTGTTATTTTCCTAAAAATGTCCATTTCCAAACTGGTTTTAGTTTTTGATATTAAGACATCCAGAAACGTAATTTGAGTATCAGAAATTACACTGGTAAATTGAAGATGCTCATTAAATGAGTTCCATGTTTGAATAGCCAACCTTGCACTTTCTTTATTTCCTTTCCCTAGCATGAATACATCATCTATGTACCGTTGATACATTAAAATATGGGATTTCCATTCCAGGTTTGATAAAATATGATCCTCCTCAAATCTCTCCATCACGAGTAGGTATGGGCGGAAAATCCGTTTCGCTCGCGGATTTTGCGGATTTTCGGGAAATTCGCAATCCGCGAGATTCGCGAATCTCCCGCAAAATCCGCAAATCCGCGAGCAGCGGATTTTGCTCGCACTGCTCGCACTGTTCGCGTGAGTTCGCGGCTTCCCAGTACAACTTCGCGCCCCGCGAATAAGTGCTAAATTGCAGAAATACGATCTTAGCAAAACTGAAACTACTTGCCAGGTTCAAAAGTTCAGGCTCATCATTAGTAGCCATTTCCTGTAGTGCTTCCTGAGGGGCCCCTCCAGAGTTCAGTTGCCAGTTGCAACTATTATGTGACCCTGCTCTGAACCTCAGAATAGTTACACATATGCCACAAAGGTCCTGAATTACAGCTAAGGGAGACAAGCAGGAGCCAGGCTGGAAGTTAAAATCCATTAATCAGCCCCTAATTCATTATTGTCAGTTGGGGCAGGGCAGGTGTTGTAACTAATTTTGCAACAATGAAAGCACTTAGCAAGTGCAAAAGATCACTAATCAGGGCGCACTAAGGAAGCAGGTGCCAGCTAAAAAAATATTCTGTGACACATTAATCAGCCCCAAATTAATTCAGGTCACTTGAGGCAGGGAAGGTGTGCTTTGCTTTGCCGAAAATAATGTACACTGGACAACCAGAGGGTGTGGTGATGAAACAGAGGGTGGCATGGGTGGGCCAGAGGGTGGCATGAGTAGTCAGAGAGTGGCAGTGGTGACAGAGAGTGGCAGTGATGAAGAAGAGTGTCCCAAACAGGCTGGACACGTAGAAACAACAAGTTCGCAAAACTTGCGACCCGACAGGTAAGTTCGCAAATTGCGAAATTGTAAAAACCCTCGCGAACTGGCAGAAACACGGGCGAACACAAAAAAAAAAAATCCGCAAATTCGCGGGAATTCGCGGATTTTGCGGATTGCGAGTTCGCAAATCCGCAAAATTCGCGAACGCGAGATCCGCAAAATTCGCCCATGCTTAATCACAAGATTAGCGTACGAAGGGGCCATACAATTCCCCATGGAAGTACCGCTCAGTTGGAGTAACCATTCCTCCTTCCACTTAAAGTAGCTGTGATAAAGGGAAAAGTTAATCAACTCCATGATAAACACTTGCATGGTGAGTTCAATCTCTCTGTTAGGCAATGTGTGTTCTATTGCCTCTAATCCTAATTGATGTGGGAGTCACGTGTAGAGCGATGATACATCGGCCGTACATAATGTAATTTCTTCTCCCTCTGACCATTTTATTTCTTGTATTTTCAAAATGAAGTCAGTTGTGTCTTTGGTATACGATCTCATCTTCTTCACACTTGGTTGTAGATATTTGTCAATAAATTGACCAATATGCTCATGTATGCTACCACAAGTGGAGACTATAGGTCTAAAAGGTGGGTCTGTTAGGTTCTTATGGACTTTAGGTAACATGTACATTGTTGGACTTTTAGGATTTGTGATGAGTAGAAACAGTCTTGTTTTATCCTTAATGATACCCATCTCCACAGCTTTATCCACTAATCCTTTGAGTGTCAAAGCAAATTCTCTAGTAGGATTATTATCCAATTTCATGTAAGTATTTTGGTCCATAATTTGTTCCGTAACTTTACTCTCATAATGTGAAGTGTTGATGACAACCAGTCCTCCTCCTTTGTCAGCTTTTTGGAATACTATTTGGGAATTGTTTGATAGTTTCTTCAAGGTATCCCAATCTCTACGTGTTAGGTTCTTCTTGTTCGTCGTTTTGAATTTCAATGAATTTAGTTCTTTCTTTACCAAGTTCTCAAAAAGATCTAGGGTTTTATGACTGATGGGAGCCATATAGGTGCTTCGATTTCTTAAACCCATAAGTTCATCCTCCTCCTCTTCTTCACCAATCTTTTGTGATTGAATCACATTATCAAAGAAATTCCTAAGACGGAGTTTACGCATGAGTTTAAAGAGATCAATATCAAGTTCAAGTAAGTTGCTATCAGAAGTTGGTACAAATGAGATTCCCTTCTGTAATATTGCTAACTCTTGAGGAGATAGTTCATAGTTTGATATATTAATGATTAGGTTTCCTTCACTGTTTTCTTCTTGTCTTTTTTCGGTACATTCGTACTTCTGGTGTTCGGATGCTCCTTCTCCTTTGCCTTTTCCTTTTCTCTTGTTCTGTCCCCTCCTGGGTCTTCTGCTACGTCTTGGCCTACCTCTAAAAAACCATGTCCAGAAGTAGTTGGTATTAATCTTTCAGTCGATTGTGCACTAGTGTGACTAGTGGTGGTTTTGGATTGCTGTTGAACCTTACGGGATGGGCGCTCAGTGTGTTCACTGCCAGATGACGACGTATCTGTAGCTTGAGTGTAAGGACGATTTCTACGCAGCTGAGCTCACTCAAGCTACAGATACGTCGTCATCTGGCAGTGAACACACTGAGCGCCCTTACCGTAAGGTTCAACAGCAATCCAAAACCACCACTAGTCACACTAGTGCACAATCAACTGAAAGATTAATACGAACTACTTACGGATATGCTTTTTTAGAGGTAGGCCAAAACGTAGCAGAAGACCCAGGAGGGGACAGAACAAGAGAAAAGGAAAAGGAAAAGGAGAAGGAGCATCCGAACACCAGAAGTATGAATGTACCTAAAAAAGACAAAAAGAAAACAGTGAAGGAAACATAATCATTAATATATCAGACTATGAACTATCTCCTCAAGAGTTAACAATATTACAGAAGGGAATCTCATTTGTACCAACTTCTGATAGCAACTTACTAGAACTTGATATTGATCTGTTTAAACTCATGCGTAAACTCCCTCTGAGGAATTTCTTTGATAATGTGATTCAATCACAAAAGATTGGTGAAGAAGAGGAGGAGGATGAACTTATGGGTTTAAGAAATCAAAGCACCTATATGGCTCCCATCAATCATAAAACCCTAGATCTTTTTGAGAACTTGGTAAAGAAAGAACTAAATTCATTGAAATTCAAAACGACGAACAAGAAGAACCTAACACATAGAGATTGGGATACCTTGAAGAAACTATCAAACAATTCCCAAATAGTATTCCAAAAAGCTGACAAAGGAGGAGGACTGGTTGTCATCAACACTTCACATTATGAGAGTAAAGTTACGGAACATATTATGGACCAAAATACTTACATGAAATTGTATAATAATCCTACTAGAAAATTTGCTTTGACACTCAAAGGATTAGTGGATAAAGCTGTGGAGATGAGTATCATTAAGGATAAAACGAGACTGTTTCTACTCATCACGAATCCTAAAAGTCCAACAATGTACATGTTACCTAAAGTCCATAAGAACCTAACAGACCCACCTTTTAGACCTATAGTCTCCACTTGTGGTAGCATACATGAACATATTGGTCAATTTATTGACAAATATCTACAACCAAGTGTGAAGAAGATGAGATTGTATACCAAAGACACCACTGACTTCATTTTGAAAATACAAGAAATAAAATGGTCAGAGGGAGAAGAAATTACATTATGTACGGCCGATGTATCATCGCTCTACACGTCAATCCCTCATCAATTAGGATTGAAGGCAATAGAACACACATTGCTTAGCAGCGAGATTGAACACACCATGCAAGTGTTTATCATGGAGTTGATTAACTTTTCCCTTTATCACAGCTACTTTAAGTGGAAGGAGGAATGGTTCCTCCAACTGAGCGGTACTTCCATGGGGAATTGTATGGCCCCTTCGTACGCTAATCTCGTGATGGAGAGATTTGAGGAGGATCATATTCTATCAAACCTGGAATGGAAATCCCATATTTGAATGTATCAAGGGTACATAGATGATGTATTCATGCTATGGAAAGGAAATAAAGAAAGTGCAAGGTTGGCTATTCAAACATGAAACTCATTTAATGAGCATCTTCAATTTACCAGTGTAATTTCTGATACTCAAATTACGTTTCTGGATGTCTTAATATCAAAAACTAAAACCAGTTTGGAAATGGACATTTTTAGGAAAATAACAGACAGAAATAATATTCTCCACTATTCAAGCCACCATCAATTTTCATTAAAAAGCAATTTACCTACATCACAAATGCTGAGAATTAAAAGAATACTGTTGTCAGGAAGATTCACAGAGAGAGGATACCCCCCAACAGTCATTTCGAAGGCAGTTTTAAAATGTCAACAAATCACACTTTTAAGAGGATAATTAACAAGCATTGGCCAATGTTAACCATGGAACCAGATTTCAAAGACATATGTGTGGAACCTCCATTATTTGCTTATACTAGGAACAGAAACCTAGGAGAAATTCTAAAAAAAAAGGAACCATGTAAACACACATATACGGGCACAATGCCTTGTTTAAATTGCCAAAACTGCCATAACATTATTCGTGGAACTGTGATTCACCATCCCATGCGGGGTCAAAAAATCAAATTACAAGTATCAGCCACTTGTGAAACTGCAAATGTTATTTATTTACTAAAATGTCCTTGTGGAAAGATTTATGTGGGGAAGACTGAGCGAAAGATTCGTTTGCGCATAAATGAACACAAATCCAATATAAGGACAAAAAACTTGAAGTCTACCATAGCAACCCATTTTCATGAATTGAAACATAATATAGCGCAGTTAAGGTTCCTCATTTTGGAAGTTGTTGACAAAATTGAAGGCAAAGATAACAATAAACAACTACTGCGTAGAGAAAACTTTTGGATTTACCATCTACAGGCTTTGAAACCGAATGGTTTGAATGAACGAACTGAATTTTTATGTTACTTGTAAATCTCTTTAGATTTTGTACTGAATTGCTCTGTAACTTCTGTAAATTGATATCTTTATTTAGATTGATATATTGTTTAAACATGTTCACATTATTGCATGTTAGGTAAATCTGATGTACTCAACATCGTTTCCTATTTGTTGAAATATGTTTAGCTGCCAGTGCCATTTCTATCCATTTAGTTTACTCCTTGACTCATTCAACATGGCCGCCGAACTCTTTTCCCGATTCTCTGGATGTTTATAATAGTCCATCCTACCATTTCTATTATTCAGCACACATCACACATAAGACGCGGAAGCGCAGTGTTGGTGTTTCAGCCGGTCCCGATTTATATGAGGAACGCTGTTTAAACTCGCGAAACCGAAATACTAGGGTAAGATTTCAAAATATCTCTTGAAGCGCTCTCGTTTTATTACGGAGCGCGAACTCGTTTTTCGAACGTTTTATTGATTAGTGGTAGCGCTACCAGCCACGTTGTTTACATCCCTTCAGTGAAAACGTGTAGGTGTATAATGGACGGTTTTTGTCCCCACAGAATCAATTTCATCTAATTTGACATGGAAACATGAGTAATTTCAGTAGTGATATTAAGAGGCATGGCCACTCACAAATATTCGCGAGGGTTGAGGTTCTTTCACACTGAGTCTTTTTTGACTTAAATAAGCATGCATTATGAAATTGTTTTGAACCTGTTTTCTTGCTTTCTTGAATTATAGTTTATTGGTTGCATTCTATTGTCTTTTAGAATTCACTCCCTGATGAAGAGCAGTTTTATTGCTCGAAATGCATTGGAGAACTGATCATGTTGAAGTGAAAACTTGCGTTTACTTGAAATAATAGAAGGAAATAATACATGGATAAAAAATGAAATTGAACTTTGATTGCTATGAAATCATTGAATGAATAAAATTCAATTTGTGAATGAACTTGAAGCTTTCTGCTGATCACTAAAGGAGTGCCCCACTGGGATTTGTAACCAAGCCTTTTGGAAACACTCAATCGTGCATGACCTTTACGTTTTATAGGACGGAAAACGTACCCCTGGGAGCAACCTAGAATTGATAAATTTCTTTATGAATAAATGTTTTCAAAACAATTACGCTTATAATCTTACAGTGAAAACAGGGTTGTGCACTTGCCTACAAGGTGTTTATATTTTAGTGCCCAGTACACCAGTCACACAGTGATGCAGCAGTCACGCCTTGCGCAGTAGCAATGCTTCAGTGGTGCACTGGTGCACAGGTGCTGCGAAAAATACTCACTACTTCCAGGATCCCGAGGCAGGTCATTTTTGCTTTGGTAAAACAGTAGTACCTAAAAGATGCAGCAATTCTTTGACACAGACGCAGTGCCCTGATGCACCATTGATGGTGCAGGCAAAGTAGTGAAGCTTAATGTATCAGTGGCCCACAGGTAAAACAGTACCACAAAGGTGCAGGATTTACACACAGGAAGATGTGATCCCGACATGCAGCACTGGTGTCCTGGTGTAGCAGTGATGCACAGATGAACCAGTCGCGCCATGGTGCATGAAGGACAAAGAGGTGAATCTTTTATGCCCTTGTGCAGCAGGAACCATCAATCAAAGCAGTGATGTCCTTTTGTGGCATAGGCACACAAGTCAAACAGTGATGCCCTGGTGCCCATTGACAGACAGATGCGAAGCAGTGACACCCTGGTGCAGCAGTGACACACATGTGATGCAGCGATTGTCTGTGCAACAGAAACACACTGGTAAAACAGTGACACCCTGGTGCAGCAGTAACAAACAGGAGATGCAGCGATAGTCTATGCAACAGAGACACACTAGTAAAACAGTGATGCTCTGGTGCAGCGGCAGGAGAAAGGTAGGAAGCAGTGACACCCTGGTGCAGCAACAATATACAAGTGAGAAGCAGCAATGCCCTGGTGGAGCAATGAGGCACAGGTGAAGCAGCGATGCCCTGGGCTTGGCCACACAGGTAAACAGGTGAGAAGCAGTGATTTTCTTCTGCAGCACCACTGTGGTTCAGCAGCAGTGTTCAGTTGAGAAGCAGGAATGCTCTGGGCAGCAGTTCAGTCCTGTACAGGTGAGAAACAGTAATTCCCTAGTGCAGCAGTGGTGTACAGGTGAGTGTGAGAAGTTGGCCTGATATGTGATGTCAACTATTCTAGTGGGCACCCAGTATCAGTCCAAACGACCCTTATGGTGATGGTTGTAAAGTCAACCTTATAGACCAGCTATCCTAGTGGTAGCATGGACAAAGCAGTCTTAGGCTAAACTCAAGAGGGCATGTGAAGCCAGCTGTTTTACCATATGTAACCCCTTTAATACCAAATGAAAGGACACCACACAGGTTATATATAAAATATATATGTATTTATTTCTAACACAACCCCTCTGAACTCTTTATGAGGTCAGAGGCACAAGCACTTAACAAGATACTCAATTATCATACAATAAGTTGCGCAATATACAGTAGTGCCCTAGGGGCACGTCAAACCATATACTAAAATAGTGGTATAAGAACCACGTCATGGACAATGGATAGGCCTAGAGCCTAGGGAATCGCTGGGGCTACGCTGTACTACCAAAGGATAGGAAGCAGGAGGCCCACGGGAGGCGTGTGCAGTGTCTTTACACACAAGCGAGTTACCATAGTGTTAGAATTGGAACGAAAGAAATGGAAACTAGTTCTTTTAGGACACTTCCAGATGGACTAGGAGAACGCCACTGAAAACTAGGACACTAGGATAGTTAATACCCACAGGAGCACTGGCGTTACCTCACCCACAGGAAGCGGGTGCATAGGTGTCAAAGTGTGTCGGGTTTCATCGCTGAATCCTATGGAGCCTTGAAGAAAGATGCTGCAGGCGACTGGGAGAGAACTGTCCGGGTGGATCCAAGGGCGGATCGAGGATGAAGAGTACCTGAAAGCAGAACGGACAGAGTCTGGGTCACTAGCCAGTGACCAGGAAGGAACCAGGCGATGTCGTGAAGCAATCAGGTGATGTTGTGAAGCTTGTCTCTGCAGCCACGTTGACCAGGAGGTGTCGACCACAACCAGGAGCTAAGCACAGACTGTCCCATAAAGTATCTCGCTGTCGGCGGTGTTGGCTTCCGGATTTGAGTCAACAAGCCTTGGCTTAGGCAACCCATGGAGGAATCAAAGATGGCTTCTTGATCAAACCAGCAAGGTCTGATGGGCTTCTCCTTTTCAGGGAAGCAAAGGCCAGCCTGGAGCAACCAGGCCAGTGGTGTTGATTTGTAGTTTCGTCATCACATAGGCCACTAGCCAACGAGCAAGCAACCGGACAGACACGTTGAGCACAAAAACACTAGCAGGCCCCACGTGGCACTCATGGAGTGTGGAGGGCTGTGCGTCGGTGTAAAAGGTGCTCGGGCTTCTTAATCCCCAATGCACAGCTTCGAGGGTGCCTCGGGAGCTGCAGAGGTAGCAAAGTGCAGGTTTTACAAGATGGCCGGTGCCACCTCTCTCTTCGCCTCCACGAGTCTCAGCTCTGCTGTGGCTGTGGATCGGGCTCAGGGAAGTCTGGAAGTCTTGTTCTAGTAAGGCTCTGTGATCGGGCTCCGGCAGGAGCATAGATAAAGCAAACCGCAGATCGCTGGATGGTGCCTGTTTGCACAGAGTGGTCACTCCTTGACCACAAGAGATATTCTTGAGTCTTCTATCTTCAGTATGTATGTATGGGCATTTATATAGCGCACTACTTACCCGGAGGGTCCCATGGCGCTTCGACCGCTGCGAAACCCTTCCTGGCTTCCCTGAGAGATGGTCCCTTAATGGGTATCTCCAGGGTGAGACCAGGCATCCCCCGCGGTCTGGTGGGGCCGTTAGTGAAGATGAGGCAAGCTAATGCCCAGAGTTGCCGAGTGTGATCGCTGATCAGAGTGGGCACCGAGGCGAGAGAATTATCGAGTCCGCTGACCCTGGTCCAGAAACCTGCCGCGCCGGGATTCGAACCCTGGTCCCGGGCCGTCCTTTGCTCTCGGGTCTGCCGCCTCTAACCAGTGAGCCACACTTAGAACGTCGAAGGTCCAGAGGTTAATATCAAGTTTCAGTTCAGGATAAATCTAAAGTTCCTTGACTCAGCTCCTACCTATATACTAATCTGAGGTGCTGGATTACCTGCTCAATCCCTCCTATGGATGGGACCAGGGAAGGGGATGCTTTCAACCCTTTCCCTTTGTCCAGTTTTGCGCCAGACCTGGGGCTGGAGTACCCCAGCAACTGGTTTGAACCGGGCTATGCATGGGACACCTTGTGTGCCCCAGGCAGTGTCTCATTTCGTTCAACCCTCCCTGCCCGAAAACACTATGGCCTGTCTGGGATGGTGCTAGCACCTCCCAAGACAGGAACGCTATTGTCCAAGCCTTCCTCGCTGGAAGGACTCCCAGCAGCAGGAGGTCAGACTTGTGTCTGTGGCAGCAGCATCCATTTTGTGATGCTGAGGCTCTGGTTAACTTTAACCGGGTTTACTAGGAACAACATGTCTTCTCCCTCTAGAAGGGTGGAATGCTACCCCCGTCGCCAGAATGGGCGAGGGGGTAGTTATCCAAAGCGCATGACACCTTACACAACATGTTTTGATAAAGCCAAACCAAAGTTAGCATTCAACCGCGAGGATGATAATGCACTTAAGAGTATATGGTGTGGTTATATCATAGAACAGCTATAAGGACATGGTTCCGAAAGCTGCAGACAGGCTCAGCTCATGCTAGAGCCTCATCTCACATAAAACCAAGCACTCTGCCTCCAGGATTGTTAAGGCCTGCCATAGGAGTGACTTATAGGTATATATGTGTCTATATGTAAAGGTAGGTATAGGGATACTACACCTAAGCAAGGGGTGATTACACGACCTTGCCCCAGCTGAGTGATCAGCCAGTTGTGTCAATGTGAATGGCCAGCCAGGGGTGGCATAATACATGCTGCAGCCCCTGGTAGGCCTTGGATGCACCTATGCCCTGGGTACCTAAGGTACACTATACAGGGGCTCATAAAGTCACCCAATATCCAATTGGAGATGTACCTAAAGTACATGGAGTCCATTTTACAGTGAGAGCAGATAGCCTGTGGTCCTTATTAACAGGATCCCAGGCCAACTAAGTCGAAAACCAGATAAACACTAGGCAAAAAATCTGGGGTAACCATAGTCAGGTATCCACTTTCCTACACAACCCCCCCACCCCTCCCCAAACTAAAGGAGATAAGGCTATCCTTGACCAGGTAAGCCTAAATTGCCTATGTGGCCATATAAGGAAGTACCTGCTCTAGCATGGTTACCCCCTGTCTCATGGTCCACTAAGCAACCCCTTACCCTAAGAGTGTCATAGGGTCTCCACCATAGGGAATCTCTACCTGTGGTGTGTTTTGGCAAAGTAAAAGGCTGGTGTTGGGATGGAGTACTGAAGTGAGGCTCCTCTAATGTAGGGCTCAGTTTCCTCCAATCATCTTCCACCATGTAGGCCTTTCTTTCCTTCACTGAGTTGCACTGTGCTCCCAGGGTCAACCTCTGGCTACCTACAGCTGGAGGCTGGGTCCCTTTTGTTGGCTTACTGGAGGGACAGGTCAGGTTTGGGGCCCTTAGGTCCCAGGTTTGGCTGTGCCCAACAGAGTCCGTCTGGGGAGGTTCCTAACTAGGTTTAAGGGAGATCCCTCAGGAGTTTTTGACATTTTCACCTTGCTAGGGCTGCTAGCTTTGGTGCCCCTAATCTGCTTATGGGGGAGTTCTTGTGGACAGGGGGCCCTTTCGGGTCCACTGGCCTCCTTGACCTCTACAGCCCTGGGCTGGATGGGGCAGGGTAGAGAGGGGCAGGTTACCTGCTCCAGACTGGGTCCCACCTTGGAAGGGTCGACTGACATCAGGGGCTCTGCCAGGCTAGGCCTGACTACCTCTGGGGCAGTTCCTTCACAAGGGGTAGGGTCAGTTCCCTGAGGAGGCTGACTCTCACCTAATGTCTGGTGGGAGGGAGACATTTCTTCCTCCCCAATACTCTCTGTCTGAGTGGAGTGATCCATAGTTTCAGGCTTCACAACACTAAAATCTGTTTGAGTTTGGGCTGTGACTATCACAGTCCTACAAACCTTTTCAGGAAGGAACTCTGTTTGGGTGTGGGCTGTGACCACAGCCCTGCCAACCTTTTCAGGGAAGTCTGCTTGGGCTTGGGCTGTGACCATCACAGCCCTTCCAACCTCTTTAGGAAGGAATTCTGCTTGAGCTGGGGCTGTGGCTATCACATCCCCACTAACCTTTTCTGGGTGGCCTACCATTTTGGAATGGGTTTCTTGTTCTACCCTAGCCCAGGCTGAGATCTCTAGATCATTCCCCAGTAGACAATCTACAGGCAAGTTTGGAGACACTGACACTCTCTTGGGGCCAGTGACACCTCCCCAACTGAGATTTACTACTGCCATGGGATGATCTTTTTGCGCTCCATCAATGTTGGTCACCTGATAGGTGAACCCAGGTAAAAGTTGCCCTGAGGGGACTAGACTGTCAGTCACCATAGTAATGCTAGCCCCTGTGTCTCTATAGGCTTCAACTTTCTGGCCATTGATGTGGGCCTCCTGTCTGTACTTACCCAAAGTGTTGGGACAAGCAGTTAAGTTGGCAGACCCCATGCCATTTTCACAGACAAGAGTAGCTATGGAAGGGGACCTGGTTAGGCCAGAGTCCACATGAGTTACCAAAGTAAACCCAGCTAAATTCTTGGGGGCACTCCCACCACCTGTGGGATTACTCCTAATAGTAACAGGGGGTCTGGGAGTATTACTTGGGGGAATGTTTTCCTTATTGTTGGCCCTTGGGCAACTGCTGTCAGTCTTCCAGTGGCCAGGCTGTTTACAGACATGGCAATATGGTTTCTTTTGGTTAGCGGAAGTGTTTTGGGACCCACCCCCACCATTGGAGTTTTGGGGCCCTGTGGAGGACTTGTCTTTTGATTTATCCCCACCTTTCTCTTGAGGCTTGGTAGAATATTTCTTCTGGTCACCACCCTGATTTTTAGGCCTAATCCTGGTTCTGACCCATTTGTCTGCCCTCTTACCCAATTCTTGTAGAGAGGTCAGATCTGAGTCCACCAGGTGCTGGTGTAGAAGCTGTTTTTGACAATTACTAAGGATCTGCTCCCTCATAATCAAATTATACAATCATGTATGGTCATGTACTTTGCTGCTCAATAACTAGCCCTCCAGAGCCTTAGTAGCACAATCTACAACATCAGTCCAGTCCTGAGTCTGCGTCTTTTGGGTATCCCCGAACAACAACCTATATTGCTCAGTGGTTAAGCCAACCGCATCTATTAGAGCACTCTTCAGTGCTGAATAGCTTTTAGCATCCTCATCACTAACTGTGAGGGGCTTATCTCTACCTTTTTCTGAAAAGGAGAGCCACAAGATTGCTGCCCACTGACTTTGGGGTACCTGCTGTACTTTGCAAGCCCTCTCCAAAGCAGTTATCTATTATTTGGATGTCATCTCCATCTTTGTAGGGGGCACAATCTTGCTTAGGTTTCTATTGTCATAGGACCTATCTTTATCCTTAGGGATATTGTCGCCACCAGTGGAATCTAATCCACTTAACTTTTGTTCTCTTGCAAGAGCAAGTTTCTCTTTGGCTAGGGCAAGCTCTTCTTTCTCAATTCTGAGATTGACTCCCTCATCCTAGCCTGGTGTTCTCTTCTCTGAGGGGGAAGTCATTCCCCTCTGAGAACCCCTTGAAGCATTGGAGTGGAGAGATTCCCTAGAGTGGGATCTGTCCCTCCTATACCTCTGGTTAAGTCTACTGATAGGTCTATATGGGGCTAGCCCATCTGCAGCCCCATGTAGGCTTAGGTTAGCCTGGCTAAGTCTCCTAACTTGGACCTGGCTGTCTACCTCTTCCCCAGATTCTTCCTCATATACCTCTTCCTCCTCTTCTATGACAGGAGGGTCAGGGGCATCATCTGAAGAGGGTAGGATCTCATCTGCATTACCTGAGGGACCTGGGTTAGAAGCCTTCTGAACATCAAATCCTTCTAGGAGTGCTATCAGGTGCTGAAGGGTAGTGTTGGAACCATGTTTCAACCTCCTTGTGGTACACAAGTATCTCACCTCATGGAAGTTGAGTGCATCATATCTAGAAGCTGCCCTTGGAGGGTCAATTCCCACAGGGAGAGGCACACCTGTGGCAGACATGATCTAGTGAGTTGTGGTGATTGCACCTACCTACACTAAGTGCTACCTACTAAACTTCTCTAGGAGTTGTAGTCAGGATGTGCTAGGCCCTTTGGTCTACAACAACTAAGTTAAGTAAAACTTAAGTATTATAAGTCTGGTTATATGTACCTATAGTTACCTAATGTGATCTTTCAAATGATATCTCAAAGATTACAATTGGTAAAACAACAGCAAGCTCTTATCCCACCGCTGCCACCAATGTGAGAAGTTGGCCTGATATGTGATGTCCTCTATTCTAGTGGGCACCCTGTATCAGTCCAAATGACCCTTATGGTGATGGTTGTAAAGTCAACCTTCTAGACCAGCTACCCTAGCCGAAGCATGGACAAAGCAGTCTTAGGCTAAACTCAAGAGGGCATGTGAAGCCAGCTGTTTTACCATATGTAACCCCTTTAATACCAAGTGAAAGGACACCACACAGGTTATATATACAATTCATATGTATTTATTTCTAACACAACCCCTCTGAACTCTCTATGAGGTCAGAGGCACAAGCACATAACAAGATACTCAATTATCATACAATAAGTTGCACAATATACAGTAGTGCCCTAGGGGCACGTCAAACCATATACTAAAATAGTGGTATAAGAACCACGTCACGGACAAAGGATAGGCCTAGAGCCTGGGGAATCACTGGGGCTACGCTGTACTACCAAAGGATAGGAAGCAGGAGGCCCACGGGAGGCGTATGCAGTGTCTTTACACACAAGCGAGTTACCATAGTGTTAGAATTGGAACGAAAGAAATGGAAACTAGTTCTTTTAGGACACTTACGGATGGACTAGGAGAAAGCCACTGAAAACTAGGACACTAGGATAGTTAATACCCACAGGAGCATCGGAGTACTCGCGTTACCTCACCCACAGGAAGCAAGTGCATAGGTGCCAAAGTGTGTCAGGTTTCGTCGCTGAATCCTATGGAGCCTTGAAGAAAGATGCTGCAGGCGACCGGGAGAGAAGTGTCCGGATGGATCCAAGGGTGGATCGAGGACGAGGAGTACCTGAAAGCAGAAGGGACAGAGTCTGGGTCACTAGCCAGTGACCAGGAAGGAGCCAGGAAGGAACCAGGCGATGTCGTGAAGCAATCAGGTGATGTTGTGAAGCTTGTCTCTGCAGCCACATGGACCAGGAGGTGTCGACGATGACCAGGAGCTGAACACGGACTGTCCCATAAAGGATCTCGCTGTTGGCGGTGTCGGCTTCCAGATTGGAGTCAACAAGCCTTGGCTAAGGCAACCCACGCAGAAATCAAAGATGGCCACTTGATCAGACCAGCAAGGTCTGATGGGCTTCTCCTTTTCAGAGAAGCAAGGGCCAGCCTGGAGCACCCAGGCCAGTGGTGTAGATTTGTATTTTTGTCGTCACAGAGGCCACTAGTCAATGGGCAAGCGATCGGACAGACGTGCTGAGCACAAAAACACTAGCAGGCCCCACACGGCACTCGTGGAGTGTGGAGGGCTGTGCGTCAGTGTAGAAGAAGCTCGGGGCTCGGGCTTTTCAATCCCCAATGCACAGTTTCGAGGGTGCCTTGGGAGCTGCACAGGTTGCAAAGTGCAGGTTTTCCAAGATGGCCGGTCCCACGTCTCTCGTTGCCTCCACGGGTCTCAGCTCTGCTGTGGCTGTGGATCGGGCTCAGGGAAGTCTGGAAGTCTGGTTCTTGTCAGGCTCTGTGACCGGCGGGAGCGTCGATAAAGCAAACCGCTGATCGCTGGATGGTGCATGTTTGCACAGGGTGGTCACTCCTTGACCACAAGGGAGATTCTTCAGTCTTCTATCTTCAGTAGAATGTCGAAGGTCCAGAGTTCCGTTTCAAGTTTCAGTTCAGGATAAATCTAAAGTCTCTTGACTGAGCTCCTACCTATATACTAATCTGAGGGGCTGGATTACCTGCTAGGTCCCTCCTATGGGTGGGACCAGGGAAAGGGGTGGTTACACCCCTTTCTCTTTGTCCAGTTTCGCACCTGAGCTGGGGCTGGAGTGCACCAGCAACTGGTTTGAACCGGGCTATGCATGGGACACCTTGTGTGCGTGCCTCATTTCATTCAGCCCTCCCTGCCCCAATACTGGCGAGGGAGGAGTATTCCAAAGCGTATGACACCTTACAAGACATGTTTTGATAAAGCCAAACCAAAGTGAGCATTCAACCGCGAGGATGATAATGCACTTAAGAGTATATGGTATGGCTATATCATAGAACAGCTATAAGGACATGGTTACGAAAGCTGCAGACAGTTTCAGCTCATGCTAGAGCCTCATCTCACATAAAGCCAAGCACTCTGCCTCCAGGATTGTTAAGGCCTGCCATAGGAGTGACTTATAGGTGTATATGTGTCTATATGTAAAGGTAGGTATAGGGATACTACACCTAAGCAAGGGGTGATTACACAACCTTGCCCCAGCTGAGTGATCTGCCAGTTGTGTCAATGTGAATGGCCAGCCAGGGGTGGCATAATACATGCTGCAGCCCCTGGTAGGCCTTGGATGCACCTATACTCTGGGTACCTAAGGTACACTATACAGGGGCGCATAAGGTGACCCAATATCCAATTGAAAATGTACCTAAAGTACATGGAGTCCGTTTTACAGTGAGAGCAGATAGCCTGGGGTCCTGATTAGCAGGATCCCAGGCCAACTAAGTTGAAAACCAGCAAAACACTAGGCAAATAATATGGGGTAACCATAGTCAGGTATCCACCTTCCTACAGTGAGAAGCAATAATTTCCTAGTTCAGCACTGGTGTACAGGTGAGAAGCAGTAATTCCCTAGTGCAGCAGTGGTGTGCAGGTGAGAAGCAGTAATTCCCTAGTGCAGCAGTGGTGTGCAGGCGAGAAGCAGTAATTCCCTAGTGCAGCACTGGTGTACAGGTGAGAAGCAGTAATTCCCTAGTGCAGCAGTGGTGTGCAGGTGAGAAGCAGTAATTCCCTAGTGCAGCAGTGGTGTGCAGGCGAGAAGCAGTAATTCCCTAGTGCAGCAGTGGTGTACAGGTGAGAAGCTGTGATGCCTTGTTGCAGCTGTGGTATTAATGCGAGAAGGTGGTGCCCTCATGCAGAAGCTGCATACAGGTGAGAAGCAGTGATTCCTTGATGAGCAGCAGCATATAGTTGAGAAACAGAGATGCCCCGTTGCAACAATGAGACAAAGGTGAGGCAGCAATACTCTGGGCAGCATCAATGTACAGGTGAGAAGCAGGGATGTCCTGGTGCAGCATTGGTGTAAAAGTGAGAAGCAATGTTTCCTGGTGCAGCAGCTGTATACAGGTGGAAAGCAGTAATGTTCTGGTGCAGCAGTGGTATACAGGTGAGAAGCAGAGATATTCTTGTGCAGCTGTGGTGTAAAAATGAGAAGCAGTGATGCCCTGGAGCAGCAACAGTTTAAAGGTGAGAAGCAATGAAGCCCTGGTGCAGCATAAGTTTAAATGGCAGAAGCAGTGATGCCCTGATTCAGCAGCGGTGTAAAAGTAAGAAGCAGGGATGCCCTGGTGCAGTGGT
This sequence comes from Lissotriton vulgaris, assembly GCF_964263255.1. Lineage (NCBI taxonomy): Eukaryota > Metazoa > Chordata > Amphibia > Caudata > Salamandridae > Lissotriton > Lissotriton vulgaris. Next base: position 1,185,505,003 of record NC_141687.1, read on the forward strand.
GGTTTAAAGGTGAGAAGCAGTACGGCCCTGCTGCAGTGGTGGTTTAAAGGGGAGAAGCAGAGATGCCCTGATTCAGCATTGGTATATAGGTGAGAAGTAGTGATGCCCTGGTGCAGCAGTGGTATATAGGTGAGAAGTAGTGATGCCCTGCTGCAGCAGCGGTGTAAAGTTGAGAAGCAGTGATGCCCAGGTGCAGCAGCGGTGTAAAGTTGAGAAGCAGTGAGGCACCGGTCGGTGCAGCAGCGGCTTAAAGGTGAGAAGCAGTGATGCTCTATTGAAGCAGTGGTTTAAAGGTGAGAAGCAGTACGGCCCTGCTGCAGTGGTGGTTTAAAGGGAGAAGCAGAGATGCCCTGATTCAGCATTGGTATATAGGTGAGAAGTAGTGATGCCCTGGTGCAGCAGTGGTATATAGGTGAGAAGTAGTGATGCCCTGCTGCAGCAGCGGTGTAAAGTTGAGAAGCAGTGATGCCCAGGTGCAGCAGCGGTGTAAAGTTGAGAAGCAGTGATGCACCGGTCGGTGCAGCAGCGGCTTAAAGGTGAGAAGCAGTGATGCTCTATTGAAGCAGTGGTTTAAAGGTGAGAAGCAGTGATGCTGTGATGAAGCAGCAGTTTAAAGCTGAGAAACAGTGTTGCCCTGATGCAGCAGTGGTTTAAAGCAGATAAAACAATGATGTCTAGGTGCAGCAGCAGTGTAAAGGTGAGAAGCAGTGATGTCCCTGGATACTCCCTATTGAAAGCTGCATGGCTTCTGATGCCAAAACAACACTCTACACCCAGCCGCCCCAGTGCTGCTGAGGGTTCATCTTTTGTGCTGGCCTAAACCCCCATTATCCATGAGCTTGAGTCCAGGGGCTTTGCTCCCACAAGCCAATGGCCTGCTTGTCAGCAGCCACCAACCGGAGGCCCCCTATCGCCCATTGGATAACATTTGGCTTCAGTACTCTGCAGCCGGCCTCCCTAGCACTGCTGAGGGTGCAACAAGAGTGCATCCTTGACCCTGGGGGACCACTGAGTCTAACCCCAGAATACCAACTCCCACAACAAAGTACTTACCTTTGAACTGTTAATACTATTTTCCTCCATGGGACACCATTGACTGTTTTTCTATGAAAAGTTTCTAAAAGTATGGACATGGGAAATCTAAAGAAATTCTTTGAAATTGTACGACCTAGCAAAAACGATTTTACTTACCTGTTTTCAAGAAATGTCCCAGTATAGTATCCAGGTATACTACACTGTGTAAGAAAAGTAATCTCAAAAGTAACTTACCTGTAATTTACCTAAAAAACCCATTCAAAGAATATGTACTGTATTCTACAAAGCATTGCATTTCTCAGTGACAATACTGTAAGTCAAAACAAAGTGCATACAGAATTTCAATTCAAACTATTTACAAACTGCATTACTATTGTCAAGTATGAATTGCTTACCTGTGCCAGGCTTGCTTGGTTCTAGAAAATATAATGACTAAAATAATATTTTTTTACAAAACAATTGGTCTGAAGTTCAGTCTTTGACTGTGAGACATCACATGCTGACCGAGTGTGTACAACAAATGCTTAACACTGTCCTCTGATAAATCCTTACTGCTCGACCACACTACCACAAATAGAGAGATAGGTGCTATCTAACTTTACCTCTGCCTACCTTGGGGGTTCCACTGGACTCTGTGGACACTATACCTCACTTTGGTATAGTATATACAAAGCCAGCTTCATACATGACCTCTCCGTCCAATTTAGCCATAGCTTAGAGTGTAAGAAAACAGCAGTGAAAGGCCTGCATTGTGCCAGAAGAAGCATTTAGAAATGCCTGGGTTACTGCTGGAAGTATAGTGTCACAAGAAGAGACGAGGTAACCAGGTACTACTGGAATGAGGCCATATCTGGCTCCAGGGTCAGAGACCAAGCAGCAGCGACCATAAAGGAGAAGGCAGCAGGAGCACTAGCCAGTGGCGTAACATAGGCACCTGTAGCACTTGCGGTGTGTGTGGGCGGGGAGATGACTCCAAGGGCCCTATCAGCACAATACCCTGGCTGGAGAGCTCCTGATTGAGTCTGGAGGGGCCCCTTCCACGTATCCTGCAGGGGGGGCCCTCAAGTTTCGTTACACCACTGCACGAAGTCAAAAATTCATTGAAATGGCTGTTTACCTGAGAAATCAGGTTGATTAGAAAAATAGGAGCATGGGCAGATTGTCTTGTGACACGAACGGGGTTCAGCCCTCTCAGGGTAAGAACCAGGGAGGCTCATTAGATGTAAAGTATGTAAAAGCTGGGACAAAGAGTTCCAGTTTCAGGTAGCGTCTGGCCAGGTCAGGAGGAGAACTGGAGGTTTTGCCGATGATTATCCACGTGCTACCTGTAAATATATATCTGCATATTGACCACAAAGTAGGCATGACAGAACCTCCCGGTTTGCCCTGATGTCTCATTTTCTGCAACGCTACAAACTCTAATAATTGTCCAGCTCTGCCTTTACTCTTGCACTATTGCGCGATACCCTCAACCCTCAACCATTTGCCCCTCACAGGAAAAACATATCCAATGTTGCACTCAGCAAAACACAACCCTGCATTGTTACACGTCTAACAACAAAAAACCTGAAACCCCTGTTCATCCAAATTTGGCAATTATTTGTTTTTAAACATTCCGGCAGCAAACTGCATTTTTGTGCTCATACTCTGGGCTGCCAGACAATAAGTAGCCCGCATCTTTGTCTCCGCCCCTTCACCACTTTACTAAATAACATTTGATTGCTTCCCGGTATGAAGACAGAAAATCACAAACTAAAGCTTTGTTTTTGTTTTTTATGCACCCTGTTTACAAGTCTTGTGTGACACCTTTGGACAGTTCTGGCTTTATTTTTTTTGCTTTTCGGGAGCGGTTACGTTACACAATGACACATTCATTTTTTAGGTCTCGGCCTACGCAGCACGCATGCGATGTATAGGAAAGGGACCTTATGTCATGGGCAGAGCTTTCCCTGCAAAAACGTACACGCGTTGCATTGCTTCCAATGGCAACGCGTGCACATCTGGCTATTCACTTGCGGGAGCGAGCAGTTGGCACCAAATGCTATCAATTATCGTGGCCCCAGCCCCTCGCTCATGAGAGGGAACCACGCCAGCCCCCTCCTCTCTCCCCTCCCCCCTGCTGCCATCGAAGGCGGCGTGCGCTTTTGCTTGTTTTTTTATGTTTTCAGCGTGAAACTGCATTCAGAAATGATCACACAGTGCAGTGTCAGGATCTTCACGTGCGATCCAATCACACCTATAATCGATATTAAAGTTGTGTCAGGCGAGCCCCCACATTCACCTACTTGCAAGAGAAGCCGGGCCCCTCCTCTCTCCCCTCCCCCCTGCTGCCATTGAAGGCGGCGTGCGCTTGTGCTTCTTTTTTTAGTGTTTTCAGCGTGAAACTGCATTCAGAAATGATCACACAGTGCAGTGTCAGGATCTTCACGTGCGATCCAATCACACCTATAATCGATATTAAAGTCGTATCAAGCGAGCCCCCTCATTCACCTACTTGCAAGAGAAGCGGGCCCCCTCCTCTCTCCCCTCCCCTCTGCTGCCATTGAAGGCGGCGTGCGCTTGTGCTTGTTTTTTTAGTGTTTTCAGCGAGAAACTGCATTCAGAAATGATCACACATGCAGTGTCAGGATCTTCACGTGCAATCCAATCACACCTATAATCGATATTAAAGTCGTGTCAAGCGAGCCCCCACATTCACCTACTTGCAAGAGAAGCCGGCCCCCTCCTCTCTCCCCTCCCCCCTGTTGCCATTGAAGGCGGCGTGTGCTTGTGCTTTTTTTTTGTGTTTTCAGCGTCAAACTGCATTCAGAAATGATCACACAGTGCAATGTCAGGAGGATATTCATGTGCGATCCAATTAAACCTATAATCGATATTAAAGTCGTGGCAGACAAGCCCCCACATTCACCTACTTGCGAGCGAAACTTAGTAGGTTGTTACATATGCGTTCTTCAATCTCAGTACTAACATTTTGCGTTTAGTGCGGTACTTAAAAAAACTAAATTGTTAAGAATTAAAATTCAGTTTTACAGAATTCGCTCTCAGGCAAGCTACATCCTGGAGAAAAATGTCTGCGTCTTCAAAAGAAGTTACACTTTACTGAATACAACATACACTCCACACAATACCACTCAGTGCCACATAATTATATACTACATAATTACACTGTGCTCAACACAACATACACTCCAAATACCACTCAGTGCCACATAATTACGCGCCACATAATTGCACTGCACTCAATGCAACATGCACTCCAAATACCACTCAGAGCCACATAATTACACGCCACATAATTGCACTGCACTCAATGCAACATACACTCCAAATACCACTCAGTGCCATAAAATTACACGCCACATAATTACACTGCACTTAATGCAACATACACTCCAAATAACACTCAGTGCCACATAATTACACTCTACTGAATGCAACACACACTCCACACAATACCACTCAGTACCACATAAGTATATGCTACATAAATACACTGCACTCAATGCAACATACACTCCAAACAATACCACTCAGTGCCACACAATTACACTCTGCTGAATACAACATACACTCCACACAATACCACTCAGTGCCACATAATTGCACGCCACATAATTATACTCTACTCCATGCAACATAAATACACTCCACATAATACCACTCAGTGCCATATAATTACACGCCTCATACTTACACTCTACTCAATGCAACATAAAAACATTCCACATAATACCACACAGTGCCACATACTTATATGCTACATAATTACACTGCACTCAATGTAAGATGCACTCCAAGTACCACACAGAGCCACATAATTACACACCACATAATTACAATCTACTGAATGCAACAAACACTCCACACAATATCACTCAGTGCCACATAATTATATGCTACACAATTACACTGCACTTAATGCAAAATGCACTCCACACCATGACACAATTTCACTAAGCATAATTTCACAGAACACCACAGTTCCAGGCCACACAGTTCAACTCCACACATTTCCAATACACACCGCATAAATACACACCAAACAACATATTTCAACTCCAAAACTCCACAATCCACAACGTACCTCCAATCCACACCATATAGTGTCACCAGCTGAGCACCAAACATCATTCACCACCACCATTTTGCATCAGCGCACCACCTAAGCATCACGTCAGTCTGCCCTTGGAATCTAGCATCTGTTGATTCTCCCCTAGTGTCTGTCCGCTACTGGTGTTCTAATTAAATTACTGTTTTAAACATCCACTCCCCTGTTATTTATGTCCCGCTCCCCCATAACAAAAAAAATTATAACAAACAAGCCTGAGAACAGGCAGGAAGTAGTTGCCAGCTGTGCAAGCACAAAAAAAGGAGAAGACAATTTTTATGTTAAAATCGTTTGAGAAGGTTTTTCAGTTGCATATAATGTTGCCTTTGTTATAATAAAGGTAACAAAAATGCTTAACACTTTTTATTATAAGTTTTCAACATAATGCACAGCAGCCACAATGCTCTACAACATAGCCAACATTTCTGGCTAAACACATAAGATCCCAAAGGCGAGACCTATTGGCTATGCCAATACTTGTTTTTGTGAGGCACGGGGAGATTAAGTGATTTGCCCAGAATCACAGGATGTGGACGCGACCCGAGGCTCGAACGTTGGTTTCCAGCACCAGAGTTGGCAGCTCTAGCTGTCAGACAACATTATCTCTCCTACATGCTGCATTATTAGACTTTTATTTAAAGTGTGTTTAAAGTGTTAATGGCTAAAAGGCAATAACTGCCGACAGAGAATTAATTGGACTTTACGTTTTTTTGGTTTCACTTGCACACAGGGCTCGTTAAATATCAGAACAGAATGGTCATACTTCTGGCCCTTTGTGTATGAACCAGTTGCAGGACTTAATATGGTATTTTTAGAAACAGAAAAGTATGCCAAATTAAAGTGCCAGTGGGTCGAGATGTAAACATGACCGGTGCAAATTAGACAAATAAATATAGACTTTGACTTGCTAAGATAAAGTACTTAGTGGGTAAAGAGGTTGCAAGGTACCTACAGGTAAATCCCATCATCATTTATTACCACAGTGCAGGGCAGATCAACATAAATCATTTTTTGTGGACAGATTTCTGATACCCCACTTCAAACTGATCAGTTATGATCCTGTCTCAGAACAGGTCGGAGCCTTCCCTGCCTACACAGAGAAGAAAGGAACCCAGAAACTGTGCAAAATAACCATTTGAACTTAAGACCAGGAAGCACACAGAGGTAAAGTGCTCAAGGAGGGATCAAAGTGCATAGAACCATAGGACTTGAGTCCTGTTACTACAGATTTTGCATAGTCAATTTTCTCCATGCAATTACATGAATTTCAAGAATTTTTCACCGAATGTAAATTCTTCTTCTTGGAAGCATGTTATTACGGCCTTTTCAACACGTGCAAATTCCTTTCGTTCTAAAGTGGAATTTCAATAAACCATTTCTCTCTTTCATCAAGGCAGAGCAAAACCAAACAATGCGGGTAATGTACTCCTTTGTATGTAAAAGGTTACCGACTCACGAAATTGGTTTGTACATAAACTTTTTTAGCGGTCACAATTTGCCTGATTTTCCGTTTGCGACATCTAAAAACGGTCGAACATCTGGCCCAAAGCACTTTTCATTGATAGGTTCTCCATCTATGTATTGTATTTTTTGGTGCATTAGCACATGGTGTAAAAAATGTAAAGATGGTTGAATTTGATGGGTTTTAATGTAATGCTTTTAATTAACTGAACAATAAAATATTCATTCATTCCTGCGGATCTACTTTCCCCTAAGTTTTTACCACATTTGTTTCTTAAACTTTGTAATCCTTCTGAAATGTACAACAATTGTTAAGTTTTCAAAACCTCATCACGAAGTTGAGAAGAAAAAACATTTGGAATGTCTTATGCCCTGCTGCTCTCTGTCCTACTGTATTGTCAGTGCACTCAGAAAGCCAAGGTTGGGCACAGAACCAGCTGCAATGCAGGCTGTAATGACAGGTTGGGCAACAGGACAGCTACCAAGCATAATTCGATCCCATTTTCATATCACATATAACAGGTTAATTAGGTTATGTGGTAATAACCTGGAGGAATGAGTATAAAATTTAACAGCATGGATTTAACAGGTTCGTCAAGTCTGAGTGCCAAATTAAGGTGTGAGCCAACCTTGGTTCTTGGAAGCGGTCCCGTCTGTTTCTAAACGTTGCCATTGAAAAGAAAATCTATAAAATGTGAACTCGGAAGAATTCTCGGAAAGGGGTATGTCGCCGAACCATTTAGTTTCATTCAAGTTTCCTAAGAATGATTCTTTTAAGAATTAAGAATGAAACAAGTCTGCACGTGCCCTCGAAGAGCCACGACTATGGATAGGGTTTCCATCCACTCGCTCTCATGTCTGATACATTGTGCACCTAACTCAACTTTTTAAAGATGCTACAAGTGGGCCTTTGGCTCTCTGTCTCTACTTAATCTCTTTATTTGAACGACACCCACCTTAAATTGTGAGTGAATACATGTAAAGTCAATGGGGATTATAGCTGATGCTATCACATTCCTAACCATCCATAACAAGGATTGACAATGACAATAGGTCTGGATTAAAACTAAAAGGGCTGCTTTAGTTACTGATGAGTTTAGGCAGTCAATAAGTAATATATCATCGGTCAATCCATCCATCCACTCATTTATCCACTCATCCACTGACGCATTCTTGTATTCATCCACTTACCCGTCTAACACAAAAACATACATACAAAGTCAACAAGCATATGCAAGATAAAAATAAGAAAATAGTATTCTGCCGCCTAAAAGTGGCAGACATATGCTTACAATAGCATCTTAAACACGGTAGTGGGTGGCTTCCTAGTAAGGGTATTGGCATAATGGTTGTCATTTTTAGAAGCAACATGCTGGCCATTCTGGAATGTCAAAACAATTAAACACTATAGAAAATACCATTGCAAGATGGCCATTCTGTTGAGATGCAGTGACTACAAGGAGAGCTGCTCGCTAGTAATTCATAGGAAAAACACCATAAAAACGTGTAAAAAGGTGAATGAAAGCATATACTGAAGCACACTAATTTTCTGGCAGATGTGCATATGTGACCTATTTGGTTCTCATACTCAATCTGTAACCATCTCCAGTGGCTGCCTTTACAAGTGCATTCTGCGCATCAGAGGAGGTAAGACTGACTCTTCAGCTTGTTTTGTGCTGCACCTGGGTCATAGAGACTTTCAGTGACTTTTCACAATGTAAAAAGCTGTTGGTTCGCAATTGGAGCGTTTGTATGGTGTTTGTACTGTTTTATGGGCGCACCTTACCCTCAAGGTCACACACCTGTTATACTGAGTGGACACTGTAGTAACACTAGACTTGTTAACAGTTGCTTTGAGCCATGGTGAGGTGTAAGTTAGCAGCAGCTACTACAAGGGCTAAGACTAGTACCAATGCCACAGTAACTACTATGGATTCCTTCTTGCAGCGGGCAGCAGCAGTAATAGATGAAGAGATTGAGCTGGTCAATAGACGCCTCTCAAGGTCCCCAACTAGTGGTTTTCCCCTTCCACTTGTCGGTAATTGTGCATCCTTGGTGGAGTCCGATATTGATCCCGTGAACTTATCTAGCTGCTCTGGGTCCCATGATGGTTCACATGTTGGTGCTGTGCCATCCAGCCGGTCAGCAGCCCCACCTAAGTCAACGTTAAGGCCCCTCTCCCCTGATATTATAATCGGAAATAAGGAGGGCAGTATTCCATACCCATCACAAGGGACAGCTGGTAACTTGACAAATAAACCAGTGGACATACCTGTACCCTCCAGAAGTGAGAATGTACAACTGCCAATTAAGGGGAAGTTACAGCCTGGTATGGGCACCAAAAGGAAATGATAGCCAATTGGGGGCAAAGCTAAGAAATCTAAAACCAACCTGGTTAGTAAGCCTGCGGTATTTGCTCCAGCTCCCCCTAACATGGAACCACTGGTGACACTGGAACCTTTCAGGCAATGATGATTAGCCTATTGGACTTAAAATTGGGCCCCATTCTGGAGAGGCTGAATATGATTGAGAAAAACCTAGTTGAGCGTAATCATAATGTAAAATCCCCTACAGCTGGGGGGCCAAGGGATGGCCGGGATTACGTTCTGCAAGGGACCCTGGTTCTACCATAAATCCTCCCATTAACATCTTGGAAGAGCCACAAACCCAGCGTCAGTCGCAATCTTTAGTATAGGGGGTCTGAAACATCGAGCAAAAACCAAAGTACAAGTAGGGATATGCCTGCACGGGTGCAGGTCCTGGATGGAAGTCAACTTTTAGGTTGAAGACAGTGGGGTTGCATAGGAGTCAAGAGGTTCAGTCTCAGTGCCTACCAGTTATTCATCTACCGCCTGAATGTATACAAAGACCTTCATCAAAAAAGTGTAAGAATACCATTGCACCCAAAAGTAGTGATCACAGTGACTGAGCGGTCTTTTGCAAATGTCCACATAGTAATCACTGTGATCACTACTTTTGGGTGCGATGGTTTTCTTACACTTTTTTGGTGAAGGTCTTTGTATACATTCGTTGATCAAACTGAGTATGTATTTAATGTTTGAAGTAAGTACTTGTGACTGCTCAAAAGGAAGATGTCTTGACCCACTTTGTTTGTATGTACAGACTTGTGATGAAACGTGTTTTATTTTTACAGTTCCCCTGAAGAAGGGATTATGCATCCCGAAATGCATTGGGATCTACAACAGGGTTAATGGAAATTGATCATTATCCATAATTGAATTGCATAAATGTGTTTTTGTCGGAAACTGCAATAACAACGCTGATATAAGTGTGAATTTTCAGAAAATCAATATCGTAAATGTTTATTGGTTTCAACTTAGTTCTTGTAAACAGAGTTACATTGAGAAGATAGAGTAAAACTTTTTTTGAAAAAAGGAAACTGTGGTTAAAAGAGAGCAAACAACAGGTTTGCAGTTGCAGTGCAGGCAGGGACAAGTGTTCTGGTGACACTTGTAGTATAGGTTGAACACCATATGGTTGGTCACAAAGTTTTCCCATTGCATATGCACAATTGCCCACCCCAGTAGCATTTAGTCAAAATCAGTCAGGTTTCTAGTATATGCCCCCTCCCCCTCTAGAGCTATACAATAGATTTTCCACATTAACCAGGCTGTAGGACTGCGATTGACATACGAGCCCCATAGTGTCTGCCGTAGAGCCAAAGCCCCAACAGCATGATCCTGTAGCGCAATGTAAAGGGGTTCACCACTTGGTCAAGAATAATGGCTTATCATGGAACATTGCAGGTATGGCCAATAAGTTTCAGGATCCCATCTGGGTGCAGTTCATGAAACAATTCACGGTGATATGTTTACAAGAGTCATGGATGGTGGACTGCAGCTTATTCCTGGAGGGATTCAAGGCTTTTTTGTTCCAGTTTCCCCATTGGCAGGTGGCAGAGCCAAGGGTGGTTTGGTTATTTATATCTCCTTGGCAGTAGTCTGCCGGATTCAGATTTTACCATCATCAAGTCCAGGTCTCCAGGCTCTGGTATTAATATGGGGGGCTATTAGTCTGGGTCTGATACATTTCTACAGCGTAGTAACTTGCCCCCAGGGCGTTTGTAACATTACTTTGCTGGGCTCATATATAAGGCAGTCCTGTAGATCTGTATCACAAAATCTTGTAGTGCTGGGGGACTTTAACATTCACCCATGTGGAGACCATAGGACCACTAGTACTGCTAATTTAGGCTGCCCCTGGATGAGAGGGTTCCATTTTGAACACCTTACCCAGGGGGAACTACTGAACAACATATTAAATGAATTCAACATGATGTCACTCATGTCTTTATTTGACCCACATAGCAAAGCTCTTGTCCCCTCTTTTAAAGGGTGAGGCAATGGTTCATTTATAGACTATATTTTAATTACATCTACCTTACAGCAGTGCCCTAATTTGTACAATATTAAGTGAAGGTGCAATGTCCGGTTTTGTTTAGCATTACTCCATATGGACATAAGCAAAACATCCCAGTCTCCTCTAACCATTCCAAGCTTCAAATCGGGTAAACTGTGAGAAAAAGTGGTGATGAATGTTCAAGGCAACAGCAAACCAAACCTCTCCCTTTCAGCCTCCTGAGAAATTCCCAAGTTAAGCAGCTACAAATTTCTTCAAACAAAAATAGTGCTAATTCATCCCTTTGCCGAACGATGAAGTGGCCAGGTAGCCAGAAGATAACTGTGGGTGTACTAGTGTAAATTACATGAAAGGGGCACAAAGTGTGCGTGAAAAATGTGTGTGCAAGAGTGATACTGGTATTTTTTTTTATTGGGTCATAACACAAATATTATAGGGTGCATTGTTTACATTCTGCTGTTCTATTTGGTTTCAAGCTCAAAAGAACAATTTTTCAATGTGAAAATACCCCTTGTTTTTGAAAAAAGTCAATCTCATTTTAACTCCATCAGTCGCCATGAGCCATGGAGACTGGAGGTTCTCCCAGCAGCTTGCCTGAAGAGTGTAGTATTCATTTGATGTTGCCTTGTGTTGGAGGGAAGCAGTGCAGATGGAAACTGCCACATGAAACGTGGCACAGTCCGGGCCTTTGAGATGAATGCATAAAAATTGAAAATATCTGTGAGTGTTAACACACAAGGCCTCTCTGATAATCATTCAACTGCGTGATTTACAACTAAGGTTACTACAAGATTGTAGATGCTAGAGCCAGGGGTCCTACAGTGGACGAATTTGCGCTAGAAACATAAACATAGATAACCTGCAGGAACTTCTGTCCATACGTGTGTCACTGGGTTCTGCCTGAAACTTGTACTACAGCTGCAGACAAATGCTGTAACCTGCCCTTTTTAATTTGCAGATTCTGCAAAAAGAAAACATGCTGGTTTACATATGAGTAAAAGCACTGGTACTGGCAATTTACTCTGGTAACCCATAAATTGGGAGGTCAGGTGTGGCAGAGGAAAGGGGCAGTTGAGTCACGAGGTGCTGAGATTGAAAAAGCAGAGTTGACAGTTAACTTATACATTTATTTGCTGCAAAAAAATGAGTGAAGAGGAAACACAATAGTAAATCTGTTCCAGAATAAATAATAGCGACTTGTAGTACTATCTACTACTCTCTTACCTGTGACCTGCTGTCTCCTTGGCACTGGCTCCATTAGATCACTGGCAAATAATGTGTTTTGGTGGGCCCCCGGCCCAGGTCAAGAACATCGGCATGCAATTCAAATGGCAAGTCAAAAGGAATAATTTATTGACTGCTTCTGCTCGGTTTTTATTTCAGTGCATGCAAGTTGTTAACAGCAAAAACCTACGCACCATTTTATTACTAGGACAATGTTGCATTACGTTTATTTCCGAGACCATCCCTTTGCAGAACCCAGTCTGCCTTGCCCGCAGCTCACCCACCAGCCCGCCCTCAACTGTAATAAATAGCCAATGCGAATTTTTTTTATTTTGAACGGCATGCGTGCACTACTGACATCAGTAACGTGATGCAGTCATCATGCCTGGACCTGGTTGGGCCATCCTGCAGGAAGGAGGACAACACAGGACAGGTAGGTACATTTGTTTTTAATAAATATTGGGCTCATCTCACTTGGGATCCTCTCAAACAAATCGAACACACAACAGGTACTTAAGCTTTCTCACGGTACCTGGGCCGCCAAATTATACGCTCCAAAAACCCTCCCACCCTATCTTGCATCAGCAATGAAACCGTATATTAAACACCAGCTAATGAGATTTATCTTTTGGTCTAATCCCGCTGAAAGCATACAAGTTTGGGCAAGGATATAAGTCAGTAGCCTCCTCCCAATGTCGGTTTTGCAAACGGGGAGAGGATAACCTAATTCACATTTTGTGCATTTGCCATCAATTGCGGCCACAAAGAATATTCTGGCTGAGACCAATCTGGCTCCATCTAGGTATTAGGACATGCCAAGAAGCACTTGAGGAATGCATGAGGGGGATTCGCCTCAAATGGCGACCCGCTTTGTCAAATTCATTACCGAAATTAATTCCATGACTTTTCCCTCTGTGCAAGCCTGAATTTAATTCCCTGCAAGTAATTGATTTTTGACTTTCCCTGTCTTTTTACTTTCCCTTCCCACCCATTCACTACTTTAGTTTTTAATAGCCTCAAGTGTTTTTTACTACTGTCCGTTTGTATTCTTGCATATTGCAATGATTTTAAATAATTGTGCAATAAAAACTTTACTTACTTACTTACTCACTTGGGGAGAAACATTCAATAGCCCCAGCCCTGTTAAAAAAGTACAGGTGCTTAGCACCTGAAAGCTCCTGCACAAATTAAGCACTGCCTTACAGTCTTTATTTTGCAAGTTTACCATCTTCGAAAGTGTTTATAGACATCATATTCCGCTTTGTGTCCAATTGCATGTTCCCGTGTTATGTGGAAATACAAGGGTGGAAACAAAGGGTACTCTAAGACCAACGGATGGTAGGCGATGGCTTAAATTGACCCAGATCTTCCCAAAGGTTTTTTACCATAAAGTAAGAGAATCATGTGCAGTTGAGCTAACGTTTTGTACCACTCCAGGTACTCTTCCGGAGGACGTTCTTAGCGCTTTTAACACTATCTCCATTAAAGTCTGGAAGCTCTCAAGTGCTCCAGCACGTAAAGTAGTCAATACATCTCCTAGATGGTTTGACACACTTTGCTCCCAGGCGGTGAGGAAGCTGAGGGAGGTCCTGAAGGTTATCCCAAGAAATCAAATCCTGGTTCGAGTCTTTCACAATGAATATAAACTGTCTTTGGTTAAAAACAAGGGTGCTCTGAAAGAGGAGGCATGAAGGGAGCTGTTAGAGTCGAGCACCCTTAGGGGTTACCTCCAGGTTCTGGAGCATTGTTAATAGGACACTTTTTTAGCACAAAGTAGGGGGCAACTGGGATCCCACATTACTGAGGATGAATGGGTGCTTCATTTTAAAACTATGTTTGAAAGCCTAACTGGAGCAAACCAATCAGATAGGCAGTGTCACTGATGCCCCAGTAGTGGTTTTTGAGCAGAGTGAGGTGGAGGCAGGTATTTCTGGGTTAACCAGAAACAAAGATCCAGGCCCAGAGGGCATCCCCTCGGACCTCTATAAAGCAGGTCCTTCTTTTTAGTCGCCAGTACTTTTGGTGGTGTTCAATACAGTGGCCAGGGACGGCTGTCCTGAGTCTTGGGCCACCTCAACTATCGTACTTGTTTTCAAGAAGGGGGACCGCAATGGCACTTTTTGCTATAGGCCGATCTCTCTCCTTGATTCAGTGGTAAAGGTTGTGGGCCGGGTATTATTAGAAAAATTATCTACTCGGGCTGAGGAGCATAAGATATTTTCGGATATCCAATCTGGATTCCGCCCGGGGCGGTCAACCGTGGCCCAATGCCTCAACCTATCTATGGTACTTAGTAAGTATACGATCACTCGCTCCGGAACCATCTACCTGGCCTTCATGGACCTATCGTCCGCTTTTGATTGTGTCAACCGGGTTAAACTGTGGCAGTCCATGAGGGCTATGGGGGGTAAAGAGTAATTTCATTAACTTTCTTGAGGACTTGCACAGGGCCACGAAGGACAATGTTAGATTCTCCCAGGATCTACATGTCTCAAAGGATTTTGACATCCAGAGGGGTGTATGGCAAGGCTGTAATCTAGCCCCTTTTGTGTTCAATCTTCATATTAATGATTTGTACAGAGCATTAATAGATACAGGGGCAGATTATCAGCATGTAGGGTGTCGGGGGCTTCCCGTACTACTATATGCGGACGATGCTGTTCTCTTAGCTAGAACTGCCAGGGGTCTCCAACTTTTGTTAGACGCCTTTTTAACCTTTATGGCGGATCTTGATCTGTCAATTAACAACTCAAAATCTTACATAATGTAGGTCAGTATACGGCCCAAAAAAGTTTTCAATTTAAAGTAGGTCCCGATATAGTTCCCCGGACAACTGTTTTCTCATATTTGGGGGTCTTAATGGACGATCAAATAAAATGGGGGCCACTACTTCGGAGGAAAATGGGGGACCTGGCGTGGGTAAATGCTGATATCTTTAACTTTGCTGCTAAAATAGGTAAGCGTCCAATTGCAGCTATGCTGAAAGTTTATCAGGCAAAAAGCGTAGCTACAGCCTGCTATCGTAGTGAAATTTGGGGGCATGCTGCCATTGATTCACTGTAGGTAGTGGAGAATACTTTTCTGAAGCGCATGTTGGGCACCTGAATGGTCTGTCGAACCTGGTGGCCCATAAGGAATTGGGGTGCCCTATTTAAATGATTTCCTGGCTCTGTGCCCTCTTGTGTTCTGGCTTAATTGCTGGTTGAACAAAGACCTAGCTCTCAGCCACCTGATCTTAAACTAATGCATTAATCTTGATACCATGTCCCGTATACTGTGGCTTAAATATATTAAAGCTAACTTTGAAGAGGTAGGGCGACCTGATTTATTTTCCAATCCTGAATCTATTGTAAAAAAGGATGTGGAGTTTGTTAGGGAAGCATTCAATAGCTTCCGGAAATTAGAAAGAGATGAGTGAGAAGTGCGGAAACAAAGTGTCCGCAAATTTCTAATGTTAAAAACAAATCCATCTGCTGAGCCATATCTCCTGGGGTCTCTATCAACTTATGGAGGTTTTTATTGTCCAGGTTTCGCCTGGATCTTTTTCACCTCCTGCTTGCTGTTCCAAAAGGGTGCAGTAGAGGTCATGCGTTAGCACCCTGCGGCTGCGGTTGTGAGTCTCCGCAAGACCTGCTACATTTTATGTTCTTTTGAAAATTTTATGCGGTATCCCAGAGATATTAAAGAAAATGAATTTTAATCAGATTCATCCAGCGCTTTTGTACCTGCAATTATTGAAGGCTGATTGTATTTTTTTAATTGTTGGCTATTTGAAATCCACGGTGAGAACCAGGGACTGCCTAGGACTGGATAACTAGTTACTCACGTGCGGATCAAACCCAGAGAACAGAATCATGATGGCTAGGATATCTGTGTAGGTTAGTGCAAATTTAAGGAGTGTTCATTTTATCATCAACTTGTACACTTCATTGTTAGAGTGTCACTTGGGTACCAGTCCAATGGTTTCCCATTTTAAGTGTTATGATATTGTACATGGATTGTAATTTTATTGTATTATGTTTTAATGAAATTGGGATGTGTTGTAACTTTTATGGTTTTCACATATGTGAAACCGAATAAAGGTTATTTGATTTGATTTGATTCGACCTAGCCAAATGCAGTTAATCATAGGGCTATAGTGCCAATGACTAAAGTGGGCTCACACTTTGTTCAATGTTACATGCTGTCATGGATGGAAGATGAGTGTGAATGGTGCTGAAACAGAATAATGATAGAAGAGATCTGCAGTGGCACAGCAAGGGAGGGCGGTCCTCCCAGGCATCACACGTTTTGGGGTGGTGGCCTCCTCCCAGGCATCACGAGTTTTGGGGGAGACGGCCTCCCCCCTTACAAGAGTTTGCCACAGTGTGGAAAACTAAGTAGGAATAGCCAGCACCCCGCTCTTCATTGCATTAGCAAAGCTAGGGACCACTATGGGCAGCAAAGTGTCTAGCTACGCCACTGGAGTGCTGACCCAAAGCTCTTCTACGTATGCATATGTATGTACATATATATATATATATATATATATATATATATATATATATATATATATATATATATGCCAAACAACAAAGTCTCTCGTTTCCGGAGCACAAAACCCTTCAGGGCGGCCTCAATGAAATGGGCACGAGAAGCCCATAAAGCACTTGCCATGCAAAACAAACGTATTGAGGCCCAATACCGCAGTTTAGGATGCCACTCAGTCCAGCAGCGCCTGCTTCCCTTTTCCCCTAACGTTTCGGCTGAATGCCTTGATCACAGGAGGAAGAAGACACCAACGTGCGCTTGGGCGTGCTTTAAACAGATTTTATTCACGTGACTTCACTTTCAAAAACATCAACTCCCATAGTGCAGTTTTGTTCACAAAGATGTTACTAATGGAAGTCCTTATTTCAAGCCTAGTTGTGCCTTGGTACTTGAAAACTGCACTGATGTTAAAATTAGTTCAATTTCAAACAAAGTTAGTCATGTGTAATGCCGCAGTGTTTCCATTCTGCGTGCGACCGGCAGACACCATTACCTGCAGCACGATCTTTGCAGGAATCAACCTGCTAGAATCCCTTCCACATGCAATCCGTTTTCGCTGATTAGCGTATCCTCTGTAGGTCGGGTGCATGAGTAGGTGAGGCTCCTCAATTAAATGCCAAACAACAAAGTCTCTCGTTTCCGGAGCACAAAACCCTTCAGGGCGGCCTCAATGAAATGGGCACGAGAAGCCCATAAAGCACTTGCCATGCAAAACAAACGTATTGAGGCCCAATACCGCAGTTTAGGATGCCACTCAGTCCAGCAGCGCCTGCTTCCCTTTTCCCCTAACGTTTCGGCTGAATGCCTTGATCACAGGAGGAAGAAGACACCAACGTGCGCTTGGGCGTGCTTTAAACAGATTTTATTCACGTGACTTCACTTTCAAAAACATCAACTCCCATAGTGCAGTTTTGTTCACAAAGATGTTACTAATGGAAGTCCTTATTTCAAGCCTAGTTGTGCCTTGGTACTTGAAAACTGCACTGATGTTAAAATTAGTTCAATTTCAAACAAAGTTAGTCATGTGTAATGCCGCAGTGTTTCCATTCTGCGTGCGACCGGCAGACACCATTACCTGCAGCACGATCTTTGCAGGAATCAACCTGCTAGAATCCCTTCCACATGCAATCCGTTTTCGCTGATTAGCGTATCCTCTGTAGGTCGGGTGCATGAGTAGGTGAGGCTCCTCAATTAAATGCCAAACAACAAAGTCTCTCGTTTCCGGAGCACAAAACCCTTCAGGGCGGCCTCAATGAAATGGGCACGAGAAGCCCATAAAGCACTTGCCATGCAAAACAAACGTATTGAGGCCCAATACCGCAGTTTAGGATGCCACTCAGTCCAGCAGCGCCTGCTTCCCTTTTCCCCTAACGTTTCGGCTGAATGCCTTGATCACAGGAGGAAGAAGACACCAACGTGCGCTTGGGCGTGCTTTAAACAGATTTTATTCACGTGACTTCACTTTCAAAAACATCAACTCCCATAGTGCAGTTTTGTTCACAAAGATGTTACTAATGGAAGTCCTTATTTCAAGCCTAGTTGTGCCTTGGTACTTGAAAACTGCACTGATGTTAAAATTAGTTCAATTTCAAACAAAGTTAGTCATGTGTAATGCCGCAGTGTTTCCATTCTGCGTGCGACCGGCAGACACCATTACCTGCAGCACGATCTTTGCAGGAATCAACCTGCTAGAATCCCTTCCACATGCAATCCGTTTTCGCTGATTAGCGTATCCTCTGTAGGTCGGGTGCATGAGTAGGTGAGGCTCCTCAATTAAATGCCAAACAACAAAGTCTCTCGTTTCCGGAGCACAAAACCCTTCAGGGCGGCCTCAATGAAATGGGCACGAGAAGCCCATAAAGCACTTGCCATGCAAAACAAACGTATTGAGGCCCAATACCGCAGTTTAGGATGCCACTCAGTCCAGCAGCGCCTGCTTCCCTTTTCCCCTAACGTTTCGGCTGAATGCCTTGATCACAGGAGGAAGAAGACACCAACGTGCGCTTGGGCGTGCTTTAAACAGATTTTATTCACGTGACTTCACTTTCAAAAACATCAACTCCCATAGTGCAGTTTTGTTCACAAAGATGTTACTAATGGAAGTCCTTATTTCAAGCCTAGTTGTGCCTTGGTACTTGAAAACTGCACTGATGTTAAAATTAGTTCAATTTCAAACAAAGTTAGTCATGTGTAATGCCGCAGTGTTTCCATTCTGCGTGCGACCGGCAGACACCATTACCTGCAGCACGATCTTTGCAGGAATCAACCTGCTAGAATCCCTTCCACATGCAATCCGTTTTCGCTGATTAGCGTATCCTCTGTAGGTCGGGTGCATGAGTAGGTGAGGCTCCTCAATTAAATGCCAAACAACAAAGTCTCTCGTTTCCGGAGCACAAAACCCTTCAGGGTGGCCTCAATGAATGGGCACGAGAAGCCCATAAAGCACTTGCCATGCAAAACAAACGTATTGAGGCCCAATACCGCAGTTTAGGATGCCACTCAGTCCAGCAGCGCCTGCTTCCCTTTTCCCCTAACGTTTCGGCTGAATGCCTTGATCACAGGAGGAAGAAGACACCAACGTGCGCTTGGGCGTGCTTTAAACAGATTTTATTCACGTGACTTCACTTTCAAAAACATCAACTCCCATAGTGCAGTTTTGTTCACAAAGATGTTACTAATGGAAGTCCTTATTTCAAGCCTAGTTGTGCCTTGGTACTTGAAAACTGCACTGATGTTATATATATATATATTCACTGAAAAAAACATAGGTTTCACATATGTTATAGTTAGGAATTAGCAATTAAAAAACCTTACAAATTCACTGCAAAAACATAGGTTTCAGGGGTGTTATAGTTAGTGGGATATTTCACTCATACAAAACCATTGAAATTCCTCTGTTATAGTTAGTTGTACTAACTGTAACTCGCGCAGCCGCAATCCACTGCTGATGATGCCACATATTACATCATTCATGACATAGTCAGTGACATCACTGATGACATCACTGATGGCATCTCAAATTACATCACTGATGACATCATCCAGTGAATGTGGTTTGCTTCCATAATTAAATAGGTATTATATACATAGGAATCTGCATTGTAGCCTGAGTGAATTTATAAGTGACTGGATGAACAATTTAGTAGCACTTGACTTGACTGTCTAAGTCCCTAATTTAAAGTGTCTCACTAAATATAAGGAATGGTGATTTAACTGTGTGAATATCTGTATCACTCTGTCTCTTGTCGTGTAAACTATTGTATAAGTTGATTATTAGCTATGTAAACTTTATAGTAGTTATTAATTAGTTAAGTGAGAATTTGTATGGGATAGTAAATATGTGTGTAGTTGGGTGCAAGGTGTGTGTGACTGTTCAAAGATGTGTAAATAGTTGATTTAGTAGATATATGAGGTTAGGTTAAGACTATATGTGGAAACAGTTGTTTGGGTGAGTGAGTCTTTTTATCGGTGTGTTGATAATTAAATACATTTCTCAATGATACATGTCCAAGAGAGTAGAAATATAAACGCAGTGTATGTGACAGTTGTTCTACATAAATAAGTATACATAACAGTCAGACATGGAAAACTGTATACTTGTAATACTGATTTTATAACACACTAAGTATGAGTTAGTATCTATATGAATAAATAAAGTGGTGTTTGAAAGAGTGTGTAGCTGAGTATAATGAATTATTTGCATAAGTGAGTAGGGTGACTATATACAATAATAAAATGAGTGCTGGTGGGTAATGTCAATATAAGTCTAAAAGTATATTTAATAGTGTTATATTGATCTTTGTCAGCATGTATGAGTAAATGTATATGTACGTGTTTAGATGTGTGTGTAGAGCTGCAAAGCAGTGAGTGGGGTTTTAGAAAGTTATGTTGGTGTGTCATTCTTTTAAAAATAGTACTCTATATTTTTTAGTGAGCGATGAAAATGTATACTAGTGTATGATCAGGTGTATCAGATTGTCACATGGATGATGTCATCAGTGATGTCATCAGTGATGTCATTTGAGATGTAATCAGTGATGTCAGTGATGTCACAGACTATGTCATGAATGATGTATTATGTGACATCAGCAGCAGTGGATTGCGGGCGCGCGAGTTACAGTTAGTACAACTAACTATAACGGAAAACTTTCAATGGTTTTGTAAGAGTGAAATGCCACACCCCTGAAACCTATGGTTTTTTTCAGTGAATTTCAAAGTTTTTTTAAATGCTAATTTCTTATTATAATGTTCATTAAGCATTTCTGCTTTTTCTATCTTTTTTAATTACCATCCCATTCTCAACCTAGTATAAACTGCAAATATCACTACTCTTCAGTTGATTCCTTCCGCCAACAAAATCGCCACAAACAGAACCACATCTAACGGTAATTATATACAAACTAGGCGTTCCCGTAGTAAAAAACACAAAAACACCACTTCCCCATATTTTCAACAATCCAAATCTGCGATGCAACCTAAAAAAACACACGATAGCTCCACTTAGCACTTACAAATTAACATCAACATTTAACTGGTGTAAGGAGGTCGACTATGTACTGCTTGAATTACATCCAACTCACACCGATATTTAAAGACAAATATGTAATAGAGGTACTAATTATGCACCTCCGACACCCAACAAAATCACAACACCCAGCACCACCACCACTACATCCACCCCTCCTGACCCCATCCCCCCTACTATCTCAGAGGCAGCGCAAAACAGGACAACAAACCTTCCCAACATAATATATCCCCTCAACAGCACACTAGCTGAATGTTCAGAGATGTGGCAACCAACTATGTATAAGGGAGGGAACTCGCCCATCAACAATAATTTACACAATCCCAAGACTACCGGTAATATGCTATACACAGCTCAATATACTCAATATACAAAGCAAAAACTTTTCTGTGTGTAGATATACTATTGATACGTGTAGTATACTGCACAGTGGACACAACCATATTATCTCAGACACTGGGGAATATCTCGGTCATGTAGCTGTGTTGTTCCCCCCCCGAAGCAGAAGCAGAGTGGACTGGTCCAACGTACGCAACTCCAGCATAAGGGTAAAAAATACATAGGCTACGCCTTGGGCATGGTTCATTTGTGCGATGACAAAAGACTCTGCCATAACGAAGGTCCTCTCCCTGCCAAGTGGCAGCCGCCATGAGCATGTGCTTCCTCGATACAGGCCCATTGCGAACTCAGCGCCACAGCACCGCAGACTTATGTCTGTATCGACTATTGCCTTCGATCTACACTGCAGACAGCAGGGTTCACAACTTGAATTCAGATTGGGATCAACACTATGGACAGCATGAAATTCAGCCTTGCTTTATTTAATGCAGAGACAATTGTACTATATGTCTTCAGATTTTGTTAAAGGATGTGACAAAAAGCATTCCTCGATGTCTGTGCTGACTACCACCTTCGATCTACATTGTGAGGGCTCACGATTAAGGTGGAATGGCGATTGCACATGACGCATTCCAGTAGGCAAGAGACATTGTACCAGTGTGAACCGCCCGAACAACAAATCATTGCAGGTGTGCACACACTGAGTTCTTCAGGTACCACTAACTCACTGCACCACAAGTCATTTCCACGTGGCCTTATTAAGACAGAAATCACTAGGCAAAAAACATTGCTCCCAGTGCGGCCTGTCCGGACCTCGCATCATCGCAGGTTACGTGCACGCTCAGTGCCAAAGGTACTACTAACTCAGTGCACCATAAGTCATCTTCTCGTGGCCGTATTCAGGCAGAATTCAACAGACAAAAGACATTTTTCCAAATGCGGCCGCCCCTGGACCACGCATTATCGCAGAGTACGTACAAGCTCAGCGCCAATGATACAACTAACTCAGTGCACCATAAATCATTGCAAAGAAGAGTGAACAGGTTCATGTCAGCAATGAGCCATGCTATCAATTTTAAATCGAATTGATGCAGAATTCAATAGACAAAAGGCATTAGTCCAAGTACTGTGCCCCCGACCACTCATCATCACAGGGTACGTACATGCTAACCGCCAAAGGTGCTACTTACTCACTGCACCATAAATCATCACCATGTATCCTTATGAAGGCAGAATTCAGTAGACAAAAGACATTGCTACCAGTGCGGCTTGGCCGGATCACGCATCATAGCAGGCTCCACAGAACATTGTTGCTTCATGTGCCACTCACTCAGTACACCACTTATCATCGCTGGTTCCAGACACGCTAAATTACCAATACTGTGCAGCTCTACTCAACGCCAAGTGGCCGTGGGCTCTTGCAAACCGCTGCCTCCTGCCTGCACTGCGGTCATCAGAGCTCACAATTGAATTGACTCTTCATTCATTATTTGCAGAGTGCAGTACCAAACTAAGTATAACGTCCCTCAAACCTACACAACATCCCTTTAGTATCCTTCCTTCAAGAAGTTCTTTTCTACCAGTTATAAGTTTAGTTCAATAACAAAATTCACCCTGCAAGTCTAAAGGAACACTGAATAACAGCCTACACTGCGGACAGCACAGGTCACAATTTGAACTATAATGTCCCTGAAACCTACATACTTCGACAATGTATTCCATATATGTTTCGTCTTTTATTTGAATCATGATTACAGATGATGCAGTCCAGTAGGCAACAGACAATGCTTCCAGTGCAGCCCGTTCAGACCACGCATCATTGCAGGGTGAGCACACGCTGAGCACCAGACGTACCATTAACTTAGTACACCATAAATAATCGCCATTAAGGCAAAATTCAGTTGGTAAAAGACATTGTTACCAGTGCGGTCTGCCAGGACCACGCATCATCGCTGGCTCCACACAAACCGCCCGACCTCAGTGCACCACAATTCCTGAACCCTTTAAGATGGAATCTTCTGTGTATTATTTCACATGTAGTGCTCCTACCTTTGTACAGCAGAAGTCATAAACCGTTAGTGATGGAATATCTGTGTAAGATATGATGATTACTATTGTACTTGTTATCAACAGCAACGTAATAAAATGGAGTTGAGCGCATATGCGCGTACCCACTTCAACTATCCATCTGCGTCTGTGTATTCATTATGTTCCTAAAATGCTGCCCCTGGGCCCTACCACATTATATTCTTCTGTAAACAGCGTATGCAACCATCTTACCTCTGGCAGAAACAAAAACTTAGGTTATATAACTTTCTCTCGCTCATTCTACAAATACAAACATAGAAACTCGATCATTACAATACTGCAAGCAAAGTATATAGTAAATTTATAAGTGTGTGCGATTGCTCACATTTTTTTTTGTAGCATATTTATATAGCGCAAAGTCGACCCAAAACTATTTCAGCGATTTACATGAGCACCGTATTTACAGTATATTTTCAGGCATGTGTAGATTACGTGATTTGTATACAATAACAAGATGTGGACGCGACTCTGAGGCTCGAACACTGATTTCCAGCTCCAAGTTCGACAGTATACCCGAATGACCACATAAGTATATATATTAGCTGCCCTTCATGTGCCAAATACTGCAACCTAAAGCTTTCATAGTCCTGTATTGCTACAGCTACAACACTCCACTGAATGTACAACAAACATTCATATTAGCAGAAATGCGTCATGTCCACCATCTGTTATGTGTGAAACTATGTATGAACATATGGTCAGTGATACCCGTACCTACCATGTTGTGGGACTTCACAGACATAGTGACACATTTGCGTTTAAGATCCGGATGACAGCATAACTACAACACGAACACCCGAATCACTTGATTTCTCAAATAGCTCACAACTGAGCCACTCCCATAGTTCCAGAGTCATTGTTCACAACCTCGCGCAGCACTGGCAGACGTCAGGCCAGCCCACTCTGGTTACGCTTACAGGAAATCACAGCAACGCTACATAGCCCATATTTTCATTCTAGTGATCTGCTATTTACAGGTCTAGTTCTCAGAACAGCACAAACACCTACTAATGGCTGATATATGCCCACACCACACCCATCCAGTACAGGCATCACAAGACACGCGTCCCTACCAATAAAAAAGACAGAGCGCACATGCTCTACAACATTTTAGGGTAGCTCCCATCGCAAGCGCTGTCATGGCCTGTCCTGGTAGTTCGTACGCCTCATGTAGGCCTGAACCACCGAGCACGGGGGCCCACCACTACGTGCGTGGCCTCTTTGGTCAATGAGTTAGTGGTACGAGAAGGACTGAATGGGTGAGCAACCTGCGATGATGATGGGTGCACAAGTATGTCCTTAGCCATGGTGATATCAAGACTCAGCACCAAATGTGAGACTTCTTGGTGGCAGAGCGGGACTGCATGATGTAGAAGGTGCTCTGTCTGCAAAAAGGTGAGCAGTGATCCATGGGTGCTCACGGGAGGGAGTAGAATACAAAAAGGCGACGCAGCGATTTAGGCGTACCCAGTCCTACATACCCTATCTTATTGCATTTGTATTTTTTTTCCAATAGCAGGAAAGTTTTTGTAGTCGGTCAAATGTCCGTTGCTCCCACATGCGTAGTGAAGTAGACGAGTATTTATTTTTTTATAATATGTACACTTAAATTTACCATCTTAATTTGAGAACCTTTCCATTCTCAATTCATTTAGGACTCGCGACTCTGTTGCTGAGCGCAGTATAGCTTGTGCCTTCGTTGTAGTGCACAGCACTGCTCATGCAGCGCAAGACATTTTCTATGTGAAACAAACGGGGATATGAACCTAACCTACGAATCGCAGATGCTCATGCATGTCTATTTCCTTCCGTGCTAAAACATTGGCCTTTGCGTGCAACTTATTCTTAAACACTGCTAGCAATTGGCCAGAGGGGGGCGCATTGCCCCGTCCATGGCCTATTGGTATCTATTACGCGCTTGCTGCGTGTAATAGACTCCAAAAGCACATGAGGTTTCAATTATCATGCCCAGACACAGGCCTGATGATTTAAACTACGTGTATGGCTGTGCGCCACTTGTTTTCTATAACCGGGTGGAAAACATTACTACTCTACTAATTGTTTATAAATCGAAGCCCATTAAACAAGTTGGAACTGTACAAATGGTTGCATTTTTATTGGGGGAGGGAAGGTGTGTGAAAGGGCAATGTTATTCTACACCACATTAAGATAGTGGTCAATTGCCAATCATATGATCTTTCTTCTACTATCTTTTAGATGTGGATCTTCAGGGTGCACTATGTCCCGGCACGTGGTGGAAGACACACCAGTGACAAAAGGTGAGCTGCGAATATTCTTTTCAGAGTAACTCTCTCACTCTCTCTCTTCCTCTCTCCTTTGATGAACAAATGACGCACAATCTTATCTTCCTTTTTATCTAACAGGTTGTGTTTCACAAATTGGCGTCCCCCCCAACACCTACAAAGCTCAACATTTGAGGAATCTGAGATGATGCGTGACCATCGTAACAAAGTCTAAGAAGGTTGCTTCGACATGTGGTGGACCCTCTTTGAAACACGCCGGTGGCACAAGGTGAGCAGAGAAGCTTCTTTCCGAAGCAACGAGAAGTCACCTCTGGGCAGGGAGAGTGAATAGTGTAGAGCAACTTGAGTGCCTAGGAATGTACAATCACCACCGGCAGTGGGAGTGGATAGGTTGCAACAGTCTGGGTGCGCAGGAACGGGCACTCACTTCCGGACACTGGTAGTGGATGGGGTGCAGCAGTCTGGGTGCGCAGTAATGAGAACTCACCTCTATGCAGTGGGAGTGCATGGGGTATAGCACCCTGGGAGAAAAAGAGCGCACAGACACCTCCTTGCAGTGGGAGTTGATGTAATACAGTAGCCTGGGTGTGCAAAGGCGTAACTCAGAAATATACGTCTGCAGTTGTATGAACTTTACAATTACTAATTGTATACTATCTTTCAGATCACTAAACTTGAAGGTGCACTATAACCCGGCACGCGGTTGGACACACACCGGTGGCAAAAAGGTGAGCTGCGAAGATTTTCTCCCGTTTCAACACTACCTCTCCTGCTCCATCTATTACTTTGTCTCTCTGACACTGTCAATGTCTTTCTTTCTCTCTTCCTCTCTAATTTTTTCTTTTTCTCTCTTCATCTCTTCACTCTTTCTCTCTCTCTCTCTCTTCCTCTCTCTCACACTATTTCTCAACTCTTTTCAAGTTATGAACCCTGCTGATAAATAAATCAAGGCTGAATTTAACACTGTCTGCAGTATAGATCCAAAGCAGAATTCAAGTTGTGACCTCTGCTAAATGCAGTGTTTGCAAAAGGTAAGCAGAGCGGCCTAGGTGCACAAGGCCTCCAATTAAACGTGGTGCGAACAAACGATATTGTCCTGCATAATGACGTGATCTCTCACCTCATTCTGTCTCATCTCTGAATCATTTTAAAGACCTGCTGGACCATACTGTAGATCTGAGCCAGCTGGCACTTCCCTACAGACACCTCTTCAACCCGGACCTACGAGAGGGGTGGGATGCATCAGGCAGACTGCACACGTGCGAATAAGCAATATTGCCAAGCGTTATGTTAATTTGTGATCTTTGACCTTATTCAGTCATATCTCTGTCTCATTTTAAATATCATCTGTACCATAAGGTAGGCCTAAGCCTACGAGCAGCGCTGCCCTACAGACTCCTGTTGAGGGTGATTCTGCGGGAGGGGTGGGGTGCACTAACCTCAGTGTGCATGTGAGAAAAAGCGATCTTGCCTTCCGTAATGATGTAATCTCTCACCTCATTTAATCACATCGATCTAATTTTAAGGACCTACTGGACCGCACTATAGACCTCAGCCAGCAACAAGCGCTGTTCGACAGACATGTGATGTTAGCTTTTAGGACACTTTAGTTACTTCTTACAGAGTGTACATGCACACAGGCTCCCGCCACTGCATTACATGCGAATATTAAACTTCTAGCACACGGTCTATTCCTATGTATATAAACATTACCATGATATATTATAATTTAACCTTGTGTTTTCTTGTGCATTCCAACTCCTCTTTGAACCACGATTATCACTGACGATTAATCGTACTTCAAAAATGAAGAATGCACTCAACTCCTACTTTCCAACAAGCATAAAATAAACATTAATTTAACTGAAAACGTTTCCACCATTAAATTACTTTCTCTCTGTACAGAGATTAATTGATTGGCTGACAGGGGCTGAGCAGGAACTCTCTCCTGCAATGATACCCTGAGCATTCTAACACCTTCCATGGCAATATCAAGACACCATTCCATTGTGGAGACCTGTTCTTCCATACTAATGTATCCCAGACTCGGAGCTTGCACCAATATGTTGTGGGACACACCAGTGGTGGCAGGTGAGCTGTGAATCCTCAGGGTGCAAGACCTACAATTGAGCACATTGCAGGGTAGGGACTGGGGTACAGCACTCTGGGTGCACAGGTGCATTCAAGCTGTTTTCCAGTAAGTAATAATGTAGGACTATATTATCAAACAACGGCGATCTGTGGCTTCATGCATTTAATTTTAAGGACTTCTTAAACCACACTCTATCTCCCAGATCCCTGCGTCCTAGACAAACGAGTGACGAACAGTAAACATTAAAGACTGCAATAAGCTGACGCTCTATCTCCTCCTGCCTCTCTACTTTTAACTCCCTCTCCCCTTCTCAATTCCACCCACTACCCTCCATTCCATTTTCACTATGATCCTTTAATGTGAACTAGCTTTTTTTACTTCTTCGACATAGCACACATACTTATGTTTAATTTTTGCCTTGCAGGTTACCTACACTGCTACCACTGGAGTCCATCCAATGTTTTGTTTATTATACTGTTCTATTAAAGTTACGTTTCTATTTATTTATTTCTGTTTTATTAAAGGATAATTAAAAAATAACTGAGAGTATACGTCTTCTTTTTCTGACAACATTTGACTATTATTTAGTGTGATAATCATCTGCTTAGAGAAGATTTTAAAGTCAAAACTATTTAACATTACAGTGCACCTACAAAACATAATGTAAGTAACTCTTAGGCACATAAATCCTGAGTAATTATACAACTACATGAGTTCTATGAGTGTATCACTTTATAACACCATAAGTACTGCCCGTGTGATTACAAAACCAATAAGGCACTGCCTAGCACTACTGATGCTACAGAGACTGCCGAGGCACACCCTGCATATTACAATGAAGATCCGGAGTATGACAGTCCCCGGACTTAAGTTGCCTCTAACTCCTGGAACAATTAGTAAATAATTCTCGGGAAGGTGGCCCTCTCCTAGTCTACAAAACGTCTATGTACCCTTCCGTGCCCAATTCACTTGTGACATTAACACAGTACTTGGGGTATATTTACAAGGAAGCCGTTAAAATTATACCCCTTAATTTGTAAAATAATAACTGACGGGCTCAAAGTTTTACTAAGAAAAGAATGATGTTTATAACTAGAAGTGTAATACCAGGGCTAACTCTCTACCAGCTCTTTTCCAAAGGCTGTAGCTGCGATTAACGGTTCTTATGGAAAATTGTAAAAGTTAAGCACACTTGCTGTTAGAATTAGCAACATTGTATGCTGAACTTGTGACCTGTGAGCTCAATTGAGTGTTCCATGAACTGTTACTATGGTAACAGGCAGTTAGCAGTTTGGGGGTATGGTTCAAAGGTGCTGACTGTACAGAAACTGTCATATTTACCCAAAATCATCTACATGACAGAGGAAAAAGCAAACAGAGACAACAGAACATTGTGTACATTAGGAGCAAAAGAGGTACAACTCTTCAAATCAACCTCAAGAGTGGGCGCGAGCAATAGCCACTGGTGTTACAAAACCCCATGTACAATTTGCCTACTCTGTACTCAACAATGGGCAATTCTTTATTGATCCCAATCAGACACTGCTGCTTCACGTTTCACAGTGTGCACTTCACTAAATACTTTGTGGCTATTTAATGGGGAGATGGGATTATCAACATTCCAAAACTTAGGAGCATATTTACAAGGACGGTGTTAAAATTATTGTCGCTTTAGCAGCAGCAAACTGCCGCTAAAACAGCTATAATGGACTTGAAAATCCTTTATTATCTTACCTGAAGATTTTTTCTACATTTCTGTTTGCTATGGCAGCATGTGAGCCATAGCAAACTTGGTTTGGATTTTGAAAGAGAGAACAGGGAAACCTGCTCACTCTTTCAAAATGCGAAGCAGATTGCTTTTCCTCACGGGGAGCTGCATATTAGCAGGTCCCCGTGTGGAAAAGTAATGGTGGCTTCAGAAGGACACGGGAAGCTGGCTAGGACCATAGAGACATTGGGACTCCACCCACGGTCCCCAACATTGTATATACGTCTAAACAGTAAACAGGGCGGTATAATTTTCACCACATTTTTGCCTTTTTTTTAAAATAAATGTGACAAAATGGCCCTTGTTAATATGCCCTCAAGTTTGCTATGACAGACCGGAACCTCGACTCCCGCCCTGCCATACCAAACAGCAGTGTCCCGGGGGTAGGCACCCCGAGACACAGCAGGAGCCGATCCTGGGGAGTGGTGTTTCCCAGGGCCCTACCACAATTTAAAAAGCCCCGGAGGTTGGTGATTCTCGGAGCTTAGAGGGACCTTTGAGCCCCCCCCACCCATTTTTTTTAAAAAGCCCCAAAGAGTAGTGGTCCCCAAGGCTGGAGAGGGCCTTTAAGCCCCCCCCTACCCAAGTATTTTACTGGGGGAGTACCTTTGAGCCCCCCACCCATTTATTTTATAGCACCAAGGAATGGCGGTCCCGGGCTACAGGGCCCCTCTGGACCTCCATCAAATTTAATATTTTAGATCCCAGGATTTGGACCCCCCCAGGTACCTAATTTTTAAACAAGGACAGTGTTGTACCTTCCAATAGGAGCCCGCGCTTCGTTTTTATTTTTTTTACGGCGGATCCATGCACATTTCTTAGTTTAAAAAAAAAATGTGGGACCCACTAAGCTGGTCTAGAGGGTCAAGATATTTCTAACCTGCCCCCTTTGTACATTTTGAACACTTGTTCCACTGATTTCTAGACCCTCGCTTCTACCGAGGCACAAAATGGCTGCCAACACTTCCTGGTTTCGAATGTTAACAACCACTTGACAGCCAATTAGCATTCAGTGCGTGATTGGGACGGTGCGCTTAGGGTGCACTCAGGATGCGCGGATCCACCGAAGCCATAGATATATATGTACTTTTAATTGTGATTTTCTCAGGAACTACTGAACTACTGAACAGATTTACACCATTTAAGCAAAAAGCATGAGTCTGAACCAAGGACTACCTCTTTGCCAAATTTGGTGTAATTCCATTTCAGCAGTTCGGGCTGTTGCCGCGATGAAAGGTTCCTATGGAAAAATGCATGGGGAAAACACGTTTTGGGACCCCGCTTTTTTCGTAGTCCCAGCTTCACGAATCACCCCAAGACTTTCAGGATAGGAGCAGACCGGAGCGCCCCACTAGTTTTGAAAATTTCACGAAGATTCATCAACCGGTGCCAAAGTTATTCCAAATAGAATGTTGCGGATTTCCTATGGAAAATAGGTCCTAACTATAACTATCTATTGGCAACCGCCAGGAGGTAATATATAATAAGTTTTTTGTTTAAATCTGTTTTTATTGATTTTAGTTTACCAGGTATATGTTTGCAGGTTTACAGCCATACACAATGTCATTTGCCTATAGCGGGCGTGTGTTGCCCTTCGGGTTGGTATGCATACAGGTATATCTGACATGTTAAGGACATCGCTCACGCAGGAGCGAGATTAGTGCACGTTACAGGTTATATGCAGTACAGCTCAGCAGTAGTGTGCTCAACATCCTACAGTATAGAAAGTATTTCTCTGTTTATTCACCTTGGGCGTCTAAACAGATGGCATTTGTAAGAACAAAGAAAACCATAACAACAGCAGCAATACCCAGTGTATATACATTTATCCTCCTCACCCCCGCGCATACACCCCGCTCCCAGTGCTCACCATCCACTTAGTGATTGTGTCTGTGCACCAGCTACAACTATTTTTGCTAGAGCCTAACTGGAATATCACGGCAGTGTGCTAGTGGAAGGCACATCCCCCCTCACGCGCTCAGCACCAGTTCTCTCGGGATGCCTCCAATGACCCCTCCACCTCCGTCTGTTGCATTCTTTCCCAATGGGTTGCTATGGGTTCTTCCCGCAGCCCAGCCTTAGGACATGCCAGAAGCCAAAAGCACCAGGCTCATGCATGCGGTGGGTCCTGCCCCTTCCACCGCTTTGTTATGAGACACTTCGTGACCACTAGTCCCAGATCTAAGAACCCGGACGTCACCTTTTCAGCTGGGTATCTCTTGAAGTGATGCAGCAGATGCACCAGCCACTCCAGGGGCACAATGTGGCCTGTACATACCTGTAACAGTCTATTAATCATGTGCAGGTATGCAGCTAGCCTGGGTTAGTCCATAACATGTGTGACAGGGGGTCCCATGCTCAGCCCCGGCAGGGCTAACTGATTGTCCGTCTCCTCAACAGGCGGATTACTACGGGCCCTTTAAGGATAGCCTTTGTGTACGTGACGAGGCTTCGCATCTGGACCACCTGACTTTTCGGGCCTATCAGGAGTGGCCTCTCACCATATGAGGGGAGACCCGGAAGACGCCGTGTCTCCGTCGTGGGAAGAAGAAGTGAGACGCCAATCAATCAATCAATCAGTGACACTTATAAAGCGCGCTACATACCCGTAGGGTCTCAAGGCGCTGGGGGGGGGGGGGGGGTGCCGCTACTGCTCGAACAGCCAGGTCTTCAGCTTCTTCCTGAAGGAGAGGTGGTCTTGGGTCAGGCGCAGGTCGGACGGGAGGGAGTTCCAGGTCTTGGCGGCCAGGTAGGAGAAGGACCTTCCTCCTGTAGTCGCTCTTCGGATGCGGGGGACGGCGGCGAGGGCGTGGTTGGCTGATCGGAGGTGGCGTTTGGGAGCGTAGAAGTTGACTCGGCTGTTGAGGTAGCTCGGGCCTTGGTCGTGTAGGGCTTTGTGTGCGTGGGTGAGGAGGCGGAAGGTGATTCTCTTGTTGATGGGGAGCCAGTGAAGGTCTCTGAGATGTCCGGAGATGTGGCTGGATCGTGGGATGTCGAGGATGAGTCTGGCTGAGGCGTTTTGGATCCGCTGGAGTCTCTTCTGGAGCTTGGCGGTGGTCCCGGCGTAGAGGGCGTTGCCGTAGTCCAGTCGGCTGGTGACGAGGGCCTGGGTGACGGTCTTCCTGGTCTCTGTGGGGATCCACCAGAAGATCTTCCGTAGCATGCGTAGGATGTTGAAGCACGCCGAGGAGACGCTGCTGACTTGCCTGGTCATGGAGAGGGAGGAGTCCAGGATGAAGCCCAGGTTTCGTGCATGGTCTGTCGGTTTGGGTGCGGTGCCCAGGGCGGGAGGCCACCAGGAGTCGTCCCAGGCGGAGGGAGAGGAGCCCAGGATGAGGACCTCCGTCTTGTCCGAGTTTAGTTTCAGGCGGCTGGTCGTCATCCACTCGGCTACCTCTTTCATCCCTTCGTGTAGGTTGGCTCTGGCGGCGGCGGGTTTGTTGGTCAGGGAGAGGATCAGCTGGGTGTCGTCGGCGTAGGAGATGATGCTGAGGTGGTGTTTGCGTACGATGGCCGCGAGGGGGCTCATGTAGACGTTGAAGAGGGTGGGGCTCAGGGATGATCCTTGGGGGACGCCGCAGATGACTTCGGAGGCCTCTGACTTGTACGGTGGTAGGCGGACTCGCTGTGTTCTTCCGTCGAGGAAGGAGATGATCCATTCCAGCGCCTTGTCCTGGATTCCGATGTTGCTGAGGCGCCGTATTAGGGTGCGGTGGCAGACCGTGTCGAATGGAGACGGAGAACCACGCGACCGGGAGGACGGAAAGCACCGTGGAGACGGAGTCCTTGGAAGTGGACGACACCAGGAGCAGTGAAGGTGCCGGACCGATACCAGAGGAGGAGCGGACGGAGGCAGCTGTAAAGCCAGGAGGCCAACGACACCGCGTTTCGCCCAGCCACGCGAAGGAGGACGCGTGGCTCTCCCAGGTGCGTGCTCGTTTGGGTTCTTTGTTAAACTTTAAGAAGGGAGGGACCGGATAGGGGACCGTGCAAGCACCGGGGCACCTCGTTTAGCAAAGCCGTGTATAGCTCACTGAATGTGGTGGTGGTTCTTGCTTTATCCCTCACACCCTCCCTATTCCGAGAGTTTCTAGTAAACGGAACAACCCACTAAAAGCCACGTTCTTTTCTTTTCTTCCATGTGCTGGAGTGTCCCGGACCCCGACCCAGGAAGTGCCCCGAGGATTACAAACCTGCCACCGACCCCGTGTCTGACTGAAAGACTTTGTTTTGTTGAACTACAGTCTGTAAACCGCAATAAAATAGATAAACAGTCGCCCTCTAGTCTTGGCTCTTTCCCTTCTTGTGACCGAAAGGTGACAATGTGCAACAGCTCCCCCACTTGTTCATGACTCCTGGGACACATCGCATCAACGCGATTAAAATACCTGTTGATTAGCGCAGGCGTGAGATATGCCCTATGAACTATGAACAACTGTATTTGGCAGAACCTCATATTTCTGGGAACACGCACCGGACTCTTGAGTATCCTCTCCCACTCCCTATCCGCTAGTTGCCGCCCCAAATCTATTTCCCATTTGTGGCGGAGTGGGTTCAGGTTTACTGCCGTTTGGGTGCGGAGCGACGCTGCGATCCAGCGGATACGGTGCCGACCTCTCCCAATAATGTGCAGATACTGTATGGTTAGGTGCTGATTGGGCCGCATGGTCATATCCCCCCATTTGGCGGTCAGTTTTGCCACTAAAGAGCGGTGCACTAGGAACTGCCCTGGTGGAAGCCCCTCTTCCGCCACCAAGGATTCATATGGTATGAGCGTGCCATCCCGATATAGATCGCCAAGGGTTAGTATATCAGCTTCCCCCCATTTTGCGATTGTAGTAGACAGGAGCACCCCAGCCCCGCTAGGGGACCCACGCAGTGGCACTGCAGGCGCATATAGAACAACAGCCCTGGTGAGATACAGAACTCTGTGGTAACATTAGTACGCCACTGATAATAAGAGCGGCGTAGGCGGCTTAGTTGCGGCAGCAGGATGGAAAAGTCTGGATATTTGCTCCAGCGAGTAGGGCGGCAGCAGAGTTGCCGTGTCTTACCGACCCCGGTCCGCAAGCCAGTGGGCTATCCATTGCAGTTGTGCTGCAAGGTAGTAGTGTTCGAAACAGGGCGCAGATAGACCTCCCTGATCAGTCAGCAGGTACGGCTTTGGTAAATGTTTTTGGTGCGGGGGGGATAATGCCAATATTCTGCATATTTTCTTTAGTTGTGGTCATTTGACAACTGATATTGTTAGCATAGAGCAATTTTTGTCTAGAATTATTGGGACTCCGTTTGTTATTACATCTGCAATTATGCTTTTGGGTACGGGACCCGAAGTTGTGAAGGGTACTCCCCTGTATAAACACTGACATTTGATTTTTATAGCTATGACTGTTGCCCGGCTCTGTATTGCGGCTGAATGGTTACAAGTTGGCCCTCTTTCCTTTGAACGATGAAGGGCAAAGATGTATAATTTATTTATTTAGAGTTAAGTCTATATTCAGGTAAAGGGGTGAAGAAACGTAAAATTGGTTTAGGCATTTGGTGATTGTTTTCTGATCATATGCATATATGAAGTTATGACAAATGTATGTATATGTTTTTTGTGTTAATGTGGAATAAAAAAAAAAGACATGAAACTATTGCACAAAGTAGCACAATGATTACAGGAGCTAATATAACACACAGCATGCCTCGCTCCAAAATTATCAGTCCATTCATCAACCTCTCTTAGGACCTTTCCAAACTTACCTACCAGGAACGCACCGATTCCCTCTAGCCATACACTTCAAAAATTATAAATTAGTGATGTAATTAGCACACGAGGAAAAAGCTTACTGTTATCTGAGATGAAGGTACAGCAATCTCTTACCCTCAAAACCCAACCGACTCTGCCCTCCTTCACAAGAAGATGTCTATCTCAAGACGGTTCTGCATAGCTCGCATTGCAATTAACTCATCATTTAGCTGGGTTAATGCTCCGGCAGTATTAGAAGCAAGGAAAGGCACAAACGTAGATAACATTCTAATCTTCACATCATTTATGGCCACTCGAATAAATGGAATTATAGCATGCTACAAATCTAACACAATATGTTCAAATCCACTCTTTTATCTCTCCAACAGCATCATTCATCTAATTTACATAGTAAGCAAAACCCTTGGGAATATCAAAGCAAGGTTGCAGCTCCCTACCCAATTTAAAGGCAGGTTAAAATAAGCAGTGTACACACCCATAATAAATTCCTCTAAATATTGGCACCAGTCAAAAACTCACCATTAACAGCATATCTCCTTTCACACTCACTCTCTCTAACAAGCTTTAGGAATTTAATTCCCATATTCCCTTCTCACACCATACACAACTCTCCTCTCCTTCCATTTTCCACTCTTAATCTTAATTTTAATGCACATTTGAAGTTCAACATTTCCCTTCAGCTTCAATTTGTTCTCTAATCTCATTCAAGTCTTTCCAATTTATTACATGTTCTCTTTCCTCTCATTATATCCCCTAACAATTTCTCACTATTCTTCATTAAACCTGCATACATAGTTATTTCAGGGGGCAACAACAGAGAAGTGAGGATTCCATACCTGCCGCACATCCACTCCCGGGGCCCTAACGCTGTAGTCTCGCCGCGCCGCAAAGCTCCATCTCGCGGCCGGCGGCTTGAGACTACAGCTCCCAGGGGGCTTAGCGACAACTTCCGCTTCCCTGACGCTGCGCGCCCGGAGGCGCTACATTACCAGGACGCTCCCTCGGTGGAGCGGGGGGCAACAACAGAGAAGTGAGGATTCCATACCTGCCGCACATCCACTCCCGGGGCCCTAACGCTGTAGTCTCGCCGCGCCGCAAAGCTCCATCTCGCGGCCGGCGGCTTGAGACTACAGCTCCCAGGGGGCTTAGCGAGAACTTCCGCTTCCCTGGCGCTGCGCGCCCGGATGCGCTACATTACCAGGACGCTCCCTCGGAGGAGCGGGGGGCAACAACAGAGAAGTGAGGATTCCATACCTGTCGCACATCCACTCCCGGGGCCCTAACGCTGTAGTCTCGCCGTGCCGCAAAGCTCCATCTCGCGGCCGGCGGCTTGAGACTACAACTCCCAGGGGGCTTAGCGACGACTTCCGCTTCCCTGACGCTGTGCGCCCGGAGGCGCTACATTACCAGGACGCTCCCTCGGTGGAGCAGAGGGCAACAACAGAGAAGTGAGGATTCCATACCTGCCGCACATCCACTCCCGGGGCCCTAACGCTGTAGTCTCGCCGCGCCGCAAAGCTCCATCTCGTGGCCGGCGGCTTGAGACTACAGCTCCCAGGGGGCTTAGCGACAACTTCCGCTTCCCTGACGCTGCGCGCCCGGAGGCGCTACATTACCAGGATGCTCCCTCGGTAGAGTGGGGGGCAACAACAGAGAAGTGAGGATTCCATACCTGCCGCACATCCATTCCCGGGGCCCTAACGCTGTAGTCTCGCCGCGCAGCAAAGCTCCATCTCGCGGCCGGCGGCTTGAGACTACAACTCCCAGGGGGCTTAGCAACAACTTCTGCTTCCCTGACGCTGTGCGCCCGGAGGCGCTACATTACCAGGACGCTCCCTCGGTGGAGCGGGGGGCAACAACAGAGAAGTGAGGATTCCATACCTGCCGCACATCCTCTCCCGGGGCCCTAACGCTGTAGTCTCGCCGCGCCGCAAAGCTCCATCTCGCGGCCGGCGGCTTGAGACTACAACTCCCAGGGGGCTTAGCAACAACTTCCGCTTCCCTGACGCTGTGCGCCCGGAGGCGCTACATTACCAGGACGCTCCCTCGGTGGAGCGGGGGGCAACAACAGAGAAGTGAGGATTCCATACCTGCCGCACATCCTCTCCCGGGGCCCTAACGCTGTAGTCTCGCCGCGCCGCAAAGCTCCATCTCGCGGCCGGCGGCTTGAGACTACAGCTCCCAGGGGGCTTAGCGACAACTTCCGCTTCCCTGATGCTGCGCGCCCGGTTGCGCTACATTACCAGGACGCTCCCTCGGTGGAGCGGGGGGCAACAACAGAGAAGTGAGGATTCCATACCCTCCGCACATCCACTCCCGGGGCCCTAACGCTGTAGTCTCGCCGCGCCGCAAAGCTCCATCTCGCGGCCGGCGGCTTGAGACTACAGCTCCCAGGGGGCTTAGCGACAACTTCCGCTTCCCTGACGCTGCGTGCCCGGAGGCGCTACATTACCAGGACACTCCCTCCGCGTCGTGGGACGCGCACGGGCGACGCCGGGCGGATCCAGGGCAGAGGGCGGGCCATCTGTGGCCATCAGGGGCCGAAGGAGGCCAGGCTGGGCCACCCCATTAACATCTGTCATCGATAATGGGTAAGCGAAAGAAGGCAATAACTATGGAGGAGGGTTGGAAGAAAGCTAAGGTCCCAAGACACTCCAACTCAATTATGACGTACCTAACATCAGTGGTTGGAGAACTAACCAAGGAAATTGCCAATGCTGAACTTGAACTGGGCTTGACAGCTACCCCCCTTCAACTACCGTCGCACCTTCCCCTACAGTGCTGGGCAATTCACCTGTGATATGTACCCCCCCCGGCATCACTCTATTCCACTGTGACTATTGCTACCCTACCGCCTACATGCCCTGCAGTTGAGGTCCCTAGCCAAACCCTTCCAGTTAGCCTGCTCGATCTGAGTCAGCAGACCACTACATCCACAACTAAGGGTGCACAGGATAACAACGTTGCCAGCACATGCCGATTAAACACAACAAATGACTTACTGGGTAACAAACTGGAGGAGCTTTTTGTTTCCAGAATTGAACCACTACTTGTTGGGATAGCAAAAGACATCGTGGACACTTTGAACACTTGCCTAGAAGGTCTGCTTAGGAAATGCACATTAATTGACAGACTTATTAATAATTCCCCACCCAATAAGCCCAGGCCCCCCATGTAAACGCAAAGTGCCCCGAGGGTGAGGTTCAGAGGATGGAGGTTGGGATGGCAGAGTCGGTACAGGCACAGGCACCATGTGTGGTTCTACAACCCCAGAATGGTGGAGGGGTTATCAACACACTGCCCCCAGCCTTGGAAACATTGCCCCCAACTTTGGAGGGGCTGCCATGCACGCAACTTCCACCACGCATCCTCGACCCCGTGAGACCCTCTTATAGTAAACACAAGCTTAACCTACCACCTGAAACGTCCCCTTTGGTAGCTGTCTTTATCGGGGTCCCTCCTCTAAGGGAAGGGGAGGTCGAATCCTCTATGGACCTCATGGCTAAATCTAAAAAATGGTGCACGGACAAATGCTGTGGTAAGAATATCGCAGATGAGATCATATTTACAAGGAGGGTGGGTTGGATTGGCAAACATCAGAAATGCACACAAGGAGATTGCGTGGTTGTCAATTTTAGCAGGGCTGATCTAGCGGATAGACTATTTTGGGATGGCTTAGATATATCCCTAACGGACCAATTAAGACCCGTTCCGCTGAGCTTTTTCTACCCACCACCAGGGCGCATGTTGCACCTCAGAGGCCCTGGGACTAGTAGGGGGGGAGGGCGCGTACCTCTAGCGAGGGCAGGTCTAATTCCCATGCACTCCCACGACCCCCGAGGTGCCCAAATATCCCATTGACTAACCAACCCTGTGTCTACCAGAACACCCAGGAGGGTCCTGCGTTGGCTATTGCCAACCGCTTCGCTCCCTGTCAGGTTTGGAGGACACAGACTGACTATCTGGTGACCCCACTTGTGCGACAGAAGAGGTAGGGAGCAGAATGATTGATGCATGTAAGCTATTAAGCTGGAATGTGGCGGGACTCAACTCTAAACGTAACGACAAGGGTTGGATAAGTTTTGTTTCGGGGCATAACGTTATCGCCCTCCAGGAAACTTGGGAAACATCTGCTAATTTCTGGTTGGATGGGTTTACCAGCTTCGCAAAAGTGGCTACTCCTAGCTGTGCTGGCAGAGCTAAGGGGGGTCTTTTAACTCTATTTTCCCTAGATCTGAAGGGTTCCCTTAGA
This sequence comes from Lissotriton vulgaris, assembly GCF_964263255.1. NCBI lineage: Eukaryota > Metazoa > Chordata > Amphibia > Caudata > Salamandridae > Lissotriton > Lissotriton vulgaris. Next base: position 1,185,544,824 of record NC_141687.1, read on the forward strand.
CAGATTAGTACTGCCTCGCCCAACACCCTTATTGAAGAAAGGGAAATAAGTCCCACTAGGAGGACCTTATATATCAACTTTTATAACTCAGGGAACAGGGACAATAGCGATAGCAATGTTGCTAGTTTAGATGCTGTTTTAACGTTAGTCAGTCAGAATACATATTTCGATGCAGAGTATATATTGTTGGGCGATTTTAATATCCACCCCTGTAAGCTAATGTGTGGTACAAGTAACAAGGAAGGGGGTGAAGGAGCCGAAGGTCCTCATTGCGAACACACCACACGAGGGGAGGAGCTAGAAGACTTTTTGGCAAATTTTAACCTATATGAACCGGAGGGAGGCCCAAGAATAGCTACCTTCACGGGTACCAACCCCGGAACTATAATTGATTATATTTTTGTTACACCAGGCATCTCAAACAGGGTCATTTCTTACTGTACAGTGCCCTCTCATTATAGTAATCACAATCCTGTTCTACTCGAGGTAGCCTGGGGAGACATTATGGGGCCAATTCCAGGGCCAGCAAGGTCGGAGCGCACTTTGCGCACCTTTGACCAGGGCAGAAGAGTTAAATGGGCTAAGGTGGTCCCGGAGAACTTTTATGCAGAAGTTCTCCCGAAAATTGAGGCTCAGGTGGCAGTGTGCTTAAATACACACGCCCAGGATCGCGAAATCATAGGTGCCTTTGAGTCAATCTGTGGGCAGGTGTCGCAGGATCTCCTGGCTAAACCTAAGAAGGGAGGGCCAACTAAGCAGCGTTGGTTCGATGCCTCTTGCTCAAATGCACATAGGTCTCTGATGTCTGCCCTGAAAAAAACACCTAGGATAAGGGATGACATTGTCAGATTGAGGAAAAATGATAAATTAGCTATAAAAACCAGACAAGAGAACATCAAACGGGAAGCTTGGGAGAGCCTCCTTTCCGTGGCTGTCCTGAAGGATAGCCGGAAATTCTGGGAAATAATCAAACAGCCATTCTTCTCTGACCAAAACAATGAAGCTATGGACTGCGTCATCCCAGACGATAAATGGCTGGACCACTTTAAAAATGTGTATGGGGATAATGATCCGGCAGGACAAGTAGGGCCCTTGGTGACCCTGGACGCTACCCCTATTTATTTTCATAGCTCAGAGGTGGAGAAAGCCATTTTGGCTACAACTAAGCATAAGGCTCCGGGCCCTGACGGGGTGCCGGCTGATTTCTTCATACATTCCCCCAAGTTATGGGCAGGGGTTTTGGCCAATGTTTTCTCTGCGTTAATGGCAACCCCACACCCTCCTCTTGGGCCATCTCTACCATCGTCCCTATTTTTAAGAAGGGCCAGCGGGACGATCCTGGGTGTTATAGGCCCATATCCCTTTTGGACTCTACAGTAAAGATCCTAGGTAGAGTCCTCTTGTCCAAACTAAGGGATAACGTAGAGAGTTGTGGAGGGTTGGCGGAGATCCAGTATGGGTTTAGAGAAAAGAAAGATACGATTGAGCAGTGCTCTAACTTACACCTGTTGATTGGAAAATACACGGTGACCAAGGAGGGGTCCTTGTTTTTAGCATTTATGGACCTCTCCTCGGCCTTCGACCTGGTGAACAGGTCTAAGTTATGGCTGACCCTGCTGAAGATGGGGATTGATGAGGCATTGGTTAAATTTATGGCGTCTTTACACCAAGAGCTCTTTGCTGCGGTGCGGGTCACCAACGATGGAAGGTGTACGTCCCTTTTCAAGTCCATGCGGGGGGTTAGGCAGGGCTGTATATTAGCCCCCCTGCTTTTTACCATCTATCTCAACGGACTGGGCGCCTATCTGGAGGAGGTCGAGGGTGACGTTCCGCATGCAGGAGCAGTTAAGATCCCCGCGCTCCTGTATGCGGACGATGCCGCGTTGATAGCGCGCACATGCGTCTGCCTTCAACGTTTACTAAATGCCTTTGGCACATTTATGGACCAGCTAGACCTAAAAATCAATACAAATAAGTCACACACTATGGTTGTGGGTCGACAAAGTAGTAAGAGAAAAACAAATACTTTTGAGTGCAAGGGTGAGGTTGTCTCCAGAGTCTCCACTTTTCCCTACCTGGGTGTTCTCTTTGATCAGAGAGGATCCTGGGGACCTCAGGTGAGGGCAAAGAGGTTGGCGGTGATTAGGTCTTCGGCAGCCCTTATGGGTTTTGCGGGCAGGTTAGGTGCTAGGCCCATGGAAGCGCTTTTGAAAATCTATAAAAGTAAACCAGTTGCCCTGGCCTCATATGGCTCACCCCTTTGGGGTTATGTAAATCTGGAACCAATTCAGAAAGCGGAGAACAGATTCATACGGACACTTCTGTCTGTTCCTCAGTCTACACCGACTTATTCCATCCATATGGAGGTGGGTTTAGACTTCCTCACTGATGGGCTGAACATGGCACCCCTGATCTTTTGGTTGAAGACTTGGCTCAATGAAGATCTGCCACTCAACCATAAGATCATGGCTGATGTTTTGTCTTTAGACCACTTTAAAAGGATCCCATGGTTGGCCTATCTGATGAAGGCGTTCTCAGATATGGGACGACCAGAGCTCTTTACCTCTCCTAAAGACATCAAGATCCAGGATATTGATATTGTTAAAAAGCAATTTATGGGGAGGGCAAGAGCACGTCGTGAGGAAAAGGAACTAGCGAAACCAGCGGTGAGGAGACACTATTTACTTGTTAATTCATTTGCATTAGCACCTTATCTTGGTTTCGTCACTATCCCATTTCACAGGTTCATTCTAATTAAGTTCAGGTTTAATTTGTTACATTTTTATTTGGGGAATTTTAAAACATGGGATAAACCTGAACTACCCCTCCCTGTAGTTGTGATCATTTTTCCACCCAAGACACCATGCACTTTGTTATGTTTTGTGGGTTTTATTTAGAGCCAAGAAAAAAATACCTGGTGCTGGTTTTGAAAGGAGGCTGGCTTCACACAAGTGAGACCAGCCCTGCTCTACTTACAATCATTGACTAACCTACGTACTACTTTTTGAATGGCTAACTTCTTGGTGGCTGCAGCTAGAACCAAAAAAACATATTCATTAGATCAATGACCTCTGTAAAACTGTGTTAATCAAGATGCGAGACCAAATGATCTGTAAATAACTGTATTGTATATATTTTAAAATGTATGAAATGTTTTTATCTCTTTGTATGATTTTTAACTAAATCGAATAAAGATATTTTGACTGACTGACTGACAGTCCTTTTCTTTCAAATTATGCAGCCGTCAAATATTTAAAATCAATGTTATGATTCTCACAATTTTCAAGAACATGAAGCTCTTTTAGCAGTGCATTGAAATCCAAAAGATATGGCAACAGAAATTGTTGCTTATCAAAAACAATTACAAGAACATTGCACAATAGACTAAAAGAAAGAGTTAACTGAAAATAAGTTGATCCTTCTTCAGCTACACATTTATTTCTAAATATGCATCATTCTAGTATACCACTCTCACAAATTAGAATGTATATTTTCCATAAATCTATCTACTCATCTATCCCTATGTGTAGCTCTCGTGTTTTATGTCATTATCTATAGTAGTTAGTTCACCATGTGAGGGCAAGAGATATCCATCTGGAGAAATCAGGCATAGAATCAAGCCAATTAACACTATTAATATTATTATCAAAGAGACTAAACTATTTTTACAGCATCTTCTGTATGCAATCTTCTACTGAGGAAAAAGAAAAAAATAAAGTACAAAAATTAGGGATCAAACATCAGAAATAAGACTTCAATATATTATTTTTTCATGGATTCAGTTTATAGAATTCAGAAAGGCAGTTAAGTTCCTTCAGGTATTCTACGTTATACAATAAAAGCAGTATTTTCTTCAAAGATTAAAATGCTTTAGTTTAAAAAACATATTAAGATTTAAGCAAACATGCAAGAAGACTTTTCTTCTTGTGTTTTGTTTTTAAAAATGAATAGCAACTGTTTTTCAGACCATAGATATGCACATCTGATTCTTCTTCTGACACAGATGCAAACTAGGGGGCACATTTACAAATAAAGTGGCAAAGCGTGGCGCTAAGCCAAGACGGATAATGCCATGCTCCGTCACCTTAGAAACGCAAGGCTGCACCATATTCACAACAATATGGTGCAGGCCTGAGTTCTCTCTGCGCTGGAGCTAAATTTAGCTGCCTAGCGCCAACGCAAGCACCTTTGCACCGTAGTGCAAGGGTGCCTGCGTTGAGGGGAGTGATTGTTCATCTGAAGGAAGATGTCCATTCCTGCACATAAACAATCTCAAATAGTGTTTTGTAACTTCAAGGTGAGCTGAATACTGTAGCACACCTGGAAGTTGCAAAACATCATTTCTTTTAATGATAGTTTATGTGCAGGAAGGGACATAAACAATCAAAGGCGTTTTGCTATTTCTATGCGTGCTGCACAACACAGCACACATGGAAACAACAAAAGAAACATTTCTCCTCACTGTGCCAGAGAAGGACCAGGTTTTCCCTGGTCTTAATTTTGGCGCTGTCCCATATGTACGCATCGCTTGTAAATAATGGGCATCATTAACATCAATGGTTGCTGCGGTGGAACGCCCACAGCAACACCCAGGGCTCCCTCCTTTCATGCTAAGTATAGCGTGAAAGAGGGCCTTATTTACAAAGCAGTGGAAAGCCACGTTAGGTGGCTTAACGCTGCCTTTTAAATAAGGTGAAGCAGATATCGCCACCACAATGTCTGACAGTGTGGTGGTGACAGGGGCTTGTAAATACGCCCCTAGGTCTCTCCGCTGGGCACCCTCTTTCTTTTTGGTCTTTTGGCAACTGGGGATTGAGATTCACAATTTTCAGAATCAAATTTAACTGTGTCCGGTTCTTCTCTGATTTATTCAGGTCTTTAAGTCTTCCAGTGCAGCCTTTTACTGCTTCCTGTCACAGACACTGGCCACTTATCTCCTTGATGCACATTTTCAATTTCTGTGTCTTAGCTTGCGACTACTGATTAATCTTCTGCACTCACTGTTGAGCTTGTGTTTTGATCAGCAACTTGGCTCAATGTGAACCTCTTTTCCTTGGTGGTTCTTGAGACTTGGATGTTTTGCTTAATTTTTTTCACAGACTGAAACTGTTTCAGTTTCTTCTTATTGTTCATAACTTTGCAATGTTTCTTCTTGTATTTCAGCTAGCAGATGTTTTAAATGGCTACCCCACCCCCTTCCACTTTTGGTGCATGCTGGCGACGCAGTATTAATGGCCAGATCAGGGCTCGCCTTACAATCCCTAATTACAGTTTACTCCACTTTTATGACTTCCCTTGACCTAAAAGTAAATGAATCTAAATCTTATATAAATGTGGTATGAGCTGCTAGAGGTGAGAAACATCCCCGTTTTCAGTTGGCAGGAAAGGAAATTGAGGTGGTTGACTCTTTTTCATGCCTTGGGGTTCTTTTTGACAAAGATTATTCATGGTCTAAATTGGTGTTGGGAAGGGCCCAGGGTATGGAAAGGAGTCTCCAAGCTATTAAAAGGTTAGCAAAAAGTTAGGAGGCTGCCCCCCAGAAATAATTAAAAACATCTATTCTGCTAAAACTAAGTCTGCAGCAATATATGGGTCAGGAGTTTGGGGGATGGTTGACGCCAAGCCCCTCCAGCACGTGGAAGATAGATTTTTTTAAAAGCGAGTATCCTTACCTCAATCTGCCCCTAATCATATTTTACATCTTGAATTGGGGCTTCCTCACCTGACCGACTGTATTAGATTGGCACCAATTTTACTGTGGATATCTATCTGGCGGAGGATACCAGTTGACCTGACCCAAAGTATTATCAAGGATTGCTGTAAGCTGGACCACTACAAGAGGATTGGATGGTTAAAATATGTTGAGGCCCAACTGAATGAGCTTGGGCTGGGCGAATTATTGCAGGAATGTCACAAAGAATTGGATATCAACTATTTATGCAGAGAGCAAACTATGCACAACAGGCAATGAATCATTTCCAAAATTTAACCATTGCCTATGACCTGGTCCCACCAAGACTTGGGGAATGCTTTTTCTATCTTTCTAGCATTAAGAATGCGCAAAATAGATTCATTCTACTCCGCTTTCATCTGAATATGATTTCGTTACTACTAGGGTGCCCTAGAAAATGCTACAAATTGCAAGATCCGTCACCCTGCCCTTGTAATAATCACTCACCGCAGTCAAACCTCCATATAATACTTTTCTGCAAGAAGTATACTGAAGAAAGGAAAACATTTATCCTTAAATTCTGAGGCACCATAGATTCACGCACTGTCGTGTGGCAGTTTACTTTTTAAAATCCTTTCAGGGTTTATTTGTATATTTTTCAGTAGCTTCATTCTTGTGGGCTTGTTTTGAAAAGAGGAACTAGGGGATGAAATTTAGGCTGCAATTACCAATATAAATTTTTCATTTAATTGTTTTTAACTTGAAGTCTAGTCAAGAATAACTTTATTCGGTTCAATAAATTGACCATAAAAATATAGCATTCATACATACATATAAAATCGATAACATTTACATGTCCACCATATAACATTGTTTTTAACTTGTTTTTTAACTTGTTCACTATGTAATAGGTAAATTGGTCATATCAGTCTTTTCTCTCTTTTTTCTTAGTTTTTGTGTAAATGGCTACATATTAGTGTTGACATTTTAGGTTGAATTTGTACTTTTATGGTCTGTTTTTTATAAAAGCTTAAAAAAAATGTGAATGAAATGGCTACTTGCACCTTCACCAGGATTATCTTCTCCCTGCTTTAGATCCACTTAGCAAGCTTTAGCCTAATTTTGGAAATCTGTGATTGTTGTCACCACTTCTTCCTCTTCCATCTTCACTCTCTTTGTGTGAGCTACATGGATCCATTGTGGGATTCCTGCATGTTTCAGACACTTTCTATGAACGTGCTTCTTGATCAGAATCCTCTCACCTGATTGTACACTGCACTGCACTTCTCTTTTCAATGGTGTTTGCAAAACCACCTGGTTAGATATAGAGTTCATCGCATTAGCTAGACCTTTACAGTAATCTAAGACGTCATCAGTGAGGTGAGAGACCAGCCATTTTGTTTGGAGGGCTTCTACTGCTCAAGAGAACAAGAGGAAGAACATCTGGCCATTCCAGATTTTATTAGGCACATTTAGCATCTTCTCCGCTGGGGTACCTGCCTTTGACTTTGCCATACACGGAGCTTAGTACTAAACACTTTTATTTGTCTGCATGTAACTGTGAATTCAACATTCCAAAGCAGACTTCACTCCATTACACTCCATCCATTACATCATAGCTCTACAGATTTCATTCGGAGCCAAACGGTTTCAGTCATTGTTAATTAACAGGACACTTCATCTCACCCTTTGTTAAATGAAAACTTGCCAATTATATAAAAAGATGCACACATATATTCATTTAAATCCCTTAAATTAATCTCCTGGGAGCTGTAATGGTTCGAAATGACTGTGTCGTGTGTAGTTGAGATTAGCCACCATGATGATCCAAGATCTGCTGGATGGTGAAACTGCAGAATCAGTCACTGGTGTTTAAGAATCAGTCTCTCTTTCACCATGGAAATCTGGAGAACTATTATTCAAACACCGAAATTGAGAAGAGTCTCCGGTAATAGACTTCCCAGGGTGCTGGGAAGTCACCATGTGTCCTTTTGTCGACACTACTTGTAAAGGTTCAACATCAAAGCGTTTATCGGATTTTCTTTTCCTCATCTGCCATGCAAGAACTCTGCCTCCTCTCCGGAAAATGATGTTTTTTACATTTTTGTCTTCAGTCAATATATGCTTTTATCTTTTGTTTCTGAACCAAGACCCTTGTACAAATGTCATTCTCATCTCTTTCTCTCTGATTGGTCCGCTGGTGTATCTTGGTTGTCATTTCTCTCCGGAACATCAGTGTTGTTGACTTTTACCAGTGAAAGTGTGAGGTGTTGAATGGTAAGTTGCAATGTAGAGTTAAACATAGTTTTTAAATTGAGCTCCTAAACTGTAGCACACTGTACCGCTTTCTTTAGCATCCTCATAAATCTCTCTACCAGTCTGTTGGCCTGAGGCCACAGAAGAGTGCTCTTTTGATGCTCATAGTGAGATTGTTAGAAATGGTTGTCTCTAGTTGGCAAGGGCTTGCACCTTTGTCCAAATAGGATTCATTCTTCCTAGTCAGGATAAGGGAGTTACACTCCTTAAATAACCCCTGCTCACCCCCTTGGTAGCTTGGCACAAGCAGTCAGGCTTATCTCAGAGGCAGTGTGTAAAGTATTTGCACAAAACCAGCAGTAATACAGTGTACGCACTGCAAAAGGACACCACACCACTTTAGAAAAATATTCAATATTTTTATGTATTTGAGACAAGACCAAAACGATAAAAATCCACCATACTGGACTTAAAAATCTACAATGATCAAAATATCCTTGAAAAACAGTTCATTGATGTCAATAGCTCCATCCAGGGCTATCACGGCATTGTAAGCAAACAAATCCAAACAGTTTTGGCTGACCGCCGCGTAGCGGGCCAGCTACGGTGTCGGGAAGACCTGCAAACAGTACCTTTTAAAAATATAGGGCGTCGGCGACCTCTCGTTGAGCTTCCGAAATCACGGTGTCTGCAGGTGTCGGATCCGGAGGCCGGTGCAGGAGTCGTCGGGGCCCTTGAAGTCACACGTGTTGTAGGTGAACTCCCCTCTGTTGAAGTCAGGAACGCTGGCATTGCCAGGCATCGGGTGCTGCGGTGCGAAGTGCAGCGGTGCAGCGTGCGGTGCCCTCAGGTGACGGTCCGAGCAGCGGCTCGGTGGCAGCATCAGATGGCGTCTTCGGTGAGACCATGGTCACGGTGTGAGGTGAAGGCGGTGCTTGTCGCGGTGCTGGCAGGTCACGGTGTGGCTGAAGTGATGTCGTTGGCTGATGAACTGGAGTCGCTGGTGCCGGAGTCGGTGGGCCAAGGCTGAGGTGCGGGATGAGGGTGGTGCATCATGTAACATTATGAGTGGTGCCCTTGAACCACGGTGCAAGCAGCGGCGTAGATTTCAGCGTGGAGCGGTATCGTCAGGGATAGCAAGGCATCGTCGTGAAGCGAGGCAGTGCGGAATGCGGTGCTCACAGGTCGCGGTGCGAGCAGTGGCTCGGTGGTGGCATCAACAGGCATCGTCGGTGAGACCACATCGTCGGTGAGACCAGGGTCGCGGTGGGGCATTGCGGCAGGGCCCTCTGCGGTGCCTTCAGGACACGGAGTCTTCAGCGGCATCATAGATGTGTCATGAATCCTCTATCCGGGTAAGATAGAGAACTAGTTTCCCTTTTAAAAAACCCACCCCATTCCCGTGCACCGGCACGACCGTTATGTTTGTGATGTGTAAATGCTTTTTATTTCACTTTTATTCTGCCATGGTAATGTAATAATTGCATGTTGCCACTGGTTTTAAGTATAGCTATGTTTCAGGGTGTGATCTTAACTGCTTTAATCAAGCTGCTAGCACACGCATCCATTTGGTGCACTAGGAGCCGGTCTGAAGGTTTTGGCACGCATCATTTTGGTGCGCGACTTGACATTGGAAGGTTTTCACACGCACGTGTTCTGCGCGCATGGATTGCTTCATTTGCAACCTTCGGCAGCTTGCGTGCACTATTTTCCTGGGTGCGGTCTCTATTTAAACCGCACCCAGGCTTTTGGAATCCGCTTTGCCTCGCGGATTTCCAGGGAGAGACATCGCGTCTGAAGACTTCTGCATCCTGCCTCACCTGGAAGCCTCGATTAACACTCCGGTTTGTTTTCCAAGGGGATTACAAGCGTTTTCTGCACTTTCCTGTCGCCTGTTCAGGAGAAGACTTTCAGCAGACAAGATAAGTACTTTGTTTCTTTTAAATTATATGGCGCCCATCGCAAGAAAGTAATCAAGCAAATCCTCAAGACTTCGAAGCTGAATTGCTGACTGGGACAAATAATTCTCGAAGAGTAGAAAAGACAAGAGGAAACCTATTTCCTATTTTCTGAACTATAGTGTGCAAAATTAGTAATTTGAACTATTGTGTGCAAAATCTGTACTTTTGTGTTTTGTTATGTCATTCAAGTGTTACAAGGGCTTATTGTACTGGGCTCAGATTTAAGAAAAGGTTTGAACACTTCAAGAACGTATTGTAAGTGTTCAGGTTTTCATTATAATTTTATATTCAAAGGGAAGGTGTTGCGCAGATTCCCCTTCAGATATCTATATAGGGAAGGGTGTCTTCTTTTCTTTTTGTGTAGTCCACAGGTTGGTGCACAAGAGAATCAAGGAACATTATCGGGTCGACAGGAGGATATTCACAAGCCTACTAAATCCGCCCCCTCAAGACAGAACTTCATCCATCTCTTCGACGTCACCTATCCAAAAGAAATACTGGACCAAGCCAGAACCTTGCTGATTGCAGGTCGACAGCAAGTCAACTTCCTCTTCACGACGTCCAGTACCGGCCTCCTTCCTTTAAGTCTAAGTTTAATCTAACTGTAATTTGAGATCAGTGAGTTTATGATTAGACCTTTTGGAAGTTTGGTCCCTTGCGTCTCTGCGAAATCTTCTACGTCGTCCAAGAGATTCCTGGTCCAGCCCAAGGTAAGGGACGACGTAGTTTGACCTTGACAGAAGGCAAAGCCCAAGAAGATCATTTCGCCCAGACGCAATGGACCAAGTTACGTTACAGGATGTGGCAGCAGTCCTTCAGGAGTTAAGGGAAGAAAATGCTTCTTTGAAGAGAGATATGTCTATTTTACAATCTACTCTTCAACAGAAACCTGTTTTAAAACCACCCACGTTCCTTGTGGAATCCTCAGAGGGAGAATCCCAAACTCAAATACAGGTAGTGACTCCCACACCTACTCCCTTAGCCCAGCCAGAACGATTTTATGGGGATTGTAACAAGTTCTCTGTATTCTTACAGCAGTGTCATTTACACTTCTTAGCCAAAAAGACCGCTTTCCCTGATGACTCTTCTAAGGTAGCCTTTATGCTATCCTATTTAGGGGGAGATGCAGCTCTGTGGTCAGTTTCTTTAGTCGAGAATGATGACCCAATTTTATATAATTTTCAAAATTTTGAACGTACCTTAAAAAAGATATTTTCTAAACATGTCTTTGTACAATCAGCAGATAATGAGTTACTAAATCTAAAACAAGGTACATCAGATCTGCTTCGTTATATCTCTCAGTTCAATCGGTTGGTCCTGGAAGCTGGTTGGCCTTATGACAAAAGAGTTTCGATATTCTACAGAGGATTGAGGGATGATCTTAAGGATATGGTAACTCAGATTTTGGAACCACCTGAAGATATCAATGAGTTCATTGATCTTGTAGTTAAGTTAAATCATCGCCTTTCAGAGAGAAAGGGAGAGAGAGGTAAGGGTGACAATAAACTTTTTCTAGCCAAGGAGAGAAACTCGTCTTCTAGAGACTCAGGTTCTAAATTAGATTCTGTTGAGCCTATGCAAATAGGCTCGATTAGAGGTCCTTTGTCCAAGGATGAGAAGGATAAAAGGAGGAAGTTAAATCAATGCCTCTATTGTGGTAAACCTGGTCACTTTGTTACAGATTGTCCCACAAAACCTGTGAAAGGAAAGGGAAAGTCTTCTGAAGTAGCTTTAATACATGAAGAGTCGGAAAACTTACAAGCTCGGTGAACAAAGAGGTCGGTTCATCGAGTGCAGTTTCTAGTTTGGCCTCAGTACTCCCTCCAGTTGGTTGGAAACACTTTTGTATTATAGTAGAGTTACGGAGCCTCAGTCAACCCACAGCCCCAAAGAAGGTAGAGGCAATAATAGATTCAGGAGCTACAGGTAACTTTATCGATACCCATTTTTTCTCTCAGTTAGGATTTAGATCCATCCAAAAGACTCATTCTGAAATAGCCAGAGCTGTGGATGGTAAAGAATTGACTTCAGGACCAATTATTCGTCAAACCGAAAATTTAGAAATGGACAGTTCACCCATACATAGAGAAAAGATTCAATTTGATATAATTGATGCCCCTCAGTTCAGATTGATTTTAGGAATACCTTGGTTGGTTCATCACAAAATTGACTGGGTTACTAAAACCGTCACCTTTTCTTCAGACACTTGTACCAAACATTGTTTTCAACATGACATACAGAGAGACATGATTCAAGGGTTCGATTTTAACACAGAAGCTACTAGTGTTTTAGCTTTGGAGGGCGTTCCTTCAGAATATTCTGACCTTCTTGATGTCTTCGATAAGAAAAAAGCTAACACCCTACCTCCTCATAGGGACTTTGATTGCAGAATTGACCTTGTCCCCGGTCCAACCTTGCCCTGTAGTAGGATATACGCTCTTACTGAAAAAGAAAATCTTCATCTTAGGGAATATCTTGATGAATATCTCGCTAATGGTTTTATCCGTCATTCTAAGTCTCCGGTATCTTCTGCTCTTTTTTTTATTCCAAAAAAAGGAGGAGAATTACGCTCGTGCATCGATTATCGAGCTTTGAATAACGTGACCATAAAGAATAGATATCCTCTGCCTCTAATTCCGACACTATTGGATCAGGTTAAAAAGGCAACCATGTATACTAAATTGGATCTTCGAGGAGCATACCATCTAGTAAGAGTCCGGAAAGGTGACGAGTGGAAAACGGCTTTTCGCACAAAATTTGGTTTATTTGAGTATCAAGTTATGCCTTTCGGACTCTGTAATGCTCCAGCAGCGTTCCAATTTTTTATAAATGAGGTTCTACATGAGTTCATTGATGTGTGTTGTGTGGTTTACATTGATGATATTTTAATCTTTTCCAATTCCAAAGAAGAACATGTACAGCAAGTTCGTGCCATTCTGAAAAAACTGCTTTTGAATTCCTTGTTTGTAAAATTGGAGAAAAGTCTATTTCACGTTTCAAGAGTGGAATTCCTTGGTTATATCATCAGTCCCAATGGGATTGAGATGGACCCTAAAAAGGTAGAAGCTGTCGAGTCTTGGCCCAGTCCCACATCCGTGAAACAGGTTCAAAGTTTCTTAGGATTTGCAAATTTTTACTGTCGCTTTATTCAAAACTTTTCTCAGATCATAACTCCAATAACCAAATTGTTGCGAAAAGGGGTTAAGTTTGATTGGTCCAATTTAGCTGAAGAAGCATTTCACGACCTAAAGAAAAAATTTATTTCAGCTCCCATTTTAAGTCATCCTGACCCCAATCTGCCCTTCATAGTTGAAGCTGATGCTTCTCAATTTGCTTTGGGGGGAATCCTTTCACAAAGAAATTTTAACACAGGACAGATGCATCCGATTGCCTTTTATTCAAGAAAATTGTCTGAAGCTGAGCAAAATTATGCTATTGCAGACAAGGAACTCTTGGCCATAAAAGCAGTTTTCGAGGAATGGCGCCACTACTTGCATGGTGCGCGTCATCCTGTAACCATTTATACCGACCACAGAAATTTACAGGCTTTGAGATCAGTAAAGGCTTTGTCTCCTAGACAACTGAGATGGTCAATGTTTTTAAGTGATTATGATTTTGTAATTACATACAGGCCTGGAAAAGAAAATCTAAAAGCAGATGCCTTGTCTAGGATGGGAGAAAATAGAACTGATCATTCACAGGAAATTGGTCCTGTCCTTCCTCAAATATGCTTTCAGGCTAGTGTAACCATTGGGGATGTGATTTCTGAAATAAAAGAAGAGATTCAAGATAAAGGCATAGATGCATGGAAAAAAGAACAGTCTCATCTGCAGGAAAGAGAGGGCTTGCTTTATGTACACGATCTGATTTTTGTACCCACAGATCACTTACGACAAAGAGTTCTTCACTTACATCATGACACAACTTTAACTGCACATCCAAGTATAATCAAAACTTACGAAATGATTAAAAGAACCTTCTGGTGGCCTTCTATGTTCAAAGATGTAAAGTCATTTGTTGAAACATGTAGTATATGTATCCAAAATAAACCCTCTCACCAATCCCCAAGTGGTTTACTCACTCCTCTTCCCATTCCACCTCATCCATGGCATGCCATATCTTTGGACTTCATCGTGGAATTACCAACCACCAAAAAAGGTTTTACAACCATCTTAACAATAGTGGACCAATTCTCTCGAATGGCTCACTTCGTTCCTTTAAAGAAATTACCGAGTGCCTTGGAATTGGCACGTCTTTTGGTTACCAATGTGATTAGATTGCATGGAATTCCGTCAGTGGTAATTTCGGACAGGGGTTCTCAATTTGTATCCCATGTCTGGCAGAAATTAAGTTCATTGTTGAATATGGAAATTAAACTTTCATCCAGCTATCACCCTCAAACAGATGGTTTGACAGAACGCACCAACCAGACTATTGAGCAGTTTATTCGATGTATGTTACAAAACTCAGATGAAGAATGGTCTGATTTACTGAGCCAACTGGAATTTGCCTATAACAATGTAGATCATTCTTCCATTGGAATGTCTCCTTTCTTCTGTAACCTAGGTTTCCATCCCAAAAGTTTCCCTAATGATTTGAAAGGAAAGAATGAAGTTCCGGCAATTTCAGATTACATATCAAATTTATCTTCCATTCAAGATCTAGCAAAATACCATTTGGCTCAGGCTAAGGAAAGTCAAAAGAGGTTTGCTGACAAACACAGATCTAAACAACCTGATTATCTACCTGGAGATAAGGTCTGGTTGAGTACTAAGAATTTGAAAATTAAAGGGAACAGGAAATTCAATCCTAAATTCATAGGCCCTTTTTCAATTGAAAAGGTGATAAACCCAGTTTGTGTTAAATTGACTCTTCCTTCAAAATACCAATTTCACCCGGTATTTCATGTATCTCTTTTAAAACCTTTCCATCCTCAGACTCGCTTTGTCCAGCCTCCGCCCTCTATTAGTATTGAAGGTCATCCCGAATTTGAAGTAAAAACCATTTTGGATTCTAAAAGAGTTCGGGGAAGACTTTTTTATTTAGTGGATTAGAAGGGCTATGGACCTGAAGAAAGATCTTGGGAACCTTTAGAACACTTAAAGAATGCACCTAAGATCGTAAGGATCTTTCATTTAAGATTCCCTGAGAAGCCTAAACCGATCTCTCCAGTCTTGGGGGGGATCTTGAGAGGGGAGTACTGTCATGAATCCTCTATCCGGGTAAGATAGAGAACTAGTTTCCCTTTTAAAAAACCCACCCCATTCCCGTGCACCGGCACGACTGTTATGTTTGTGATGTGTAAATGCTTTTTATTTCACTTTTATTCTGCCATGGTAATGTAATAATTGCATGTTGCCACTGGTTTTAAGTATAGCTATGTTTCAGGGTGTGATCTTAACTGCTTTAATCAAGCTGCTAGCACACGCATCCATTTGGTGCACTAGGAGCCGGTCTGAAGGTTTTGGCACGCATCATTTTGGTGCGCGACTTGACATTGGAAGGTTTTCACACGCACGTGTTCTGCGCGCATGGATTGCTTCATTTGCAACCTTTGGCAGCTTGCGTGCACTATTTTCCTGGGTGCGGTCTCTATTTAAACCGCACCCAGGCTTCTAGAATCCGCTTTGCCTCGCGGATTTCCAGGGAGAGACATCGCGTCTGAAGACTTCTGCATCCTGCCTCGCCTGGAAGCCTCGATTAACACTCCGGTTTGTTTTCCAAGGGGATTACAAGCTTTTTCTGCACTTTCCTGTCGCCTGTTCAGGAGAAGACTTTCAGCAGACAAGATAAGTACTTTGTTTCTTTTAAATTATATGGCGCCCATCGCAAGAAAGTAATCAAGCAAATCCTCAAGACTTCGAAGCTGAATTGCTGACTGGGACAAATAATTCTCGAAGAGTAGAAAAGACAAGAGGAAACCTATTTCCTATTTTCTGAACTATAGTGTGCAAAATTAGTAATTTGAACTATTGTGTGCAAAATCTGTACTTTTGTGTTTTGTTATGTCATTCAAGTGTTACAAGGGCTTATTGTACTGGGCTCAGATTTAAGAAAAGGTTTGAACACTTCAAGAACGTATTGTAAGTGTTCAGGTTTTCATTATAATTTTATATTCAAAGGGAAGGTGTTGCGCAGATTCCCCTTCAGATATCTATATAGGGAAGGGTGTCTTCTTTTCTTTTTGTGTAGTCCACAGGTTGGTGCACAAGAGAATCAAGGAACATTATCGGGTCGACAGGAGGATATTCACAAGCCTACTAAATCCGCCCCCTCAAGACAGAACTTCATCCATCTCTTCGACGACACCTATCCAAAAGAAATACTGGACCAAGCCAGAACCTTGCTGATTGCAGGTCGACAGCAAGTCAACTTCCTCTTCACGACGTCCAGTACCGGCCTCCTTCCTTTAAGTCTAAGTTTAATCTAACTGTAATTTGAGATCAGTGAGTTTATGATTAGACCTTTTGGAAGTTTGGTCCCTTGCGTCTCTGCGAAATCTTCTACGTCATCCAAGAGATTCCTGGTCCAGCCCAAGGTAAGGGACGACGTAGTTTGACCTTGACAAGATGGCGTCGGGTTGCTTTTTCGTCTGTTGCAGCACAAAACACACAGTCCCCAGTGCTGAGGGCAGAAGAGTTTGAAGTCTTTGCTGTTCCTGAGACTTCTTGAACCGGAGGCAAGCTCTACCTCAAGCCCTTGGAGGAACTCACAAAAGTCGATTGCAGAACGTTCAGTCCAGTCCTTTCACTGCTCAAGATAGAAGCAGCTACTGCAGGCCAACACAGCAAAGCACACAGCAATGTGCTAGTTCCTCCTCACAGCTTCTCCAACTCTTCTTCTTGGCAGTCTTCGTGGTCCAAAAGAGTTCTAAAGTTGAGGGGTCTGGGCCCCAATGTTTATATCCCAGAATCCTTTGATCTCTTAAGCAGAGAATGTCTGTGTCCAGCCAGAACCAGTTCTGCCTTCTCTGGTGTGACTTCCTGGCAGGAGGTGGAGACGGCATGGTCAGAGGGAGACCAGGTCCTTTGAGGTGCAAAGAAATCTCCTCCTCCTTCCTTAATTGCATCCCAGGTCTATTCAGCCCTTTCCTGACCCACCTAGACTATCTGGAGCCACTCTTGGTCCCCAGCCTTCTGTCACCCAATACCCAGACAGGCAATCTGCATTCCAGCAGAGGCACACTGGATGACTGAGCAAGAAAATACCTACTTTCTAAAAGTGGTATTTTCAAACACAGAATGTACAAATCACCTTCACTAAAAGATGCATCTTTAGATTCTGAGTTCAGGCTTACTGAACTTTATTTTCCTACCTAATTCCCCGGGCCAGTTATGTTTATAAGATGTCATAAACAAACTCCCCATTCTGTCCTATGGGGAAAAGGCAGCCTTGCAATAGCGAAAAATGAAGTTGGCCGTAATTCACTATCAGGACATGCCACACACACCAGGGGATGTCCTACCTTTCACATAAACTGTACCCTGATCACAGGGGTACCTTGGGCCTGCCTTAGGGGTGGCTGACAAATAAGAAAAGAGAAGGTGAAGGACTGGCAAGTGTGTGCACTGGCCAAGTCGACATGACAGTTGCAAACTGCGCGCGAACTCCGCAATGGTGGGTCTAGGTACCTTTTCCGGGCTACTCACGTGGGTGGCACAATCAGGGCTGCAGGCCCACTAGTAACATTTGATTTACAGACCCTGGCACACTCAGTGCACTTTACTAGGGACTAACAGGTAAATCAAGTATCCAAACATGGAAACACCAATCCATAACACAATGCACCACAGGAGCACTTGCACTTTACCACTGATCAGCAGTGAGAAAAGTGCGCAGAAACACTACGCCAGCAAAAACGGGGAGGTCAGAAAGCAAAAACTCAGGAGAAATACGCCAAGAGATGCCAAGTCTAACACGTGTTCCCTCCAGCTGAAAGAAGGGAGAACTACCCACCGAATTTCTGACAAAATATAGAAAGACATAATATCGAGGTACAAAAATATCTGAGCATTAATATCGATGTCAACAATATCGACATCCTATCTACAACAAGGTAAATACAAAAATATCAAGAAAAAATATATAGATGTAAAAAATATCGTTTAAAAAAATATGTAAAATAAATTAAATAATACTTAAAAATATAATAAACATAGTTAGAAATATTTTATAATATTTAAAATTAATAAGTAATATACATAATTTAATAAAAAATTAACCATATACATATAGGGGTCGATTCCGATTCAGGAAAATGCGCCCTGAATAGTTGTACGGAGCGTATTTTCAATACGAATCGTACACCTTCAAGTTCCCCGTACCTATGATCAAGTACGATCCTAACCCAAAGCAGATCCCCCTACGAATTGTAAGAAACACCATACAACGCAAAAATACATACGATTTGTATCCTGTTCACGCAGTACGCTACGTCTGTAAATAAACAAGCAGCAGTTTCCGACCCAGCAAGTACGATTCATCTCTGCAACACTCTGTACGACCCTTTTTCTACGGGACCCAAAAACAGCAGTAAAAGCAGAGTCCAGCTTGAACCGCACCCCGGTACGCGACATACACGCCATGAACCCCATCATCCGTGTCATCCCAGTCCTGTACGCCTACGACCTGGAGCATAGAAACCGACGATGGCGCAGACGGTGAGATCAACGTACCGGAACAACGGAAGTGTACATGTACTGTGCGTCATACATGCTCGCGTACCCCACTATTGCAATAGTGATATGAGCCGCACAGATGCCATGAAAGTTGGGGTACGGTGCGTCACATGCGCTCGCGTATACCACCATTGCAATAGTGATACGAGCCACACACATGGCATGAAAGTTGGGGTACGGTGCGTCACATGCGCTCGCGTATACCACTATTGCAATAATGATACGAGCCGCACACCCGCCATGAATGTTGGGGTACGGTGCGTCACACGTGCTCGCGTATGGCACCATTGCAATAATGATACGAGCCGCACACATGCCATGAATGTTGGGGTATGGTGCGTCACATATGAGGGGTGGCTGGATATGACTCCCAGCAGTGCCCAGACATGAGGTGTGGGTGGATATGACTCCCAGCAGTGCGCAACAGTATGGGGGTGGGTGCAGAGGACTCCCAGCAGTGCCCAGACAGAAGAGGGGTGGGTGCACAGGACTCCCAGCAGTGTCCAAACATAAGAGGGGTGGGTGGATATGACTCCCAGCAGTGCCCAACAGTATGGGGGTGGGTGCAGAGGACTCCCAGCAGTGCCCAACAGTATTGGGGTGGGTGGATATGACTCCCAGCAGTGCCCAGACATAAGAGGGGTGGGTGCACAGGACTCCCAGCAGTACCCAGACATAAGAGGGGTGGGTGGATATGACTCCCAGAAGTCCCCAGACATAAGAGGGGTGGGTGCAGAGGACTCCCAGCAATGCCCAAACAGAAGGGGGGTGGGTGCAGAGGACTCCCAGCAATGCCCAGACATAAGAGGGGTGGGTGGATATGACTCCCAGCAGTGTCCAATAGTATGGGGGTGGGTGGATATGACTCCCAGCAGTGCTCAGACTAAGAGGGGTGGGTGCACCGAACTCTCAGCAGTGCCCAGACATAAGAGGGGTGGGTGGATATGACTCCCAGCAGTGCCCAACAGTATGGGGGTGGGTGGATATGACTCCCAGCAGTGCCCAGACATAAGAGGGGTGGGTGCAGAGGACTCCCAGCAGTGCCCAGACATAATAGCGGTGGATGGATATGACTCCCAGCAGTGCCCAACAGTATGGGGGTGGGTGATATGACTCCCAGCAGTGCCCAGACATAAGAGGGGTGAGTGCAGAGGACTTCCAGCAGTACCCAGACAGAAGAGGGGTGGGTGCACAGGACTCCCAGCAGTTCCCAGACCAGCTGCGTTGTGTCCATTGGGGCTTAGGGGCGTAGCCCCAGTAAGCCTGGACGCACCTCCGTGACAAGAGAGCATCATACACACAAATTGAACTAATAAAGCGCAGCACTTCAATCCGGGTTCCGGGACACACCTGATGGAAGAAGGAGTGCGCAGGGGGTGGGGCTGGCTGGCTGGTCTACTGCAGCGTGAGTGACAGTCTGCAGCAGGCCAGTAGTACTGTCTCTGCGCATGAGGAATTTTGGGCTGTAACTAGCCCGAGCATACGCGTTAGAGTGAAGTTCCCCTTAGAGACACTCAGACAGACCGAAGGGGCCGGGGGTGCTGGTTTAGCCAGGCCCCGTGGTTCGAAAGGCGCCAGGGTGAGTAGTCAGTGTGCCCCCCTAGCCAATCCTGAAGCTGCATGCAGCTCCAGGATTGGCTGGTCCACCGCGCCAAAGGACAGGCAATCCATTATTGGATGCCGCGCGTGGGTGGTGACACACTGGCTCAGGCTCAGCACTGCATATCAATCATGGCCAATCACTGTGACTTCAGCATGTGAAGCAGCCATGCAGTGATTGGCCATTCGGGACGCGCGCGCCTTGACGTTGTACTAGTTAGATCTTCTGTGCAAGGCGGAGCATGTGAGCCCAGGCCGGTGACATTACTACCGGCATTCCGACATGTCCGCTGGATGGGCCCTGCCCCTGCCTGGGGCTTCTATATATGAAACAGTACTCTTCTAGAGTCCCCTCAAAAGTCACCTCTGACCCGACTTCACTTGCCGTGGGAAGCAGTGTGCACGCTGTGCAGTGTTTATCGGCCAACCTTGGGTTCAGCACGGTGCGGCGCAGGGTAAATACAGCGCTGCCCTCCCCAAGACCGCTGATGCCTCCAAACACCGTGCCAAGAGGCCTTCCGGTAAGCTAGCACTATACGATGCTTACCATATCTGTATCACCTTGTTCTAGATCTACAAGAGCGCCTAGGCGCGTTTGAGTACCTATCCCTCAATCTGCGTCTTTCATTTATGCATCTACTCATTCATTCATCTGCAGCCGCTGGATTGGAGCTAGCGGGTCTGTGCTTCTGTAGGGAATGTTCAGTGTGGAGGACTGTGGTGGAAAAATTCTTTTAAACCGAGATTGTATAGTTGCAGCGATTGCCTGGAGCACACAGCTCCTAGATGCAGTGTGTGTGTGGGGAGAGGGGGTGGGTGTGGTGTAAGTCAGCCCTTTCTGTCAGCAGGATTGCGAGGTTAAAGGCGGAGAGCCAGACGGTGTTATAAAATGTAGTCTGCTGCGGGTGGGATGGACAAGTATTTATAATTCTGTTACCCTCGTGCATTCCTCGAGGCCTGCCGGGTGAGTGATGTGTCCCGGTGCATCCGTCTTGGTGCGGCCGCATGTCTGATCCTCTGCGCCAACATTGAGTCTTATGGCAAGATCTCCGCGTGAGCTGTTGACACCACACATCACAAGTCCTTGCAGAATTGGCTGGGCACCGCGCAGATTTTGAGATCAGCCCCCCACACAGACACACACACATGCACACACACACACCCCGCGCACCCACTGTTCGTGAAGAGTGTCTGAACGTTGACAGTACGGGGAACCGCACACCCAGCGCTTCATGCCGCACTTGGGCCGTACAGCTGTAAATAAACCGTGTAGCTGCTCAGTGCAGGTACTCCCCACTGCAGAGTACCTGTTTGCTCCAGTGAAGTGCTGGTGTTTGCTGTGGGCCTGGAGGTTGCGCGGGTGCAGTGTAGGTGCTGTACATGCTTGGCGCTGCGGCAATGGAGGAGGCGCAAACATGGACTCGTGCACGACCTGGGAATTAGACGGCTCTATTTACTGAACATGGAACACCACCTCCCGAACATACCAACAGGGACCCTCATCTCAGGGTCTGCTATCAAAACCCCTTTACAAGTGGGTGGTCCCAAGTCCACGAGTAACTCACATCAGTCAGCAGATATTATTGCAGGAACGAGTGATGGCCCGCTCCAACGGCGTACTCTCTGGGTGTGCAATTCTGACTACTTTTTTATTGTCCGCATAAAACGCTCCACCTCTCCATTCACCTGAGGACAGTCAGGTATGATTTTCTTGTGTGCCCCAATAAAGCAACTACTCTGCTAGGTCTTGACTCTGAAAAGGGAGCCTTTTGTCCATCCTTATCCCGCGAATGATGCTGTGAGGGGCCCTGATTTTCTCCATCTTTGGTGTTACCACACTGGCTGCCGTAGTCGTGACAAGCTCTACTTTGGGGTATTTGAAGTAGTCCACCACCATAATCATCATGTGCCGACCATCTGGCAGATTCCTAAAATCTAGGCTGTAACACACCCAGGGCCGCCAAGGTCCATCTTCAGTGATAACGAGTGGAGGTGGATAGGCCTTGCCTGTGGATTGGCACGGCACACAGCTCCATGCTGCCTTTTTAACTGGCTCATCCAGAAGTTCAAATCAGACTTTGTCTCAGAGGACCCTTTGATTTTCACCATACCCTGGTGACCCACGTGTTCTAGGGTTATGGCTCGGGTGACCAGACCATTAAGAATCACAAATCTGTGGCCGTGCAACAGACATCCGTTCTCGTCCTTGGCCAACTCCTGACAAACATTATAGAGAGCTACAAGGGTCTTCTGTGCCTCCTCCGGCGTTCATTTTCCCCAGTGAGGCTTGAGTCGCTCCCATTGCCCTGTCATCAGCTCCCTGATGGCTAGTTGAGGGCAGTCTCATTTAATCTAGCGGCTTTGATTTCTTCCAGTGTCTTTGGCCTAGGTCAGGACCACTCCATTACATACTTGATATATTTCTCCATTTTTTGTGTGCTTTGCACTCTTCCTGCAAAGCCACAACTTTAGGCTGCCAGGACAAATCATCTGTGGCTTAATGGGAGCCCAGTTTAGATTCAACTTTAAAAGAGTATTCTTGGAGCCAGAGCACCCATGTCTCGATTTGGCGTGGAGGTTTTAATGAAGACTCTTAAAAAAGCTGCATTAAGGGCTTATGGTCTTTTTGGACAACAAAGTGATTACGGTAGACGTGTATATGGAAAGGACAGCAGCCCTAGTGAATTGCAATAGGCTCTCATTCACATTGGAAGCACTGTTGCTCTGTTGATGTTAGTGCTCGGCTTGCATATGTCACTGGGACACACACCCCACACTTTGGTTCCTGGTCTAGGACTGCCCCTAATCCCATCGGGTTTGCATC
Organism: Lissotriton vulgaris; assembly: GCF_964263255.1. Classification (NCBI taxonomy): domain Eukaryota; kingdom Metazoa; phylum Chordata; class Amphibia; order Caudata; family Salamandridae; genus Lissotriton; species Lissotriton vulgaris. The sequence continues at coordinate 1,185,567,813 of NC_141687.1, forward strand.
AACTGACAGGCGGGTGGCTTGTTGGGGTCAAACTAGGTCAGCATAGTGTTGGCCGAGTGGGCACCGTTCGTCTAATGGAATGCCTCGTCACGCTGTGGGCCCCAAGTCCAGGTGGTGTTGGCCCTTGTGATCTTTCTCAGAGGTTGGGTGAGCAGGGATGGATTGATAAACTTTGTGAGCGCAGCCCTGTATTGCAAATAGTGCTTAGTGAGTGAAGCGAGGAAGCAATCACAACAAGGAGGGTTTGTGGGGGCTGGGGGGTAATCCACCTAAGAACATTTTGACAAAAATATTGCATTTTTCAACACATTTTCATCTCATTTATATGACAAGGACACGTGCACATAAACAACAGCTGAATTCTTGTGTTATGTCTAGGTGCTAGTGCCTGGCCAGAAAGAATAACAAGGGAACTTGTTAATTGACCTTGTTTGTGGTGTTCAGACTTAATCCCAGGAAAAGAACAGAACACGAAAACACATGCATGTTCCATTTTAAAGTACAATGTGGCACAAAAGCAAGCGTGTTTATGTAGTAATGTGTGCAAAGGAAACATAAGGCCAAGTACACAGTTAGAGTAACATAGGGAGAACTACAGTGGACCATGCAGGAAACACAACAGTCTGGTCTGTGCCTGGGTATCACTCAGGCACAGAACACAAGATGCCTAACCCGGCTCTTTAATGCTGTTCCACAAGCTCTGAAGCCCCCCCTGAGACAGTCTGCGCCCACTCACAGTGCTGGCTCTTCACAGAGCTCTCTCAAAACACCTCATCCCTGCACGCATGTTTGCCACGGGGCCTTTCTCCTCCGTTGCTGCTGCTGGCCGGCTCTTTCCTGCTCGAGGGCTGTTATTCCGTACACACCCCTATGCAGCTGAACCAGCTGGCGAGGATCACACGATTAAATAACTTGTAAATAAATTCATGAATAAACACTCCAAGGGTTTCTGAAGCCACGCTGCACGCTGGGTGCTGGAATACAATTATTGATGGTTCTAGGGGGCTTTATCGTGAAATCATTTACTCTCGCCCTCGCCGCGCCCCCCACCTCCCACCTTCTTCTACATACTCACCTTCAGCCAGAGGTGCACAACTTGCCTGGCGGGCAGTTAACTCATGATAACGTCCTTCAGGACTTTCGTTCGAGGATACATACACGCCCATCATACTGCTAGTGAGAGGCTCTTAATGCAAGCATGGAAAATGGCCCAGCTACCCTTAGGTGGTAAGTGAACAGCAGCCATATTTGGAAGGCAGTGGGCGCCTCACACCCCTGGGCCCCGGCGCCACTGCATCAGCTGCACCCCTGTTGGCTATCTAGTGAGATATTGATCTTACACATATTACAGCAGTCTGTCTGTCTGTCTGTCTGTCTGTCTGTCTCTCCCGCTAAGAACCTTCTGGTCTAAAACCTAAGACATTCCTCGTGTTCTCTAGAGACGGAAGCCAGCCCTCGCTTTGTTTGGACGGTATCCTGCTCGATGCTAGGAGGCAGGGCTTCAAGGAGCAGAGGGTTGTATTGTAGACAATTAGTAGATTAGTAGTATTGTATTGTAGACAATTACCCTAATGCTCATTGTCAGACAATTAGGACACCTGCTGCACCAGCGATCTAGGGTTGTATTTTAGTGCTAGGCCCCTGACGAGTCCTTGAAGAGCTGCAGGGTGGACAAGTAAGAGGTTACTGCTGTGCAACTTCTGCTACTCTTAGAGCTGAGATTTTCATGAAAGCCTTATAGTCTGAATTCAGCAACGTAATAGGACGTAATGTATGAGGCTCTGTGGTTATACTGAATAAGCAGCTACCTATGTTATAACATCTATTAATGTAATAACTGCACTTTCACAATTGCTTTATTACCCTTCCGCTCGCTACGGTGCAGTATGATTATCATTTTACGCCCACCACTTTCAAATGTCACCAGCCGCCCCTGGCCCAGACATAAGAGTGGTGGGTGGACATGACTCCCAGCAGTGCCCAACAGTATGGGGGTGGGTGGATATGACTCCCAGCAGTGCCCAGACAGAAGAGGGGTGGGTGCACAGGACTCCCAGCAGTGCCCAGGCATAAGAGGGGTGGTTGGATATAACTCCCAGCAGTGCCCATACAGAAGAGGGGTGGGTGCAGAGGACTCCCAGCAGTGCCCAGACAGAAGAGGGGTGGGTGCACAGGACTCCCAGCAGTGCCCAGACATAAGAGGGGTGGGTGCACAGGACTCCCAGCAGTGCTCAGATATAGGGGGGGGCCATCATCATCATCATACCACAACTACATGGGGGTATGTGCACATCCCTAACTTGTGACTTTCATGATAGTTGAAAAACTAGATAGTACCAGGGAGTCAGAGAGAAACCACGTAGCTACTTTGAAAACAACAAAACACAATACTGTGTGATAGTTAAAGTGACGTGACTATGTGTCATTCTGCACTCAAAATTCCTTCTTGGAAAAAAGTGCCCATCAGTTCCCGCCTGATTCCGCCCTACATCATTTGGGCTCTCCTTACCCAGGAGAAAATGCAGTATATCTATCAGTGTGGTAGTGATAGATTGACTTCAGAAAATGTCGCTGGTAGGAGTGTCAGAGTATTATTGCGGGTTACTGAAATACAGTGCCAAATTAAATATGTGAAAAATGGTGATGTTAAAATTGGGTAGCTATTGAGTGGATGCAAACAATTTTAATCAGTTCCCTCAAAACTCCCAATATTAAAATGTGAAAAAGCAAACAGATTTAACATAATATCTGTTTATACAGTATGGTCAACATGTTTCAGCAAATGTGACTTGATATGTCACTGCTTTCATCAGGACCTTGATTTTATTGGCTACTGTGTGAGAAATAAAGGAAAAATATCACCTGTATATTTTTCAACTTCGTTCAATCTTCTCCACTCAATTTGGTAGGAGGAAAAGCATCACCCCACCTGGCCGCTGCTCAGGTAAGAGGAGCACCGCTCTTCCTGTCGGTACACCAGACGTCCCTCTGTGCAATCTGGGGGGTGCCATGGCAACACATCACTTACAGCAGTGTCCCACTCCACGTAGGATTGATTCCTGTCACACACTGTGTCACACACAACATGTGGGTGTGATGTCAAATTCCAAATGCATACCCTCCCATGGAGGTTGCAGGCAACATACACACCCTACCATCATGACACATAGTGTATGTCATGTAACAGCCCACCAAACAAAGAGGGCGAAAGGGAACACACACTGTCACTTACATCCCTGGGCTGATATGAATGTCCAGGTGGTGGTCAGACCACCAAGTTGTAGTCTCTCATGGAAGGAATAGTGTTGAAAATGATTAGATACAATGCTCATAATGTGAGTCTTGTGCCCAAATACCCTGCAGAACAATTGCCAACATAGGGGTAGGCTGTGATGCCACACATGCATAGTGGGGAAAAGGGTGAATGTGTCCATGAAGGCATTTGTACATACCCAAAACACAAGTACAGTGAGTAGCATGGATGGCACAGACTAATGAGCAGTAGACACCTGGGAGCAGGCATGGCCGTTGCTGAAGGGAACCACCACCATAAAATGAAATGTGCACACATGTCAGCACAACAATTGTGTAACTGTCTGTAGTGAAGATCTCAGGTGTCACAGAGGAAGGAACACTCCTTGGGACAATGTCTCTAGCTAAACTGAACCCACACAACCAATGATTAATTGCAGAGACATTGTGATGGCAGATAGATATCATGGTCCAGCTCGTTACCATCATCCAAAAACATCTCTCAGAACCCAAAAATATTAGCATGACACCAACTCCAGGGCCCTCAGCACCTAAAGCAAGTACCTGAAATGCAATAGTGTAGAATGCAAAATAAAATGCTTTATTCAGGTCCAAAATGAAAGATGTCCAAAATTGAGTTCAAGCTCCAACAAGGCCAATGGCCAGTCCACCTAATAGTCTGGTAGGGGGACGTTGGGGAGGTCGTCAACCCCAAACTTACCTGCACACAAATGTCCTATTTGTCTGTTGACCCCTGGGGGGCATCATCTGAGTCAGAACCAGGCACTGGAGGGACAGTAGTGGGAAGGGTATGTGTTGTGGGTGCAGGGGGGAGGAATCTTCCTCAGTGGCTTGTGCAGCGCCAAAGGTGGAAATCAACTCAGCGCTGCACACTTCTGCCAGTTCAGCCAGACCACACCCTGCACCCGAGGACACTATGGGAGTGGAGGTAGACGGCTGTGAGTCTTGCAGACTTTGTCTCTGGCTGCGTGTCTGCGGTCTGGCCCCAGTCCCTGTGGGTGTGCCTGCAGCCCTGCGAGATTGGGTGCCAGGAGGTGTGCGCTTGGACTTCTGTGGTGGTGTGCTGTTTGGGTATGTTGGTGTGTGTGATCATGCTTGTCTGCGTGTGCTCTGGACAGGTATGGGAGAGGGGGGTGTGGATGGGTCCGAAGGAGGCGGTGGACGGACCGCTGCAGGAGGGCAACTGCTGCCGTCAGTGTGGACTCCATGGACATGAGAATCCGAGGTTGGTCAGACATTGTAGCTGACATGCCCTCCATGAATTACAACAACTGTGTCATGATTTGAGTCTGGCCATGGAGGACAGTCAGCATTGATGTCTGACCAACCTGAATCTGTCTGAGTAGGTCCACAGACTCTGCACTGAGGGCAGCAGGGGAGACAGGGGCAAGGGCTGCGGTGCCGGGGACGAAGGAGACATGGGGGGCAGCATGGACAGAAGGGACCCTAGCAACTGGGAGGGTGGAGATGGTTCTGGAGGAGGAGGGGACAGACACAGTGATGGTAGATGCTGCCGCGGCGTGTTCCCCCTCCTCCTGGGAGTCAGAAGCGGACCTGTCAGCATGGTATGAAGTGTCGTCTTCCAACAGTTCCGGCGCCTGACTCCCCTCACCCTCCTTGCCACTGGCTCCCTCCGACTCCTCAGCTGTGGTGGCACTGTGGCTGGGTCCCTCCTCTTGGTCCGTACTCATGTCTTCTCCTGTCTCTGTTGATGATGCTGTGGGCAAGGAGAAGAAACAAAAGTGCATCAGACACCTGTACACATCTGACACGTGAGCACAAAATCAGTAGGTCACACTGCAAATCATGGCATGCATCATGAGTAACAGCCAGATAGCTCTGCACATATTTGATACTTGTACTGCCCAGTCGGTATAGACAAAATGCTACTTGGACACAAGGATGCAAAGAACACACCAGGCCACAACTTGAATGAGAATTACACTGAGAAGCTTCTGTTTGTTTACAGGAGAGCAGATCAATACAATGAAGTGATGCCACCTCAAGTTTACCAAGAAATAAACAGTAGTGGTGCCCCTCAGGGCGAACTAACCCACATCACTCCCCAAGGTGACACCACACTCAGAGCCCTGTAAGTACATTTGGGTGAAAAATAATGAAATTAATTGTTGGCATCTTGGGACTCACCATTCTTTACACATTCCACATGTATTGAATGTGTTAATTCGCCATCTTGTGAAGAGAACACCTGTGTGCCTGCATGAAAGATGTCTCACAATGAAATGCACACTAAAAACATTTACCTATTCATTGAAACAGCTGGCACCCTTTCAAATGAAACACTGGTAGAAACAAATGGCATTGCAGATTTGCCATATACATGGTCCAACGTAGGTCTTGAAGTTCTGACACTCATTAGTTTGTACAATTGACAATAAAGGAGTCTCAAAACCTCAAGACCACTGTGGGGACATGTATATGGAGATCAAGGCACAACATCAATCATTAATACTGGCCTCCTTCAAAAGCTGCCTGCTTCCTACAAAATATAGCAAATGTTGTTTTGTCTGCACTACCTTGTGAGCCAACTATCATGCTGGCACATAAGTGTAACTTACACAATTGGTCATATTTACACATTCATTCAAAACATTAACAACTTTTAACAAGTGTTGGGAGTGCCAAGGTACAATCATCAATATGAGGTCACTTGAAATATGTCAGTCCTCACAGGGGCATCCATTACCCGATTATCCAGTTGCTACACATAGGACCTACTGGCTGTCACGTGAAGTGGCCCACATGTCCTAATTAAGGACAATTCTTAAGCTAATGGGCCTGCAATTGTGATGAACAAAATCATTGCTGCATTGTGGACACACCCTTATCCCCAGGCAAAATGTCAACACAGTGGTGTGCACACTGAGACAAAACAGCGTTGCACCAGAACTACATACATGTGGCAAAAATGAACGAGGCACAATCATGTCTGGAAACGAATGACAAAGGCTGTCAAGCCCCAAAGGAAAGCACTGGCCACCATCACAGGGGAAGTGCATGCTGAGAACATTGACCAGCCAATTCTCACCCACAGGTCACACCTGGCAAGGCCAAATCAGGCAGGCCCATTAGACCTCTCCTGCACAACACCCCCATCCCTCAGTCAATGTGAGTGATACAGCTCAAGATGTAAGACCTCAGAATCTGTGTAACAAAAACTGTGCAGCAAAAATTCCTAAAATAACCCAAGCTCACCTCGTGGGGCTGGCAATACATATTAGTCACAAACAAACAACAACAGATTGCTGAGAATAGGCACACAGGCACTGCCCAGTGTGAGTATGCACAAGCCAAATCTTGTATCCATGTCCAGTGGGCACATGTAACAGACACAGGAAAAATACAAACTATGCCAGGGACCTATGCCACAGAGGCAGACCCATGATGAACACACATAGAATGGGCATAGTGTTGGATGACACACATGAATAGGAAGCCAGGGTGTATCTGGGGACTGTAGTGGGCACACTGATCCGTGGTCCTGGAATGAGTTGACTGTACCATGAGTAACCGTCATGGCACTATGTAAATCTCCCAACTGATGTACATTATGTCTGAGAACACAACATGGGTCATGCATGCTGCAAGGGTATACAGTTGAAACCTCACACTCCTATGTTGAGACTCATCATCAGTGCAGACAAATATGAAGCCCAAACACAGTGCACAGGTCATGGCACAGGCAAGGTCCCAACACATGTTACAGACCACCCTCCCACATGATGCGCTAATCAATGTGCAGTCTAATTATCTTGCACCCTAGATGAACATGTGCAAATGTGAATACACACAGACCAGGGGACACATGTCAAGGCAGGGGAAGGAGTGAAAAAGAGCACTAGCTGAATATGGGGAATTGAAAATACATTGCACAGATAACCTGTCTGACCAGACACCCCAACTGTGGGAGTGTTCCCAGGCTTCTGAGCACCTTAAGAAGCAGGTGACACACAACACAACAAACAGCCATGTACCTACCCCCTTCTTGCTGCTGTCTCTCCTGCAACTGCCTATCAAGGTCTGGAAAGACCACTGCCAGGACCCGGAGTATCTGGGGCTTGAGTTTACGGCTTCCGCCTTGCCGGCGTGAAGGTGACAGCATCAGCTGGACCCGGGCGATACGCCGGGTCCAGCACCGAATGTCCTGCCACCTCTTCTGGATGTTGTGCAGACGCCGGTGATGTACCCCCACAGACCTGACAGCCCTGACGATCTCCAACCAGATCTCCCCCTTCTCGTAGGCAGTTCCCTGTCAGGAAGACAAAGTGTAACAACATCACTACACTGGCTCCATGTCCCAGAGACACACACTTGCACAACATTGATAATGTGAACAGGGCAAAGGATGCTCACAGGACTTGCATCATTGTCCATGTAATTCAGGCATGTGGGCAAACCCCAATGCACTACATGGCATTGAAAGGCAACAGATGGTGTAACAGATGCAACACACTCACTGATCATGGCACACACTGTACAACACATGCAACTGCAGGGTGTGGGAAAGCGCGTGGCAAGCAGTCGCATATCCTACTCCACTTAACAGCCCTCAGCAGACCACACAGACACACCCTGGCACAGATCACTCGCCTGTCACTGACAACAGTGGATACAACCCTCACTTTGCACATGTGCAACTTGACAAAGAGGTGTCACAGGTGTCATGCTAACTTTGCAAGTCAAAAAGAAAAAGTTGGCATTTGGTCGAAGAAATTCTCCCAGACATCGGTGCTCCACTCTTTGCCCTTAAAAAAAACAGGAGTATTGGCCAGAAGATCACATCTACCGGGCCCCCTGCCAAAAGGGACTCCCAAAGTACGATATTTGGAGCCAACCCAGTCAAGGGCCACCGCAAGTGTGGGACATGTTCCGTTTGCGACCTCACAATAGAGGGCTCGCTCTTCACGGATGGTACTAAATTCTCGCACCATGATGAACACACTAATTGCAAGACCAAATACACTGTTTATGCCATCCAATGTCCATGCAAGAAGCTGTACATCGGTAAGACTACGCAGGAGGTCCGTCAAAGAATCATCCAGCATCGCTCAAGAATAAACAATAAAAATCTCACTGCACCTCTGGTTTCCCATTTTCTGCAACAAAAACACTCCTCCCTCGACATAAGATGGACTGTCTTGGCAGTTATAAGAGGGGGCAGTGGAGACCCTGACCTTCGCCTCTCTCAAAAAGAGGCGTACCTCATACTGAAATTCGACACATCCAACTCTGGTCTCAATGAGATGTCTGAAATTGCCAGTCTATGAACCCTTTTTTCGTACTATGAAGTCCATTCTGCTTAGTCTGGTTGAGCTGTACCCCCCACTGTGCTGCTTCATTCTTAATTCTATCCACTATTTCCTGTCACTGCTTGGTCTTTTCACTCAACACCTTGTGTCACACATGGTCATATCATCTACCATGAGAATAGATATTCATGTTGTATTTTCGTTTGGTTGACATGCGTTTGAAACATGTCTGCTAACCTTTGGGTAATTGTTATACACATGCCTGTGTAACGTCATACCTTTACCCTCTTTGGGCGCTGCAAAGCAAACAGGTTTATTTTAACTATGATTTGTCGTTTTGAACACCATGTCATATGTGCTGTTTTTGAGATAATTTATGCTATTTGTACATGCAAGACCATTTGACAATGTAAATGAGCGCGTGTTTTGAATTGTTACATCTGTGTTACATTGATTTGTACAACACTATACATCCAGCCACGGGCCAGGTCTCTCTCCAAAGAAATGGATTCCTGTGAGGTTTTCACTGAGTCACAAGAATTCCTAAATACGCGGGGCCCCCGCTAGCGACGCCCACACCTATGTTGTTCACTCTGCCTGCCCCGGCTAACGTGTACGCCATCCGCCCCTGGGCCGCAATCAGTTTTTATGTCCATCTCGCCCTCGAAGTTGCTCTCTATTATACATATTTCTTATCTATTGAGGTGCGCGTAGACTACATCTACCAGCATCCTCTAGCCAGGAATGGTGTCCTACTTCGATTACGATGCCCCTCGCAACCCCAACTTGTTTCCATTTTAAATACACCGCGGTGTTGTGCGCGGCTGCTTAACTGATTGATGTTCCTTGGAGCGGCTAATTGACTTCGCCCATACGAGTAAGTGCCCCAGCGTCGCTGAACAAACTCCGCTCCTTTGTAGCGCGACTGTTGCAGTTAGACGCCCTAGCTTATATTGATTTCCTTTGTGTGTCATTTTCAGCGGGTCCCGGTTGAATCGTTCCCGCTCGCTGCATTGATTACTGTGACCAGTCGCCCCTCGTATTTGTATTCCCGTCCAAATACAGGTAGGAGCTTGTTGTGAGCCCTGTGCCATAGTGCTTGTCCTCTGTATGACTTGGTTATTTCAAATACTTACGGGCGCTTTCTCGCCATTATCCCCTACAGCCTACAATACCGGCGCCTAAATATGTGAGCTGCCCTTCCACTAGGGTGTGCACCGCGTAGCGGGCACCGCGCCTTCAGTGTTTCACGTTGTGACGCACAGGTAGGATCTGCATTTACATAGGCCCTATGTCACTATAATCTGCCCGACACTATGATGTTTGACCACCCTGTGCACTGTCTCATTTTCTTTTAGACTCCTATTTTTCAACTGCGGTATACCTACACCACGGCAACTTTCGTGCCCACTGTGCAGGTAATATTTGCCTTCCCACTGTTCTGAGTCAGAGGAGGTCCATGAAATATTTTGTAGTAAACACCATTCCCTAATTTCCTTACAGATTAAACCGTTCCCAGTCCCTGTCCTGAGGAGAACCTTTTACATCTAAGGTTCGAAATGCGTCGACATCCCCAACCTGTGGCACGATAAAAGGGTGCAGCTAGGGTGTAAATCACACCACTCCATTGGGCCCTAGCAGTGTAATCCTAAAAAATATTCGACCACAGACTGTGTAAGACAGGCAGGCACCTTTTTCCACCTCAGTTCTGCCTGTCCAGTGGTTGTTAGTTCTAAGGACTGGTTTCCTTTTGTCTTTCCTTTCATGCACAAACAATGCACTGTTTCTAATAGCACTTGTACTTTGCAATTTATTTGGAATAGTACTGTTTTTTGGTGTGTCAATATGTTTTTTGTCCGACTTTTTCACCTCAGCTGTTTGTACATTTGTATAATTGTATATTTGTAGATATTGTATACATAATTGTATGTCGTTGAACCAACTGTACTGACAGTCTTCCGTTTATGTCTGTTGCCTTTGGAAATTTATGAAATCTAAGTGCAAATGTAAATAAATCTTCTCGGAATATATTTCTATTGGTCACGTAGTATATATTGACTGCGTGTGCCTAGAGTTGTTTGTCAATGATCCTGACCAGCCAACCTGTTCTGTTTTCCCAACTTTGCAAGTCAGGCACACAGCACTGCTTACTTTTCACATCAGATGGCTATAGCTGCTGCATACGCCATGCAGCTGTGGTGCAACACATCACATATACCTCACCCAGATGACAAGGAACATTCACACACTTCAATGTCTATGAGGTTAAACACATCATTTGTACAATATCACCACAGGACCCCACAAGTCATAAACATCTGTGAGTACAGTCAGCTCTCACTCCGGGGGGAACACTGTTACACCTCAGGACATTTAGGAATAAAGGCAGCAAGGTCTTGCACGGCTGAATGTGTCATTCACTATGCAGTGAATGTCACAGTAAGCACAATGCAAGTGAGGAATGAACACACATGAACTACATCATGCTCTGCATGTGAGACACCACCATGTACACCCCCTGGGACTCTCTGAAAACCACATTGCATGTCTGTCCCACCAATGCACAATGCCTGTAGTGACACTCACACAACAGTTGCATAGTCAAAGCTAGTGAAGTCAGCACTCACCTGCTCTCCTGGTCTCCCATAAAGCTTGCTTTACTGTGGTAGGAGGGCATCCAACAGGGCCTGGTTTTCCTCCTCAGTGAATACTGGTGCCCTCTCCATCGTACGCGACATAAAAGTCCAGGGAATGCAGAGAGAGCAGCAGTGTGGTCCACTCCAATGTTGTGCAGGCAAGTGCTCTCTCACAGCCACATGCAGCCTTAAATCAGTGCTGCTGAGGGGCTTTCAGTCTCAGGAGTACAGTGTGATAGGCCAGATTACTTTGCATCCTACGTTTCATCCAATCCCTTTAAACATACGGCCCTGACACACATTTGCATGGTTTAAAATTTGAGCTTCAGCTCCACAATAATTTTGCAACATTGTATATTTTTGCCCAACTGACTTTTGCAGACACCTGAAGCACACACTCAAATCTCAGTATCCATGACAAACAGGCTGCATTCAGGGCCTACTACTTGTCCCCTAGGTGTCCTCTAAGTATTTTTTGAGATCCACACATGTGTATGGTGCGTTTCACGTCATGTATGGCACGATTACTATAGTGAGACAATGCGCACACACGCACGTAATGTCGGGGTACGGTTCGCTCACGCATGGCGCCATTTTATTAGTGAGACGATGCGCACACACGCACGTAATGTCTGTGTACGGTTCGCTTGCGTACACATGGTGCGTTTCATACACAGTTGTGAATGCAGGGGTACAGTGCGTTTCACACGGTGCGTTTCACACGCAGTTGTGAATGCAGGGGTACGGTGCGTTTCACATGCTCACGCATGGCACCATGACAATAGTGATGCAAGGCGCACACATGGCAGGGATGTAGGAGTACGGTTCAAACAAGGATGTCTATCAAGTTCTTTTCATTGCATACTTACATGTGCAGGCCCTAGGTGCGGCCGGCAGTGATATAGCACAGAGCATCTGATCTTGTTGCACAATTGATGTGTACTGACCTGTTGACACATGTCATGTGTGATGGGGCACTATGTGGTACACATCACCTTTACACTTGTCACATGTGTACCATTATTCAGATGTTGGCATGCACATCCACAGTGGGATGGCACAGTCATCACCACGGGCACCTGCCTCATGATGCCAGGGACCGGGGCACTTGACATTTCAAGCTCAGAATGACCTTATGTGACTATGTCCGGTGTGTGTCATGTCAAACCTTGAGCTTGTTGTTTGTGTTATGTAAACTGTATCTGCTGTTGGTGCATGTAAAATGGGTCTGTGTTGAGATGGGGAATGGTTTCACATGTACGCTCACCATGCCACATGTGTATTTCCACGGCTTTTGGGTCTGATGACATCAGACATTAATTTTCCCAAGGCACACATGTCTGCATCCTGACAAGGGCTGAGTGTTTTTTTTGTCACATGCACACCTTTAGCGCTATGTGTTTGATATGTACTTTTGCTATTCTATGTGACCTGTGGATGTGCCTTGCCGTCAACATTTCCCAATAGGCTCTGCGCATTGGAATAATATATCCTGTAGTTTAGACGTAGGACTGAGGTCGACTAGGTCTCTACCGAATATATTAGACTTAATTGTAAGTGCCAGCTAGCTCAGAGGTCACTAGAAACTTTCTTGAATTGACAAGAAGGGATTCGTTTTTGACAACCGCATATACATGACAACTTTGTTTCCCACGAATAAGAAATCAATCTCTAGAGCCGCGGAAAAAATAGATAGCTATTTTAATCAATCGTGCATGCTTTGTTTCACCAGAGGTGCTGAGACAATAGAGAGATGGGCGTTTTCAATAAAAGGTACTTATTGAACAGTCTTCTTTTTCAAGCATAAGAAATGTACTGCTACAATCGCAATACTGGTTATAAAGTGTACGGCATATAATACGAAGAGTATTATAAAATAGTACTGTAAGAGCATGATATGGTTTGTAAGCCATAAAAATGCCTAAAACATATAAAATACATGCAGTGATAAAATAATGACTAAAAGTACTCAACTGGTGCTTCTAAAATACGCCTACCCCGGTGTACCTAACCTAAGTGTAGTATAAGGGAAGCAGTAAGTGAGGTGTAGTTTAAGTTTAGTATTTTTTCTGCCAAGAATCTATCTAAGAATTCTCTACGGGTCTAATCAGCTCCGTACCTTGGTTTTAGAATGAAGAAGGTCTTGTATCTCTCTCTCAGGGCTCGATTTCCCAGCGACCCGAAAGGGTAGCCTGGAAACACTGGAGCTGGATTTATCGGCAGGAGAAAAGACAGCGTCTCTCAGTGCGTAAGCTGGAGGGGCGGCTTCCTTCGGCACTGGCTGCTGCAGGGCGCGTCGGGCAAGTAGATAGTCGAATTGCTGCAAACCACCATGTGTTTGTCTGGGCAAATGTAGGCATATTTATACCTTGATGGTGCCGAGTTTGACTTATGATTGGACATAATAACGTCATCAAAGAAAGACTCAGTTCTTTGAAATTTCCATGATTTCCTAGATAAATTAGTATTCAGGCAAGGGGAAGTCCCTAGGTGCTGAAGGTGGGTTTTTCTAAGAAATCGTTGTGGATTCTTGGAACTTAGTGGAAGTAGCCATGCCGTATTTGGGCTGCATAGGCTCAGTCTAAATATGGGTATGATTTCTATACCTATATAAGGATCGGGTGATTTATACCTATATATGAGCATGAATCGGGAAAATTACACTAGGGTCCTAGATTCTTACATAACACCCACTCCACGATATTAAGTTCAATACAACTAAATGTATAAGCACTGAACATATCTGAGGCAAGTGTTTACAATCCTACCCAAAATACAAATTGCTTTTGAAAAGGTTTGTTCACATGAAATGAGTATAGACTGTATCGAAAAAAAAAAACAAGTCTCAACAGATATGAAGCATATTATGAGAGCATACATTCTAATATTAACGAAAATACGAAATTACATTCATGAAATGTCTCTTAAGTTACAGAAAAAAAGTCGAAACCATCCCATGGCATAATATTTAAACTGTTTCTTCTTTTATTTTTTTTTTTATTTTTTTTTAGGACAAGGCCAAATATTGTCATTAGGAAGTTTTCAAAAGAAATCTTGTTCTCCAAGAATAGTTCTACTTTAAGCAGATTACCATGTGCCAAAAGTTCTATTTTGGAAAAAGTACAAATTGTTACATCGTTTGTTTTGAAAAAATGAAGCCGAATTTCAGAGTTCAGGGAACGCTGTGTGCATGAGTCAAAAGTTATTCTCGGTGTCGGGAGAAAACATCAGATCGTCTAGGCTGGCAAAGAAACCACTTACCATAGTAGGTGAAAGTGGAGTCACTTCAGTTAGCAGGTCAAATGTGCATAGATGAGGATCATCGCCGTCAGCGTTTGATGCATTAGCAATGTCCGTAGTAGGTGGTACCTGTTTGCCTGTAGTGTCACGTATCTCACCCTCAGTTAGACTTGCCGGTGTGACCTCAATGAATGCCGTCATCAGAATTGGCAGCTGTTGGGGGCAACATGATGCATGAGTCGTTACCGGACCGAGCAAAGCGTCAACATCCGATGGCAGGACTGATTGAAGTGTAAGACAAATGTCCAACACGCATTCTTCTCCGCAAAGCAGGCATCGTAGAACAGGTAAGATGCAATCTTGCCAGATTGGTCTGAACAAAAGGAACCAGGTAGTGTTCAAATCTCTTAAATGAGCCAAGCCAAGAACCTGTGTAATGCATTCACGATACCTCATGGCAAGGAGGGCTTGTTCCATGGTAGTCTGGGTATCGCTGGCGACTGGACTTGCCATTTCGGAGCAGAAGGAATAAAAATAGAATTCCTTATACGAGTCCAAAGATGAGAGTCAGGCCGCCGAACACAGAGTGCACGAAATTTGGAAAAAATGCCGAGGACTGCTTCAAATGGTGTTAACAGTCCCGAGAAAATCGTCTTAAATACATGTGCGATGCCACTGGTATCAGACATGTTTAAGATTTGACCTAACATTTCTGCGAAATGTACTGGGCAGTTCGTTGATAATAATGCATGTATCTCTGCAGAAGTCCTTGCAACTTGCAGATCATACGTTTCTCTTGACGAGGTCAATGGCACAGTTTTTTGCAAAAGAATGACTTTCATTCTGCTTAAAGTATCAATTCGTATAGAAGAGATATTCAGTGAAGTCCATAACGCCGTCTCCCTGCCTGTCTTGCTCTTTGGATACAATACCTGCATACAACAAGTGACCCTGGATGACACACTAACCAGATACGCTTTTCCTGGTAACATGCCACAACAGCTGTGGTCATTGAGCATAACGTAGCTGCCATTGGATAGCTGCCTGAAAATGTGTTCTATCACTATGGAGGCTGTACCGTGCAGGTGGCAAGAGAGGTTATTTGCAGAACCTTCGCAGGCTCCGTGTAAAATAATACCTTGGCACAAAAGTGTATCGCTTAGTGAGTTCTTACCATTGTTACCACTAAGGAATACCTCCTTTCCCCCATTCCAACATTTATGTGTGTAAGGTAAAGTCCAGGTCGACTTAATGTATTCTTTACCCAACCTTTCGTACAGGCCCGCTGGTATATGCTGTAGACAATACTGAAATTGGAAAATCGTCACTGGTATTGTGATGGTGCCATGTATTATCAATTCAATGACAGGCTTCTCAGAAACAGTCAATGGTAATCTTTCCAGTTTTTCAATGCTCAGCACCATATAGTCTGCTCTTCTTTGTGCCAAAGAGATTTGTTTATCTGTAAGGTTAAATACAGCAAACAATGACGTTGTGTTGATTAGACGCCATGGCACGTAGCCTGAATTAAGATTTTGTAACGTTCAGCCTAGCTGCATTAAAGAACATAATTGAGACTAGCCATGTTGTAACATAAGCAAGTCCTGCTCTATTATGTAAATTGCAGAGGATACAATGCCGTCCAAAGAATATATTCTGGAGGACAGAGTCGTTAACCCATTTTCCACTACAGAGAGAGTTTTCCCTAAATGAATACGATCAATTTCTTGTATTCCTTCTGCAGTTTCCATTTGCGTTATTTTTCAAGCTTTGTTGTACGCAGCGTATATACCGCCGTATATGAAATTTTTTCGACGTGGTTTGCTAGGCCCCATTAAGAAATCTCGCAAATCACTGCCTTCTTTAAGTAAAGATAAGTGTTGTTTGATTTCTGGAAGTGTAGATTTCTGTAGCCACTCAAGGCATAGTTTTCCTGCACTGTAAGTAGTTACTATCCTTGGATGTGGTCTCTGGGAATATCTTGGATCTGGCCTATTCACTGTGAACCCATGTGTTTTGTTCAGGAATCTATCTTGACAGTTGTTCATGTCTGTAGGCCAGATTAACCATTTTTTCCAATCAGGATTAATTCTGTTGTGTTTCAAAATATAGTGTACGTCTACCTCCTCTTCTGTAGTATCATTACTGTCAGATGTGGGCTTAGGTATAGACGATTTATTTAAATCGTTTATCTTAGCCATGCCAAGACAAGAAGTTTGTTGAACAGTGTCATTTAAAAACATTATTTGTTCTGGTATAATGCAGGCTCTGAACAGGGCTTCTAAACCTTGCACCTGCCAGTTTTTTGTGCCCCAGACAGTTTTTGTCTCAAGTCAAAACCTAATGTAGACAGCTGAGCATAAAAGTTTGCAGAATAAATTTGTTTTGTATTGGTCAACATTGTTTTCATTCCTGTCCTATTCATATTTTTATAATAAAACGTTTCTGGATTTTTAACATTAAACCCTGAGAAGCACGGAAACTTTTTATAAAATGTTTTTGAGCTACCCTTTGGTGGCATTGGACAATGTTCCCATTGATTATAAGTAAACACATTCCTAGGTCTTGCAGATTTATGCAAATAATGGTGACCATAATGATTAAAACAATACATTTGTTCATAATTGGATGAACCTTCTAAGTATTCATGTTCTGTGAATTTAGCTGACATTTCTAAGTCTGTCATCGTGTTATTAACAGTTTCAAAGTCCCAATCATCACTAAATGTGCTGGGTGATACAAAGTCACTCAAAGAAACCTTGAACTGGTGTGGAATCTTCAGCAATTCCACCGGGCCATAGATGTCATAATCAGTTCTGTCCCATGCTATACCACCAGGTATAGGAACGGCTGTGATGTTCACTGATGATATGTCTCTTCATTCACGATGAGATGATTGTGAGGCTTCAGGAGCAAGTTGATTTCTTTGCTTGCTGTGTCCTTTGTACTGTATTTCCAATCTATCATTCTTCCCAAGCTTAAAACAAGAATGAGCCAGAGCAGGAGGAAAAGTACGCCTAATACAATCCAAAATTCAATCCATGGTGAAACCAGATATGTTTTTTCAAGTTGATGAAAGAGTTTGGTTATTTTTTCTTTGAAAGTTTTATTTGCTGGCGTGTTTTCAGGTTCACTGGGATCCTCAGAAAATGTATCAAAGTTGATGAAATAGCCAGAAGCAGTTCTGTCAATTGTTGGAATTGCATCAGGATTGTTATTGATCCTTAGAGCTGCTTCTTCCTTTGTCATATTTGTATAGTCAGAGGCTACATCATTGTAGACAGGAGTTTCTTGACAAACTGTTATTTGGGTTTCAAGAGGCACAAGTTCCATGGCTTTGTTGCATAGTCTTTCTTTTTTTACTGCAGGTTTATCAAAGGTGATAAGTCTTTCAATTTGAACCTCTTGGATTGTAGCAAGATTTGGTCTTCTGCTACTTCTTGGGAGTCCACTAGGCCTACTACTTATTATCGGCCACATGATGTGGTTTGACCAGGTCAATGGACACAACTCTGTTCTCCCTTTTACCAGCAAGGGGCGGTAGTAATACTGATCTTGTTCCGTGGATTGCCAAGACAGGTACTGCTTTTCTGTAAGAAGGCCCAAATTCCTTCTTTACTGCAATCTTTTCCCTGACTAGATACCCAATATTTGGAATCCAGACAGGTCTTGCTGGGGCAGGTGGTTTCTCTTCAGTGGTTGTTGGCTTCTGTAACGTGTTACTCAGACTTCTTCTTGTTTCATTTAAGTCCTGTAAAACAGCCAAACGATCTTTGATATCAAAGGGTTTTTTTTCCACCACTGAAGTCTGACAATCGAGGTCTTCAATTATCATTCTAGTACCAAACAGTAATTCATATGGAGTGATTCCATCCAGAGAATTCCTTGGCAGATTGTTAAGACTACGTTGGACACTTATTAGACGTTTGACCCACCCATCACCCGAACCTAATACCTTAGCTGTTATGGATTGCTTTATGTCATGGTTTTTTCTTTCCACTACTGCATTACCCTGAGGATGTAAAGGACTAGAATACCGCAATGCAATGCCCAAGCTAGCCATGGCCTCTTTGTAAGTTCGAGAGCTAAACGCAGGACCCTGGTCAGAATGTAGCATGCCGATTGCGTATGTGCCGATAAAGACTAGCAAATCCTTTATAACAGTTCTGGCATCAGCCGAGCGCTGGGGCCACATCCAAATGAATCTTGTCCTAGTAGTTGTGGGACCACATCTGTCCATGGTGACGTCTGCGTGTAGATAGTCTAATGCTGTCTAACAATGGTGTCTGAACTGGGCTGGCTACACTGTAGTCAGGTATCTAGTGATCTTCAAAGATATGATATCTGTAACAGGCATCACAGTTTATTCCAAATTCGTAAACTTGGACGCTCATTCCTGGCCACCAGTACATCTCTTCTAATTCTATTAGATGTTTTAAGATCCCTTGATGTGTCAGACCCTCTCCCATATGTGCCTCTTGAACCAAAGCAGCTTTCCGGTTCCTGTTTGGGATTACTCTGTCCCCCACTCCAGGGATTTGAGCAAAAGAAACGGAGTTTACATCAATTATGTATGTATACGTGAGTGGATAGTTTAGAGGTAACGCTGCATAGCTGCCTTCCATTGAGGTTTTTACCGCTAGTAATGTTTCACCGTCTATTACTCTTTTTCGATCGAGCGATTGTAGCTACGGAAGCCGTTTGCACAGCTGCCTTCATGACCTCTTTCTGTAAAAGAACTATTTGTTCCCAAAGCATTTTGGGCTTAATCGTGCCACCTTTTGCGTCTCTGAAATCACTTTGAACCCAGTTTTGCAGGTATTCGTTGTAAGACTGGATGCAGTTATATGAATCGCACACTATTAGTGTGGGGAATTTGCGATCGGTATTTTCAAGCGCCATCTTGAAAGCCTGTAGTTCAGCTCGCTGAGCTGCACAGTCTCCGAGTGATTAAGTTTTAGTTATCATCGGTCTAAATTTACCTTCGTGCCAGCGACCTTTAACAATCGCGCACGCAGCACTATATGCTTGTTTACCCCCGATTGCGGGCTGTGCTGATTCGTCTGTATAAATTATACATCCGTAATGTTCTAGAGACAGAATCTCGGTCGGCAGAGGACATTCGTGTTCGTATTGTAGGAATTCTTGTGTCTTCAAATAGGGGTCAAAGACGTATTCAACGTCTGTAGCAGCAAGAGAGTTAACCCATTGATTCCATCTCAGATGTAAAGCTTTAGCATTGGGAATGCTTGCTTTTGTCACTGCCTCTAAGGCAGGTACAGGTGTAACGATCATTATACGTTTTCCCTGTGCGAGAGTTCTCTATTTTGCTACTGCAGTTTGAACCGCTGTCAGATATTTTTCTGTTGAAGTGAATTTTATTTCAGCTTGTGTGTACAAGTATGATTTGTATGCTATTGGTACCTTTTCACCTTCATTAAAGGTCAGGTACGTGAATCCGCATCTCCCTGGGATGATTCGGATCACAATATTGCGCACATTGTTGCGTGTTTCTAACTGTGTTTTTGCTAACATGTCTGTTTGCACTGAACGCAACATTTCTGTATGGTTTTGAGTCAAATTTGTTGGTTTAAAACCAGGTTTGATTAGTTCGTAGAGAGGTTTAACTCTTTCTGCGTAATTCAGAACATAAGTTCTTCCGAAATTCAGGAAACCTAGAATTGATTGTAAGTTTTTCAGCGTTTTTGGAGGTTGGAGCAGCACACATTTCTCTAGAAAGTTAGCTGCCAGGCTTTTTCCTTCACTTGAAAGTTAGTACCCTAAGAATAGGACGTTGAGGTGGGCAATTCGTGATTTCTTAAAATTGAATTTGTACCCCTCAGAAGCGAACCCAAGTATTATGGTGTTCACTCTTTTCAAGTGCACGTCTAAATCGTCGTCTGTAAGATTAATGTCATCGACATAAGATATTGCCTCATTATCATACATTCGTAGTAACTCTGTTGCCCTGGCCGAAAATAACCCTGGACTATTCTTGAATCCTTGGGGGAGACGGCAAAATTGTCGCTGTGTCCCCATTATTGAGGAAAGCAGTCAAATGCCTGCTTTCAGGTGCAATGTTTTGACAGAAAAACCCATTTGAAATGTCTAATGTGGTTTTATATTTTTTCCGCACAATGTTATTCATCAATGCTGAACTGTGTGCATTTTGTACTGCAAATGTTTTGCAACAGGAGTTTAAATGTCTGTAATCCAAAACTAGATGATATGAATTGTCAGTTTTTGGAGACAGGAAACAAGGGATTGTTCATTGACGAGGTGCATGTTTCAATCACCCCTTGGTATTCAAGTTGATTTAAGATCTCCCTGACTTGTTTTTCAGCTTCTTGCTTAACTGGATACTGCCTTTGTGCAGTAGGCTGATTTTTTAACTGGATTTTAGGGTGAGGAGAGTCCTCATCCTATCCTGCATGATTTATATATAATGCAGGAGATTGAGCTACTGCCCATTTCGTGGCATATGTGTATTTTTTATGAATTGGAATGTGATTTGAGAAGGCTGGTATAATTAGCTCTTCGCTAGGTGGACACTCCCTGACAAATTCAGGTGGCCAGTCTTGTTCAGCTAGAAGAATGTCATAACCCTTTGATAGCTTCTCCCAAAAGAGTGCTTTTATTTTCCTAGGTATGTCCCCCTCCATCCGGAGCATTATTTCATATAACTTGTGAGGTACACTAACCCTGGTGTCGGCAGTTTCAACTTGAATCGATTCATTCAAGTCCACTGTCTCCAGATGATCCTTCAGGATCTTGCGAGCTATGGTTACTTCTGCTGCGCTGTTTAGCATTGTTTGGGCCCACTCCCCGTTCTTGAGTTGTGTCCTCAAGATCCTCGACATGTCTGATCTTTACGCTTGCTACCTTCTTCTTGGTGAATTGAGTTTTCCTATTTTTTGGAACGTGCTGTTTGTCTTTGGACTTCACGCGTTCTTCTTTTTGTTCTGATCGTCTTCTCCTCTCGGATTTCTGCGAGGAAGTCTGAAAGGTATGAGAGGAACCTGTATCAGTATCTTGATATCTGTCAGGTTTTCTCAGATTATCCCTATTTCTAAGGTTATATCTTTTTTCAGAGGTCTCCCGTTGTGGAGACCTACCTCCCCATTGGGGAGATCTTCCTCTGGACTGAGAACGCTTCCCTTTCAGAAGTGTCTGTTTAGTATTTTCCCACTTCTTTTTAGGAGTGGTGAGATTATTTTTAATAAAAACTTTTTCAGGATTTTCTGTTAGTTGGGGTTTTAATGGTTTCCCACCCAAACTATCTCTACCTAGTTCTTCATATGATTTTTCAATAATTCTTGCAAGCTGTTATATCTGTTTCTTTTCATTTTTGGCGGATTGCCACAGATGCTGCTTCACCTTTAATGTTGGCTAATAGTATAGGCGAGACCTGTTTGAAATCTTTTAGTAATTTCATACCAAGATTTAAGGTCGGTTCTGGACCGTATTCATTTTGAATCTGTCTCAGAACGTCTGGTATTAGCGCCATGGACGGTACACCATGTCTTTTTGGGTAGATTGAAGCAAAGACTGTACCCCAAGTGTCACAGTCCTCCACATGTGGTGCTATCCCCATTGGTAAACAGATTGTTAGAATTCTGTGTTTCTCATGAGGTGAATACTGCCTCTATCTGAGTGATTTGTTGTGCTAGCCAAAAAGGAATTTGTTCCCCCTTTGCGGGTAATTTACCGATGACTGATTATATAGTCTGATGTGTTATTTTGTTTGTGTTCCCCTGGTGAGGGGTGTGCTGTGGAATCCTTACAGTAGGTTGGACTGTTAAAGTCCGCATGACATATTAAACTAATTGTCTATGTATTTTAATTAACTGTTTTAGCTGAGCTAACAGTTCTGGACCTTTCATTTTTTCAATGTCAGGATGTGGTGTATTGCTGGATAGTACCGGCCATGTTGCTCCTGGTCTACCTAGTGAACCGAGCCTGGTTATGTGATTTTCATGTTGTAGGGCGCCTTCAAACCAGAACTGATGCTCTTGGTAAGTTAATGGAATTTCAACGTCCTCATAAGGAACATATTCCTCTGGAGGTTCCTCTACTTTGTAGCAGTGGAACTCATGTGTCCCTCCATCTGCTGGAGGAAATGAATCCATGAATAGAACACTTCTGTCTGCTGATATTCATGTGCCTCTATAACAAAGATTACTTTACCACCTCTCGATGATACTCCATTATTTATGAGTTTGTAATTTATAGTTTTTCTTACATTTACCAGGAGGATTATAACCTCCGGGTCATTCTCTAGCAGATTTCTGCCATCTAAGACTTTTTGTGCTGCTGCGGCAGCTCTTACTCTTTCTCTCTCGTCTTCACTTTCCGACATTTTGTTGCAGAACGAATTTCAAGGAAACAAAGATTAGGTGCACAATATTTTGGAACACTGTATCCTTCAACGTTGAACAAACCAAAAACTAATACATAGGATTTTTGTCCTTCTCAGTTTTGGCGGATATTATCCTTTCGCCCACTCCATATCCTGTAGTTTAGACGTAGGACTGAGGTCGACTAGGTCTCTACCGAATCTTTTAGACTTAATTGTGAGTGCCAGCTAGCTCAGAGGTCACAAGAAGGGATTAGTTTCTGAAAACCGCATAAACATGACAACTTTGTTTCCCAAGAATAAGAAATCAATCTCTAGAGTCGCGGAAACAATAGATAGCTATTTTACTCAGTCAATTGTGCATGCTTCGTTTCACCAGAGGTGCTGAGAAAATAGAGAGAAGGGCATTTTCAATAAAAGGTATTTATTGAACAGTCTTCTTTTTCAAGCATAAGAAATGTACTGCTACAATCACAATACTGGTTATAAAGTACACGGCATATAATACGAAGAGTATTATAAAATAGTACTGTAAGAGCATGATATGGTTTCTAAGCTGTAAAAATGCCTAAAACATATAAAATACATACAGTGATAAAATAATGACTAAATGTACTCAACTGGTGCTTCTAAAATACGCCTACCCCGGTGTACCTAACCTAAGTCTAGTACAAGGGAAGAAGTGAGTGAGGTGTAGTTTAAGTTTAGTATTTTTTCTGCCAAGAATCTATCTAAGAATTCTCTAAGGGTCTAATCAGCTCCGTACCTTGGTTTTAGAATGAAGGAGGTCTTGTGTCTCTCTCCCAGGACTCGATTTCCCAGCGACCCGCAAGGGTAGCCTGGAAACACTGGAACTGGATTTCTCAGCAGGAGAAAAGACAGCGTCTCTCAGTGCATCAGCTGGAGGGTCTGCTTCCTTCGGCACTTGCTGCTGCAGGGCGTGTCGGGCAAGTAGATAGTCGAACTGCTTCAAACCACTGTGTGTTTGTCTGGGCAAATGTAGGCATATTTATACCTTGAAGGTGCCGAGTTTGACGTATGATTGGACATAATAACGTCATCAAAGACGCAGTTCTTTGAAAACTCCATGATTTCCTAGATACATTAGTATTCAGGCAAGGGGAAGTCCCTAGCTGCTGAAGGTGGGTTTTTCTAAGAAATCGTTGTGGATTCTTGGAACTTAGTGGAAGTAGCCATGCCGTTTTTGGGCTGCATAGGCTCAGTCTAAATATGGGTATGATTTCTATGCCTATATAAGGATCAGGTGATTTATACCTATATATGGGCATGAATCTGGAAAATTACACTAGGGTCCTAGATTCGTACATAACAGGTTGACAACCTTCCACTGCAGTTTTGGTGACGTGTGTCACTCAAGTGATATCTTGGGTTGTTCACTCAGAACAGACCAGCAGCTTGTTTCAGGACATGTCATGTTTATTGAGGCAAACAACAGGTGTATCTGGGTTTTTGTAGGAGTGCCAGCAAGCTGCCATATGTGTTCTGGATGTATTGCACACGCCAGACTCCATAGTGACATGATGTTAAGTAGCAGTTTTAAATGTGCTATGTACCTTGCCATTGATGTTGTCTGACAGTTATTCTCCATTCTTTCCAAATATGTCCTGCAGGGCACTGCCTCTACCAAGCCAATTTCCAGACTTGGCTTCCATGAGGGAACGTGACTGCATCCGATATTACAGATTCACTCAACAGTTGATTTCAGGACTTGACGAACAGGCTGGAACCACATCTCCAACCGCAACACAGGTATCCTACTGCGCTGACCCCCAAGATAAAGGTGATGGCAGCCCTCCATTTTTTTGCAACAGGTACGTTCCAATTAACCATAGCTGATGTAGGGGGAATGTCACAAACAATGTTCAGCTGTGTCTTGCATGATGTGTTAGCAGCCATGTTGGAGCATATAGATGAATTCATCAAATTTCCTACTCCAACCCCAACACAGGTATCCTACTGCTCTGACCCCCAAGATAAAGGTGATGGCAGCCCTACAGTGTTTTGCAACAGGTACATTTCAATTAACCATAGCTGAAGTCGGTGGAATGTCACAGACGATGTTCAGCCGTGTCCTGCGGGATGTTTTGGCAGCCATGTTGGAGCACATTGATGAATTCATCAAATGTCTGACTCCTGAAGAGTTGAGAGATGTCATGGGTGAATTCTATGGCCTGGGTGGGATACCACATGTAATTGGGTCCATTGATGGGACACATGTGGCTTTGATGCCACCACAGGCTCCGGGACAGGCTTACCACAACAGGAAACATTATCACTCAATAAATGCCCTGATGGTGTGTCTTGCTAACATGCTGATTTCCCATGTTTGTGCACGTTTTCCAGGATCGTGCCATGATGCATTCATCATGAGGCGTAGCAGGGTGCCAAGAATGATGCTGCAGCTACGCAACGATCGCGCATATCTTGTTGGTGGGTATACTATGTGTGTCCTGTGTGCTTCTGTATCTTTTGCTCTGCATCGCATGAACCACTTATTTACATGATGTATATTTGCAGGTGACTCGGGATATCCCAACATGCCATGGCTAATGAGACCTCTCCGCAACCCAAGAACAGCTGCAGATCAGCGGTACAATAATGCACACGGGCAGACCAGGCGAGTGATAGAGCGGACGTTTGGCCTCCTGAAGAGCCGATTCCGGTGTCTCGATAAGACCGACGGATACCTCCCATATGTCCCGGCCAATGTCTGTAATATCTTCATTGTGTGCTGCATTCTGCACAACATGGCAGTTGAGAAGGCAGTGCCACTCATCCTGGATCCTGAGGAGCAGGTACATCCACCTGTTGAGGATCAAGGGCTTGGTCACGATGCAAGTGATGAGGAGGAGGAGGATGATATCCGGAGTCAGCTCATACGCAACTTCTTCTCATAATGGTGAGTCACTGCGAATGACTGTGCAAGCTCGTAGCATTGAGTGGCATGTGTTGCAATGTGTGTGTCCAGCTGACTGTATGTAAAGTCACTTTGATTTGTGTTCTGATGTGTCACGCAAGTGCTGATGTCATGCCACACTGAAATGTGCAATGAGTTAGCTTTCAATTTACATGTGTACTACATTGTTTGTGTTTTGTACCTGCCCCTGTCTTTAGCAAAGATTTGAAATGGTGAGCCCTTGTGTGTCTCTCATTCCCAGGTTGCTGTGCCTGTTGTCTGTTTGTGTCATTTCAATCCTCCTGCTATTCCTCATGATGATTGCAACGTGGGCCGAATCAGCGTTCCATGCATGGACATGTGTAAATGTCAGTACGGGTAAGAGATCCAAACAGGTTTTTTTGGGTTGTTACGGTTTGGGAAAGTGTGGGAACTGTTTCTGTGCATGTTTAAATACCATCCATACATGTCTAATCACCATGGATCAAATTACATGTTGCACCACTCCCATGACGGGACAGTCACCCTTCTTGACAGTCATCTGTTGTGGAGTATTGAATCTGGTGAAGGCATCAATGTGTGACAACCTTGACCCTGACACATTGTGGATGTCACGTGTTGGCATTGTGTGGGACATCATAACCACAGGCTCCATGGGGAATTGCAGCCTCACTGTGTGCAGCAGGACGTGTTTGGCTCATCAACTTAATCTCGTGTGCCAGTACAGTTTGATTTGTAATCAACCATGTTGTGAAGGTGTGCGCCAGCCTATGTCCCACATGTTCTGTAAAGGTCCTGTGAGTCTGTTTGTATGGATGCATTGCCCCTTGTGCCTGTATGTATGTCATTGTCACGTTGCTTCCTCAGGGCCGGTGGAGAACACTGCTTTACAAGCCTTCTTGGTCCGTTGATGTTAACTTTCTATTCTCTTTATGCCAGGAACGTTGCACTGATGACGTCACAATGTTGTGCTGTACCTAATGTAAACGCCTCCGTTGCACCTGTCGGGAGACGTCAATCCCAGGATTCTCTTGTGGCATGCTGCTTATCCTGGTCACGGTAGGGTTGGTTTTTTGGTATTGCACTTAATTACTCTCTGTTGATGTCCGGACCAGCAGCTTGTTATGCTAGGCATTTCAAAGCCCAGATGGAGGAGACAATGACTGTCTCTTGTGGGGCTTCCTTGCGTTTCCATAATTCCCTCCCCCGTCGGATAAGCTTCTTAAGGCTCTTGCGGGTGATGTATAATTTCCCTTCTTGACCCTCACTGATTGCCAGGGGTAAACACGGATTGTTACCTTTGTGTGAGTACCACTGCAGCGCATTATTATTTTTTGACATTGGAGCATTATTTATACACTGTGAGTACCTTCGTGACTGCATGGCTCTAATTGCATTGAAGAAGCCTGCACAGCGTTATACACCCTGCATTTTTGCAGAAATACTTGGCTACCTTTAATGTGTCTGTGTTCCAACATCAGATCTAGTATAATTTTCATTACTGTGATACCAAGTATGATACAGTGGCTGTTGTTTTCATTTACAGGTGTAACGGTTACAGTTTAGGTTCTGAGTTATTCTGTGAATGAGTGGCAAGATGTGTTGAATGCTTATGCTCGTTTACCTCTATTTCAGATCTCCCTCCCTGCTGTTCGCTTCCTTTCCTTCCCTCGCCTGATCACCCTTTTGAGTCAGTACTTTATACTCAGACCAAGGGGCTATCGGGAGGTAGACCACTATGATCATCGCACCTTTATGAGGTTTCAAGGAACCAACTGTCCCAGGCAGTCGTGTGCACATTGTCTCACCAGCATTACAGGTAAACTCCTTGCATGACTGTTATTTTCCACTGAGCAATGGGACTGGACATGGACATTGGCTAAAGCAGCATGGCCTCCACACAAACTTAATCCATTTGTATAGCAAATGTGTCCCACATAGTACAATGTGCATCATTACTGTCACTGCAGATCTCTTGCCAGTTTGCATGCGCCATCTGTGGCATAATTGACAAAGATTGTGCATATGGGAGCATGTGGACTGTGGCAACATGCATGGTGTTCACCATAGCTAATGATCCATATTGTGCATGAAGTACATGGTTGTGTATGTATTGTTACAGCTTGATACACACAAAGGGCATCCACACCTGCTGACGCTGTGTGTCATGTGCGCAGCTTGGCCTTTTGGTGCCTGCACATCATTTATGGTGATTGTTCTTCCATTTTAGCACTGTGAACTATGAGTAACCAGACACTCCTTCCTTTCCATACACCGGTTACATTGTGCATTTCAATCCTCCTTCTCTTTCTGTGCTAGTTTTTGCAGGGTGTCTCACCCCTTCCACCATCATGTGTTCACTCATTCCTGCTGCTGCCTCCCCTGCGGCTCCACCTCACCGAGTGCCCTGATTCTGCAACACACACACCTCCCAGATGCTCCTCCCTCCCTCCACCCATTGTTATTGCAGGCATCAGCTTGTCAGTGCCACTGTTGCGCCACATCCGTGCCAAAGGCAGGACCGTCTGTGCCTGCAACTTGCACAGTGCAAGACCCTCTGGTCCTTCCATGATGCAGGTAACACAACAGACTCATGCTCCAGCCACCCTCCAAACAGGGAACACAAGACATTCATCCACCTGCTATCAGGCATCCCCTAAGCGCAACCATTACAGCTTTGCTGGCTGTGTGTGCAACTCCTACTGCCAACAACGCGCTTCCCCACATGACAGACCATGTCCGTACAAGCAGGTCATGTGCCTCCTACTGCACACCCTCAACTTCCACCAGCACGCCATTGGACTCTGTCACCTCAGCCAACACAACAGCCCCACACATCACCTTCATTACAGGGACCTGGTTGAACGCATCCTCAGCACGCTACATCAACATTGCCATCACAGACGGATACTAGATCACCCACAGGGACCACACCAACACTCAAGGAGGATGACTAGCAATTTTATCAGAAGTACCCCCTCAGAGTCACATACAACAGCAAGGACACACTCAGCATTGTCAAACATCTGCACTTCAGGTTTCATACCAATCCCCAGACCACCCTCAGTCTAACTATCATCTACAGATCTACAAGCCTACAGCCACAATTCTGCTAGGCCATCTACAATTATTATAATAGTCATGTATTGAGCGCACATGTAAGCCAATGGGGTTGTCCCAGCACTGTAGTTTGCCGAAAATGAGGCAGCATGCGAAAGAGCAACTAATCTATCAGTCTAAATATCCAGGTATTAAGGGCATAGAGAGAATCAAATTCATACCGAATCAGATGCAGCGGAAGAGGTAGCTTAGGTCAACATTGAGTGGTTACTACCTGAGAGGTTTCACCTCCTGATCTAGGTTTAGCTAAGCAAGGACTAATGAGCAAGTGCTTGTCATTGGAACGTAGAGATCGTGGTTGACAATTGGGACGCAGTCTCCTCCTAAGGTAGACAGGACCACGGCCTTGTCCTGCCCAGAAGGCAAGTGTAAGCGCCTTGAATTCTATTTGTGTAGCCATGGCAGCCAATGGAGTAGTCTAAGACATGGGGAGATATGTTGTCAAAGTGAGACTCCACATACAAGGCAGGCAGCAGCATTTTTGCCCGTCTCTAGTATACGGAGCAAGCCTAATGTGAGACGTACGCATGAGACTTTCGCGTAGTGTAAATGGTAGGTAATCAGTGCGTGGAGCACCGTTTTCTGGGTTACAATGTGCAGATAGTGTATAATTCTCTTGATGAGTTTAATCTTGCGAAAACAAGCGGAGCTGATTGTCCCATCTTACTCCCAGATTTCTGACCAAGTCCTTGTGTGCCGGAGCAATGGCCAGTTCCTCTGGCCACCAGAGATTGGAAGAGAGGGGAGATGGTTGGTTAAATAAATAGGAACTCTGTGTTAACTGTATTAAGTTCTCAGAAATTGTGGTACATCCAGGCCACAATAATCTAGAGCCTATTTTCTAGTGTATCAAAATTAAAGGCACACACAGCATTCAAGGTGAATAGCAGCTGAGGCTCATCAGCATATGATATGATTTTGACTTCAAACATGGCAATTGATGCAGCCAGCGGGGTAAAGTAAATATTCCAAGACAGAGGGCTCAGAGCAGAGACCAGCAGCACGCCCCACTTCAGTGATTTGACTGGGGAGATGGATGGATAGGTCTGGACCTGCTGTGTGCAGTAAGATAGTAAGGACGATGTACAGTTCACCATGAAGCCACCCACGCCTATGGTCTAAAGGAGGTTCAGAAGAATGGGATGGGCAACGGTATCAAATGCTGTAGGCAAGTCTAAAAGTACCAACACCGCCTTGGAACCTCCCTCAACCGCCCAGCGTATCGAGTCTGCCATTTCAATGAGGGCTGACTCCGTACTATATCTGGGGTTGTAGCTGGATTGAGAGTCTTGAAGGAGGCTATTATCTTCAACAAAGGCCATCATTTGCTGCACGGAATTGTTCACTTAAAGCTTGTCCCGAGCTGGAACGTGAGAGTTAGGTCTATGATTGCAAGGAGATACAGGATCTGCGTTGGCTTTCCTTAAGATGGGCAGGAGGAACACGTGTCTTCACACATCCGGATTAGGGTCCAATTTGAGGGAAAGATTCAAGATGGAGCTTAAATGGTGATTGGTACTCTTAGCTAGGATGTTGTATAGCTTGGCGGGCAAGGGGTCAGTAAGATGGGCAGGAGGAACACGTGTCTTCACACATCCGGATTAGGGTCCAATTTGAGGGAAAGATTCAAGATGGAGCTTAAATGGTGATTGGTACTCTTAGCTAGGATGTTGTATAGCTTGGCGGGCAAGGGGTCAGTAAGATGGGCAGGAGGAACACGTGTCTTCACACATCCGGATTAGGGTCCAATTTGAGGGAAAGATTCAAGATGGAGCTTAAATGGTGATTGGTACTCTTAGCTAGGATGTTGTATAGCTTGGCGGGCAAGGGGTCAGTAGGGTAACCGGATTTACACATCTGCAATTAGAGCAGAGAGGCTTCATATGAAAATTTGTTAGATATACTGAGACCACAGAGATAGGAAACGGATTTACAGATTGGTACACAGACATTGGACAACTACATCAGCACGCAGGCCCTCACCTACACAGACTACATGGGTCAGGGCGACAGCAACTCCTGGCTGGAGGACAACCACAGCACCATCCTGCATTGGTACATCAACAAATGAACACCATCTCTACCTCATGCTGCAAGTCCCTCCGCATGCAGCAAATGTTCATCAGATAGATCCACTCCTAGTCAAGACAGACATTCACCCATATACACAACACCAGCCGACTCTACTACAGCAACGCCCTCTACGCAGGAACAACAGCCAGACTCCAGAAGGACTTGTGCACATACAGGGTACATCGGCACACCTCATCCTCAATATCCCCTGCCACAGCCACATGACTGTCCACCTGAGATACCTACAATAGACTAACTCTCAACAGCAAGATTACCTTCATACTCCTCAGCCACACCCAGGAGGCACTCCACAACCCCAGCCCCAAACACGAACATGGACGTCTCCCATCCAACACCCCATTGCACCAACAGCGTCCAGCCAACCTTGCCCTGTGCACCATTCTTCACATCCACAGTACAACTGCATACGGAAGATAGTTCTCCCACATCAACATACAGACCTAGTACTCCCTCCCTGGGCACCTCCACATGACCCATGACCTCTACACCTTCATCACACTCTTCCAAAACTGTCTGTCTGACCAGTATTGCAGACCCCCTGCTCAGCAGATTGAAACCATCACAGATGAGTATAGCGCTCCATGTATGTATTTGATGAAACCTTGTGACCTATGTGTGTCCTCAACTGGACTCTGATCCCAGTGTATGGATGGGTTGAGTGTGTTCCACACTGCGGCATACTTTGACATATCCCCACACGTATGTTGTAGAATGATGGTAAATGACTGCAACATAAATTTCAGTAGTGTTGGTTTTGTTTATTTATCATTCTTGTGCGGGAAATGTGAGTTAGTGATGGGTGCTGTACAAAAAGGGGAGCATTCAAAAGTTCACAAAGGGAGATGTGATGCCTTGCAGTTTGAGTCACCAGAGTCCAGACCACAGTGCTTGGCATCATTGGTCAGACTGTAACCAGCAAGTCCATGTGGGGGAGTAGGACAGTTAATGAGGTGATGCTGTTGCAAACTCCAGGTGCCAGACCAGGTGTCCTGGGAGATGCGCATGGCCCGCTGCCTCTCACTGTCTTTTCCGTGGATGACGCACCTTACTTGAGGAACCCTCATATGCAGGCCTTGACGATACATGTGACGCTCCGTCGGACGATTCCTCCTCCTCCTCCCTCCCTGTGCCTGGTGGCGGTCTTTGCCTTGAAGTGTCTTGCCTGGTGACACAGGGAGGGTGCTGCATGTATCAGCAATCCAACGGTGTGAATGGCTTATGTCCCTTTGCACCGCCAGGAGCTCAGCCAGTCTTGCCTCCATCCGTCCTTGGTGTTGTTGTTGACTGGCGTGTTGCACGGCCTGCGGGTTTTTGATCTCTGTGAGGGCACCCACTACCTGGCTGAACTCCATGGTGTCCCACCGGTATGCCTCCATGATGTTGCGGAGCTCAGACATACCGGGACCTGCCGCTGCATGGTCAGGTTCTCGCCTCCGCCTGCTGCCACTCCCGCCACCCCTGCCGACACGAGCCTGGCCTGCTGTTGTGGGTACATCGGCTCAACGGGACCCCTGAGTGATGGCAGTTGTGGTATTGTCTGCCCCCTCCTGGGTGGCCGTCGAACCTTGTCCCTCATTGTCAGACTGGCTCAGTTCTTGAGTTTGGCCAGGGCTCCGAGCAGTCTGCTGGGATGTGGCAGGAATGGTGTTGGCATTTGGCGCAGGTGTGCCTGATCCAGATGCTGCACGGTTTGGGGCACCAGAGGTGCCAGGTCGGTCGGGGTCATCCATGGAGTGGTGAGAGGTGTTGCTGTCGGTGGGATCAGGGTCCTGCGGAGCCTGGGACTGTGAATCATCTTCCTCAACGTTGGGGTTCGGTTCCGCACGTTGCCTAGTGGGTGTGGGAGACAGACGATGTTAATGCCATGTAATGCAACATCCATTTCTCATACACATTGTAGTTGGCACTGTTCCACCTGGTAGTTGTCCATGCTTTGGATTGTCCTCAATGTTCACTTGTGGATGTGTATGTTGTGGGTTCGGATTGATAAATGCTCCTGAGTCATTGAAATGGGGGGGCATATTTACTATAACTTGCACAGCCCTGCATATCAGCAGTGATTCGTCAATCATTGTGCATCACACCTATGCATTCACATTGTCGAGCAACATGGTTGAAAAAATGGGTCAGCAGGGTCACACATCTGTGCTGTATAAGTAGGCGCATTGCTGGAGTAGCATCACCAGCGCAAGACAGCTCCAACAATGGTCTGTGGGGCCCTATCTGCACAATCTAGCTTCAATCCTTTTGCCTGCATCAGCCATGCACAGGGTTTTGACACAGCATGTGCTAAGAGTGCCAGAGTGAAATCTTGTAGATTTCACAGAGCCACTTTTGTGAGGCGTGGCTGCGCCGTGATGCCCACCCCACCCTCCCCCCGTGCACCAGTACACCTACTGGTGGCACAGGGCTTTAGAACGTGACACATCTCCCAGATGCGCCACCTTGTAAATTCCCAGCACCATGGTGCCTTTTTTGTGCCGCCGCTGTGTCACGAAGGTGACACAACGGTGTTGTGAAAGAAGCGCAAGGGGCTTGTAAATGTGCACCGTGCATTTGTTGCTTGGATACATCATCAGATCTGAATTGGTTTTGTTGTGTTACATGACCATTGTGACAGTGGGGCACTCCATTGCTTGTCCCAGGAGGGTATGTTTGTGTAAGGGGTGTGTGTGACAGGCCGTGCTGGTAGTTGGAGTCTGAGTTGGCACTGGGCCTCCCTCGTGGTGTGGCTGTCCCCCCATGGAGCATGCTGCCATGACAGTGGTTGTGAGTTCCTCCCCAAGATATCTGACCTTGTTGTCCTGGTGTTTGTGTTTGCACTGGTCACAGGAGGGCCTTGTGCTGCCTACACCAGGACCCAGTGTCAGCTATCTTGTCAGTACATTCACACTCCATGTGCATTGAGCCTGGTGCATGGGTGTGTACCTGGGCCATATGGGATGAGTGCAATTGGATATGGGCATCTACAGAGATGTTTATAGCTATGGGCAAAATGTTAGCTTCATCACCATCCCCCTTGTACCCTTCTCACCCTCCCTCTTGCACCCTTCTCGCTCTCCCCCTTGCACCCTCCTCCCCTCCGCCTTGCACCCTTCTCACCCTCCGCCTTGCATACTTCTCACCCTACCCCTGCACCCTCATCCCCTCATCCCCTCCCCCTTGCACCCTTCTCACCCTCCGCCTTGCACCCTTCTCACCCTACCCATTGCATCCTCATCCCCTCTGCCTTGCAGTCTTCAGGCCCTCAGCCTTGCACCCTCCTCCCCTCTGTCTTGCACAATTCTGGGCAAACCCCTTACACCCTTCACACCCAATGTACGGTGCTGCCACCTGGGACAATGAGACCATTTGTAAAGCATGATGGACTATGGCCGGCCCTGATTGGGCCGACACCAGAAACACTGGCGATCCAGAGGGGGCCAAGAGCCCCCCTTGCCCCCCCGCCCCTGCAGACGCACAGGAAATTGGGTCTGATTTGGGGTCCCACAATGCATTTAGTGACACCCACCCTCCCAGGATACTGGACGTCTATTCTTGGGTCTGTGCTTCCTGTAGCATGGGACATGTCATTGCCTTGGTTTGTCAATGGGACATACACATGTTAGTGGCATTTGAGTTGTTTTTGTCTGTAGTTATGGGCAGCTGGCGCTTGGTGCTTGTTGCAGGCATTTTTTGTACTTGGAGTGTTGATGATATTACCCCCATGTTACATGAGTTGTTTGTATACTCACCAGGCTCCACAACTCCTTCAATGCCATGTACTCCCACCGGTGGTAGCAGGGCCATGACCTTCTCCTCCCAGGGCTGGTACTGTACTGGTCTGCAGGGACCACCACCTCCAGTGCCTTGGCTCTGTAGGTAGTCGTCTTCCATCTTCCTCTTTACCATCCTCCGCAGATCGAACTCCGCTTCCTGCTTCAACACCCTCCGAATGCTGCACAGGATCTTCAAATGGATCCCCTCCGACACGGGAAAAACAGCCACTCAGGCCCTCGTCAACAGTAGACTGGATTACGGGAACGCCCTCTACGCAGGAACAACAACTAAGCTCCTAAGACGGCTGCAATGCATCCGGAACGCCTCGGCACGACTGATCCTCGACATCCCTCGACGCGGCCACATCACACCACACCTGAGAGGCCTGCATTGGCTCCCCGTCAACAACTGGATCACCTTCAAACTCTTCATCCACGCACACAAAGCCCTACACAACGCCGGACCAGCATACCTCAACGACCGACTCAGCTTCTACACCCCCACCCGCAGCCTCCGCTCTACCAACCTCGCCCTCGCCACAGTCCCACGCATCCGGAAAACCAATGCTGGCAGAAGATCCTTCTCCTACCTCACCGCCAAGGACTGGAACACTCTCCCTACAAGCCTACGACAGACCCAGGACCTGATGGCCTTCAGAAGACTCCTCAAGACCTGGCTCTTCGATCAGTAGCAGCCCCCCTCCCCC
Organism: Lissotriton vulgaris; assembly: GCF_964263255.1. Lineage (NCBI taxonomy): Eukaryota > Metazoa > Chordata > Amphibia > Caudata > Salamandridae > Lissotriton > Lissotriton vulgaris. The sequence continues at coordinate 1,185,603,184 of NC_141687.1, forward strand.
CCCAGCACCTTGAGACCATCGCGGGTATGTAGCGCGCTTAACAAATGAAATGATTGATTGATTGATTGATTGATGGATTGATTGTACCACCTGTACTGGCAATCCTTCCTGGTGCGTCTGATGGGTGCAACAGCATTCACCTTATCGACAATCCTCTGCCACATGCGTGTTTTCTCCGCTATGCTGGTCTGTCTGACCAATGCACCAAACAGCTGTGGCTCGACTCTGATGACTTCATCTACAAGGATCTCCATCTCCTCCTTTGTGAACTTTGGATTCTTCTGTGCGAACATGGTGTGCGGTGAATGTGATTAGGGGGGGTGAGGGTGTATATGGATGAGGGTTTGTGGGTATGAATGTGAATGGGAGGTGTGGGTCTGTATGTGATTAGGGGTTATGTGTGAAGGTGGATGTGTGCAGTTGTTTGTGTGTTGTCTGTCTCTGTCGCTAAATGGGTGTGTTGCAAAGTATCATGGTTTGTGTGTGTGGGCCCTTTTTATTGGTCCATTTGTGGGTGGGGCTTAGTTTGAAATTTTTGTGGGTATGTTATAAGGGGTGGATCTGAGTTGGGCCCTCTGTTTGCCTGTTTAGATCTGGCCAGGACATTCATTTCCAATGGTTTGTACACAGGAGATATGTTTTGTGGTGTTGTGTGAGTCGTTTGCACCCTCCTTGTGCTGTTTTAATGGGTTCCCGTGCGCTTCGTTCAGGGGGTGTTCGATTCGTATTTGCTTTTGTGGCTCGCTCATACGTGACGTTTTTCCGGGGTTCGCTTGCGCTTCAATCTGTGGGGGTTCGATTCGTATTTGCTTTTGTGGCTCGCTCATACGCGTCATTTTTCCGGGGTTCGCGTGTGCTTCGTTCAGGGAGGGTTTGATTTGTATTGCTTTTGTGGCTCGCTCATACGCAATGTTTTTCCGGGGTTTGCGTGTGCTTCGTTCAGGGGGGGTTCGAATCGTATTTGACTGTGTGGTTCGCTCATACACAATGTTTTCCGTACAAATCGCAGTTCATACGCGGCGACGTTTTCCCGTACGAATCGGGTTCTCGGTCCCCGGTCTGGATCGTACTTGTCGGGTTGTACGGCATGATTACAAATTGTACAGTTTGTTTCCTGAGTCCGTATCGTACGGATTCTCGCTTGCATTTCGTACGGTTCACAATAATTCAGACGTATTTTGGAAGAACGGATCGTACTTCACGATTCGTACGGATTTGTGTGATTTGTATGGAAACGGTTACGAATACGAATCGGCGGACGGTTTTCTTTCCCAAATTGGAATCGGCCCCATAATATATAATATATATACTTACTTAATCATCATTTTTAATAATTGTTTTAATAAATTATAAATAATTAAAAATATGATAAATTACAAATTCATCTATACGCATAAAATATTAACATAAATAAAAATTAAATAATTATGCGAAATAAATTAAAAAAATAAAATTACTTTTAATATTTTTTAAATTAATTATATACTACATTAGCTAAAACTATACAAAATATATTAAATAACAGAGGGAATAAAATACTATTATAACTCCAAAAAAAACAACAGTAAGTAAAATGTTGTATAGCGTAGAGTAAAAATTACTATTCTCGCTCCAAAGAGGGCAACAGTAGGGAAAGTGTTGGATACCTTAGGGGTAAAAATGACTATTCCAACTCCAAAGAGTGCAACAGTAGGGAAAGTGTTGGATAGCGTAGAGGTGAAAATTACTATTCCCACTCCAAGGAGTGCAACAGTAGGGAAAGTGTTGGATAGCATAGGGGTAACATTTACTATTCCCACTCCAAAGAGTGCAACAGTAGGGAAAGCGTTGGATAGCATAGGGGTAACAATTACTATTCCCACTCTAGAGAGTACAACAGTAGGGAAAGTGTTGGATAGCGTAGGGGTAAAAATGACTATTCCCACTCCAAAGAGTGCAACAGTAGGGAAAATGTTGGATAGCGTAGGGGTAAAAACTACTATTCCCACTCCAAAGAGTGCAACAGTAGGGAAAGTGTTGGATAGCATCTGGGTAAAAATGACTATTCCAACTCCAAGGAGTGCAACAGTAGGGAAAGTGTTGGATAGCGTAGGGGTAACATTTACTATTCCCACTCCAAAGAGTGCAACAGTAGGGAAAGTGTTGGATATCGTTGGGGTAAAAATTACTATTCCCACTCCAGAGAGTGCAACAGTAGGGAAAGTGTTGGATAGCGTAGGGGCAAAAATTACTATTCCCACTCCAAAGAGTGCAACAGTAGGGAAATTATTGGATAGCGTAGGGGTAAAAATGACTATTCCAACTCCAAGGAGTGCAACAGTAGGGAAAGTGTTGGATAGCGTAGGGGTAACATTTATTATTCCCACTCCAAAGAGTGCAACAGTAGGGAAAGTGTTGGATAGCGTAGGGGTTAAAAATACTATTTCCACTCCTGAGAGTGCAACAGTAGGGAAAGTGTCTGATAGCGTAGGGGTAAAAATTACTATTCCCACTCCAGAGAGTGCAACAGTAGGGAAAGTGTTGGAAAGCGTTGGGGTAAAAATTACTATTCCCACTCCAGAGAGTGCAACAGTAGGGAAAGTGTTGGATAGCGTAGGGGTAAAAACTACTATTCCCACTCCAAAGAGTGCAACAGTAGGGAAAGTGTTGGATAACATAGGGGTAAACATTAATATTCCAACTCCAAGGAGTGCAACAGTAGGGAAAGTGTTGGATAGCGTTGGGGTAAAAATTACTATTTCCACTCCAGAGAGTGCAACAGTAGGGAAAGTGTTGGATAGCGTAGGGGTAAAAATTACTCTTCCCACTCCAGAGAGTGCAACAGTAGGGAAAGTGTTGGATAGCGTAGAGATAAAAATTACTATTCCCACTCCAGAGAGTGCAACAGTAGGGAAAGTGTTGGATAAAGTAGGGGTAAAAATTACTATTCCCACTCCAGAGAGTGCAACAGTAGGAATAGTGTTGGATAGCGTAGGGGTAAAAATTACTATTCCAACTCCAAAGAGTGCAACAGTAGGGAAAGTGTTGGATAGCGTAGGGGTAAAAATTACTATTCCCACTCCGGAGAGTGCAACAGTAGGGAAAGTGTTGGATAGCGTAGACGTTAAAAATACCATACTTATAAATAAATCAATATTTTAAAATATTTAAAAAAATATATTATTAAATAAATCTAAACTGTTACCAGTCGCGTATGAGCTGCGATTTGTATGTGTATGAGCAAGCCACAAAATCAAATATGAGACAACCCACACTGAATGAAGCGCACGCGAACCCCGTAAAAACGTCACGTTTAAGCGAGCCACAAAATCAAATACATGATGAACCCACACTGAACGAAGTGCACGCGAACCCCGTAAAAACGTTGCGTATGAGCAAGCCACAAAATCAAATACGAGACAAACCCACATTGAAAAAAGCGCACGCGAACCTCGTAAAACAGCACAAGGAGGTTGAAAACGACCAGTACCGCAAGAACGTCGCGTTGGACACACAAATAAACAGAAGCAAATACAAGTAAACGAGCTGTACTGAACTACGCGGAAACTGTTGAACAGCACAAGGAGTGTGAAAACGACTCACACAACACCACAAAACATGTCTCCAGTGTACCAAGCATGGAAATGAATGTACTGGGCAGATGCAAAAAGGCAAACAGAGGGGCTAACTCAGAATCACCCCTTATAACACACCCACCAAAAATTCAAACTAAGCCCACCCACAAATGGACCAATAAAAAGGGCCCACACACACAAACCATGATCCTTTGCAACAGACCCAATTTGCAATAGACACTGACAACACACCACCAACTGCACACATTCACCTTCACACATACCCCCAATCACATTCAGACCTCACATCCCCCCATTCACATTCAGATCCACACACCCACATCCATACACACCGTCAGCCCACACCACGTCGGCACAGAAGAATGCAAAGTTCACAAAGGAGGAGATGGAGATCCTTGTAGATTAAGTCATCAGAGTCAAGCCATAGCTGTTTGGCGCATTAGTCAGACGGACCAGCATAGCTGAGAAAACACACCTGTGAGAGAGGATAGTTAATAGGGTGAATGCTGTTGCACCCATCAGACGCACAAGGAAGGAGTGCCAGGCCAGGTGGTATGATCCGCGGAGGATGATCAAGCGGAAAATGGACAAAGAGTACCTACAGAGCCAGCACACTGGAGGTGGTGGTCCCCGCAGACCAGTACATTACCAGCCCTGCGAGGAGAAGGTGATGGCCCTGCTACCACCGGTGGGAGTACATGGAATTAAAGGAGTCGTAGAGCCTGGTGAGTACACAAACAACTCATGTAACTTGGGGGTAATGGCATCCACACTCCAAGTACAAAAAATGCCTGCACCAACCCCCAAGCGCCCACTGCCCACAACTACATCCAAAAACAACGCTAATTCCACTAACATGTGTATGCCCCATTGAGAAAGCAAGGCCATGCTATATCCCATGCTACAGGAAGCACAGACCCAAAAATAGACGTCCCGTATGCTGGGAGGGTGGGTATCACAAAATGGATTGTGGGACTACAAATCAGACCCAATTGCATGAGCGTCCGCAGGGGGGGGCAAGGGGGCTCTTGCCCCCCCTGGATCACCAGTGCGTCTGGTGTGTGCCCAGTCGGGGCCGGAGCTAGCCCATCATGCTTTTGAAATGGTGACATTGTTCCAGGTGGCAGCCCCCTCCATTGGGTGGGAAGGGTGCAAGGGGGTGTCCGAGAAGGGTGAAAGGCAGAGGGCGAGAAGGGTGCAAGGGTGAGGGGAGAGGTGTGCAAGGCAGAGGGGAGAAGAGTGCAAGGTAGAAAAGGGTGCAAGGTGGAGGTGGAGCAGGGTACAAGGGGGAGGGGGAGAAGGGTGCAAGAGGAGGGGGAGAAGGGTGCAAGGGGGAGGGCGAGAAGGGTGCAAGAGGGAGAGCTAGAAGGGTGCAAGGCAGTGGGGAGAAGCGTGCAAGGGGGATGGTGATGAAGTAAAAAATGTGCCCACTCCTATAAACATATCTGTGGATGCTCAAACCCAATATACCTCATCCCATATGGCCCAGGTACACACCGAAGCACCATGCTCAATGCACAGGGAGTGGGAAAGTACTGACAAGATAGCTGACACTGGGCCCTGGTGTAGGCAGCACAAGGCCCTCCTGTGACTAGTGCAAACACAAACACCAGGACAACAAGGTCAGATATCTTGGACAGGAACTCACAACCACTGTCGTGGCAGCATGCTCCATGGGGGGACAGCCACACCACGAGGGAGCCCAGTTCCAAATCAGACTCCAACTGCCAGCACGGCCTTTCACACACACCCCTTACACAAACATAGCCTCCTGGGACAGGCAATTAAGTGCCCCACTGTCACAATGGCCATGTAACACAACAAAACTAATACAGATCTGCTGAAGCATCAAAGCAAAAAATGCACGGTGCAGATTCCCAAGCCCCTTGCGCTTCTATCACGGCGCCGTTGCGTCACCTTTGTGACGCAGCAGCCGCATAACAGTGGTGCCATGGTTCTGGGTATTTACAAGGTGACTCATCTGGGAGATGTGTCACGTTCTAAACCCCTGCACCAGAAGTAGGTGTTCTGGCACTTGAACGTTCCGGCGCATCAATGGCTCCCAAAAGTGGCTGAGTGAAATCTACAAGATTTCACTCAGTCACTTTTAAGCACTTGCTGCGTCAAAACCCTGCGCATGCTTGAAGCAGGCGCAAGGATTGACGCAGCACTGTGCAGATAGGGCCCCACAGAGCATTGCTGGAGCTGTGTTGTGCTGGTGACGCACCTCCAGCAATGCGCTACTTCTACGGCAAAGATGCGTGACGCAGCTGTGCCGTCTTTCCCCCATGGTGCTCCGCATTGTAAATGTGTTGCATCCATGCTGGCATAGCTGTGGTGCACAATGACTGGCGAATCCCTGCTGATATGCAGGGCTGTGCCAGTGATTGTAAATATGCCCCCACGTGTCAATGACTCCTGAGCACAGATCAATCTGACCCCACAACATACCCATCCACAAGTGAACATTGAGGACAATCCAAAGCATAGACAACTACCAGGTGGAACAGTGCCAACTACAATGTGTATGAAAAATGGATGTTGCATTAAATGACATTAACATTGTCTGTCTCTCACACCCACAAGCAACGTGCGGAATCTACACCCAACAATGGGGAAGATGAATCACAGTCCCAGGCTACGCAGGACCCTGATCCCACTGACAGGGATGCCTCTCACCACTCCACGGATGACCCCGACCAACCTGGCACCTCTGGTGCCCAAACCCGTGCAGCAGCTAGAACAGGAACATCTGTGCCAACCACCACCACCATTCCTGCCACATCCCATCAGACATCTCAGAGCCCTGCCCACAGTCAACAACTGAGCCAGTCTGACAATGAGGAACAAGGTTCGCCTGGCACCCAGGAGGTGGCAGACAACACCACCACTGGAATCCCTCAGGGGTCCCGTTGACCCGATGTGCCCACAATGGCAGGCCAGGCTCGTGTGGGCAGGGGTGGTGGGAGTGGCGCCAGGCGGAGGCGAGAACCTGACCAGCCAGCTGTAGGGCCCGGTATGTCTCAACTACGCAACATCATGGAGGCATACGGGCGGGACACCAGGGAGATCAGCCAGGTAGTGGGGACCCTCACAGAAATCAAAAACCTGCAGGCCGAGCCACACACCAGTCAACAAGAACACCAAGGACGGATGGAGGCAAGACTGGCTGAGCTCCTGGCGGTGCAAAGGGACATAAGCCATTCACTCCGTCGGATCGCAGACAACATGGAGCACCCTCCCTGTGTCACCAGGCAAGTCACTTCTAGGCAAAGACCGCCACCAGGCACAGGGAGGGAGGAGGAGGATGAATCGTCCAACGGAGCATCCCATGCATCATCAATGCCTGCATATGAGGGTCCCCCAAGGAAGGTGGGTCGTCCACGGAAAAGACAGTGAGAGGCAGCGGGCCATGCGCAGGTCACTTGGTCTGGCATCTGGACTTTGTGTGCAACAGCATCACCTCATTGACTGTCCTACTCTGCCACATGGACTTGCTGGTTGCAGTCTGAACAATGATGCCAAGCACTGTGGTTTGGACTCTGGTGACTCCAACTGCAATGCACCACATCTCCCTCAGTGAACTTTGGATTCCCGGCATTTTTGTACAGCACCTATAACTTACTCACGATTCACACACCTGACAGATAAATAAACAAAACAATCACAAGGAAAATTGAAGTTGCAGTCATTTTGCATGAGTCAACAACATACATGTGGGGACATGTCAAAGTATGCCTGAGTGTGGAACAAACTCAAGCCAGCCGTACACTGAGATCTGAGTCAGGTCGAGGACACACATAGGTCACATTGTATCATCAAATACATACATGGAGCGCAAAACTCACCCATGATGGTTTCAAGCTGCTGGGGGGGGGGGGCTTGCCAGACTGCTCGATCAGACAGGTTTTGAAGAGTATCATGAAGGCGTAGAGGTCATGGGTCATGTGGAGGTGCCCGAGGAGGGAGTCCCAGGTCTGTTTGGTGAGGTGGGAGAACTATCTCCCGCATGCAGTTGTTCTGTGGATGTGATGAATGGTGGCCAGGGCAATGTTGGCTGGACGGAGTTCGGGCAATGGTGTGTGGGATGAGAGGACTCCATGGTCATTTTTGGGTCTGGGGTTGTGGAGTGCCCTGAGTGTGGCTGAGGAGTCTGAAGATGATCCTGCAGTTGACAGTGAGCCTATTGTAGGTATCTAAGGTGGACGGTAATATGGCTGTGGCAAGGGATGTTGAGGATGAGTTGTGCGGATGTACCCTGGATGTGTACAAGTCCTCCTGGAGTCTGGCTGTTGTTCCTGTGTAGAGGGCGCTGCCATCGTTGACCCAGCTGGTGTCGTGGACCTGGGTGACTGTCTGTCTTGCCTAGGTGTGGATCTATCTGAGGGTCATTTGCAGCATGCGGAGGGTGTTGCAGCAAGAGTTAGAGATGGTGTTGAGTGGCATTGTAATTGTGAGCGAGGAGTCTACGGTGAACACCATCTTGCGTGCGTGGCCACTTGGTGCTGGTGCGCTGCCAAGGCCGGTGGGATACAAGGAGTTTTCCCAGCCGTAAGGGGACAATCCTCAGATGATGACCTTAGTCTTGTCCAAGTCCAGCCTCAGGTGGCTGATGTTCATCCATTCATCAATGGACCTCATGCCTTCTTGAAGGTTGGATCTGGGAGTGGCTGGGTCTTTGCTGAGGGTGAGGAGCAGCTGGGTGTCAATGGCATAGGACATGATGATGAGGTTGTGTGCGCATGTGATGGTGGAGAGGGGGGTCATGGAGACATTGAAGATCGTCATGCTGAGAGATGAGCCCTGGGGCATGGGCCAGATGACCCCAGTGTACTAAGTGCTGAAGGGGGGAGGCGGACTCCTTGGGCCTTACTGGTGAGGTACTTGGCGATTTAATCCTGGGCCCTCCTCTGGATCCCAGTGTTGGAGATGTGTGATTTGACAGTGTGGTAGCACATGGTGTAGAATGCCGTTGAGAGGTCGAGGGGGTGTGGGTGGTGGTCTCACCATTGTTGAGCAGGGTCCACAATGTTGTTGGTGGTGGCAATGAGGCCAGTTGCAGTGGTCTGATTACTGTGGAAGATGGACTGGGGCGGGTTGCATGGAGGTATTTGCTTGAAGGGAGTTGGTCAGTTGCTCGTTGACTGTCTTCGAGATGACAGTTGCCGGGTAAGGAAGCAGGGTGATGTTCCAGGAGATCCTGCAGTATTGCCGTCTGATGTTTAGGAAGGGCCTGGGTCTCTGCATGCCTCCAGCTACCATGGAATGTGGCGTACTCAAAGGAGACATTCTTGACATGCCGGAGGTAGGCTTCAAGGATGGGGTATGCTGTGATTGAAATGTTGTGTGGAAAGGGTCCTGCTGTAGAGCCGGAGTGGATGGTGTACATGAGCCGGGTTGTGTCTTTGCTGCTGATGGGAGTCCAGGACCTGAGGGGGGTATTTCCTGTGGATAATAGCGCTGTCTGCCTCTGTGTGGTGAGGCTGTTGTGTATGTCCATGAGCTTGCAGTGGTAGAATGTTGCGAGGGATTCCCCTGGCCTTGAAAGGGTGGGATGTCTTTTGGATGGATAGCTGGGGTTAGATAGTTCACTCACGATGCTGATGAGCTCCTTGATTTTGTGTGTGTTGGTGCCTATGCCCTACCCGAAGGATGTCTTCTTGTCCATGCTGATGATATGGTGATGTCTGTGTGTGGCGAGTTTCAGGGCTGAAAGGTAACTGATGGTTGATTGTTTTGCAAGGTATGCACGAGAGTCCGGCTAGATCTGTATGAGTCCAGTATGTCTGCCTTGTCCCAGGTGGCTTAACTGTTGCTGTGCTTCACAAGAAAGTCCGCCAATGTGGGAAGAGTGTTGGATCAGTCGCTGATCCAGTGTGCGAGGTTGCAGGGAGTGGCGGTGGCATTGGTTGGAGTGTCCTGGATGAGGGTGCCACACAGCTCGTCTGTGGTGACTTAGATCAAGCATCTATGGGGGATCTGTAGCGGAATGTGAGGCAGTGTGTTGCTTATCGGAGAACTCAATGCAAATTGTGATGCACCAATGAAGGATGGTGGTGTGGTTGTCCTCAAGCCAGAAGTGGCTGTCCCCCAGCCACATGTAGTCTGTGGAGGTGAGGGCCTGCGTGCTGATGTATTTGTTGATGGCTTAGTGGAATTGTGGGTGGAGGCCTGGAGATCAGTCTGAGGGTGGCCAGGGTGTTGGTGTGAAACCTGCAGTGCAGGTGCTTGACAATGCTGAGTGTATCCTTGGTGTTGTATGTGTCTCTGAGGGTGTACTTCTGAATGAATTTCAATTCATCCTCCATGATTGATGGTGCGGTCCCTGCAGGTGATCTTGTATCCGTCTGTGTTGGCAATGTTGAAGTTGTGTGCTGAGGATGTGTTTAACCAGGTTACTGTAATGAAGGCGATGTGTGGGGCTGTTGTGTTGAGGAGGTAACAGAGTCCGTGTTGGTGGACGGAGCGGGTGTGGAGTAGGAGGCACATGACCTGGTTGTACGGAAATGGTCTGGTAGGCGGGGCAGCGTTGTATAGGCAGTAGGACTTGCACACCCAGCATGCAAAGCAGTTGTGTGTGCGCTTAGGGGTTGCCTGATAGCAGGTGGTTGATTGTCTGGTGTTCTTTGCTTAGAGGGTGGCTGGAGCATGAGTCTGTTGTGTTACGTGGGTCATGCAAGCACCAGAGGGTCTTGCACTGTGCATGTTGCTGGTGCTGACGTGCGCTGACGGTCCTGCCTTTGTCAAGGCGTTGGTGCAACAGTGGCACAGACAAGCTGCTTTCTGCATCAAGAATGGGTGGAGGGAGGGAGGATCATCTGGGAGGTTTGTGTTTTGCAGAATCAGGGTGCTCGGTGGGGCGGTGCCGCAAGGGAGGCAGCAGCAGGAATGCGTGAACACCTGATGGCGGAAGTGGTGAGAAACTAGGCAAAAACTAGCGCACAAAGACAAGAAGGTTAGAAAGCCACAGTGTAACAGGTGTATGGAAAGGAAGGAGTGTCTGGTTGCTCATGGGTCACTCAAAGAAAATGGATGAACAATAACCAAAAATGACGGGCACAGGATCAGGCTCCAAAAGGCCAAGCCGCGCACAGGACACACAGCATCAGCAGGTGTTGCCTGCCCGTTGTGGGTAGCAAGCAGCACAAATACATACACAACCAAGCACTCCATGCACAATAGGGATCATTAGTAGGTATGGGCGAATTTTGCGAATCTCGCGTTCGCGAATTTTGCGGATTTGCGAACTCGCAATCCGCAAAATCCGCGAATTTGCAGATTTTTTTTTTTTTATGTTCGCACGGGTTTCTGCAAGTTCGCGAGGGTTTTGTACAATTTCGCAAATTGCGAAATTGTACAAAACGCGTGCGAACTTGCAGAAACCCGTGCGAACACAATGTGCCCAGTAGGGTATGTGCCTCTTGTGTGAATAAAAGGTCAGAGAAAGATCAGTTCAGCAGATGAAGAGAAAGAAGCTCGGGTATTGCGCTCGTGAAAGTCAAGGATGCAAAGCCTATCCAGCATCACAGCTGATTTTCCACGGTAGATTTGGGAAGAAGGCACACCTGTCCAGCCTCGATGACGCTCACGATTGTTTTTGGGCTAATGAATGAGTCACTGAATTTGAGCATCAACTAGTTCGAGCGACCATGTGTGTGTTGCTATGCAATCGCCCCGAAGGGCGCAGGGGTCCCTTGAGTGAGCTGCAGACCTGACCTGTGCCCAGCCATGCAACTATTTTACAATGACGCCAGCAAGCTGCCAGCGCCGTTGTAAAATAGTTACAAAGTTAGCTTGCACAGGAAGCGCTGAGATAAAATTAAGCAGCACCTGCTTCGTTTTATCTAGTGGTTCCTGTGCAAGCTAACTTTGTAACTATTTTACAACGGCGCTGGCAGCTTGCTGGCGCCATTGTAAAATAGTTGCATGAGTGGGGGTTTAACTTTTGAACCCGTTACGTTCGCGGATTTTTTTTGTGGATTTTGCGGGAAAGCCGCAAAATTCGCGGATTGCGGATTTCCCAAAAATCCGCAAAATCCACGAGCGTAACGGATTTCCCGCTCACACTTAATCATTAGCCATGAAGAACTGCATGCATGTTGCCAAAGTACACATACTCGCATATGCACTATCTTTGACAGTTATGCCATAGATGACGCATGCAAAGTGGCAAGAGATCTGCGGTGACAGAGATGAGGCACATTGTACTGTAGTGAACACATTTACTACACCAACGGATCAAGCATGTGTTTTTGGCCATGCTGCATGAGCCAATTTCCATGACCAGTACCATTGGTCTTCGGAAATTAACAGTAATGTAATGAGTCTACCTGTACTGCTGGTGATCCAATGTGCAAAGGACTGCCTGTGACTGTCCGGGCCTTCAATCGTCGGAAACGTGCGATGCTCAAAGGGGTCCATTTCCCGATAGCCCCTTGGTCTGAGTAGAAATGACAGACTCAAAAGGGTGGTCAGGCGAGGGAAGGAAAGGAACGGAACAGCAGGGAGGGAGATCTGAAACAAATCTAAACAAGCATAAGGACTCTACACTTCTTGTCACTGAATCAAAGAATACCTCAGGACCTATACTGTAACAGTAATACCTATAAAGGAAAACAACAGCCACTGTATCCTAGATGAGATCACAGTAATAAAAGTGCTAGTTGATCTGAGGATCGAACAAGGACATTACTACACACTTACAAAGAAGGCAGTTCCAAACGTTTCCATGTATTTACCCAGCAGTTAGCAACATACCCAAAAAAGTCTGAAGAGCAACGTACCCTGGGAATTGGAGCCTTCTTCCGGACGAGCTCTACAAGCCCCTGATGTGAAAACAGAGATGAACAATCCACATGAATTCATAGCACATGTAAAGTTGATGAAACACCATAACACACCAAAGATAATGTTGTACGAGTTGCAAAAGAAATGGCCACTATTATGATCCTGTTCCAAGGATTGGGCAACTAGCACAGGGATCACAGGAGAAACATAAAAGGTAGCAGAGTATTGCAGCGATATGAGGGGGTATAACGCTCTGCAGGCTGCATCAACAAAATTAAAGGCATGCGGAAATCCAGAAATTCACAGTGTATGAATAAAGTTCAATAAACAGAAATTCAAATGCGCTGCTGCGCGTCTCACACAAAGCCAACAATCCGTAGTTTCCCCGGGGAATCAGTGAGGGTCAAGAAGGGAAATTACACAGCCCCTGCAAGAGCCTTAAGAAGCTTGTCCAATGAGGGAGGGAATTAGGAAAATACAAGGAAGCCCCACAAGAGCCAGTCATCGGCTCGTCCAACTGGGCTTTGAAATGCCAAATATAACAAGCTGCTGGGCCGGAACTCAACAGAGAGTAATGAGGAGCGATGGTGCAAATGCACCTCAACCGTGACCAGGATATGCAGCACGCCACAAGATCATCCTGGAATTAACGGCACCCGACTGGTGCCACTGAAGCGTTTACATTCGCTTACGCGCAATGTTGTAACGTCATCAGCGCCAACTTCTTGGCTTCACGGGAAATGAAATTTCTCATCCACTTACCGAGAAGGCTTGCACCGCAGTGTTCTCCACCGACCCTGAGGAAGCGACGTGACAATGACATGACATACTGGCACAAAGGGCAATGCATCCATACGAACAGACTCACAGGACAGTTGACAGAACATGTGGGACATACGCTAGCCCCCACCTTCACAACATGGATGTTGGAAATCCCATTGCACTGGCACACAAGATTAAGTGGATGAGCCAAACACATCCTGCTGCACACAGAGAGGCTGCAATTCCCCATAGAGCCTGTTGTTGTGATGTCCCACACAATGTCAACCCATGGCATCCGCAATGTTTCAGGGGCAAGGTTTACACACACTGATGCCTTCACCAGAGTCCACACTTCATTACAGATGACTGTCATGAAGAGTTATTGTCATGTCATGGGAGTGGTGCAACTTGTAATTTGATCCATGGTGATGAGACATGTATGCATGGTACTACAACATGCACAGAAACAGTTTCCACACATTCCCAAAGCGTACCAACACCAAAAAGCCTGTTTGGATCTCTTACCCGAACTGACATTTACACATTTACACATGTCCGTGCATGGAATGCTGATTCAGCCCACGTTGCAATCATCATGAGGAATAGTAGGAGGACAAAGATGACACAAGCAGACAACAGGCACAGCAACCTGGGAATGACAGACACACAAGAGGTCACCGGTAAAAATCTTTGCAATAGACATAGGCAGTTACGAAACATGAACAATGTAGGACACATGCAAATTTCAAAGAAAGTCATTGCGCATTACTGTGTGGCCTGACATCTGCACTCGAGCTACCGGAGTACGAGGACGGTGCAACAGGTACAAGGCAGGCTCTGACCAGAAAAGCTGTTCAACCCCTTACCGCTTCACTCCTGGAAGCGCAGGCTGCAAAATTTAAGCGCATCTATGAGAAGGAAATCCCCTCTCACACTTAGAGAACCACCTTAGTGAGTGTAACACATATCCTGGGTTACACTCCTTTTTAACCTGCACTACACTATATTTAAAAAGGTCCTGAGGAAAGCCAGATTTAATTTAAGGCACTGGCTGAAACATGTCGACCAACTGATGGATGTAGGGGGTAGTAACTCGCCTCCCTTAAACATCCCTATCCTTATTTTAACCGCTGACGGGGGCCCAGTTATTAAAATTTAATTTACCCTCGGGTACTGGGACCCGCGCCAAGCCGTTTTAACTCTCACTTCACCTTACACCTCACACTGCACTCTCAGTAATAATACCAGCAACGCTGTAATCAGGCGTCGCAGCACACCCGGGACATATTAGGTGTCACTGGGTGGGCCCGATGATGAAGCATGCCACCAACTAGGTTGGTGGGTGAGGGCTTCATGAACTCACCAACGAGGTGTCCATGACAAATCTAATCAGAGTCCTAACATATTGGTCATATTTAAGCTAGTCTCTTTTGATAACACATCAGCACTCGAGTGACACATCAGAACACACATCAAAGTCACTTTGCATACAGTCAGCTGGACACACACATTGCAACACATGACACTCAATGCTACAAGCTTGCTCACTCATACCCAGTGACTCATAATTAGGAGAAGAAGTTGCGTATGAGCTGATTCCGGATATCATCCTCCTCATCACTTGCATCATGACCAAGCCCTTGATCCTCAATGGGTGGATGTTCCTGCTCCTCAGGATCCAGGATGAGTGGCACTGCCTTCTCAACTGCCATGTTGTGCAGCATGCAGCACACAATGAAGATCTTACAGACCTTGTCCGGTGCATATGGGAGGGATCCTCCGGTTTTATCGAGGCACCGGGATTGGCTCTTCAGGAGGCCAAACGTCCTCTCAATCAATCGCCTGGTCTGCCCGTGTGCATTATTGTACCGCTGATTTGCAGCTATTCTTGGGTTGCGGAGAGGGGTCATTAGCCAAGGCATGTTGGGATATCCCGAGTCCCCTACATAGATACATCATGTAAATAAGTGGGTCAGGAGATGCCGTAAGAGCAAAAGATACTGAAAAACACAGGACAAACAGAGTTTACCCACCAACAAGACATGCCCACTCGTTGCGCAGCTTTAGCATCATTTGTGGCACCCTGCTACGCCTCATGATGAATGCATCATGTGCTGATCCTGGAAAACGTGCACAAACATGGGAAATCAGCATGTTAGCAAGACATACCACAAGTGCATTTATTGAATGGTAACGTTTACGGTTGCGGTAAGCCTGCTCCTGCGCCAGTGGTGGCACCAAAGCCACATGTGTCCCATCAATGGACCCAATGACATGTGGCATCCCTCCCAGGGCACAGAAATCACCCTTGACATCTCTCAACTCTTCAGGAGTCGGACATTTGAGGAATTCATCAATGTGCTCCAACATGGCTGCCAAAACATCCCGCAGGACAAAGCTGCACATCGTCTGTGACATTCCACCAACATCAGCTATTGTTAATTGAAATGTACCTGTTGCAAAACAATGTAGGGCTGCCATCACCTTTATCTTGGGGTCAGAGCAGTTGGATACCTGTGTTGTGGTTGGAGATGTGGTGCCAGCTTGTTTGTCAACTCCTGAATCAACTGTTGAGTGAATCTGTAACGTCGGATGCAGGCACGTTCCCTCATGGTAGCCAAGTCTGGGAATGGCCTTGGTAGAGGCGGTGCCCTGCAGGACATATTTGGGAATAATGGAGTTTGACAGTCAGCCAACATCAATGGCAATGTATATAGCACATGCAAAACTGCTACTAGACATCAGGTCACTATGGAGTCTGGCGTGTGCAATACATCCAGGACACATATGCCAGCTTGAAATGAGCTGATGGGCCAGTCTGATTGAACAGCCCGAGATATCACCGGAGTGACACACGTCACAATACCTGCAGTGGAAGGTTATCATCCCATACAGACAGCTGACTGCATGGCACACGCACAGGTCACATGGAATGTCAAATGTACATATCAAACACATTGCGATTAAGGTGTACATGTGACAACAAAACAACACAGCCATTGACACGATGCAGACATGTATGCCTGGGGAAATATGATGTCTGATGCACACAGACCCAACAGCTGTGGGAATCCACATGTGGCATGGTGTGTGTAGATGTGAAACCATTCCCATCTCAACACAGACCCATGTTAGATGCACCAACAGCAGATGCAGTTTACTGACCACAAACAGCAAGCTCAATATAACACATGACACACACCTGACATAGTCACATAGGGTCATGCTGAGCGTGACATGTCAGTTGACAAAGTGCCCCAGTCCCTGGCATCAGGAGACAGATGCCAGTAGTGATGACTGTGCCACCCCAGTGTTGCTGTGCATGACAAAATCGGACTAATGATACACATGTGACAAGTGTCAAGGTGACGTGTGCCACATAGTGCCCCATAACACATGACTTGTGTCCACAGGTCAGCACACATCGATTGTGCAACAAGATTAGATGCCCTGTGCTATGTCACTGACATGAAAGTATGCAATGGCAAGTACTTGATAAACATCCTTGTGCAAACCGTACCCCTGCATTCGCAAAAGCGTGTGAAAAGCACCGTGTGATATGCACCATACCCCTGCGTGTGAAACGCACCATGTGAAACGCACCGTACCCCTGCATTAGCATCAGCGTGTGAAACGCACCATGTGAAACGCACCGTACCCCTGCATTCGCAACAGCGTGTGAAACGCACCGTACCCCTGCATTCGCAACAGCGTGTGAAACGCACCGTAACCCTGCATTTGCATCAGCGTGTGAAACTCACAATGTGAAACGCACCGTACCCCTGCATTCACATCAGCGTGTGAAACGCACTGTACCCCTGCATTCGCATCAGCGTGTGAAACGCACCGTACCCCTGCATGTGAAACGCACCATGTGAAACGCACCATACCCCTGCATTCGCATCAGCGTGTGAAACGCACGTACCCCTGCATTTGCATCAGCGTGTGAAACACACCGTACCCCTACTTTCCGGGCGTTTGTGCACATCATATCACTATTGTAATGGTGCCATACGCGAGAGCATGAAATGCAACGTACACATGTGTGGATCTCAAAATTACTTAGGGGACACATAGGGGACGAGTCGTAGGCCATAAATGCATCCTGGGTGTCATGGATACTGAGTTTTAAGTAGATATGTGTCCAACAGGTGTCCTGCAAAAGTCAGTTGGCCCAAAAAATACAATGCTGCAAAATGATTGTTGAGCTGAAGCTCACATTTTAAACAATGCAAATGCGTGTCAGAGCCGTATGTTTATAGGGAATGGAGAAAACGTACGATGTGAATGAATCTGACCTATCACTCTATACTCTTCGAACTGAAAGCCCCTCAGCAGCACTGATTAAAGGCAGCATGAACCCCTGAGAGGGCACTTGCCTGTACAACATTGGAGTCGATCACACTGCTGCTGTCTCTGCATCCTCTGGCATATCATGGCACGTACTATGGAGAGGGCCCCAGCCTTCACAGAGGAGGAGAACCAGGCCCTGCTGGATAGCCTCCTACCACAGTACAGCAAGCTGTATTGGAGACCAGAGAAGCAGGTGAGTGCTGACTCCACTACCTTTGACTATCCACCTGTTGTGTGAGTGTCACAACAGGCATTTTGTATTGGTGGGACAGACATGCAATGTGGTTTGGAGTGAGTCCCAGGGGGTGTACATGGTGGTGTCTCTCATGCAGAGCATGATGTAGTTCATGTGTGTTCACTCCTCACTTGCATTGTGCTGACTGTGACATTCACTGCATAGTGAATAACACATTCAGCCGTGCCAGACCTTGGTGGCTTTATTTACAAATATCCTGAGGTGGAACAGTGGTCCCCCCGGAGTGACAGGTGACTGTACTCACAGATGTTTATGACTTGAGGGGACCTGTGGTGAGTTTGTCCAAATGATGTGTACAACCTCATGGACATTGATGTGTGTGAATGTGCTGAGTGTGTATGTGATGTGTTGCGCCCCTGCTGCATGGTGTATGCAGCAGCTCTACCCATCTGATGTGACAAGTAAGCAGTGCTGTCTGCCTGACTTGCAAATCTGGCACAACACATGTAACACCCCAGTGGCAAGTGCAAAAACCACAGTTGATGGACAGAATGCAGAACAATGTCATACATTCACCCCAGTACAGAGATCTGGGCCCAAATCCATCGTTTTTTTGCACTCCACACCACCAAAGGTCAGACTTGGCCATATGCAAATCAGTCTGACCCTGTGCCTCATGGGAAAAGTCCAGCCCGAACTGCCAAGCCATGCCTTCCCTGGACCAGAAACAAGCTTCCGAGTGTTCTGCATTCTGTCCATCACCTGTGGTTTTTGCATTTGTCACCCCGAGTGGGATGGGTATGCTCAGACGTGAGTCCCATGCACTCCACACCACTGGATTCAAGCAAGCCGGACTGAATACGGCGGAATGCCAGAAACCGGTCCCCGGAAGCTTGTTTCCAGTCCAGGGAAGGCAGGGCTTGGCAGTTCGGGCTGGACTGTTCCCATGAGGCACAGGGTCAGACTGATTTGCATATAGTCATGTCTGAACTGGGGTGGTGTGGAGTGCAAAAAAACGATGGATTTAGGCCCAGATCTCTGTACTGGGGTGAATGTATGACATTGTTCTGCATTCTGTCCATCACCTGTGGTTTTTACATTTGTCACCCCGAGTGGGATGGGTATGCTCAGACGTGAGTCCCATTCCCTCCACACCACTGGATTCAAGCAAGCCGGGCTGAAGATGGCTGGAATGCCAGAAACCGGTCCCCGGAAGCTTGTTTCCGGTCCAGGGAAGGCATGTGTTGGACTTGGCCCTTCTGGCAGGTTCACCCCTAAACTTTTTGCTTTTAATGGTGACCTGGTGATGGTGATTTTTGGTTTGTGTGCACTTTCACTGTGTCCCAGTGGAAAGTGCGTGCGCACTCTGAGTGCGTGGAGTAAGGTTGGCCTGCCCTCCCATAGGAATGCATGGGGAATGTCTGTGTCCCTAGAAGTTCCTGATGCGTGAGGTGTGCATGCTTGAATTTGGTATGTGCAAACTCGTGAGACTGAATGCTTCGCAATGTTGTATGTGGCATGAGTGTGTCTTGTGTACAAATGCCACTTCTAGGAGTTGGCATATTAGTGTAGAATATGCCTGGCGTGTGATTGGCTGGAGCTGGCTGGTGAGCCTGGCTCCAGGAAGGCTGGATGGGTCTGCCCGGTGGTGAGTGGGAGATTAGCATGCTGATGGCTGGGGAGGAGTGTACCTGTGTCCTGAATGAGGCTGGATTTTCCCCAGACAATGCTGGCTCTGCCCCCTGTGGTGCGACTGATGACCCTAGCCCTGCCAGTGAATGAAATGGGTGGTTGAACCATCAAGAGTGCTCCAAAACCAGCTGCGACTGGTTTCTCCCCCACCCTGCACCCTTAGACAAAGGAATGTGGTGTATAAAAATGGGGCTGTGTCCCCACAGAAGTTGTTCTCTTCCAGGATCCTGAGGGGGCTGCTGCTGTTGCTGGAGCCAGGAGGACCTCCACTTGGACTGTCTCCCTGCCTGGAGACCCAGTGAGCTGGCTCTGGGCACAGCCTTGCCCCCCTGCCTGCTTCCAGACCCTGCTGGAGCTTTTGCTGTGCCTATAGCTCTGAGAGCGCTGCTCTCTTGTCCTTCAGCGCTGGGGAGCACTGTGATTCCTTGCCTAGCGCTTGAGAGCGCTTTATTTGGCTCCTAGCGCTGTGAGCGCTTTTTCCTTGCTGCTAGCGCTTCGTTGCCAAGCCGGTGCCCACCCGGCGTCTGCGCAGGATTACCGAGCCCTTCGAGTGCCCACCTCGATTCATTGTGTCCTTTATACCCGCCGGTGTCCACCCGGCATTGCCCCTCAACGATCACCGCCGCAGCACCGGGCCGAGAGGAGGAAGCTGCGTGTCATAGCCAGGCCGCGCTGGGATTGGCCCAGGCGGCGAGCCTCCTGCCGCGTCATCGGAGGAGGAGGAGGGAGAAACAGGAAGCGAGGCTCCCCGAGTAGAGAGGAGCCCGGCGGCGGAAGGTGCAGGCGGGGCTTCGTTGTGACCGAGGAGCCCGCGCCGCCTACAGAGGAAGCCTCCCCAGGTTGCCTGGTTCCCCCGCGAGGCTCTCCCGAGTGAGAGAGCCCCGCCCGCCGACCGGTGAGTGAAGTCCGGTGTTGTGTTATTGGCAGGGGGCATCGGAGCACAGTACTGGTGCCCGCCTCCGTCTCCTTGTTGGTGCTATCTTCCCGAGCGGCCCCGTTTGGTCAGGGGGTCGGTCCCACAGGAGGCCCCTTTCCTCCCCGAGTCCCCCGAGCGGGACGCCACCAAAGCGGGAGCATTTCTAGAGAGCCCACAAGGCTTGAGCAGGGCATTTGAGATACAGAGTCCCCCGAGAGGGACTCCACCGACGCCCACATCAGTGACTAGCCCCGAGAAGGCTCCAGCCCACATTTATTTTGCGAGTCCAGCGAGGCTCGAGTGCCAGTTGTTCTTTGAGCCATGAGAGAGGCTCTCCGCCCGCACTTTGGTGATTGGAGCCCCGAGGCTCCTGGGGGGCAAGTTGTATTTACGAGCCTGAGAGAGGCTCAGGAGGGCCAGTCTTGTTCTCGAGCCCAGAGAGGCTCATCGCCCACGTTTGTCCACGAGCCCAGAGAGGCTCAGCAGTGCCACAGTTGTGGTTCTTGAGCCCACGAGGCCCCAACGTTGCCCTATCATTTCCTACACCAGTTGCCCAGCACTTTGTGGGCAACTGCCACGTTTAGGCTTGTGTTCTTGGCTGCCTGCGCAGCCTGCCTGACATTGGGACTAAGGGCATTTCAGCCCTTGTGAGGCTAGTTGGCCTATGGACAGTCACAGGTGGTGACTTGTGAGTTTAGCGCAACTGTTCTTTTTCTTACACCTCTGAATGTTTTTAGGCATCATGTGTTTTCCTTCCTTACACCGCTGAATGTAGGTTCTGCATCATGTGTCTTTCTTCCTTACACAGCTGAATGTATGTTTATGCATCATGTGTTTTGTCCCCAGGTCTATACCCCTAAATGTATGGTGATATTTAGTTGGTTGTTTTGTCCTAGTACAGGTGGTGCTAGTTAGGTCCTGGTTCCCTGCGTGACCTGTTCCTAAGGTGGTTAGGATTGCGTAGGTGGTACTTAACCTTTACCAGTAGTTACTGGTTGTGTGCTTTATGCTCTATTTCGTGCTAAAGTGAATATTATTCTATGTTCTAAGTGCTAATTCTACCTAGTGCTAAGTTCTAAAAGTGCTGATTCCTGACAGTGGTCCATGTGGCCCTGTCTTGTACATATCCCCTGTAAATTCTGCCCGTGCCTGTTGGCACATTGTAAAGTGTGTGTTTTATCTAATGTGTTTTGGTGTAATACAAAGGCTATTTTTACATATAACCTTGTGTGGAGTTTCCTTTGTGGTGGGCCTTGGGTGTTGTTGCTGGGGTGCGTGCGCAAATACTTAACTCACATATCCTCCAAGTTTAGCCTTGCTGCTCGCGCCACGTTACCTAGAGGGTGAGCAGGGGTTATCTTGGCATGTAACTCCCTTGCCCTGACTTAGGAGTGGTGGTCTCTGACTGACTTTGGCGCAAGCCCTGGCCAGCCAGGGATCCCATTTCTAACAGCATGGCTTGGCAGTTCGGGCTGGACTGTTCCCATGAGGCACAGGGTCAGACTGATTTCCATCTAGCCATCTCTGAACTGGGGTGGTGTGGAGTGCAAAAAAACGATGGATTTAGGCCCAGATCTCTGTACTGGGGCGAATGTATGACATTGTTCTGCATTCTGTCCATCACCTGTGGTTTTTGCATTTGTCACCCCGAGTGGGATGGGTATGCTCAGACGTGAGTCCCATGTACTCCACACCACTGGATTTAAGCAAGCCAGGCTGAAGACGGCTGGGATGCCAGAAACCGGTCCCCGGAAGCCTGTTTCCGGTCCAGGGAAGGCATGGCTTGGCATTTCCGGCTGGACTGTTCCCATGAGGCACAGGGTCAGACTGATTTGCATATAGCCATGTCTGGACTGGGGTGGTGTGGAGTGCAAAAAAACAATGGATTTAGGCCCAGATCTCTGTACTGGGTTGAATGTATGACATTGTTCTGCATTCTGTCCATCACCTGTGGTTTTTGCATTTGTCACCCCAGTGGCAAGTGGCACATGTGAAAAGTGAGGGTTGTAACCACTGTTGTCAGTGACAGGCGAGTGATCTGTGCCAGGGTGTGTCTGTCTGGTCTGCTGAGGGTTTATCAGTGGAGTGGGATATGTGACTGCTTGGCACGTGCTGTCCCACACCCTGCAGTTGCATGTGTGGCTCAGTGTGTCCCATGGTCAGTGAGTGTGTTGCACCCGTTACGCCATCTGTTGGCTTTCAATGCCATGTAGTGCATTGGGGCTTGCACACAGGGCAAATTCATATGGACAATGATGCAAGTCCAGTCAGCATCCTATGCCCTGTTCACATTATCAAAGATGTGCAAGTGTGTGTCTCTGGGACATGGAGCAGGTGTAGTGATGTTGTTTCACTGTGTCTTCCTGACAGATAACTGCCTATGAGAAGGGGGAAATCTGGCGGGACATCGTCAGGGCCGTCAGGTCTGCGGGGGGCCCTTGTCGTGTGGTAAATATTTAATTTACTATCATAATTTCTATGCAGGTAAGTACTTAATCAATAATAACTCAATCGGAAAGAAGGAGGCAGAGTCCGTGGTGTTAGAGTTCTTAGGGGTTTTATTCCTTAAAAAGGAATGGTCATGATTTAGCTATCATGTTCCCGCAACCACACAGGGTTCAGGAAGGGATAGAAGAGTGCGCACCACATTTTATTGACAGTACATAGCTTATATACTTAATTCATTGTCATAGAAAAGCATGTGGTAGGCGTAACAGCTGAGAGAAGACAAGATAACAGTATCCACGTGTTAGCAATACGTAATCAGAAGGCGTGAACTAGGCGTGAACTAGAGGTGTGTGCTAGGAACGTCACCAGATAGGTGTCACAGAAGGGGTGGTACTAACAGAAATGTTGCAATGTCAGCAGAAATCGGAAACTTGGATGTGCGCGCAGCTGCATGACGTGTGGTTGACGTGAAACTGGAGGGTGCAGGAAACTTGACATTTACACTGACGGAAAGAGACAGAAGTCTGGCATGTCAGATCAACTTGTACTTCTATCATATCTGATATCTGATGTTTGGGAACCATACTATCTGGAGGGAAAGGTCTCTGGGGCAGAAGCTAATCTATACTGACTGTGAGTGCGTGTATAAGCGCCTGAGTGTCTGCATGAGAAGCGTGGGGGCATGGGCCTTCCATGGAAGCATGGTAACAGAGGCTATGAATTACTTGCACGGAGACAGGTTGGCCCTTTGCTCTACAGATGAGGGAGATGTTTACTGAAGCTAGTAGGCAGGAATGTATTTTCGAGGAGCGGAACAGATAACTCGAAGGTTATAGTCAGTCTTGGCAGGCAGCAGGCTGAGCTAAGCACGGTGGGCCGCGCTGGAAGTAAGTCAGAGTTCACGGGTACAGAGGCAGCCGGGGCTGAGGATTTTAGAGTCAGAAGCCAGAAAAATGGCTCGATGGCAGAAATTCAGGGCCTACTTTGCCAGAGCTGAAAAACGTGTAAGGTACACTACAAAAAGACGTTGGCATAGCATACTTAGGAACGGGCTATTCAACCCATTCAGGGTGGGTCTGAAAGAGGACATGTTAACGTTGGACGCAAATGTATTTGCGTCTTCGTAGCTGGCACAGGAGGGAAGTTACATGCACTTTAAGCTGGTACATGGAGTCGGTGGGGTACACGCTAGGGAACACAATCTTGACCATAAAATTTATATTTCCTCAGTCGGCGGCTGAGAAACGTGCAGAAGAGGTGACAGGACATCCGGTGCTGGACCCAGCGTATTGCCCGGGTCCAGCTGAAGTTGTCACCTCCACGCAGGCATGGTGGACGCCGTCGCCTGACCCCCCACATGCTCCGTGTCCTGGCGGTGGTGTTCCCAGACCTCGATGGGCAGTTGCAGGAGAGACAGCTGCAAGAAGGGGGTAGGTACACCGCTGTTTGTTGTGTTGTGTGTCACCTGCTTTTTGAAGTGCTTTGAAGCCTGGCTACACTCCCACAGTTAGGGTGTCAGCTCAGACAGGTTATATGTGCAGTGCCTTTTCAGCTCCCCATAGTCACCTGGTGCTCATTTTCATCCCTTCCCCTCCTTAACATGTGTCCCCTGGTCTGTGTGTAATCACATTTGCACATGTTCATCTAGGGTGCAAGAAAATCAGACTGCACATTGATTTCCGCATCATGTGGGAGGGTGGTCTGTGACATGTGTTGGGACCTTGCCTGTGCCATGACCTGTGCACTGTGTTTGGTCTCCATATTTGTTGGCACTGATGATGACTCTCAACATAAGAGTGTAAGGCGCTACTTTTAAGAACGGCAGTATTTGAGTCCCTGTGGACAACCGCCTACCATCTAATCTGCCTTCTTACCTCTGCACCCCCGTCCATGCAACCATAATTTCATTTCTTAGTTGCAGGCCATGCTAGATTCATCCAAATGAATTGTTTGAATGTGTGTGAGTTTGATTGATCCCTTGAAGGTATGAGTGTTTGTTGAGTCCTTAGAATTACCCTGGAGTGAGTGGAACACTGAACGTTATGAATATGTCCTTTTCTTTATGTGACAAGAAAAATTGCACTAATCTCATCTATTAATTCCTGTATTTGTATTTATTGAATGTTTTTTAGAAATGTCAGACTCTATAAAAGTAAATAAAAAAATATATTTTCAATAAAAAATATGGACTGATTTACACATGTTTGATGTCTCTGGCTCGGATGCACTGTTAACACTGCTCCCCTTATAACAGTTGTGGATCCTCTAGAGGACGGTTAGTTATCTATTCTGGCATGGTGTTGCTATTTCTATTTACATTGTTCTAATCCCCCCCTTCCTGCCTATATCATTTATCTTACCGGGGAACCCCCTTCTATTGTGTATTGCACATTGATTTCCGCATCATGTGGGAGGGTGGTCTGTGACATGTGTTGGGACCTTGCCTGTGCCATGACCTGTGCACTGTGTTGGGGCTCCATATTTGTTGGCACTGATGATGACTAAGAGTGTAAGGTTTCAACTGCACACCCTTGCAGCATGCATGACCTATGTAGTGTCCTCAGACATGATGTACATCAGTGGGAGATATGCATAGTGCCATGACGGTTGCTCATGGTACAGTCAGCTCATTCCAGATCCACAGATCAGTGTGCCCACTATGGTCCCCTGAGACACCCTGGCCTCCTAATCATGTGTGTCATCCAACACTGTGCCCATTCTATGTGGGTTCAGCATGGATCGGCCTCTGTGGCATTGGTCCCAGCCATAGTTTGTATTTTTCCTGTGTCTGCTACATGTGTCCACTGGACAGGGATCCAACATTTGGCTTGTGCGTACTCACACTGGGCAGTGCCTGTGTGCCTATTCACAACATTCTGTTGATGGTTGTTTGTCACAAATATGTATTGCCAGTCCCACGAGGTGATGTTGGGTTACTTCTGGAATTGTTGCTGCACAGTTTTTGTAATCCCGATTCAGAGGTCTCACTTCTTGAGCTGTATCAATCACATTGACTGAGGTATGGGGGTGTTGTGCGGGAGAGGTCTACATAGGCCCGCCTGATTTAGCACTGCCAGGTCTGACCTGCGGGTGAGAATTGGATGAACAATGATTCACCATGCACTACCCCTGTAATGGTGGCCAGTGATTTCAGTTGGAGCTTTGCAGCCTATGTTGTTTTGTTCCAGACATGATTCAGACTCATACATTTTTAACACATGTATGTAGTTCAGATGCAACACTGTTTTGTCTTTGTGTGCAGACATCTGTGTCGACATTTTGCCTGGAGATAAGGGTGTGTTCACAATGCAGCAATGATTTTGTTCATCACAATTGCAGGCCCATTAGCTTAAGCATTGTCCTGAGTTGGGACATGTGTGCCACTCCAAATGACAGCCAGTATGTTTTATGTGCAAGCAACCGTGTCATCAGGGAATGGATGCCAATGTGAGGACTGACATATTTGAAGTTGTGTCACATAAATGATAGTACCTTGGCACTCACAACACTTGTTAAAAGTTGTTCATGTTTAGAATGTGTTAATATGACGAATTGTGTAAATAACATTTATGTGCCTGCATGATAGATGTCTCACAAGGTAGTGCACACAAAACAACATTTCCACTTTCATGTAAGACGCTGGCACCTTTTCAAAGAGGCCAGTGTTAGCAATAAATGGTGTGCCTTGATCTCCATATACATGTTCCCAAGGTGGTCTTGGGGTTTTGAAAGTCCTTTGTTGTTGTTTATACAAACGAAGGAGTTTCAAAACATCAAGACCTCCGTTGGCCCATGTATACGGACAATCTGCAACGCCATTTGTTTCTAACAGTGTTTTATTTTGAAGGGAGTCAGCTTTTTCAAAAAATGTGGAAATGTTTTTTAGTGTGCATTTCCTTGTGAGATATCTCTCATGCAGGTACATAAGTGTTCTTTTCTCAAAATGGCGAATTCCCACATTCAATACATGTCGATTGTGAAAAGTTTTGTGAGTCCCAAGGCACCAACATTTATTTAAATTTAATTTTTGACCAATGTACTTACAGGCTCTGAGTGTGGTGACGCCTTGGGGAGTGAGGTTGTTTAGTTTGCCCTGAGGGGCACCACTACTGTTTCTTTCTTGATGAACAAGAGGTGCCGCTCGCAGTGAGGTTTCCAGAGTGAACTTGCCCTCGGCTACAGGAGTAGCATTTTCCAGTGTTTCAAGCCCTTCGTGACTTTGGTGAGAGGAGTCTAACAGCAGCGAGGCCGCAGAGGAGGTGAGAGGCGCGGCCCCGGGACTGCGAGGATCAGCGTCTAACACCCTCAGCTGTTTCCTCTTCCCGCGTGAGCTGCGCCCCCTCCCAGTGCCACGCCCCCACCAGAGTGCTTTAACACCTTGCGGCCCCCGCTTCGCGGGAGCCGCTCGCAGTGAGGTTTCCAGAGTGAACTTGCCCTCGGCTACAGGAGTAGCATTTTCCAGTGTTTCAAGCCCTTCGTGACTTTGGTGAGAGGAGTCTAACAGCAGCGAGGCCGCAGAGGAGGTGAGAGGCGCGGCCCCGGGACTGCGAGGATCAGCGTCTAACACCCTCAGCTGTTTCCTCTTCCCGCGTGAGCCGCGCCCCCTCCCAGTGCCACGCCCCCACCAGAGTGCTTTAACACCTCGCGGCCCCCGCTTCGCGGGAGCCGCTCGCAGTGAGGTTTCCAGAGTGAACTTGCCCTCGGCTACAGGAGTAGCATTTTCCAGTGTTTCAAGCCCTTCGTGACTTTGGTGAGAGGAGTCTAACAGCAGCGAGGCCGCAGAGGAGGTGAGAGGCGCGGCCCCGGGACTGCGAGGATCAGCGTCTAACACCCTCAGCTGTTTCCTCTTCCCGCGTGAGCCGCGCCCCCTCCCAGTGCCACGCCCCCTCTCACCCAGATCACCTCATAACAAGGTCACTGCCGCGCGCCGCGGGACGCGCGCGGGTCGCAGCCCGGGGCGAAGCCCGGGCCAAGGTCGGGCCCGTTGTTGCCCGTTAGTGCCCGGTAGAGACCGGACCGGGCCACCCCCCTTTCAACACTAAACACCAGCTAACAGACAACACCATGCCACCGAAAACCAGGAGTACCTCAAAGACAAAATCTAAGCATGCACAGGAGGTAGCTCAAATAACGGGTCCCATTGATCTATTTATCTCGCGGACCCATGAGGTAATAAATCAAAGTATCGCCCTGATGGAAAAAAGAGTGTCACTAGACCTCATGAACGCGAACGCAAAACGATCTTCTTTAGGCGCCATAGCAAATGCCACTTCTCCTATTCATCTCAATCAACAAAACTGTTCCCTTCCCGTGACCCTGTCAGCTTCCGACATAAATACCGTGCCATCTACAGTAGATCTTTCTGTAACACAGTCCGAGTCTGATCTCTCACTAACTTTGGATGACTTGGAAGCAACCCCTGACCTGGCGATCTGTCAAACTCAGGAAGAAGCCCAGACCAACGCTAACCTACACCTTCAAGGAGAAAGGGAAGGAGCTATCCCAAAACAAAACAATACAACAACTGCCGAAAATGCAGTAACCACAGTTCCGTGTTCAGATCATGTTATAACTCATCCAAACTCCACAACGCAACAAAACGTACTACTCCCCTCTGTAACTAATCTACCTCACTTGGCAATCTCAAATGAGGCTTCTGATAACCTCTGCAGAACATGCAAAGTCACCTCGCAAGTTCTGACCACAACAAAAGACCTTTTATTCCAATACCTGAAACCCATTCAACTCAGTATCAGAAACATAGAAGCTCAGCTGACTATAATTTCTGCAACACTCCTCGACACTAACACGCGCATAGAAATAAAGGGCCAGCGAAAGCCACCGCAGCCACCCAAAACGCATTTCCAAGCGCAACCACACAAAGCAGCAAAAGGCCCAAATCCACCTACCCTACCCCAAAAAAGTCACAAACAAAACATCTCAATTCAAAACCTGACATCCACAACGCCCCAACCACAGCGGACCAAAACCCCTGCTGCACCAAATAAACAAACACAAAACACAGAATCAGTCACTGTAGATACTCCAGGACCAGTGACAGATAACAACACCAGCAAAGTCTATCAGGAAAAAAAGCCTGTATCTCTTCCATCGAAACCAGCGGCCCTCCAGTCGTCTCCCAAGAATATCACCAAAAAAACACCAGCAACTAGACGCCCAGCCCACTTGCCCCCTGAAGCTACTCCTTACACAATAGTTCTCACAGGCGTACCAGAGTTAACTGACGACACACCTGAAACTGCATGGTCACTTAAAAACAAGGTCATGCAGTGGCTAAGTATTAACAGACCTCTAGAATCGCACCTCTCTGGAGGGATCTCTACAGCCCGCAGGGTAACCTGGGTAGGCAAAACAACAAAATCGATCCGCGGAGACTGTATAATAGTAACATGCGGAGACCCCTCCGCAGTCGACTACATTTGCGCCTGGCCCTCGCTGGAAAAAAAGGGGGGGATCGATGCTCGTCATCTTTCCTTCTTCTATCCCTCAGCGAGACAGCATCGCAATACTCCGCCCTGGTCCTGGCATCAGATCCCCAAAGAACCATGGAACCATGAGCCATGGAACCAGATGGAGTACACATATGATCTCGGAGGCAGAAATGGACCGAGAGAACGGCCGAGGCAATACTGGCAAGAAAGACCCTGTCAAACTTATGAAGGCTGGCAGGGCCTCCCAACGCAAAATCGTTTTGACTGTCTAGAGATGGTCGACTGACCACTCAGGGAGGAATCTAGTCACGCAAAACCCACTACCGCACCACAATCAGCTAACTTTATACAATATCTAGCACCTTCAGAGTGCCCTCCTGACAATCATAACAACTCATTTCAGGAATTGCCAACCACTTCCTCAATTACTCCCAAAAAAGGCACCTACACAACCTTTCCACCAGAAGATGAAACTACCTTCGGTCTGTCTCATCAGTCAACCGTAGCTTTTAAAGTTTCAGTCGAACCTCCTCAGGCCAAATCACAACAACTACCAGAAACCCAGACTGCTAATACCCGGATAACTCCACCACACGTCTTGATAGGCACCACAAATCTGCGCTTCTCCATCGCATACTGGAACATTGCAGGCTTGACCTCAAAAATAACATCGTCTTTGTGGCTTGACACAGCAAAGCAACACCAGATTCTGTGTCTGCAAGAAACCTGGTGCACAATCCCATTACATCTCGCAGGCTATAAAACTTTCTTTACCCAAGCAGTACCTGGAAACATGGGCAGACCAAAGGGGGGGCTCACGACCTACATCGCCAATACCCTTCCTCTCAGAGTGAAACTATTAAAGGAGTCACCTACCTTTCAAATCATGCAAATCACGCAGACAGCAGCACCTAAAGAAAATAATTATATTCTCATAAACTATTATAATAACTCAGGTACTCTGGAATGCTGGTCAAACCTAGAAGAGATAGCCGCATTTCTAACCCCACTTCATAATGACAATAACATTTCTCTAACTCATCTCATCTGGGGTGGCGACTTCAACTCCCCTCTATGCCCAAAATACAAAAATGGAAACTGTGGTCTCCAGAATGAACTTGGGAATCCTATCCCACACTTCATACATTCGTCATGTGGTAGCAAACTCAACGAAATCCTTTTCTCCCTAGATCTGGACTTTGTCAATGAACTAGTTGATCCGCAGCAAGATTACTTACCCACCTTCCACGGGCGCGGCTGCTCCACAACCATTGACTATATAATAGCCTCAAATTCAATCAAAGGGCAACTAACGAATTACGAAATTGGGACAAACCCAATAAGCGACCACTATCCGCTTAGCGTGACAATCCAGATGAAACAAGCAGGAGCACACCCCGTAAAGCTTAGTTCCCTTGATCAACACTCAGTGTCCATGAACAAACTGAATGGGTACACAATCAAATGGGCAAAGATTGACCCAGAAGAGATGACTCAGAGGATCCTTGGAAAAACACACCACTGGCTATCCAAATGTATATCTCCGGAGACGTCACCGGAAATAACTGTCAGCTGCTTCCAAAGTATCCAGGAAACAATAAGGGACGAGCTATTTGTCAACTTAAAAAACAAGACCAAGCCCCCCATCACGAGATGGTTTGACACCGCCTGCCGGAAGGCACTTGCATCCCTTAAAGAAGCTCTGCGCAAACCCACGAGAGACCCCCAGGAAATCTCTCATTTGAGGAAAAACTACAACTCTGCTCGGAAAGACCGCAAAAAACAGATTAAACGAGACCTTTGGCTACGTCTACATGACAGTGCCCAAAGGAAAGATAGCACCGCATTTTGGCAAGTCATAAGATCACCTTTTTTGGCTAGCAGCACAGACCCCGATCACCTTGATGTGGCAATAACTGAGGATGACTGGGTCTCCCATTTTGCAAAAATCTTTGGACCATCATCAGATACCGCATCAAATAATCCAACACAAGAAGCCCGACCGGAGAAAAATAACATCTATCCGATTAAGATACGTTTCTCCCTCAAGGAAATCATAAAAGCAATCAAGGCTTCAAAAACTGGTAAGGCCCCTGGCCCTGACGGGGTTCCAATGGACTTGTTCCTTTATGACGTAGACTTTTGGTCAAAAATAATCACTCGGGTCATGTCAGCAGTAGTCTCAACCGGTCTCTTCCACTCATGGTCAACCTCAATCTTACTACCCATCTTTAAAAAAGGTGACCGCAACGATCCCGCATGCTACAGACCAATCTCCCTTCTGGACTCCATGGGCAAGATTGCAGGTCGATTACTCCTGGACCGATTACAATCCTGGGCCCGGGAGAACAACATCATAACCGACCTGCAATACGGTTTCCAGAAGGGGCTCGGGACCGTGGAGCAGGCCCTCAACCTTGTTCTCCTGGCTGGAAAGTATGCTCGCGCCAAAGGAGGCAACATCTTCCTTGTTTATGTCGATCTAAGCGCGGCATTCGACTGCGTCCAGCATGCGAAGCTTTGGCAAATACTAACCGACCTTGGTGTGGACCCCCCGATACTAACTTTCCTAAGAGAACTTTATACAAACGCCGAAGGTCGAGTACGATTTGGTATCAGCGGCGAATTGTCACGACCTTTTCAAATAACGAAGGGAGTAAGACAGTGATGTGTACTGGCCCCCTACCTGTTCAACCTCTACACAAATGGGCTTGAATAGGCTATGCTGGTAGGGAGCCAGGACCTCCCCCAGATAAATCATCGTCCGATACCCACCCTCCTGTACGCTGATGATTCAGTAATCCTAGCACGGACCTTAAATCAACTTCAACTACAACTCAATAAATACACAACATTCATGGACTCACTTGGCCTTAAAATCAACATCAAGAAAACGTTCACAATGAATATCGGCCCCAGGACTAAAATTTCCAAACCCATAATGGTCAATAACAGCAGACTAGAAAAAACCCCGGTCTATCCATACTTGGGCATCCTAGTGGACGACGCAATGAACTGGCAAAAGGCAATTGAAGCCAGAAATTTACATTTCCGCCGTGCAACCTCAGCACTAACGTCCTTCTCGAGGAAATTGGGAAAGCCAGCTCCATCTGAACTTTTAACCATTTACTATGCAAAATGCCACAGCGTGGCAACCTATGGAGCTGGAATTTGGGGCTATGGTCGCATTGACCAGCTTCAGGTCACTGAAAATGCCTTTATAAAATACATCCTAGCCCTCCCCCAAAGCTCCCCGATATTAGCCTCACATCGGGAGCTTGGCATGGAATACATTATCGACACCATTCGATGCCAGCCCATCTTACTGTGGCACCGAATATGGTGTAATCCTGAAAGCCATCTAACTCGCTCCCTTATCACTGACTGTTTAGGCCTGACAAACTGGCGGAAGATTCCGTGGCTAAACTACATACGTAATTTCTTTAAAGACCTGGATTGTGAACACTACTTTGACGAACCTCCCTCAGTGGAAGATATTTCCAGGAAACAACTAAAGCAAATGTGTTTGGGCCATCTGAGAGACCTCCGAAACCAGGCGGAGATTACCAAACCACAAAACGGAATAATCTGTGCACTGCAGCCTGGAAAAGTTATTCAGCCCTACCTGAAGTATTTTTTATCCAACCATGAAAAGTTTTTACTCACAAGACTACGCTTTAATATCTTCTTCCGTTTGGTCTCATTCCCGGAAATGCATAATTGGTCCCGAAACCTGATGAGGTGCCCCTGTGACGGAATCTCCTCACAATCCACGATCCACGTCGTCCTTTTTTGCAAATATTACAAACCAGCAAGGAAAAGTTGGATCATCCCCATTCTCCGATCCAGTGGACTTAGACAATCCTATCCAGCACTCTCCTATTTGCAATCCCCAAAATCGCCACATGAAGCCAAACTTATAACGATGTTTCTCAAAGCAGTTATAACAACACGTCGCAACATCACTAGCTAAATCAGTATAGTTATAAAACGTAAAAACTATTCCACTGTTTTAAAATGCCTTTTTTCCACTGTGATTTAATTTCTCTGTGATCTCACCATTTTCCAAATTTTTTGTGCTTAAAAAAAAATTCTTTTAAATATGTACTTTTTATGATTATTTAAAATGATAATCGAATAAAAGTTGATGAAACTGAAACTGAACAAGAGGTGGCATCACTTCATTGTATTGATCTCTCCTGTAAACAAACACTAGCTTCTCTGTGTATTTCTCATTCAAGTTGTGGCCTGGTGTGTTCTTTGGCTCCTTGTGTCCAAGTAGCATTGTGTTTAAACCAACCGGGCAGTACAAGGTTAAAATACGTGCAGAGTTATCTGGCTGTAACTCATGATGCATGACATGATTTGCAGTGGGACCTATTGATTTTGTGATCATATGTCAGATGTATACAGGTGACTGATGCATTTCTGTTTCTTCTCCTTGCCCACAGCATCATCACCCGAAACTGGAGGAGACAGCTGCACGGACCAGGAGAAGGGACCCAGCCCCGGTGCCACCAGCGTGGAGGACTCAGAGGGAGCCAGAGGCACGGAGGGTGAGGGGAGTCAGTCCGTGGACCTGTTGGAAGGCGACACATCTTACCACGCCGATGGATCTGATTGTGACTCCCAGGAGGAGGGGGAATGTGCAGCAACACCGGGCAGCAGCACCGAGTCTGTCCCCGCACCCTCCAGCACCATCTCCACCCTCCCAGTTGCTCCCATCCCTTCTGTCCGTGCAGCTCCCATGTCTCCTTCAGCCCCGGCAACACAGCCCCTGCCCCTGTCACCCCTGCTGCCCTCAGTGCGGAGTCTGTGGACTTACTCCGCCAGTTACAGGTTGGTCAGACATCGATGCTGAATGTCCTCCATGCCCACACACAAATACTGACACAGTTGTTGTCTTTCATGGAGGGCTTGTCAGCAACGATGTCTGACCAACGTCGGATTATGCAGTCCATGGACTCATCACTGACGGCAACAGTTTCCCTCCTGCAGCGGTCTGTCCCCCTCTCCTGCGGACCCATTCACACTCCCCTCTCCCATACCTGTCCCACGCACATGCAGGAAGACACCATCACGCACCCCAACAGACACAGGCAGGACACCCCCACATAAGGTGAAGCTCACACCTCCTGGCACGCACACTCAGGGCGCTGCAGGCACACCCACAGGGGTTGGGGTTAGACTGCATACACGCAGCCAGCGTCACAGTCCGCAACCCTCACAGCCCTCTCCCTCCACTCCCATAGTGTCCTCGGGTGCAGGGGTTGGTCTGGACGAACTGGCTGCAGTGTGCAGAGCAGAGTATCTGTCCACCTTTGGCGCTGCACAAGCCACTGAGGAGGATAGATCCACCCATGCACCCCCCACACCTACCCTTCCCACTCCTGTCCCTGCGGTGCCTGGTCCTGCCCCGATGATGCCCCCCAAGGGTCAGCATCCCATTAGCTACTCCATGTGCAGGCAAGTTAGGGGTAGATGGCCTACCCAACGTCCCCCTACAAGGACATTTGTGTGGACTGGCCATTGGCCTTTTTAGAGCATGGACACTTTTTTGTACATCCTATTTTTTCCAGCTGAATAAAGCCTTCTATTTTACGTTCAACACTATTGCATTTCAGGTACTTGATGTTGGTGATGAGGCGCCTGGAGTTGGTGTCATGGTAATGTTTTGGCGTTCTGAAAGATGTTTTTTGTTGATGGTCATGAGGTGGACCATGGTATCTTTGAGCCATCACAATGTCTCTGCAATTAATCATTGGTTGTGTGTGTTCAGGTTGGCTAGAGACATTGTCCCAAGGAGTGTTCCTTCCTCTGTGGCACCTGACATCTTCACTGTAGACAGTTGCACAATTGTTGTGCTGACATGTGTGCACATTTCTTTTTTTGGTGACTGGTCTCTTCAACAATGGTCATGCCTGCTCACAGATGTCTACTGCTCATTCTTCTGTGCCATGCTTGCAACTCACTGCACTTGTGTTTTGAGTATGTACAAATGCCTTCATGGACACATTCACCCTTTTCACTACTATGCATGTGTGTAATCACAGCCTACCCCTATGTTGGGAATTGTTATGCAGGGTATTTGGGCACATGACTCACAACTTTGCGCATTGTATCTAAGGGGTTTCAACCCTATTCCTTCCATGAGAGACTACATCTTGATGGTCTGACCACCACCTGGACATTCATATCAGTCCTGGGATGTGCGTGACAGTGTGTGTTCCCTTTTGCTCTCTTTGTTTGGTAGGCTATTACCTCACTATCCACTATTGTGTCATGATGGTAGGGTGTGTATTTTCCCTGCAGCCTCCATGGGTGGGTATGCATGTGGAATTTGACATCATACCCACATGTGGTGTGTCACGCAGTGTGTGAAAGTAATCCATCCTTCAGGGAGTGGGACACTGCTGTAAATGATGTGTTCCTATGGCACTATCATTATAGTCCCAAGTTAGGGATGTGCACATACCCCCATGTAGTTATGGTATGCTGATGATGATGTACTCCCCATATATCTGAGCACTGCTGGTAGTCATATCCACCCACCCCTCATATGTCTGGCCTCGGCTGGGAGTCATATCCACCCACCCCCATACTGTTTGCCTCTGCTGGGAGTCCTCTTCACCCACCCCCATACTGTTGGCCACTGCTGGTAGTCATATCCAGCCACCCCTGATATGTCTGGCCTCTGCTGGTAGTCCTCTGCACCCACCCCATACTATTGGCTACTGCTTGTAGTCATATCCACCCAACCCTCATATTTCTGGGCACTGCTAGTAGTCATATCCACCCACCCCTCATATGTCTGGGCACTGCTGGTAGTCATATCCAACCACCCCTCATATGTCTTGGCACTGCTGGTAGTCATATCCACCCACCCCTCATATGTCTGGCCTCGGCTGGGAGTCATATCCCTCCACCCCTCATATGACAGGGCACTGCTGGTAGTCATATCCACCCACCCCCACACTGTTGGCCTCGGCTGGGAGTCCTCTGCACCCACCCCCATACTGTTGGCCACTGCTGGGAGTCCTCTGCACCCACGCCCATACTGTTGGCCACATGGGGTGGATGGCATCATTATGTGGATGAAACCAGACAAATACCCCAAAGAGTTAATAACTTCACGGACTCATCCGACTCGGAAAACGAAGGGCCCAATAACTACTATGAGGGTGAAGGAAATTCAAACCAATATAATGGCCCTCGACCTAAACAGCCTTTTTTGTCCCACAGGGGCCCAAGGAGAGGGAGACCCAGAGTCCATTTTCAAACCCAGAACAGGGGCAACTTCCAACAGGCCCATCACCCACAGCAGAATCAGTCACAATACCAACAGCAACCACAATACCAACAGCAACCCCAATACCAACAACAAGCACAATATCAACATCACCACCAGCAGCAACAGCCACAAGAACCCCAGTTCATCCGCGAGACACGCAACAGACAATACTGGGGACAAGGGACATAATTCCTATTTTTAACTTGTCTTCTAAAACTATTGATCCATCTACAGAATCATTATTATCTAAAGGGTTATCCTATGTTCCGCATTCCCAAGCCAATGTTTTTGAGCTACAAAAAGATATCATCTCCTTTTTCCGAAAAATTAGGTTAAAGAAATATTTTGCTATGCAGACAGATGCTAATGAAAACCCCCAAGAAACTAGACAACTTTCACTACCATCGACTTTCACTCCATCATTAGATCAACTAGGCCAAGAAGTTGCGACTTTCGAGTTGGTGGTCCTCCAACAACTGGAAAGAGCTCTTCGGTTCATACCTAAGCCTTTATATAACCTTAGCCGAGAAGAATCAGTCTCTCTGAATAATTTAAGGCAGGACGATACTATTATTGTCAAATGCTGTGACAAAGGAGGTGGTATTGTCCTAATAGATACGGAGAAATATGAGCAAAAAATGAGGTCCATGCTTTCTGACCTCACTACTTACTCCCCTATTAGAAATAATCCGATAATATCTGTTTCCAAGAAAATAAGACACTTAACTACTTCAGCACTTGCCAATGGAGACATCAGTCAGAAAGAATTCGAATTTTTAAATCACCACCAGTCTAAAACAGCATGTATTTATGGCATGCCAAAAATACACAAGAGTACAACCGACCCACCCTATAGACCTATTGTGTCAACCATAGGTACTAACACAGAGCCCCTGTCTAAATATATCGATTCAATACTACGACCCCACATACCGAGGATTACCTCATACATTAAAGACACAAGTGCTATGATTTCTGAAGTTGAATATCTGCCTTTCGATCCCAATAAAGATCTGTTGGTAACTATGGACGTAGAGGCATTATATAGTAATATACCTCAAAAGGAAGCTATCCAAGCAACAAGTTGGTTCATAGATACATTTAACGTTGAGTGTCCAAAAGCCTTCATCTTAAATATCCTACATATTGTTCTCAACGAGAATATTATGGAATTTGGCAATACCCTATATCGCCAGATTAGAGGCGTTAGTATGGGAGCCTCTGTTGCCCCATCGATCGCCAACATCTATATGGCAGCTTTCGAATCTAGAGTTATCCACAATGAAGTTGCCCCCTTTTATGAGTCCATTTCCCATTGGTCCAGATATATTGATGACATCTTTTTTATCTGGACCAATGGGGAAGAAACTCTGAAGGAATTCTTAGAGTGGATCAACCTGGCTGACGAGAATCTTAAATTCACAGCACAATATAATAATAATCAAATTGAATTTTTGGACATAATCATAAAACATCGAAATAATAAACTTATTGTGGATCTTTTCGTAAAACCAACCGCCAGAAATACTCTTCTCCATTTTAAAAGTTTCCACCCACGATGCCAGAGGGAAAGTATACCATTCTCCCAGTTCCTTCGGGTTAGAAGGAACTGTTCAACTTTAGCCGATTTTGACATCCAAGCTAGCAGCATGCGACAAAAGTTTCTTAATAGAGGCTACCCTCACAGGCTAATCAGGGACTCTTACAAGAGAGCTAGATTTTATGATAGAGACCATCTCCTTAGACCAAAACTCCCCACTGCAAACACACAGTTAGTGTGCGTCACGAAACATTCAACTCTTGACAATAAGGTGCGACATATTGTAAACTCTAATTGGCACATCCTAAACTCGAATCCCACTAACTGTAAACTAGACAAGCCTATGTTCGCCCACCGTAGGAATACAAATCTTAAGGATTTAGTTGTGCACTCCAGGTTTACCAAGAACAAAACTGGTTCAGAATTCGTCCAAAGATCTCTTACAAATAATTTTCCGGTTAGAGGCACAGTTAAATGCTCATCCTGCAAATCCTGCAATAGTATCATTGCAGGAGAATCCTTTGAACATAATGGTTGCCTATTTAGCGCCAAAGACATGTGGAACTGCAGAACATCGAATTGCATTTACTTCATCAGGTGTCCCTGCCTTCTGGGCTATGTGGGTGAAACCTCTAGACCCATACAGACCAGACTCACTGAACATCGATCCGCCATACGTACAAACAAAACTATGGCACCGCTTGTTAAACATTTTGCAGAGAAACAACATGGACCCGATGATTTTAAGTGGTGCATTCTAGAAAAGATTAGACTCCCTGACAACAAAGGAGGCGACAAAGTCAGACGTAAAAGGGAAGTCTATTGGATTTTTGCCATGGGCACTTTCAAACGAGGGTTAAACGCTGAGATACCATGGGAGAACGCTATTATCTAACTTAGCAATCAGTAATATTTCAATAAGTGCTTAGGGTTCTTAGTATTCTCCAACCTAACTGTCTACCTTTTAGGTACTTAAACAGTTCTTATATTTGATCCACTCTGTAGAAATGATTACCCCTTGTATATTCTATATTTATTTGAAAGTATGATTCTTCATACTTTTTCATATGGCTATTGGTTTTTTATGTCTTAATTTACTGGCACGTTTTGACATGTCAATCTATTATATTTGGACTGTATTTAATTAATTATCCCTTGATTATATCCCATACATTATTGACTTATAATAGGAGATAAATTCATAACAGTTATTTATCCACTCTTTGGAAAATAAATACGACTGATTGTCACGTTATAATTGCTACAATTTATATTATAAATCTCGGTCGATATGTACTTCTATTGCCTAGTGTATCTATTTATGCCGTCTACAATATCTCGACCCTTTAGAAAAAATCCGATCATTGTGACATTCAATGATGGCTAAATGGAGTGCCATCTTGGAATGGTTTCTTTCTGGATAGGCATCCATATAATCCAGATGATCCATCGTTTTTTTCCCCCATTATGGAGTACTTATATGCATCATTTAATTATGTAGTACTTCAGCTCATATTGTTATTGCATAATTATTAGAAATGCGGGGACTAACCATCCTTGAGTTTATTCATTATGACATCATTTTTTTGGAACGCCATATTGAAACGGGTTAATTCATCGAAAGGCGAAATGTTCCCAGTCCCTCTTCTTTGGTTACCACCCTTTCACACATTTCGCGCCAATTTCGGAACTTTAAATATAAGCCCACCAGAAGTAGCGTAACTTTCCCAGCTGAAGGACCCGACGTTACGATCCACGTCCTTCTGGAGCAGCACCATCTTGCTGTCCGTTTATTCTATCGTCTAACCAAGGTAAGAACCACCAAGCTCAGACGGGAGTTTATTTCCGCCCAACAAACTTTTCCAACCCCCCTTCCCCTGTCCTCCCGTCTCCGTAAACCTCCCTCCCCCCCCCCCTCCCCCCGCCTCCGCTTTTTTCCCCCCCTTCCCCCCCTCACTTACCATTAATAGCGAGAAAAGAACAGAGGCCATCTGGCTGATACCATGTATGTTTATATCCTCATCTAGTTTTATCATTTTTTCGCCGTCTAATGAAAACCGAATTCACCGCTTCAATCAAGAATCCCGTCAACAAATGGTTTATAAATACTTAAGGTATGTTCTACTGATCTGTTTAAGGTGGCGGTCGCCATTAACTAACGGTTACTTTAAACCTTTCTACAATAGAGAGTTATCGTTTATGGCATTTACCATGCTACATTAATCATTAATCCTCAATATGCCATCACTATAGGAAGCTTTTCTCTATCGTTGCAGGCTTCTGAGTTCCGCGATTTTCGAAAATAACAAGCTCCGTCAAGGACTGTATATAAAAAAAAACTCCATTTAAGAACCCCCGTTTAAGAACATCCTTATGATAACGAGAGGTAGGTATATGCTCGCCTATACACATAGCTATGATTAATGAACACTAAAATATCTTTCTTAGGCTAGCTAATTCTGTTGTGTACTACCTACTATGGCCCCTTACTTTCGGTTTTTTTTTCAGCCATTTAAAATAAGGTGTCCTTCCTGACAACAACAATAACCGGGCCAAAATATGAAGCTCGCAGTCTAGATTCTCGAAGGTAATTTCCCTTCATACGGTTAATATTCCTTTATATTTAGATAGATACTTCTAGTGAGTTAATCCAATCGAGTGAAATAGTTAAATGTGTATCTTATACCACAGTGTCTGTTCTGTTTACATCACCAGAGCTATAAGACCATATAAAAGGACCCACTGATCATCATCCATATTCTGGAACTACCCATCAGTGGTCCAAGGATCAAACATCAAAGGAAAAATAGGACGCTATCTGTAGAATATAAGGTAATACTTCAACAATTGACCCCTAAGTGTAAAAATAAGACGCTATGTGTAGAACACAAGGTGATTATATGTGTCTAATAGGAAAGAACTATGAGCAAGTTATCTCTTAGATCTCGCGCTATCGCAATAATGCCATGATACTGAAATCTCTCCTACATGATGAAATCATCAGGGAGGTCCCCTTAAAGTTAATTAAATATATCCACAGGAAGCATTCTTGACCAAATACCGCATTCAATGTTATCTTTGGCATCAGGTGTTCAAATCCTTTCCCTGCTCCCGGTGCGCGCTTTAGGGTCCTATCATCGGTCAGACAATAGCAGCGACTAAGTAGCTCAAACTATATATATTCATGAAGTTTCTTGCAGTGTAAATGTATATGGTTTGAGAATAGCTTGTTAACGAGGATAAGTACTGTACAATGTATTTTTATGAATATTTGTCAATCAACTGACGTAAGACGACCAAAATTGTATAAGGTTTAATCTAGTAAGTGTGAGTCGACACTAGGTCACAATGTATGATATGCACTCATTTTGTATAAAAATTAAAGGTAGCTGATAAGAAACCTTTTTAAATTTGTCAATATCAATATGTGAATATGTGAAAATTACGTAGTCTTGTATGACAAATATTTTTTTCTCTTTTTATAAATTGCTTCTCCAGATTATCAGCAGAAACTCCTGAAGAAGGCGGTTTTTCTGCCGAAACGCGCGTCGAGTTACTTTATGATTATATGTTGTTATTGTCATCTAAATTCATGAATGTATTGCTTTCGTCACTATATGTATGATTTTGAGAATTTATAGTGGAATATGATATATGTGTCTTGGTTTTAATGAACTGTTTTTTAGCCCTATCATATAGTTTGCCTGTCTATATGATTTTTAATTAATACATATTAAATTTATATACTGTATTCATTTTTAGTCTTTGTTTATTTTTCACTCTTGCTAGTTTAAACTAATTTGGTCGTCTATAATATGCAGATGTCCTAGGTTTTATACACACATAGGTATTTACCCTGCCCTAGGAATCCTTATCGGTACCCAGGGGGTCCTTGTTTTTTTCATATATATTTACCCACAGCTTGTCTGTGTAGGGCTGTTTTTTGTCTCTGTATCATTACAATAGATATCAAACATTGACAGTACTTACCCCTTCCTTCTCTTCTCCCTCTATCCATAGTTTATGTAGTCTCACTAATCGGCCTTAACAACTATGGCCCAATTACCAACGTTTGGCTTCTCTGATGAAGTCTTTGCATCTCTCGTTGGTACTAATGTTACACCCACTACTGGGAATCAAACAAGTATATCAAATAATGAGGACTATCTAAAATTAACCGAACTTAAAAAGAGACTGACACGGATGGAAGCCCATGGGGAATTTATGTTAGCCTATTTGAAGAACGGTCTCATTCCCATGGGCCTTAAAGTTAGAAATATCCCTGGTCTCTTTGTCAATCACAGGCCTTTTCTAGAGAGATGGAGCCTTATTGCTAATAGGTGTTCCAGAGATCTCATGATTCTTATCATTGAAACATCAAAGGAGCTAGCTAGTGAGATCAGAAAAGAAATTGAAACACTGGAAAGTAAACTTAAAAGTACAATCAACATTGAGGATGCAATGAAAAAAATAGAAGAGGCCAATAAGGAGATAGAGTCTTTTAGTGCTTATCTGAACAAACGAAAGAATGATAAATTATCTAAAGACAAACGATACTATACATTGGAAGGAACTTACCCGTATTTAAGACAAGACTTCTATAAACAAAATCATTATGTGGATGAAACCAGACAAATACCCCAAAGAGTTAATAACTTCACGGACTCATCCGACTCGGAAAACGAAGGGCCCAATAACTACTATGAGGGTGAAGGAAATTCAAACCAATATAATGGCCCTCGACCTAAACAGCCTTTTTTGTCCCACAGGGGCCCAAGGAGAGGGAGACCCAGAGTCCATTTTCAAACCCAGAACAGGGGCAACTTCCAACAGGCCCATCACCCACAGCAAAATCAGTCACAATACCAACAGCAACCACAATACCAACAGCAACCCCAATACCAACAACAAGCACAATATCAACATCACCACCAGCAGCAACAGCCACAAGAACCCCAGTTCATCCGCGAGACACGCAACAGACAATACTGGGGACAAGGGACATAATTCCTATTTTTAACTTGTCTTCTAAAACTATTGATCCATCTACAGAATCATTATTATCTAAAGGGTTATCCTATGTTCCGCATTCCCAAGCCAATGTTTTTGAGCTACAAAAAGATATCATCTCCTTTTTCCGAAAAATTAGGTTAAAGAAATATTTTGCTATGCAGACAGATGCTAATGAAAACCCCCAAGAAACTAGACAACTTTCACTACCATCGACTTTCACTCCATCATTAGATCAACTAGGCCCAGAAGTTGCGACTTTCGAGTTGGTGGTCCTCCAACAACTGGAAAGAGCTCTTCGGTTCATACCTAAGCCTTTATATAACCTTAGCCGAGAAGAATCAGTCTCTCTGAATAATTTAAGGCAGGACGATACTATTATTGTCAAATGCTGTGACAAAGGAGGTGGTATTGTCCTAATAGATACGGAGAAATATGAGCAAAAAATGAGGTCCATGCTTTCTGACCTCACTACTTACTCCCCTATTAGAAATAATCCGATAATATCTGTTTCCAACAAAATAAGACACTTAACTACTTCAGCACTTGCCAATGGAGACATCAGTCAGAAAGAATTCGAATTTTTAAATCACCACCAGTCTAAAACAGCATGTATTTATGGCATGCCAAAAATACACAAGAGTACAATCGACCCACCCTATAGACCTATTGTGTCAACCATAGGTACTAACACAGAGCCCCTGTCTAAATATATCGATTCAATACTACGACCCCACATACCGAGGATTACCTCATACATTAAAGACACAAGTGCTATGATTTCTGAAGTTGAATATCTGCCTTTCGATCCCAATAAAGATCTGTTGGTAACTATGGACGTAGAGGCATTATATAGTAATATACCTCAAAAGGAAGCTATCCAAGCAACAAGTTGGTTCATAGATACATTTAACGTTGAGTGTCCAAAAGCCTTCATCTTAAATATCCTACATATTGTTCTCAACGAGAATATTATGGAATTTGGCAATACCCTATATCGCCAGATTAGAGGCGTTAGTATGGGAGCCTCTGTTGCCCCATCGATCGCCAACATCTATATGGCAGCTTTCGAATCTAGAGTTATCCACAATGAAGTTGCCCCCTTTTATGAGTCCATTTCCCATTGGTCCAGATATATTGATGACATCTTTTTTATCTGGACCAATGGGGAAGAAACTCTGAAGGAATTCTTAGAGTGGATCAACCTGGCTGACGAGAATCTTAAATTCACAGCACAATATAATAATAATCAAATTGAATTTTTGGACATAATCATAAAACATCGAAATAATAAACTTATTGTGGATCTTTTCGTAAAACCAACCGCCAGAAATACTCTTCTCCATTTTAAAAGTTTCCACCCACGATGCCAGAGGGAAAGTATACCATTCTCCCAGTTCCTTCGGGTTAGAAGGAACTGTTCAACTTTAGCCGATTTTGACATCCAAGCTAGCAGCATGCGACAAAAGTTTCTTAATAGAGGCTACCCTCACAGGCTAATCAGGGACTCTTACAAGAGAGCTAGATTTTATGATAGAGACCATCTCCTTAGACCAAAACTCCCCACTGCAAACACACAGTTAGTGTGCGTCACGAAACATTCAACTCTTGACAATAAGGTGCGACATATTGTAAACTCTAATTGGCACATCCTAAACTCGAATCCCACTAACTGTAAACTAGACAAGCCTATGTTCACCCACCGTAGGAATAAAAATCTTAAGGATTTAGT
The DNA here is from genome assembly GCF_964263255.1 of Lissotriton vulgaris. Classification (NCBI taxonomy): domain Eukaryota; kingdom Metazoa; phylum Chordata; class Amphibia; order Caudata; family Salamandridae; genus Lissotriton; species Lissotriton vulgaris. The sequence goes on from NC_141687.1 coordinate 1,185,647,938, forward strand.
TGTGCACTCCAGGTTTACCAAGAACAAAACTGGTTCAGAATTCGTCCAAAGATCTCTTACAAATAATTTTCCGGTTAGAGGCACAGTTAAATGCTCATCCTGCAAATCCTGCAATAGTATCATTGCAGGAGAATCCTTTGAACATAATGGTTGCCTATTTAGCGCCAAAGACATGTGGAACTGCAGAACATCGAATTGCATTTACTTCATCAGGTGTCCCTGCCTTCTGGGCTATGTGGGTGAAACCTCTAGACCCATACAGACCAGACTCACTGAACATCGATCCGCCATACGTACAAACAAAACTATGGCACCGCTTGTTAAACATTTTGCAGAGAAACAACATGGACCCGATGATTTTAAGTGGTGCATTCTAGAAAAGATTAGACTCCCTGACAACAAAGGAGGCGACAAAGTCAGACGTAAAAGGGAAGTCTATTGGATTTTTGCCATGGGCACTTTCAAACGAGGGTTAAACGCTGAGATACCATGGGAGAACGCTATTATCTAACTTAGCAATCAGTAATATTTCAATAAGTGCTTAGGGTTCTTAGTATTCTCCAACCTAACTGTCTACCTTTTAGGTACTTAAACAGTTCTTATATTTGATCCACTCTGTAGAAATGATTACCCCTTGTATATTCTATATTTATTTGAAAGTATGATTCTTCATACTTTTTCATATGGCTATTGGTTTTTTATGTCTTAATTTACTGGCACGTTTTGACATGTCAATCTATTATATTTGGACTATATTTAATTAATTATCCCTTGATTATATCCCATACATTATTGACTTATAATAGGAGATAAATTCATAACAGTTATTTATCCACTCTTTGGAAAATAAACACGACTGATTGTCACGTTATAATTGCTACAATTTATATTATAAATCTCGGTCGATATGTACTTCTATTGCCTAGTGTATCTATTTATGCCGTCTACAATATCTCGACCCTTTAGAAAAAATCCGATCATTGTGACATTCAATGATGGCTAAATGGAGTGCCATCTTGGAATGGTTTCTTTCTGGATAGGCATCCACATAATCCAGATGATCCATCGTTTTTTCCCCCATTATGGAGTACTTATATGCATCATTTAATTATGTAGTACTTCAGCTCGTATTGTTATTGCATAATTATTAGAAATGCGGGGACTAACCATCCTTGAGTTTATTCATTATGACATCATTTTTTTGGAACGCCATATTGAAACGGGTTAATTCATCGAAAGGCGAAATGTTCCCAGTCCCTCTTCTTTGGTTACCACCCTTTCACACATTTCGCGCCAATTTCGGAACTTTAAATATAAGCCCACCAGAAGTAGCGTAACTTTCCCAGCTGAAGGACCCGACGTTACGATCCACGTCCTTCTGGAGCAGCACCATCTTGCTGTCCGTTTATTCTATCGTCTAACCAAGGTAAGAACCACCAAGCTCAGACGGGAGTTTATTTCCGCCCAACAAACTTTTCCAACCCCCCTTCCCCTGTCCTCCCGTCTCCGTAAACCTCCCTCCCCCCCCCCTCCCCCCGCCTCCGCTTTTTTTCCCCCCCTTCCCCCCCTCACTTACCATTAATAGCGAGAAAAGAACGGAGGCCATCTGGCTGATACCATGTATGTTTATATCCTCATCTAGTTTTATCATTTTTTCGCCGTCTAATGAAAACCGAATTCACCGCTTCAATCAAGAATCCCGTCAACAAATGGTTTATAAATACTTAAGGTATGTTCTACTGATCTGTTTAAGGTGGCGGTCGCCATTAACTAACGGTTACTTTAAACCTTTCTACAATAGAGAGTTATCGTTTATGGCATTTACCATGCTACATTAATCATTAATCCTCAATATGCCATCACTATAGGAAGCTTTTCTCTATCGTTGCAGGCTTCTGAGTTCCGCGATTTTCGAAAATAACAAGCTCCGTCAAGGACTGTATATAAAAAAAACCTCCATTTAAGAACCCCCGTTTAAGAACATCCTTATGATAACGAGAGGTAGGTATATGCTCGCCTATACACATAGCTATGATTAATGAACACTAAAATATCTTTCTTAGGCTAGCTAATTCTGTTGTGTACTACCTACTATGGCCCCTTACTTTCGGGTTTTTTTTTTCAGCCATTTAAAATAAGGTGTCCTTCCTGACAACAACAATAACCGGGCCAAAATATGAAGCTCGCAGTCTAGATTCTCGAAGGTAATTTCCCTTCATACGGTTAATATTCCTTTATATTTAGATAGATACTTCTAGTGAGTTAATCCAATCGAGTGAAATAGTTAAATGTGTATCTTATACCACAGTGTCTGTTCTGTTTACATCACCAGAGCTATAAGACCATATAAAAGGACCCACTGATCATCATCCATATTCTGGAACTACGCATCAGTGGTCCAAGGATCAAACATCAAAGGAAAAATAGGACGCTATCTGTAGAATATAAGGTAATACTTCAACAATTGACCCCTAAGTGTAAAAATAAGACGCTATGTGTAGAACACAAGGTGATTATATGTGTCTAATAGGAAAGAACTATGAGCAAGTTATCTCTTAGATCTCGCGCTATCGCAATAATGCCATGATACTGAAATCTCTCCTACATGATGAAATCATCAGGGAGGTCCCCTTAAAGTTAATTAAATATATCCACAGGAAGCATTCTTGACCAAATACCGCATTCAATGTTATCTTTGGCATCAGGTGTTCAAATCCTTTCCCTGCTCCCGGTGCGCGCTTTAGGGTCCTATCATCGGTCAGACAATAGCAGCGACTAAGTAGCTCAAACTATATATATTCATGAAGTTTCTTGCAGTGTAAATGTATATGGTTTGAGAATAGCTTGTTAACGAGGATAAGTACTGTACAATGTATTTTTATGAATATTTGTCAATCAACTGACGTAAGACGACCAAAATTGTATAAGGTTTAATCTAGTAAGTGTGAGTCGACACTAGGTCACAATGTATGATATGCACTCATTTTGTATAAAAATTAAAGGTAGCTGATAAGAAACCTTTTTAAATTTGTCAATATAAATATGTGAATATGTGAAAATTACGTAGTCTTGTATGACAAATATTTTTTTCTCTTTTTATAAATTGCTTCTCCAGATTATCAGCAGAAACTCCTGAAGAAGGCGGTTTTTCTGCCGAAACGCGCGTCGAGTTACTTTATGATTATATGTTGTTATTGTCATCTAAATTCATGAATGTATTGCTTTCGTCACTATATGTATGATTTTGAGAATTTATAGTGGAATATGATATATGTGTCTTGGTTTTAATGAACTGTTTTTTAGCCCTATCATATAGTTTGCCTGTCTATATGATTTTTACATATTAAATTTATATACTGTATTCATTTTTAGTCTTTGTTTATTTTTCACTCTTGCTAGTTTAAACTAATTTGGTCGTCTATAATATGCAGATGTCCTAGGTTTTATACACACATAGGTATTTACCCTGCCCTAGGAATCCTTATCGGTACCCAGGGGGTCCTTGTTTTTTTCATATATGAATTTGACATCATACCCACATGTGGTGTGTCACGCAGTGTGTGAAAGTAATCCATCCTTCAGGGAGTGGGACACTGCTGTAAATAATGTGTTCCTATGGCACTATCATTATAGTCCCAAGTTAGGGATGTGCACATACCCCCATGTAGTTATGGTATGCTGATGATGATGTACTCCCCATATATCTGAGCACTGCTGGTAGTCATATCCACCCACCCCTCATATGTCTGGCCTCGGCTGGGAGTCATATCCACCCACCCCCATACTGTTTGCCTCTGCTGGGAGTCCTCTTCACCCACCCCCATACTGTTGGCCACTGCTGGTAGTCATATCCAGCCACCCCTGATATGTCTGGCCTCTGCTGGTAGTCCTCTGCACCCACCCCATACTATTGGCTACTGCTTGTAGTCATATCCACCCAACCCTCATATTTCTGGGCACTGCTAGTAGTCATATCCACCCACCCCTCATATGTCTGGGCACTGCTGGTAGTCATATCCAACCACCCCTCATATGTCTTGGCACTGCTGGTAGTCATATCCACCCACCCCTCATATGTCTGGGCTCGGCTGGGAGTCATATCCCTCCACCCCTCATATGACAGGGCACTGCTGGTAGTCATATCCACCCACCCCCACACTGTTGGCCTCGGCTGGGAGTCCTCTGCACCCACCCCCATACTGTTGGCCACTGCTGGGAGTCCTCTGCACCCACCCCCATACTGTTGGCCACATGGGGTGGATGGCATGTGTGTGCCTCGTATCACTATTGTGATGGTGCCGTACGCGAGCGCGTGAGACGCACCATACCCCAACATTCCTGGCGTGTGTGCGCCTCGTATCACTATTGAGATGGTGCCATAGGCGTGCGCATGAGACGCACTGTACCCCAACATTCCTTGCGTGTGTGCACCTCGTATCACTATTGTAATGGTGCCGTACGCTAGCGTGTGAGACGCACCATACCCCAACATTCCTGGCGTGTGTTTGCCTCGGATGACTATTGTAATGGTGCTATACGCAAGCGTGTAAGATGCACCGTACAAGTACACTTCCGTTGTTGTGGTACTTTGTTCTCACCGTATGCGCCGTCGTCAGTTTCTGTGCCCCAGGTCGTAGGCGTACAGGACTGGGATGACACGGAAAATCGGGTTCATGGCGTGTATGTCGCGTACCGGGGATGCGGTTCTGCTTTTACGGACATTTTCGGATCCCGTAGAAAAAGGGTCGTATGGAGTGTCGCAGAGACAAATCGTACTTGCTGGGCCGGAAACTGCTGCTTGATTACATACGGACATAGCCTATTGCGTGTTCCGGATACAATTTGCACATAATTTTTTGTTGTATGCTGTTTAGTACGATTCGTACGGAGACCTGCTTTGGATACAAATCATACGTCATCGTACGTACGGGAAAGTTTACGGGTACGATTTGTATGGGAAATATGCTCCATACGGCTATTTGTAAGGGATTTTACTGAATCGGAATCGGCCCCTTTATGTGTATAGATGAATTTGTAATTTATAATATTTTTAATTATTTATAATTTATTTAAATAATTATTCAAAATGATTATTAAGTAAGTGTATATATTATATATTATATGTATATATTTATTTAATTTTTTTATTAAATTACGTATATTACTTGTTAATTTCAAATATTATAAAATATTTTTAACTATGTTTATTATATTTTAAAATATTATTTAATTTATTTTACATATTTTTTTTAATTTAAAAAAACTATTTTTTATGCCAATATTTTTTTTCTCTGCAGTAGACGCCTTTGTCCACTGACCCACCAGACCCGGCATACACACATTTCTCTCTCTCTCTCTCTTTTTCTCTCTATGTCGCTCGCTCCCTCTGTCTCCCTCCCTCCCTTTGTCTCCCTCTGTCTCTCTCCCTCTCTCTGTCTCCCTCTCTCTGTCTCTCTCTCTCTGTCTCCCTCTCTTTGTCTCCGTCCCTCTCTGTCTCCCTCTCTCTCTGTCTACCTCTCTCTCTGTGTCTCACTCTCTCTCTTTCTCCCTCTCTATCTGTCTCCCTCTCCATCTGTCTCCCTCTCTATCTGTCTCCCTGTCTATCTGTCTCCCTCTCTGTCTCCCTCTGTCTGTCTCCCTCTGTCTGTCTCCCTCTGTCTCCCTCCCTGTCTCTCTCTCCCTCTGTATCCCTCTCCCTCTCTCCTTCCCTCTCTCTGTCTCCCTCTCTCTGTCGCTCTCTCTCTGTTTCTCTCTCTGTATCTCTCTCTCTCTCTGTCTCCCTTCCTCTCCCTCCCTCTGTCACCCTCCGTCTCCCTCCCTCTTTCCCTCTCCCTCCCTCTTCCTCCCTCCGTCTTCCTCCCTCTCCTCTCCCTCCCTCTCTGTCTCCCTCCCTCTTTGTCTCCCTCTCTCTCTGTCTCCCTCTCTCTCCGTCACCCTCTCTTTCTGTCTCCCTCTCTCTCTGGCTCCCTCTGTATCTATCTCCCTCTCTATCTGTACCCCTCTGTCTGTCTCCTTCTGTCTGTCTCCCTCCCTGTCTCTCTCCCTCTCTCCTTCCCTCTCTCTGTCTCCCTCTCTGTCTCTCTCTCTGTTTCTCTCTCTGTAGCTCTCTCTGTCTCCCTTCCTCTCCCTTCCTCCCTTACCCTCTGTCTCCCTCCCCCTCCCTCCCTCTGTCACCCTCTGTCTCCCTCCATCTCCCTCCCTCTGTCTCCCTCTGTCTTCCTGACTCTGTCTCCCTCCCTCTGTGTCCCCCTGACTGCCTCCCTCTGTCTCCCTCTCTTTGTCTGCCTCCCTCTGTCAACCTCTGTCTCCCTCCCTCTTCCTCCATCTGTCTCCCTGACCCTGTCTCCCTCCCTCTGTCTCCCCCTGACTGCCTCCCTCTGTCACCCTCTGTCTCCTCACCCTGCATGTGTGGCAGCCCTGGCTGAGACAGCTTCCCCGGCGTGCGCTCACACAGCCGCACCCAAGTACTTCACAGGTCTTTAAAATACCATTAACATGTTAACATTAACATGTTAATAACGCATTGTTATATTCACCTCTTCTCAGGTCCCTGCAGCTCCACTCTGACAATCACTGCACTGGAATCGCCTGGCCCCCACAGAGCAGAGTCTCTCAGAGTCGGGCTGGGATGCTGCAACCAGGCCGTACTATGAGTACCCCTGCTCTACAGGCTGGTCTAGGCTCTCTTCGTTCAGTTGTAGGAGCACCGTTCCATCGTCAGTCTGCACCACGAGTTCCTTGGAGAAGTCGGGTGCCTTGAGCACGGATACCGTGCACATGGCGGTGTTCAGGGCATCAAAAGCCTTCTGGCAGGACTCAGTCCAGATCACCATCTTGGGCTGCTTCCTGGAAGTCAGCTCTGTCAAGGGGGCAACAATGATGCCATAGCACTTAACAAACCTCCTGTAGAACAAGGTGAGACCTAAGAAGGCCCTCACCTCTGTCTGGGTCTTGGAGGGCTCCCAAGCCAAAGTGGTGTCAATCTTGGGTTGTAGGGGTGCCACATTGCCACTTCCTACCTGGTGTCCAAAGTAAACAACCAAACCCTGCCTGATCTGGCACTTACTGGTCTTGAACGTGAGGCCTGCCCTCTGCAGCGCCTTCAACACTTTACCGAGATGCTGCAAGTGTTCTTCCTAGCTGGAACCGAACCCTGCGATGTCATCCAGGTAGGCGGCACTGAAATCCTCCAGCCCAGCAAACCTCTGAAAGGTGGCAGGGGCATTCTTCAACCCAAAGGGCGTCACCCGGAACTGGTAATGTCCTTCTGGGGTCGAGAATGCTGGCCTCTCCTAGGCCCCATTGGGCAAGGCAATCTGCCAGTACCCAGACGTTAAATCAAACGTGCTGATGAACTTGGCAGCTCCCAATCGATCAATGAGCTCATCAGCTCCTGGTATGGGGTGTGCGTCAGGCCTGGTGAGGGCATTGAGTCCACGGTAGTACACACAAAACTACAGTTCTGGGGTGGCACTGGGTGCAGCAGCCTTTGGACCAAGACCACTGGGCTACCCCAAGAACTCTTTGATGCTGGCCTTGACCCAGTCAGTCAAGCTGTAAATCTTGTACTTCACAGGAGGGCTGTCATCGGTGTCCATGTCATGGGTACACCCGTGAGTAACACCTGGAGTCAGGGAGAACAGTGGGGCAAACTGTCCCACCAACTGGTGACAGTCGCTCTGCTGCTGGGTGGTCAGGGTAGGGGAGAGAATCACACCTTCCACGGACCCATCACCCTCCTTGGTAGACAGGCGGTCAGGGAGAGGCTCAGTCTCCTCTTCCACCCCATCATCTGTCGCCAAGAGCATGCTCTCTTCTGACCTCTCGAAGACGGGCTTGAGTTGGTTCACGTGGAGGACCCTCAAAGGGATCCTTGGAGCCTGCAAATCCACCAGGTAGGTGACATCACTTTTCCACTCCACCACCTCAAACAGCCCAGTCCACTTGTCCTGCAAGGCACAAGGTTCCACTGGGGCCATGACCCATACTTTTTGCCCAGGTTGGAATTCGGCCAGAGTGGCATTCTGGTCATACCACTTCTTCATTTATTCCTGTCTTGCTTCTACGTTCGCCTAGGTGAGTTTCCTGAAGCAGGCAGTTTGGTTTTGGAAGGCCAGCATGTAACTAAACACATCCAGGGGAGTTTTCCTGGGAGCTGCCTCCCAGCCTTCCTTCACCAAACTCAGAGGTCCTCTCTCAGGGTGACCATACAGAAGCCCAAAGGGATTGAACCCAAGAGACTTCTGTGGTACCTCCCCATATGCAAAGAGAAGGCACAGCAAAGAGGATGTCCCACTTACGCCTCATGGGTTCTGTTAGACCCGTATTCATGCCCTTCAAGGTCTGGTTGAATCTCTCTACCAGACCATTTCTTTGTGGGTGGCAAGGGATAGTGAACTTGTAGGTTACTCCACACTCCTTCCACAGGAGATGTCATATACTTGGATATAAAATTAGTCCCCCTGTCAGAAACCACCTCTCTGGGGAACCACACTCAGTAAAAGACCCCCATTAATTCACGGCCCACCACTGGCGCCGTCGTTGTTCGGAGAGGGATTCCCCCGGCTACCTGTGGCATGGTCCACCAAGACCAGGGTGTGCTTGTTGCCTATGGCTGTCTTGGGATCCAGTGGCCCCACAATGTCCATCCCTACCCTTTCAAAGGGTGTCCCAACAACTGGAAAAGGTTGGAGAGGAGCTTTGACCTTCCTCCCACACTTACCACTTACCACGTGTCTGGCTAGTTGGGCAAGACCTGCATGTCCATCCGACTGCCTTCCCATTTGGGGCCATAAGAGGTGGGTGATAAACCTGTCAAAGGTCTTGTCCTGCCCCAAATGTCCTGCCAAAGGCACGTCATGAGCCAGACCCAGTAGGAAGGTCCTGAAACGCTGGGGTACCACCAACACACGGGCTGACCCAGGCTCAGCGACCTTAGGCCTATTATACAGGAGATCATTCTCCCAGTAGATCCAATGTAATCCGGACTGATCACCAGCTGCCTGGTGTGCAGCCTGCCACTGCAGACCCTCTAGGGAAGGACAATCTTTCTGCTCCTTCAGAAATCCTCCCTGGTGGGACCACCTTCTTGCTGCCAACGGGTCAGCTCAGAGATGTCCCCCAGTTCAGCTACCTGCTCCCCTGTAGGCACCCCACTCGAATGGAACCTGCGCCACCAGACACTGGCACTCTGAATTGTCCTCAACAATTACTTGGTGGAATTGCCCTGGGACTACCTGCTTCTCAGAGACCAGGTGACACCGGACTGAGGTCACACTGTCAAAGCCCAGCTCACCTGAGTGTCCCGTCAGTTCTGTTGGAGTCTGAAGACAGTCCGAACCCACCCTGAAACTGCTTGTTCCTGCACACTAGATATACACAATGAGCAAAGAACCAGCAGCTCAAGGGAAGGGGGAAAGTGTATAAAATAGCAATAGAGAGAGAGACAACACCTCTGTTGAACCTTGTAGCTCAAATAAACTTCTCGGGAAACTGGTGCCTAATGAAAGATAAACAGAGAATAGGTAAGTACATCCTATCCCTACCCTTGTACCTGACTTTCCCTAGACTGAATCAAACTGTGCTTCATAAAATACCTCTCAGGTCCTGGTCTCTGGCTTCCAGGTTTGGGTGTGGTAGTTGTCAGAAATGAGTCTTTCACTAATGCGAAGTTTTCTAAAACTAGAGAAAATATCAGTGTCAAGTATACTGGAATCAAGCATTTACCTTACTGTTAATAAATTCTAATGTTCTTAATATCAAACTCACTTTTAACACATAAAACAAGTACTGTGCTTTTACATCAAAACACTGTAATTAACTGCATGCCTTGCAGTTAATGATTTCTATTGTTGATTCTCAAAGTTTCAAAAAGTACTGCTTGTAAAACAATGTTCGATTCACAAAGTTCCACAATATTTCTTCTTGTAAACCAAAGTTCGATTCACAGCGTTCAGGGAACAGTATCTTTGAGTTTGTCTGTTCTTATTTCACAAAGTCTGCATTAAAATCCTGGAATCGTAGTCAGAAGAGTCTTTCGGTTAATAAAGGGCTTTTCACTTACTTGTTGCACGAAGGGAATACTATTCTGTCTAACCTTGTCCTTTTTCTCTTTTGCAGGAATTTCCAATTGGTCAGGAGAGGGACCGGAACCAGGAAGAGGCGAAAGCTCGCCAGTCGTGTCCCCCGAAGCCGATGCAGGCCCAGAAGAGAGCGAGGACGCCAAGAAGGGAATGCGCCGATTTCAGGGATCTGTTGTCAGGTAAGCGGGAGATAGACGAGCACAAGCACAGAATGAAACTCAGGGCTGCTATTTATAGAGAGAACTGGGTGTGGTTCCCACGCGCTGCACGTTGTTCTTAGGAAGCGTGCAGTGCTTCGGTTTTTATGTAAATGATGAAAATCGTGAGATAGTATAGCGAGGGGAGACAAAGGGAGAGGTGCCTAAAGAAGCCTTAGTAAAAGCAAAATACGATCATACATGAAAAATGTCAACAATAACTAAATATGCCATCCAGTTTAAAGATCAAACACATAAAGCCTTAAGATTTTAACAAGTGTGCAAGAAACTAAATATTATTTGCCAAAATGATAGCTATCAGGGAAACCACTACTGAGTTGAGAGAGGACAGACTCTTTGTTGTGCACTAACCCTAACACACACTGGCTCCAGTATCTCTGAGAGCCTCTACCCTTTTCTCATTGATGGTCACCCAGGTGTAATATTTCTTGATGTTAGGGGTCACCGGGTTTCCTGGGACCATCTCACTGTCCCCTAGTGAGACGAGGGTAATTTCTGCAGGGGCCCCACCCTCCTGGAGGTACTCTTCCTCCTCAAGCGGTACAGTAGCCAACACCTTGTCCTGCCCATCGGGAGGTGGCTGTGCCCACTTTGAACACCTGGGGTCCCCCTTCATGTGGCCCACCTGGTCACATGCAAAACACTTGTGGGCCGGGCTCAGCAGGCTTTGCTGACGAGACCCCTTGTTTCTTATCTCCGGGGGAATGAGAACCTTTACCCAGGGTGTTATTTTGGAGCCATTTAGAGTACTCCTGTGCTTTACCCTTGTCCCCCCCACTTTTCTGCTGGGGACCCTGCCCACCTTTGGCTTAGTTGCCTCCACATGATTTCTTGTGGACCCTGGTACTCACCCAGCGGTCCACCTCCATAGCAAGCTTCCTGGGGTCAGTCAGCTTTCTATCAACTAGGTGCTGCACAGATATAGCACAACATAGACTAGACAAGTGCTCCCATGAAATCAAATTGTAGGGCCCCTGATAATCTGTCACATTACTGCCCTTCACCCAGCCATCCAATGACCTGCAGAACGAATCTACACATTCCAACTAAGTGTTGGCATCAGACTTTTTACTGGACCTAAACTGATCCCTGTTCTTCTCAGGAGTGAGTCCATACCTGGTAAGGAGGGGGTCCTTCATGTCAGCATAGGTGAGGTTCTGCCCCGTACCCAAAGCTATCAGGGTATCCTTAGCCTCTTCCAGAGACAAAGGCCACAATCCTGCCCTTAGTTCCTTTCAGGGACCCCATTCATATAAATAGATGCCTCGTACCCGTGAAACTACCTTTGTATGTCATCCCCCTTCTGGTACTCTTAACCTACATTCTTGGGAATGTGCACAATTCTATCTGCCTGTACTGAATAGTTGCTGCCACCATCCGTGCTGGATTTGCTTTTCAATTCCAGCTCCTTGAGCCCACGCTCATGGTCTAATACCATCCTCTGTGACTCCATCTTGAGCCTCTCAAGCTCTATCTTGTGCCTCCTAGCTTCCTTCTGTCCTCCAGCTCCTCTGGGGACAAATCACTGCTACCTGGCCTGGAGGGATCCCCCTCCCAAAAGCACATCCACCCTAGGAATAGGCTCGGCCGCCTCCCTACTGAGAATGCCAGACTGCTCACTGGCATGTCTGGCTGCTACCCAGGCCCTCAGCACCTTTTGTAGCTCCTCCTTCCTAGTGAGGCCTCTGTTTTGGACTTTTAGGTTTTTTCAAATCGCTTTCAACTCCTTCACGTTGGCGGATTCCAACCTATCCTCCTCAAAGGCAATTTCCATGAATGAACAGATGATGCTCTTGATTTAGGCATGATGAAGGAGCAAGTTCAAGCTGGCAAGGTAAAAAATAGGCCAAAAACAAAAGTATGTGGTATGTAATGGTCTGCGATATAGTAGTAGTGCACACCAATCACTGTAAGTCAAGTGCAAATGCAAGACCTATCCTCACCGCTGACAACCAATGTTAGAAATGGGGGTCTCTAGTTAGCAAGGGCTTGCACATTTGTCCAAAAAGGGACCCTTCTTCCTAGTCAGGATAAGGGAGTTAAACTCCTAAAATAACCCCAGCTCATCCCCTTTTTAGCTTGGCATGAGTATTCAGGCATCTCTCAGAGGCAGTGTTTAAAGCATTTGCACATAACCACCAGTAATACAGTGTACACACTACAAAAGGACACCACACCGGTTTAAAAAAATATCCAATAGTTTTATATATTTGAGACAAGACCAAAACGATACAAATCCACCATACTTGGCTTAAAAATCTACAATTATCAAAATATGCTTGAAAAACAGTTCCTTGATGTCGATAACTCTGTCCGGGAGTATCACAGCTCCGTGAGCAAACAAATCCAAACAGGTCTGGCTGACCGCGGCGTCGCATGCCAGCTACGGTTTTGGGAAGACCGGTAAACAGTACCTTTCACAAATGTAGGGCGTCGGCGACCTCTTGTTGAGCGTCTGAAAGCATGGCATCCGAAGGCGCCGGTTCCGGAGGTTGGTGCAGGAGTCGTCGGGCCATTGAAGTCACACGCGTCGCATTGCAGGTCGAACTCACCTCTCTTGAAGTCAAGAGTGCTGGCGTTGGCAGGCGTCGGGTGCTGGGGTGCCAAGTGCAGCAGTGCAGCGTGCGGTGCCCTCAGGTCGCCGTGCGAGCAGCGGCTCAGTGGTGGCATCAGATAACATTGTCAGTGAGACCAGAGTCGCGGTGCGAGGTGAAGGCGGTGCTCTTCGTGGTGCTGGCAGGTCACAGTGCAAGCAGCGGTGTCATCGTGGCTGAAGCGCTGTTATCGGCTGACGAACTGGAGTGGATAATGCCGGCTTCGGTATGCCAAGGCTGCGGTGCGGGATGAGGGTGGTGCATTATGTAACTTTACGAGTGGTGCCCTCTAACCAAGGTGCAAGCAGTGGCGTAGATTTTGGCGTGGAGCCGCATCATTGGGGATACCAAGCCATTGTCATGAAGCGAGGTGGTGCCCACAGGTTGCGGTGCGAGCAGCAGCTCGGTGGCAGCATCAGCAGGCTTCGTCGGTGAGACTAGGGTTGCGGTGCCCTCTGCGGTGTCTGCTGGACACGGAGTCGGCAGTGGAGTCGTAGACGGTGTTGGGTTGCTTTTTCTTCTGTTGCAGCACAAAACACACAGTTCCCAGTGCTGAGGGCCGAAGAGTTTGAAGTCTTTGTTGTTCCTGAGACTTCTTGAACAGGGGGCAAACTCTACTGCAAGACCTTGGAGAAACTCACAAAAGTAGATTGCAGAAAGTTCAGTCCAGTCCTTTCCGCGCCCAAGATAGAAGCAGCCACTGCAGGCCAACACAGCAAAGCTCCTAGCAATGTGGTAGTACTTCCTCACAGCTTCCCCAGCTCTTCTTCTTGGCAGTCTTCTTAGTCCAAAAGAGTTCTAAGGTTCAGGGGTCTGGGCCAAATATTGATATCCCAAAATCCTTTGATCTCTTAAGCAGAGAGTGCCTGGTCCCAGGCAGAACCAGTTCTGCCTTCTCTGGTGTGACTTCCTGGCAGGAGGTGGGGACTGCATGGTCAGAGGCAGACCAGGCCCTTTGAGGTGCAAGGAAATCTCCCCCTCCCTTAATTGCAGCCCAGGTCTATTCAGCCCTTTCCTGACCCACCTAGACTAGCTAGAGCCACTATTGCTCCCCAGCCTTCTGTCAACCAAAGCCCAGACAGGCAATCCACATTCCAGCAAAGGCACACAGGATGACTGAGCAGGAAAATACATACTTTCTAAAAGTGGTATTTTCAAACACAGAATGTAAAAATCACCTTCACTAAAAGGTGCATCTTTAGAGTCAAGGCTTACTAAACTTTATTTTCCTACCTAATTCTCAGGGCCAGTTATGTTTATAAGATGTCTTAAACAAACTCCCCATTCTGTCCAATGGGGAACAGATAGCCGTGCAATAGCAAAAAAAGAAGTTGTCCATAATTCACTATCAGGACATGCCACACACACCAGGGCATGTCCTACTTTTCACATAAACTGTACCCAGCCCACAGGGGTACCTTGGGCACACCTTAGGGGTGACTGACATGTAGGAAAAGGGAAGGTGAGGGACTTACAAGAGTGTGCACTGGCCATGTCGACATGGCAGTTACAAACTGCGCACAGACTCCACAATGGTGAGTCTGAGGTACCTTTTCCGGGCTAATCATGTAGGTGGCACAATCAGGGCTGCAGGCCCACTAGTAGCATTTGATTTACAGGCCCTGCCACACTCAGTGCACTTTAAAAGGGACTAACAAGTAAATCAAATATCCAATCATGGAAACGCCAATTTACCACAGTAGAACCTGCACTTTACCACTGATCAGCAGTGAGAAAAGTGAGCAGAAACACTACGCCAGCAAAAACAGAGTCAAAACCGGGAAGTCAGAAAGCAAGAACTCTGGGCAAACACGCCAAAAGATGCCAAGTCTAACAGATTTGCTTTAAAAAATCTTTGTACTCCCGACTATTAATAGGTGGGCAGTGTCAGATTTTGGTATAGCTGGAGTACCCAATGTCACAGAGATGACATCCGGTCTCTCAATGACTCATTCTTGAATGGTGGATGAGAGACCTTCAATTAATGGAAATTGTGAATATACATGCACAGTCACCATCAGGTAATGTTGGTTGTTGAGTTTATTGCAAAAATCAATTGCCATTCTCTCCCAGGCATGCTTCGGGAGTTCTGAAATGCTTAGGGTGTGTTGAGTAACGTTTGTAGAAAGACAGTTGCATAGATGACAGGTCTTTAATTCCTTCTCAACTCGCTTGTCGAGATATGAAAACCAGATTCAGTCCCGAACATCTCATTTTGTGGCAATAATTCCACTATGTCCTTCATGGCCCACTTCAATCATTATCTGACACAGACCCTCTGTGATTCAAGATTCTCGACCCTCGCAATATAACTCCCTCTTGAGTTATGGACAGTTCAACTTTGACATTTCTGTATTTTTGATATTCATCCTCACTGGTAAGAGGGCGAGCATACTGGTTCCATGTATGATGTGTAGTTATATTTTTCAAATTTAGCATGTGACTATGATGGCTCATGGGAGTGATAATCTGGGGTAATGAAATGGCAGCTTCATGTTCGATTTTATGATGAAGTTGATATAAGCTTCAGCAGATTTGAATGGAGTGCCATGAGGTGTGTGGGCACACTGGAAAAGTAATCTGCAGGGTTCTGGCCTTTCCTAGATGATGCACAGTGGTATAAATGTACTCCTGTAGCTGTATTCTCCAGTGTTCAATGCGAGAAAGTATCTCAGCCTTTGGATTGCCAAATATTGTTAGTAAAGCTTGATGATCTGTCAGCAGCATTAAAGGCTTTCTGTACAGGAATACGTAGAAATCTTCACACGCCCACACCATGGCAATACTATCTTTCTCAGGTTGTGAGTAAGCATGTTCTGGTTGAGCCAAACTCTTACTTGCATTTGGGTGTTCACTGTGCTGTGAGAGGAGAGCACCTAGCCCAACTGGCCAATATCAACAACAACCTCTGCATGAAGTTTTGGATTGAAATAAGCCATTTCAGTAGCATTCTCAATGGCTTGTTTGATATTCTTAAAACTGTTCTCACATTCATGTGACCACAACAATAAATCATTATTTTTCATCAACTCTCTCAATGCAGCACTTACAGTGGAAAAGTCTTGTAAAAATCATAGAAACATCTTGTGGGGGGTCAGAATTTGACAGCACTTGTACTTTAGCAGGAGCTGGTGCCATACCCCCATCAGAAAAGTTATGGCCTAAGAATATTAGCTTTGTCTTATGGAACTCACATTTGTCCCCATTCAAAGCCAAACCTACTTTGGAAAGTAGATGACATAATTGTGTAAATGTTTCATCATGTGCCTTTTGTGTAGCTCCAAAACCAGATAGGCCATTGCTATATTTGAAAACATTCAAGAAAGGCTGTATAATACGTCGAATGACCTTCTGAAATAGTTCTGCAGCAGATGAGAAACCAAATCATAGTCTTTTGTATCAAAACCGACCAACAGATCTCGAAAAGGTTGTAATGTACCTGCAATCTTCTAAGAGTTCCACCTGATGATAACTTTTGTTTAAATCATGGCGAAAGAAGAACCTTCCCACCATTTAGTTGCCTCATCATGTCAGCAATGTGTGGACCTAGATGTGTTCGCCTGACACATATCAACGCATATGCATACCTCTCCTTCACTGTCCTTTTTGGTCACTACCACAGTGGGAGAAACTCATGGCGCAGAATGAACAATGATATCATGCTTAACGATTCAAGTTCTTTTCAACAGCATTTTGTAAATTAAAAGCAATTTGCCTATATCTCTGAGCAACATCTTGCACATCCTCATTAATATGCAACTTTACTTAAGCTTTCCCAAACCATAAATAATGAAGGAAACTGACTTACTATTTCATGATGAACAATCTTGTTGTAGTTCCCATATTTGCAGCTGTGCTGAAGCTGAGCACTTGATGTAGTCCCTTGAACCACATGGATGGGTGCTTGCACCTTCAATTTCTTCTGTTTCATAGATGTTACAAATGAACCTTGCCTTTTTAAGGGTGTAGATGCAGTCCATGTATACACTTTGGTTTCAACTGCATAAGTTGTGGCAAGGGATGCAATTCATTATATTTCTCCTCAGGCATAACGTTTATCAATGTACCACTGTTGATGATGAAAGGTATAGAACAACCACTTTTTTTGGTGTAATTCTCAGACAATGTTTGAATGACTTTGATGCTTTGTCATATCATCTGTTCTTTGACATGTTTCTTCACATGTGGCCAGTTTGAAATGCGCATGTTTTTCTGTGATAAATATCGACTTGGCACAACCATCTTCTTCACTTTCATGTGATACTGATGAGGATGAACTGTTTGATGGTGATTTAGATGAGATTGTTCAGTGTCGATTTATCATATCCGATGCCTCCTCTCGAGCTTGTGGGGGTGTGTTGAATATTGCTTCTGGAACATTCACATCTCCATTTTGTCTTCATACTGTAATGCACATGTTTTTCCCTTTGCTTCAAACACCATCATGAAATGGTTCTCCTTCCTACTGCCCTTACATGTCTGTCCAATGGCAGGTCATTTGTCTTCATGTGGAAATGAAAATCCACATCTAAAGCATACCTACTCTTTAGGTGTAGACATCACCCTTTATCCTTCAGCCTTTTGCTTTGACTTGCTTTTCACACTCATGACTGATTCATTCTGGGCACCTCAGGCCTCCATGCAAACAGCTTGACAATCAACACGCTCTTCAGCTCTAGCAGCCATTAACACTCATTCAAGACTCAAAGTTTCTCTCAGCATTTGTTGTCTGAATGAATCGGACAAGCATCCATCAATGACTCTGAGATGGTTGGCCTCTTCATCATTAAATACATTGAACTTACAGTGTTTGATGAGTGTGTCAAGTCTCTCTACAAATTCATTATTGGGTTTGCCAACGTTCTGTCATTCTTAACTAAAGATATATCTTTCATAGACAACCCTAGGCATTGGATTGAATTTGAGATTCAAGGTTTCTTTAATCTGACAGTATATGATTTCTTTGCCAGTTCATCAAATTTTTTTATGACTTCTTTTACCCCATCACCAACGAGATTTTTGAGGTATTTGATCATCTTTTTTTTATCAGTCTCCTCAAGTGCATCAATGGAATCTGCGAATGTCCCTATCCACGTAGACCATCAATTGCCAATATGTTGCTTTTTGATAGTATTGAATGATGATGGTGGTTTAAAGAAAGTGGCAGCATTGTAACCATTTGTGGGAGTGACTGACTCTGAGGGTAGATTACTCTCTGATACTGTCTGCCATTCGCTGGGATCTAGATCATCAGCACCATCTCTGAAGTCCTGTAATGTGCTGGCTTCTAAGTCATCATGGGTAGTAAGTGGAATGACCATCTCTCTCTTGGTCTTCATTTTAGCCCTTCACTTTCTCAGAGCCCTTTGGGGTTGTTCTGAGCCGCCATCCAACAGCCTTGAGGGTGTGCCACTACAGGGTTTAAACAACACGGTATGTACAACGCCCATGTCTCTTCTTGGGTCGCCTCACCCTCTGCTGAGGTCTTTGAGATCGTCCTTTTTCAAGGTTCTGGTAAGTACATTGGCAGTATGTAATTGCCTGCTTCCAACCACAGTGTCCTCGGGCACTTGGCTGTCGTTATGTACTTTTCTTGACACCTGGTTGATCTCTACCTAGCAGCAACTGTAATGGCAGCATTATCTTGCACTTGGCTATCACTTTATACTTTTTGACCCAAGGCTGATCTTTGCTTAGCAGCGCTAGTATTCACAGCATTTTCACTCTGTACTATGTATAGCTCATATGTTGTTTAGTAACACAGTACCTTTTAATTTATGGCCTGAAAAACAGGTTCTCGACCAGTGATGTGTAGATTCTCTGTAAATACTTTCATTTTCAACTGCTTCACAGTAGCTGGAACTGACCTTTGACTCCAAGTGCATTCAACACCGATTCTGTACTTTGACAACTGCACATGTGGCATGCACAAGCAGTTTGCTTGGACCACGACAAATTCTTTGACAGAACACTGTCCATCTTCGAATTACTTATCCCCTATCTTGTTTCAATTTGTACCATCTTTCCAGCCGGGGTACCTGTCAATTACTACACCACACACATAGAGCTTAGTAATATATTTCTTATTTATCTGTGTGTAACTGCAAACTTAACAATCCAAAGTAGCCTTCAATACCATACACACTAGTCATTACATCATATTTCCACGGAATTCATCAGGAGTCAAAAGGGTTCCATGATTGTTAATTTACAATACAGTACAGCACACAGCTTTGCAAGTTTGGATTTAACAGTGTCAATCATTTCCTCTACTACACCTCATGCTTCTGGTTGATAAATTCCATGGAACATTTGCTCTATCTGCAGAGCTGTGCACAATAATTCTTAAACCTAATCCTTTAAATGAAATTCTCATTCTGTTTCGATAGAAGTAGGCAGGCAAAATAGGGGTATTAACTTCCTTAACAAGAGTTTGGTCACAGTCATGCTGTCTTTCCCCCAGGTTGGATAGCCTCTTACCATTTAGAGAAAAGGCAGACCCCATTGCATACAAGGATTTTTAGGTAGTCTACCTGAAGTCTAGTAAATGGTCCTTCAGATCAGCATATGTGCGTCATGGTCACTAATGTATGTCTACTGTTACACCGGACAGCCCTTATGATGTTCCCCCTCAAATTGTTTTTGCTTCTCATCTCCAGTTCCTGAAATTTGCTATTGCACCACCCACTTAAGTGGTCCATTAAAACATGCCTATGGCCTGCCTTTGCAGCCTATATGCAGTTTAAAACTTCCGATTTGACTTGGCAAAATAAACCTTTTTGCAAGCCCAAACCTTCCTTTTTGGTATATATAAGTCACCCATAAGTTAGGCCCTAAATATTATATGGCAGGATGCAGTTTTAAAAAAGAATTGGGCATATACTTTTTAAGTTTTATATATCCTTTTTTTTTTTGCTTATAAAATTTTTATTTTCATGTTACCTGGTACAATACATTAAATCTGTAAATTCTTAAAAGGAAAAACAAGCATTTCAACCATGGAATATCATAGTGAGATAGCTTACAAATCGTACAAAACAAAATATACAGTTCTAAAGTAGTTAGAATTAGCATGGGGATAAAAGATAAGGATAAAAGATAAGAGATAGAGGACAAAAGATAAGAGATAGATATGTTAGGCTTTGGGGAAGAAAATCATACATATACGTAAACACAATAATGACCTTTCAAGGGGTTTGTCTCCACAGGGCAAGTGGAGCCCAGATGCAGAGCCCCCATTCCCTCATCTTTTTTCCGCTGTTTCTATACAGAGCGGCTTCAATGTAATGGATGCCTAGCAATCTAGTGAGCCACATTTGAAAAGTAGGTGCAGTGTTATCCTTCCATACTCTGCCACCAGGATCCGAAGGACTGCTAAGCATATAAATAAGAAAGCCTCCTTATCCCATTCTAACTCAGGATTGTTACCAATACCAGATATCATAAGGGTAGGGGATAGGTTTACCTGGATATCTAGCAGCCCCAGAAACTTCTCAATCTCTGCACAGATTCCCCTAATTTTTTTACTTTGCGAGAACATGTGGATTTGGTCGGCAGGTCCCTCCTGGCATCTTGGACACTTATCGTCCTCCCTTTTACCCCATTTAAAGAGCTTGGCTGGGGTAAAATATAGATTAAAGAGGACTTTATATTGTTGTGCCCTTAGGTTGGTAGATCGATTTGCGAGCTGGAGAGCGTTATCTAGGTCAAAATCAGGGTCCCCCAATTTTGTCACCCACGATGTTTCTACTTTATCCATATCGTCTTATATTGAGTCGGTTAGGGATTTGTATATAATTTAAATCTGGGCTACGCCTCGGAGCATATGCTCGACAATTTTAATTTCCCCTCCTGGATGAATGCGAGCCTTGTCCCGTGTATTATTTGGTGGATCTGAAGGTACTTAAAAGTGTGGATAGAGGGGAAGCCAAATTTAGTTTGGATATCAGTAAGAGCGAGTAGTTTCCATGTGCCCTTATCAAAAATGTCCCCCATTCTTCTGATTCCTTGTTGTTCCCAAATAGCCCCCATCATATCATTGCTTAATTGAGGGAAGATTTTAGAATCCCATAGGGGTGTATAATAATTTATTTTATGAATTAGTAATGTTTTCTGGATAGCTTTCCACATTTTCCATATGCCATCCATAATGTTTTATTTTGTTCTATTATAATATCCTCTTTCTGTTCGACGTAACAGTAACCCTTGAGCATCATCACCCACTAGTAGTTCAAAAATAGAGGGAGGCTCTAATGGCTGAGTGTGGTTAGGAGAGGTATCCAATAATATAGTCATGTGACTCATAAGGCATGCCCATTGGTAGAATCTGATATTAGGTGCTGCCAAGCCACCCCTCTCTTGCGGAAGTGATAAATATGTTAGGGACCTTCTGATTTTGCCATAGGACCATAAGAAATTTGAGAATACTGCTTCTATACTTTTAATCCATCCCTCACCAACCAGAAGCGGAATTGAGTGAAAGAGATAAAGAATTTTTGGTAACATAGTCATCTTTAGAACATTTACTCGCCCAATTAGGGAAAGATGAATAGTATCTATTCTTTTTAATTCCTGCGTAATGGAGTCAACCAATGGAGCAAAATTATCTTCAATTATGGAATTAACTGCCGGGGTTATCCTGATCCCTAGATAGACTGCCAAGTCGACCCACCTAGTATCCTGTCTTACCATAATGTTGGTGCATATTACGTGAGTCTTGTTTTCATTAAGACGGTATCCAGAGTAATTACCAAAATCCATGTCTGTAAGAGCTAATATAGCAGTTTCCAGATTAGGAGTTAAGACAGCCAGATCATCGACATATGCCAAGATTTTTGTCTCATAGCCCCTACATACTACTGGATTGATTGCCTCACATCCTAAAATTCTGCAAATCATGGGGTCTATATATATGGCAAACAGTATTGGGGAGCATGGGCACCCCTGTCGTGTCCCGCAAGATATTAAAATCTCTTCCTAACTTCCCCCCATCATCTGGATCCGAGCCCTGGGGTCGCGATACATCGCTTTGATGGCACTGATTATTTTGGGACCAAAACCCATTCGCACCAATATCCCCCATAAAAAGCGCCAGGTGACGCGATCAAACGCTTTCTCAGCGTCTAGGAGGACCATCGCCATCCGATCCCCCTGAGCAGCATGGATATCGAATAGAGTAATTAACCATCTCACATGATGTGTTGTTCCCCGACCCGGGATAAACCCATGCTGCCAAGGGGACACCAGACCGGCGATGACCCTTCCCAGTCTATTAGCCAGGACTTTGGCGTAGATCTTTGTGTCTAAATTTATGAGGGATATCGGTCAATAAGCTCCTTAGGTTTACCCTTTTTATGGAATACCACGATGTTGGTTTCCTTCCATGAGCTAGGGATATCCATGGTATAAATTATACCATTAAATAGATCCGTTAGTAGAGGAACTAAGTTTTGGAGCCTATATGCAGTTTAAAACTTCCGATTTGAGTTGGCAAAATAAACCTTTTTGCAAGCCCAAACCTTCCTTTTTGGTATATATAAGTCACCCATAAGTTAGGCCCTAAATATTTTATGGCAGGATGCAGTGTTTAAAAAAAATTGGGCATATACTTTTTAAGTTTTATATATCCTTGTAGTGAAAAGTCCTTTTTTTATACTGCAAGGACTACTCCTCCCGTAGGATAACATTCAATTATCGTATTATATTTAATAAGGGATAGCTTTGGGATTAGAAGCAGGTAAGAGTGTTATATTTCCACTTAAATTAATTGTAATTTAAATCCCTCTTTAATGGTAAAGTTGAATTTTAAGTCATAATGTGGGAAATACCACTTCGAGAAAGTTGCCATTTTCTTGTCCTTACAATTTAGCACCTGCTGTATATCCTGAGCCACAAGGCCAGGTGTAGTTGGCAGCTGGCCTTTGTGTGTTCTTCCTAGACAGTGAGACAAATGGGGTCTAGCTGTTGGCATGATGGGTCATCATGCCAGGATAGTAGGGGCAGAGTTGTTTCCATACCTCCTGTGGAAATTTGGCCTGGTATATGCTGTCCACTAATTAAAGTAGGCACCCTATACCAGTACAAACAGCCCTTATGGTGATTTAAGAGGTCAAAGATAACCTTAGAAAGCTATCCCAATGATAGCTATGGAGATCAGCCTTCTGGCTTAGTTTTGAAGGAATGGTAGCAGCTTGTTTTACCAGAATGCAACCTTATTGTATTGGTTAAATGAAAGACGAACCACACAGTAGTTATAAAAATATGTATTTATTAATATAACACACTCTAAATACTTCACAGCATCTGCTACACGCAGATAAACACAAAGCACACAATACTGTAGCACATAAACAGTGGTAAGTAGCACTAATACACAGTGGGCTCCAGGGGGAGACCAAACCATATACTAAAATAGTGGTATAAGAACCACGACTCAGTCAAGATAGTGTCTAGAGGATGTAGAATCACCTTAACCCATGAAACCACCAAAGGTGAGTAAGTAGGGACCCCACGGAGGACGGGTGCAGTGTGGGAACATGACCATGTGTTCCGTACAATTCTATAGGAGAGTCATGTTGCAGTTTTAAAGTTTAAGAACCCTTCTGAGTGGACTTTGAAGAAACCCTGTGGACCTTAGTAGGTTGGAGAGCCACCCCACCCATGGATAGTGTAGTACCAGAGTTACCTATCCCAGGGAAGCAGGGTGCATAGGGTCAAAGTGGTTTCCGAAACTGCCGAACCCAATGAAGGACTTCAAAGAAGAGCCACTGCAGGTAAGAAGGAAAGTGTCTGTTGGAATCCAAAGGTGTATTCTTGATGAAGAGTACCTGAAAGCTGAGGGGACAGAGTCTGGGTCACTCAGGAGTGACCAGGGGCTCGGTAGACGAATGCCCACCTATTTTGGGTGCTTCAGGTGCGAAGAGGAAGGTTCTTGACTCTGCAGCCACAGGGACAAGGAGATCTCGAGGATGACCAGGCACTGGATATGAGCTGTCCCATGAAGGATGTTGAGTGTTGAGAGGTCGGTGTCTGGCTGGAGCACCAACAAGCCTTGGCAGCGGCAATCCACAATGAAGATCAAGAAATGTTACGGTTCGGACCAGCAAGGTCCACAGAACTCACCAACCACAGGTGGAGTCAGGACAAGCCTGGAGCAACCAGGGGGACCCAAAATAAGGCAGGGCTGACCCTCAAGAGGACCCACAGGCCAGAGGCACAGGAGTCGCTAGGAGACCTCGAGTAGTTTCACAAAGAAGCATCCCACTTAGCGCTCGATGTGAGGAGGCTGGAGTTCTTTGGTGGAAATTGTGCCAGAGGTAGGGGGCTCCTTGGAGCCCAGTGTACTTGTTTTGGAAATGCCAACAAGCATATGCAAAGTATGCGGTGCACAGTGGTATGGGTATTGCTGCCCCCACGAGGGATTCTGACCTCAATCTTGGTGAGAGGGCAGCTCAGACTTTGAGGGACTTGCAACCCACCTCCTGTGTTGCTGGATCCTTTGGAGTCCGTAGGAGCTCAGGAGCAGCGGTCCGTCAATTGTGATTTGGTGCCTGTGGTTGCAGGGGTGTGACTCCTTCACTCCAAGGGAGAAATCTTCAGTTGTCCTTGATGCTCTACAGGTCCTGCACAGAGCCTATATGGTGCACGGGCACAGACGATGCTTCAGACTGAGAGGGAGATGAAGTGGGGCCCAAACAAAGTTCTGCGAAGTCCAGAGTGTCCAGGCGGTCTAAGTTCAGTGGTTTCTGGTTCAGAATCTTCTCCACATCAAATCTAGGTTCCTACAGCCAGGTAAGCTCTTTTGTACCCACGGGAGAGGGTTGGACAGATTCAGGGCACCCTCCCAGGGGAGGGTCTGACAGTGGGGAGGTTACTTCCATGTCCTTTGTCCAGTTTCGCGCCAGAGCAGGAGCCAACAGCTCCCAGGGCTGGTTTGAACTTGACTATACACAGGGACACCAAATGTGCCCTCATGCAGACTTTCGGTCGCTGGCAAGTGCACCCACCCAGGCCTAATACACTAAATCCTGTCTGAGAGGTGGTCACACCTCCCTGTGACAGGATGCCTATTGTTCTGCCTTCCCCTGCTCGAGTTTGGCTCAGCAGCAGAAGGGCAGAAATGTGTCTCTGATCGGCAGCAACCATTTAGGGCTGCCCAGGACTAGAAGGCTGGTACATGGAACACCAGGAACCTCACAAAGCTAGTTTCTGAGGGGTGGAATCATACCTCCCACACCCGTTACCGGTATGGGGATATGATTTGATACCAAACATGATAGGGTTACTTTCAGCCATTTTAGAGTTGGTCATCACGCGTTGTATAATGCCACTCTGTATGTCGTAAATGGATGATACACTGATGACCAGGAGAATGGACACCGTAGGCTGTAGGGGTGTCCTGCTCATGCGAGGCATCCTCTCACTTAGAACTAAGCACCCTGCCTTCAGGAATGATAAGGCTTGCTATAGGGGTGACTTATAGGTTTTAAGTGCAGTGACCTTTATATATATAAAACCTATATCTAAAGTAAGAGGTGCATGTACCATCTTACACAGGCTGCAATGGCAGTCCCGTAGTTCCATTTTGCATGACCTCTCCTGGGTGGCATAATACATGCTTTAGCCCATGGGATGCCTTTGGAGGACCTATGACCTGGGTACATGGGTACCATATACTAGGGACTGATAAGAGCACCCTAGTATCCAATTAAACTCTGGAGTCTACCTACGTACATGGCATAACATTTTAGGGAGAAAGCAGATAGACTGGGGTCCTGATTAGCAGGATCCCAGTCAGACTAGTCAAAAACAGTATCACATGAAGCAAAAAGTGGGGGTAACCATAAGAAGCAGATCCTACTTTCCTACACCTCCCCTTACATTTCAACGGCGCTGCCACTGCACACTGACAAAGTACTTGACACCAGCCTATTGTCACCCACGACCCCATATACTCTGAACATGGGTGGAAGGAAATTCCTGGACCAGATATGGGAGTGAAATCTAGGAATTTTCTTCCACTTCAAAGGCTGGGACCAGGTATAGATATTGGACCCTCACACCAACTCATCACTTCAGTCTTGGGCCTGTGGGGGACAGCCAAAAGGGCTGCCTTGTATTTCAAAGGATTGTTGTGCTGCTCGAGTCCTGCTTTGTATCTCCGATGTCTGTCTTGCTACTAGCAGATGACTTCCCTGCTGCCTGGTGCTTGCCTCAAACCCTGAAGGGAATACTTTGCTTGAGGCCATTTCAAGGGTGCCATTTTTCTGTTACTTGGGAGTTGTATTTGATGAGAGGGGGAACTGGGGTCCCCAGTTGAAGCATAAGAGCAATGTGGTTGCAAGATCTACCACAGCTCTCTTGAACTTCTCAAAGAGACTGGGAGCAAGACCCATGGAGGCTATGATTAGGATCTATAAGTCAAAGTGTATGGCAATTGCCTCATACGGGTCTGCCATCTGGGGCTATGTGCCATCACCCGGGATCCAAATCATAGAAAATAAGTTTATCAGATCATTCTTGTCACTCCCACAATCATCCCCCACATTTTCTATTCACTGTTAAGAGGGTTTGGGGTATGTCTCTGACCATCTGAAAATGGCTTCGTTGTTACGATGGGTTGAAACCTGGTTGAACGAGGAGATTACGTTAAACCACCTGATACTCAAGGACTGTGTGGCCCTAGACAAAGCGGATAGAATACCCTGGCTTTCGTATGTTAGAGCGGCATGCAGTAGGCTAGGGCGTCCGGAAATGTATCTATCACCACAGGGCTTAAGGAATGAGGATGTAGGGTGGATCAAGCACAACTTTCGCAATCTGTTGGAGTTAGAGAGGGAGGAGGTTGAACTTAGGAAACCCACATTTATGGTCTGGCAATCTCCCCAGTAATGGAACCGTACCTGAAGTATGTGACCAAGCCCTACCATCGCTTCCTTCTGGTTAGAATTAGATTTAATCTTATTCACCTTACGTTGGGCATTTATCCTAAATGGAGGACTCCAGAAGACACTCCACCATGTACCTGTGATAGTTTTTCCCCACAGGACACACTCCATCTAGTGATGTTCTGTGAGCATTACTCGGTGGCCCGTAAAAAAAATTTAAATCCAATCCTGAGGGAATTAAAATTTGTTCAGGTGAGGCCTGCCCTCCTACACCTACAAATGCTTGATTCTGTCCAGGTCACCTACAGTGTAGCCAGTTTTTTGGTGGCGGCAGCACGCTTAAATAAAAGGAGACTCCCCTAGCTGAATCAATTTGTAGGGTGAAATCGCCTAAAACCAAACCTATTTATTTAATAATGCACTGTGGACGGTTTTAAATTGCAGTTGGTTTATGGGTTTATGATACCCATTTTATTCTGTTTTTGTATCAAAGATTTTAATTATTCCAATACTTGTACATATTGAAGTGTAATCATGTGCATAATCTTTTATAATTTTAACATGTGTAACATTGAATTTTTGCACTGCTTTTCCTCCCCACCGCTTCACTGTCGCCGCCGCTCTCTTCACCATGATGATGGCGGACATTGCACTGAACCGGGTGTCCGTTCCGCGCTCCTCCCTGCACTCCTGCCTGGACGTCGAACGCCGCATTTATGTAACACCACACCCACACGCCATTGCGCCTCTCGCATGCGGTGTATGCACCCATGACGCTGTTCATATCACTGTATGCATACGCCCAAGGACTACTTTTCCCCTAACGTCTTTCCCCCCTGATGTATATGGTGTGGTGCTGTATAGCCTATGTCTATCTCCTGGATCTCCCCTTTTCAACGCTGCATTCGGTGTTGTGATTGGTGGTGTAGTTCTGGAGTTTACCCGCCTCAAAGGTTCACAGTTCTCTCTTTATAATAGTAGTATATATATATATATATATATATACTAGCAGCCCGTCCCGACCTTGTCCGGGAGCAACAGGCTTCCCCGACCCCCGCCCGCCCCGACATTGTTCAGCAGCCCGGGCCCCCGCGCGGACCGTCCCCCGCCTACCCTGACCCCCGCCTGCCTTGACCCCCGCCTGCCCCGACATGGGTCCCCTTACCTCAGCCGCCGCTCCTCCAGCCTGTCCGCTGCTCGCACCGCCGCTGGCCTGTCCGCTGCTACTCACGTCACCGCTCCTCCCCCCCGCCATGTCCGCCGCTCCTCGTCGCGCTCCTGGACGCCGCTTCTCCCCGCGCTCCTGACGTGAGCAAGCACGTCGCGGCCGGCGCTACTTCGGAGGGACTACTTTTTTTTTACTGTACATTTTTTAAATAACGTTTTTCTTTTATTTATATAGCCTATAACCATCTACACACCCTGACGATTCCAACGGTGTATCGGGTGTGTGGATTGGCGCTGTGGTTCCCAAGTTTACCCGCCTCAAAGGCTGAAAGTTCTTCCTTTATTATAATAGTTTATATATATATATATATATTTTTTTTTTTATTTAATGTGACAAAAAAGATAGAGATGTGTTTACACATTCATTGCCCGATTCCTTTCTTTATTTCGCATAACAGCCTTTGATATGGTTATCACTGTGAATGAATTCTTATGTTGAATGAGTAATGATATGAAAGTGATATCTCTTGCTGGACATACATTTGTGTATATTTGAGGATGAATTGCCAATTCAGGGCTCAATTCTGTTATTTCAGCAGGCTGAAATACATATGGACATTGTGGTATATTGTTCTACTATAATTGTGTTGAACTCCAAAATGGTGTCAAATATGTTGTCTGCTGAAACAGTAAATAATAATACAGGTTACATTTATGGCAAAAAATTGGGTTGCCGTAATATAACTATGATACCTGTTCTTACATGAATTTATTTATAACACGTGAATGAATTATTTAGTTACATTTGCCATTGATTTTTGTTTCAGAGCACTTGCACTTTTCTAAATACTAAATGAATTTATTGCATTTCTAACCCACTATAAGATGGCCGCCACCATACTGCTGTCTGGATGGTATGAATTATGTCCTTTGTCTGTCTCCATGGCTATGGAGAAGAAGGGTGGGTTTAAAATGGTTGTTATTCACAAGGGTAGTCGACATTGAGAAAGCCGCGAGGTGAAACGCGTCTGTCGAGAAGGAGGGGAGAGGGAATAAAAGCACCGAATAAAGCATTTTCTAGCTTTATATCATCACCCTGCGTGTGCCTCTTAATTTTTGAAGTAAACCATCTCTACTGCTTTGTGAGGTAATATATATATATATATATATATATATATATATATATATATATATATATATATATATATGCAGGGCTCGAAACACCAGCCGGTTGCACACGTGAGCGGGTGCACGCCAAACGGGGGTGTACCCGTTGTATTTATCACAGCTTCAAACATCCACGAACCGTCTGTTCGTAAGGAAAGCAGCACACTCAGGGGGTAGTTCCACAAAGATTTATTAGGGAACTTTACAGCATACGACGCGTTTCGCCAGAGGGCTTTGTCAAGATATGCACAGAGCGAAGGCGCTCAACTCATTTAAAACAAATCTTACTTCCGCAATTAACAATAGAAAGCAAAAGGGGACTATGTACAAGGTGGATAATGGATCGGCCATCTTTAGATGGTAAAATACAATTGTTTCGCATACATAAACGAAGCATATACAAGGTGAATGTACCCACAAAGCTAATCGCAAGCCCCACAATGATTGACTAGGGGACTGCAAGAGTTATCACGCCCATGATGGGCACCAATAGTCCAATAGTCCTTCTTTTACATAGACGCCCTGAATGGGCATATCCTCGAACAAGTGAACAGTACTGTAACAGGAGTGCAAACACGATAAATCAAACACTGAGCAATGTGAAAAAACCAATATCAGAGCATATAGATACATGATCATGGTATGCAAAACCCGGGTAAGGATACTCCTAATACAAAGGCTTACAGTGTCACATCTCCTAATATAGTGTATGAAAGCACCCGTAATGTGGCTGAACATAGCAACCTCAGATAATGCCCAGGATGGGCTTACAGTACTGCACCTGTACAGAGGAATAAATTAACATGGGATGTAAGAGCTAACAATCAACACAAAAATATATATGATAAAATATCCTGAAACCAGATGTGCTAAATGCATGTACGGACAAGAAAAGATGCTCATCAAGAATACAGTACTAATGCCATCATGGGTGTCCTCTCATAAAGGTAATGCAAAAGAATCAACCCAAATGAACTGAAAGTTCTTCGTGCATGTTGAGGCCATTCGGGTGTTTGCTCTGCAAATCGATTATGTATCTGGACTCAAGCCTTCTGAGCTTGAGAAGGCGGTCACCACCCCTGATTTTAGCTGCTACACTATCGAGACAGATGTATGATAACAGATCCCTGTTACTATTAGGTTTCTTTTCGAAGTGCCTCGCTACGGGGTAGGTGACATCTTTTTTGGCAATGGCACGCATGTGCTCTAATATTCTCAATTTTACTGCATTGGTGGTACTGCCGATATAATTCAGGCCACAAGGGCAGGTGAGACAATAGATGACATATGCAGTAGAGCACGTTAGAAATGTTGTGATCTTTTTGGGTGCGGGTAGACCTGAAACTTTATAAGCAAGCGTCCGCTTGCTGTGTTTACAGGCCTTACACCGGCCACAAGGATAAAAACCATTCAACGCAGGAAGTTTGGGTTTACTGTCAGGAGCAGTATAGTGACTAGATACTAACTGGTCTCTGAGTGATCTGGCCTTCCTGAATGTTACAAGAGGATTACTCGGTAAGTCAGCTTTGATGATGTTATCGGACATAAGAATATTCCAATTCTTTTTGAGTATCTTTTTAATTTGCCCAGCATTACGTGAGAAAGTGGTAATAAGGCGGAATGCCCCATTGTTAGATTTGACAGTTTTCTTGGGTTCTAACAAGGCTTTTCTCTGCATCTTGTTAGCTCTGTCAAGGGCGCGAGCTAACACCTTCTCACTGTAGCCTCTTATACGAAATCTCTGAAGACTGGCCTCCGCCGCCTTCTTGAAGTCATCAGGGCTGGAGTTATTGCGCCTGAGCCTCAAAAGTTCGCCATAAGGGATGCTTTCAACCAATGGGCGTGGATGGCTGCTGGTGGCAAAAAGGGTGGAGTTGCCTGCCGTCTCTTTCCTGAATAGTTTGGTTTGCACCATTCCTTTGTCATCTATATATACTGTGAGATCAAGGTAGTTGACTGAAGTCCTACTTATGTGACCTGAGAATTTTAAATTCCTATCATTGTTATTGAGTACGTCTATGAACACACTGGCAGTTTCTGTGGGGCTGTCAAGGATGATGAACAAATCGTCAATGTAACGATGCCATCCTATGATGCTGTTATTCCACTCTGGATTAGTTATTTTCCAAGGGGCCTGCTCCTCCCACCAACCTACAAAGAGGTTGGCAAAACTTGGAGCGGAGCAAGATCCCATGGCAACTCCAGAGATCTGCCTGTATAACTGTTTGCTGAAAAGAAAGATGTTATTTTTCAAACCAAAATTCATAAAGTCAAGCAACATCTTATTGTGTTCATAATAACGTATAGGACGTTTGTCCAGAAAACTAGCCATCGATCTCAAACCATCGTCATGTGCTATACATGTGTATAGACTGGCGATGTCAAGTACCATCATGCAGTAAGTGTCTTTCCAAACAATATTGTCCATAGGAGTCAAAAAATGCTTGGTGTCTCTAAGATAAGAGGGCAATGACATGACCAACGGAGAGAGGAACGAGTCCACATAAATGGAAAGATTTTCAGTGAGGCTGCCATTGGAAGCAACTATGGGCCTTCCCGGAGGATTGAATATGTCTTTATGCACCTTGGGAAGGTGGTAGAAAGTGGGAATCACTGGACTAGGACAGCGCAGAAATAGATATTCATCTGTGCTGAGCATGTTTATATTGTACCATTTGGATATCATGTCGTGGTACTCACCCACGCTACGGTTGTAGTCTTTTTTACCCACGATTGCGTAGGTTTCCGTGTCTCCCAACAGTCGTTTCGCCTCATTATCATATTGTGCAGCAGTGAGGAGCACAATATTCCCCCCTTTATCAGAAGGTTTGCAGACCAAGCCTGAGTCTGAGCACAGAGTCTTTAGAGCCGTTTGCTGTTGCTTGGTGAAGTTATCGTTAGACGAGGTATACTGTTTCACCTTGCGTAGTCTGGTAAGATCTCTCAGGACAGCGTCCGAGAAGATGTCGATAGCGTCAGTGCTCATGATGGGCATAAATGTGGATGCCGGTTTAAATCCACTGCACCCTCCCTTTTGTTGGATGTTGGAAGTGGCCAGTATCTGAGTGTTAGTAACTTCTCCTGCCTGGCCCACGTTGATTTCTTGATCGAGGCTCTCCATAGCTCGAAGACCCCCAAGATCACGGCATCTAAGGCTCTCAGTGGCACTTTCGCTCCCAGACCCAGCGCTCTCAATGTGCGGTTTTAATTTGAAAAATTTGTGTAATTTCAATTTTCTCGTGAACTTAAAAACATCAATCCGAGTCTGCGCAAATTCAAAGTTCCTTTGTGGGCAGAAGGATAAGCCCAATTGAAGGATGGAATTTTCTTCAGTGGTAAGTACTTTGTCAGTTAAGTTGATGATGGTCAGATTATCAGATTTCATGGTGTGTTCCTGGTTCAAACTTAGTTCTTTTTCTTTGGATAGTTCTTCATGCTGCGTGTTACTGGTGGCGAACCTAGTGGATTTCTTCCCGCAGCCCCCGCGCCTCGTCTTCCTCTTGCTCCTTGATTGTCCGGGGGTTTGCCTCTGCTTCCTTCCAGTTGGTTGTTGCGCATGACCTTGTATTCCACCTGAAAAGAAGAAGCCTCTTCACATCCATCTTCACTAATCACTTCATCTGCGTTAGTGTCGGATTCAGAGGTTGCAGGTTCCACAGTGTTTGGACTGCTTGCCTTTTTCTTCAGTTGTTTCCTGGTATGATCATATTTCTTGGCAAAGGTTAACACTCTTCCCATTTCATAATCATTTTCATCTCTATCAAACTTTTCTTCTTTGCGTTGTTTAATTTTATGTTCATATTTTTTCAGACGTTTTTTGATTAGTTCACGTTTTTCTTCCAAGCCAGTCTGGTCTTCTTCCTTAAGTAACTCATCCTCAATCTCCTTGATCTGTGTCAGAGCTTTATCTCTATCACTCCAGGCGAAGCGAACTAGTATTTCCAGACTACCTTTACAGGATGCCGCTGTGTGTTCTGCCCAGGCATCCAATAATTTAGGGTCCGGGTTCTCGTATGCTGGGATGGTATATATTCTTAGTCCACGGGGGACACGGTCAACATCGATGTAGTTTTGCAATGATGTTGCCTCCCACCACTTTCTGATCTCTCTTTCATAGAGCCGTTCTAAAGTGGCCAATTTGGAGTTTAAAGTGGTGCTACCTCCTCCAGCTTGACTAGTGCATGCCTTTAGTGTCCCATCTGGTTTTTTCTTATTTTTAAACATCCCAAGTTCCGCCTCTCTCCTCTCTGCCTCGCTGAACATGGTGAAAGGTAGTGCAGCCGCAACTACCGATATAGAACTGGCTGTATTCCCCCTTCGCTCAGAGTTAAATGTCAGCGCTCAACAGTGATGGAAGAGTCAGTTTAGCGCTCACCGCGCCTTACCCGAATGATACAGAAGCGCTTGGATGATGCGAGTACAGTCTTCTCTCGCAGCGGTACCTTCGGGATCCGGGCAATGCGGTGCAAATAATGGACAAACTCGGTGCAGCCGGTAATCCAAATGCAGGGCTCGAAACACCAGCCGGTTGCACACGTGAGCGGGTGCACGCCAAACGGGGGTGTACCCGTTGTATTTATCACAGCTTCAAACATCCATGAACCGTCTGTTCGTAAGGAAAGCAGCACACGCAGGGGGTAGTTCCACAAAGATTTATTAGGGAACTTTACAGCATACGACGCGTTTCGCCAGAGGGCTTTGTCAAGATATGCACAGAGCGAAGGCGCTCAACTCATTTAAAACAAATCTTACTTCCGCAATTAACAATAGAAAGCAAAAGGGGACTATGTACAAGGTGGATAATGGATCGGCCATCTTTAGATGGTAAAATACAATTGTTTCGCATACATAAACGAAGCATATACAAGGTGAATGTACCCACAAAGCTTGTATATGCTTCGTTTATGTATGCGAAACAATTGTATTTTACCATCTAAAGATGTCCGATCCATTATCCACCTTGTACATAGTCCCCTTTTGCTTTCTATTGTTAATTGCGGAAGTAAGATTTGTTTTAAATGAGTTGAGCGCCTTCGCTCTGTGCATATCTTGACAAAGCCCTCTGGCGAAACGCGTCGTATGCTGTAAAGTTCCCTAATAAATCTTTGTGGAACTACCCTCTGCGTGTGCTGCTTTCCTTACGAACAGACGGTTCATGGATGTTTGAAGCTGTGATAAATACAACGGGTACACCCCCGTTTGGCGTGCACCCGCTCACGTGTGCAACCGGCTGGTGTTTCGAGCCCTGCATTTGGATTACCGGCTGCACCGAGTTTGTCCATTATTTGCACCGCATTGCCCGGATCCCGAAGGTACCGCTGCGAGAGAAGACTGTACTCGCATCATCCAAGCGCTTCTGTATCATTCGGGTAAGGCGCGGTGAGCGCTAAACTGACTCTTCCATCACTGTTGAGCGCTGACATTTAACTCTGAGCGAAGGGGGAATACAGCCAGTTCTATATCGGTAGTTGCAGCTGCACTACCTTTCACCATGTTCAGCGAGGCAGAGAGGAGAGAGGCGGAACTTGGGATGTTTAAAAATAAGAAAAAACCAGATGGGACACTAAAGGCATGCACTAGTCAAGCTGGAGGAGGTAGCACCACTTTAAACTCCAAATTGGCCACTTTAGAACGGCTCTATGAAAGAGAGATCAGAAAGTGGTGGGAGGCAACATCATTGCAAAACTACATCGATGTTGACCGTGTCCCCCGTGGACTAAGAATATATACCATCCCAGCATACGAGAACCCGGACCCTAAATTATTGGATGCCTGGGCAGAACACACAGCGGCATCCTGTAAAGGTAGTCTGGAAATACTAGTTCGCTTCGCCTGGAGTGATAGAGATAAAGCTCTGACACAGATCAAGGAGATTGAGGATGAGTTACTTAAGGAAGAAGACCAGACTGGCTTGGAAGAAAAACGTGAACTAATCAAAAAACGTCTGAAAAAATATGAACATAAAATTAAACAACGCAAAGAAGAAAAGTTTGATAGAGATGAAAATGATTATGAAATGGGAAGAGTGTTAACCTTTGCCAAGAAATATGATCATACCAGGAAACAACTGAAGAAAAAGGCAAGCGGTCCAAACACTGTGGAACCTGCAACCTCTGAATCCGACACTAACGCGGATGAAGTGATTAGTGAAGATGGGAGTGAAGAGGCTTCTTCTTTTCAGGTGGAATACAAGGTCATGCGCAACAACCAACTGGAAGGAAGCAGAGGCAAACCCCCGGACAATCAAGGAGCAAGAGGAAGACGAGGCGCGGGGGCTGCGGGAAGAAATCCACTAGGTTCGCCACCAGTAACACGCAGCATGAAGAACTATCCAAAGAAAAAGAACTAAGTTTGAACCAGGAACACACCATGAAATCTGATAATCTGACCATCATCAACTTAACTGACAAAGTACTTACCACTGAAGAAAATTCCATCCTTCAATTGGGCTTATCCTTCTGCCCACAAAGGAACTTTGAATTTGCGCAGACTCGGATTGATGTTTTTAAGTTCACGAGAAAATTGAAATTACACACATTTTTCAAATTAAAACCGCACATTGAGAGCGCTGGGTCTGGGAGCGAAAGTGCCACTGAGAGCCTTAGATGCCGTGATCTTGGGGGTCTTCGAGCTATGGAGAGCCTCGATCAAGAAATCAACGTGGGCCAGGCAGGAGAAGTTACTAACACTCAGATACTGGCCACTTCCAACATCCAACAAAAGGGAGGGTGCAGTGGATTTAAACCGGCATCCACATTTATGCCCATCATGAGCACTGACGCTATCGACATCTTCTCGGACGCTGTCCTGAGAGATCTTACCAGACTACGCAAGGTGAAACAGTATACCTCGTCTAACGATAACTTCACCAAGCAACAGCAAACGGCTCTAAAGACTCTGTGCTCAGACTCAGGCTTGGTCTGCAAACCTTCTGATAAAGGGGGGAATATTGTGCTCCTCACTGCTGCACAATATGATAATGAGGCAAAACGACTGTTGGGAGACACGGAAACCTACGCAATCGTGGGTGAAAAAGACTACAACCGTAGCGTGGGTGAGTACCACGACATGATATCCAAATGGTACAATATAAACATGCTCAGCACAGATGAATATCTATTTCTGCGCTGTCTTAGTCCAGTGATTCCCACTTTCTACCACCTTCCCAAGGTGCATAAAGACATATTCAATCCTCCGGGAAGGCCCATAGTTGCTTCCAATGGCAGCCTCACTGAAAATCTTTCCATTTATGTGGACTCGTTCCTCTCTCTGTTGGTCATGTCATTGCCCTCTTATCTTAGAGACACCAAGCATTTTTTGACTCTTATGGACAATATTGTTTGGAAAGACACTTACTGCATGATGGTACTTGACATCGCCAGTCTATACACATGTATAGCACATGACGATGGTTTGAGATCGATGGCTAGTTTTCTGGACAAACGTCCTATACGTTATTATGAACACAATAAGATGTTGCTTGACTTTATGAATTTTGGTTTGAAAAATAACATCTTTCTTTTCAGCAAACAGTTATACAGGCAGATCTCTGGAGTTGCCATGGGATCTTGCTCCGCTCCAAGTTTTGCCAACCTCTTTGTAGGTTGGTGGGAGGAGCAGGCCCCTTGGAAAATAACTAATCCAGAGTGGAATAACAGCATCATAGGATGGCATTGTTACATTGACGATTTGTTCATCATCCTTGACAGCCCCACAGAAACTGCCAGTGTGTTCATAGACGTACTCAATAACAATGATAGGAATTTAAAATTCTCAGGTCACATAAGTAGGACTTCAGTCAACTACCTTGATCTCACAGTATATATAGATGACAAAGGAATGGTGCAAACCAAACTATTCAGGAAAGAGACGGCAGGCAACTCCACCCTTTTTGCCACCAGCAGCCATCCACGCCCATTGGTTGAAAGCATCCCTTATGGCGAACTTTTGAGGCTCAGGCGCAATAACTCCAGCCCTGATGACTTCAAGAAGGCGGCGGAGGCCAGTCTTCAGAGATTTCGTATAAGAGGCTACAGTGAGAAGGTGTTAGCTCGCGCCCTTGACAGAGCTAACAAGATGCAGAGAAAAGCCTTGTTAGAACCCAAGAAAACTGTCAAATCTAACAATGGGGCATTCCGCCTTATTACCACTTTCTCACGTAATGCTGGGCAAATTAAAAAGATACTCAAAAAGAATTGGAATATTCTTATGTCCGATAACATCATCAAAGCTGACTTGCCGAGTAATCCTCTTGTAACATTCAGGAAGGCCAGATCACTCAGAGACCAGTTAGTATCTAGTCACTATACTGCTCCTGACAGTAAACCCAAACTTCCTGCGTTGAATGGTTTTTATCCTTGTGGCCGGTGTAAGGCCTGTAAACACAGCAAGCGGACGCTTGCTTATGAAGTTTCAGGTCTACCCGCACCCAAAAAGGTCACAAAATTCCTAACGTGCTCTACTGCATATGTCATCTATTGTCTCACCTGCCCTTGTGGCCTGAAATATATCGGCAGTACCACCAATGCGATAAAATTGAGAATATTAGAGCACATGCGTGCCATTGCCAAAAAAGATGTCACCTACCCCGTAGCGAGGCACTTCGAAAAGAAACATAATAGTAACAGGGATCTGTTATCATACATCTGTCTCGATAGTGTAGCAGCTAACATCAGGGGTGGTGACCGCCTTCTCAAGCTCAGAAGGCTTGAGTCCAGATACATAATCGATTTGCAGAGCAAACACCCGAATGGCCTCAACATGCACGAAGAACTTTCAGTTCATTTGGGTTGATTCTTTTGCATTACCTTTATGAGAGGACACCCATGATGGCATTAGTACTGTATTCTTGATGAGCATCTTTTCTTGTCCGTACATGCATTTAGCACATCTGGTTTCAGGATATTCTATCATATATATTTTTGTGTTGATTGTTAGCTCTTACATCCCATGTTAATTTATTCCTCTGTACAGGTGCAGTACTGTAAGCCCATCCTGGGCATTATCTGAGGTTGCTATGTTCAGCTACATTACGGGTGCTTTCATACACTATATTAGGAGATGTGACACTGTAAGCCTTTGTATTAGGAGTATCCTTACCCGGGTTTTGCATACCATGATCATGTATCTATATGCTCTGATATTGGTTTTTTCACATTGCTCAGTGTTTGATTTATCGTGTTTGCACTCCTGTTACAGTACTGTTCACTTGTTCGAGGATATGCCCATTCAGGGCGTCTATGTAAAAGAAGGACTATTGGACTATTGGTGCCCATCATGGGCGTGATAACTCTTGCAGTCCCCTAGTCAATCATTGTGGGGCTTGCGATTAGCTTTGTGGGTACATTCACCTTGTATATGCTTCGTTTATGTATGCGAAACAATTGTATTTTACCATCTAAAGATGGCCGATCCATTATCCACCTTGTACATAGTCCCCTTTTGCTTTCTATTGTTAATTGCGGAAGTAAGATTTGTTTTAAATGAGTTGAGCGCCTTCGCTCTGTGCATATCTTGACAAAGCCCTCTGGCGAAACGCGTCGTATGCTGTAAAGTTCCCTAATAAATCTTTGTGGAACTACCCCCTGCGTGTGCTGCTTTCCTTACGAACAGACGGTTCGTGGATGTTTGAAGCTGTGATATATATATATATATATATATATATATATATATATATATATATATATATATATATATATATATATATATATATATATTCACAGAAAAAACCATAGGTTATACTCCCTATATAGTTAGGAATTTGCATTTACAAAACCTTGAAAATTCAATGAAAAAACCATTGGTTTTAGGCCATATATAGTTAGGGATTTGCATTTAGAAAACCTTATTTTACTCGCATAAAACCATTGAAATTCCATATATAGTTATAAGCGCTAACTATATATCGCGCACCCGCAATCCACTGCTGATGATGTCACATATTACATCATTCATGACATGGTTAGTGACATCACTGATGACATCACTGATGACATCTCAAATGACATCACTGATGACATCACTGATGACAACATCCAGTGACTGTATGTTTCTGTAAAGTTAAAATATTTTTTACATATTGAAGAATGAGTGGATATATAAGTGTCTGGATGAAGGATTTACTAGGTGCATGACTGACTGATTGAGTGAGTGATTAAATGTGTCTCACTGAGTGCATGGGTTAGTGACTAAACTGTTTTAATTTGTGCATCATTATATCTGTTGTTCTACAAACTGCTGCATATGTTGATCAGTAGCTATATGAGTAACTGTATGGGTTATTGATTGGTTGTCCAAGTATTTGTATGGGAAACTGAGTGTGTGTGTATGGGTGGCTGGGAGGTGTGTGACTCTGTACATAGATGTGTGAGTAGTTGATTCACTATATGTATAGATTCAAAAGTGCATGTGGAAACAGCTGTATGGGCGGTTGACTGTGCATGAGTGTATTAGTGAGTGAATGGATATCTCAGTGCTACATGTCAAATTAAGTACATATGTAAAACACAGTACATGTGAGAGTTGACATCTATAAATAACTGTGCATAAGAGCCAGTGAATGTGTGGGTGGCTGTATGGATCATTGTGAACATGTATCAGAGATTGTATAAGAGAGTAAAGTAAATATGTGTTAGTATATGTTTGAATAAGTAAGGTGTGTATAACTGTATAGTTGAGAAAATGGAGATGTGATTGATTTTTGGCATAACTGACTAGGTGTGTGAGTAACTCCATGGATGAGTGACTGTCTGTTTACACTGATTGTATCTAAGGTTATATTAGAGTCTGAAGAGGTTCATGGTATTATCACATGAATGATATCATCAGTGATGTGATCAGTCATGTCAAATGAAATGTTATCAGTGATGTCATCAGTGATGTCATTTGAGATGTCATCAGTGATGTCATCAGTGATGTCACTAACCATGTCATGAATGATGTAATATGTGACATCATCAGCAGTGGATTGCGGGTGCGCGATATATAGTTAGCGCTTATAACTATATATGGAATTTCAATGGTTTTATGCGAGTAAAATAAGGTTTTCTAAATGCAAATCCCTAACTATATATGGCCTAAAACCAATGGTTTTTTCATTGAATTTTCAAGGTTTTGTAAATGCAAATTCCTAACTATATATGGAGTATAACCTATGGTTTTTTCTGTGAATTTCAATGGTTTTTTAATAGCAAACATCAAAAGCTGTCAAATGTCAAGTACGTGATAGGTAAAAACGTTTTCGTGTTTATGCACGCTGATGTGCTTTGAACGCTGCCCCCCCCCACTCCCCTCTTTTCTCTTAGTAGTACTCTCTCTTTGCAGATAGTGAACGGTAGTTAACGCAGACCTTTACCCCTGTTGTAATCCGTCGTACCTGCTTGTCTCTCCATTTGATTGATTATTATCCAAGCATTTACTGTTTTACAATTGGTTCTCTTTGGATTATTCTCTATTTACAAACAAGCACAAAGTCGCAATACTCTGTTTAGTCTTTGCTGATAGTGAAAAATCGTGTAAAAAAATAAAAGTAATCGAGCAAAATCAATAGACCACTAATTCGATCTCTTTTTAACCTCGGTAAAATACAAACATTAGGAATAACCCTTCATGAGAAATACGAAAATAGTGAAATGAATTGAGCTCCACACCATGAGGGCTGCAAAACAGCTCGACTCCGCCACCCACACCGCCCAAAATAACGGCAAACCCTATGCAAATATTATAAATATACACAACACACCACCAAAGAAACAGAATAAAACATTTTATTAAATAACTATTTACATAACTATTTTATACTTTTTATTGCCCGATCCGGCTAGCTCAATCGATCGAGCATGAAAGTCATGCACTGATAACAAGCGTTGAGAGTTTGTAGAAAGATGGCTTCAGATTTTCCACATACGGTGTAGTGGCGCGAACTGGCAGGGGGCGTTTGGATTCTACCCCTTCTCCAAATAAGATTTTCATACGTGAATGTTCGTTCATGCTTTTTGTCCCTGAGTTGCTTCCATGTCACTGCCTTACATAAATGGCATAAGTCCTGGTTATTGAGTGCCATACTTCAGAGTTCTAAGCAGTTCTTGTAACACTGTTTAAACCTTATTTGCACCTGCTGCAGCTTCACTATTCAAAGTAAGTGGGGTCCATTTGTGCACCTGACTGCATTGGAAAACAATGTGATACGGTGCCTCCCTAAACCGCTTGACGGAGGCCCCCGAGGGGCGGTGAGATGGCGCGGACTGAGAGGGGGCACTTGGCTCCTGCCCCCTCCCCAAGTCGTGTTGCCCTGGTGAGGCCTGAGATCGCCCCCGGCATAGGCGGCCGGCTCCCGGGGTCCGGCGGAATTTTTTCCCTTTTGAAGAATCTTTCATTCTGGACCTTGTCCCACAATCCGTTTCACCTGAAGACACGCTGTCGTAGGACGCCCCTTTACCGTTTTAGTTGCCATTCCGCCCGCTTT
Organism: Lissotriton vulgaris; assembly: GCF_964263255.1. Classification (NCBI taxonomy): domain Eukaryota; kingdom Metazoa; phylum Chordata; class Amphibia; order Caudata; family Salamandridae; genus Lissotriton; species Lissotriton vulgaris. The sequence continues at coordinate 1,185,689,515 of NC_141687.1, forward strand.
TGGTTCTCTGTGCCTCTTCCGCCATTCAGCTGTTTACCGCTCGCTCTTGCGACTACAACGTCTCGCTCACCATGTAGTTGAGTTGCTCCCGCTCTTAAGATTTGACCGAACTTTTTGGACTGCTGAAAGCGGTGGAATTCCGACCACTGGTTGGTGGAGACATTTTGACTATATTCTGCACCTGCATTGTCGCGTAATGCGTCATATGACGCGACGCGTTAGTGCACCCGGAAGTGCTCCGGTGCGCAAGGCGCAGCTTCCCGGAAACGATCCAGAGCGCGCCGCGCAGCGCGTAACGTAAGCATAACAGGTCATGTGACTTGTTAATAAAACTTTTCATTGGTTCATTTTACTTTTCTTTTCCTAATTATGTAAGACTAGGTCATGTGACCTAAAAATAACACTTTTCATTGGATTAAAACATTTTTTTTCCCCAAACGATGAAAGCCCCACCTTGTTTCTGGATGTTTCAGACTGAAGCTGGCGTCACCATGAGAGCACCACCATCTCGTAGCTCCGTCGTGGCCATTCCGCAAGCAATCATGGCAGCCGCTCCCCACCGGAAGCCTGCGGGAGTCGAGGGCCCCCAAGACTTTTGTACAATCTTCAAGGTTGAGGGGACGCTTTCGAGAATGGAACCCAAGCCCTGGCAGACAAGCGTCCGAGTTCCAAGGTGTCCCAGGGCCATCTTACTGGACCAGGCCCAAATCCGAAGAGCCGGCCGCCATTTTAGGAGTCCTGTGGAAGCCGCCTATCGCTGCACCGCAAGAGTGGGAGCAACTCAACTACATGGTGAGCGAGACGCTGTAGCCGTAAGAGCGGGCGGTAAACAGCTGAATGGCGGATGAGGCACAGTGTAGCAAAAGCGGGCGGAATGGCGACTGAAACGATAAAGGGGCGCCCCACTACAGCAGACAAGCCTCCGCCATGTACTTCAAAACTGCATATGTATCTCGTGATATCAAGGTTGGGCAACCAGTACAGAACAAGCAGTTACGAGTCCCATTTACACCGGCGCCATTTTGGGCGCGGCCGGGCAGGTCCAGGATCTACTGAAACATAAAAAATGAGGCTGACGTCTCTGAAGCAGTTCACGAACAGCAGGACATAGCAAATAAACATGAACTCTCTAAAGCTGTTAACTCACTGCAGAACAAAACAAGTGAACCTGAAACCTCTGGAATAATTGTCGCTCAAAAGAACAACACACAAAACTCTGTAGAGCCTGAAGAAAAAAAACAGAAGGGCACTGTAGTTTCAGACACACTTAACACTAATGACTAAACAAAGATATCGTCTGTTTATAAAGCAGTTATCATCTTGACAGAATTGACAAAGAAGTGTACAGACACCAATGCATCAGCATTCTCGGAGATAACATCTTAAGGAACAAAGAAAGACCTGTTCACTCTTGACACCCCAGGTGCTGTGTATATTGCACTATAGTGCTGCATCGAGAAAACGGGCAACCCTATTGATGTGGATTTTTCATTATTGATTATTGTAAAGAAATGGCGACTCCCCCCTTTAGCAGATTAGCTAAATGTTTGCGTAATTTAGGCATAAAAGTTATATTATTATTGTTGTTGTTGTTATCGTTATAGTTCTGGTTAATTTCAAAAAATGGTTAAATATATTTACAGTTTTTTTTGCGTTCGTTATATTTAAAAGTTAATAAAGTTATATTATTGTTGTTGTTATCGTTATAGTAATAGTTTTCTTTGTAGATGTTTTTCCATCACCCACCCAGGATATCACCACTGTTCCCCATGTCATAAAACTTTAGGATGTTCAATAACTGAAACAGCTAATATAGCCTTATAGCCTGCCGTAGAGGGCTATACCAGCTATTAAAGGCCCTCTCCAGCATTAAAGGCCCCGAGCCGAAGGCGAGGGCCTTTAACAAGGGAGAGAGACTTTATTAGCGGTATAGCCCATCTACGAAGGGCTATAAGGCTATTAGAACATTCTGTCACTAGAGGACAGAATGTTTTAACAAAAAAAACAAAGCCTTTTGGGAGCGTGAGGAGATTGGAATCCCCCCAGGTTCCCTGAAGCCTTTGTTCACAGCCAGAGCTGTGAACAAAGAAACATTGGAATGTTGGAGCTCCAGGCTTATACCAGCTATTATAAGCCCAGAGCACTCCATTGCTTTCAATGGAGCTCCCAACATTCCAATGTTCTAATATGGGTTTACTTACAGGGGACATCTTTTGTTCTGTTTTATAAAGTAAAACTATTGTGAACGCAAGCATTATACATAGTAAGTGTTTAATATAGCATTTGTCAGTCATTGGTTAAGCAGGTAGGACCTGTTCACTCTTGACACCCCAGGTGCTGTGTATGTTGCACTATAGTGCTGCATCGAGAAAACGGACAACCCCATTGATGTGGATTTTTCATTATTGATTATTGTAAAGAAATGGCGATTCCCCCCTTTAGCAGATTAGCTAAATGTTTGCGTAATTTAGGCATAAAAGTTATATTATTGTTGTTGTTGTTGTTATCGTTATAGTTCTGGTTAATTTCAAAAAATAGTTAAATATATTTACAGTTTTTGTTGCGTTCGTTATATTTAAAAGTTAATAAAGTTTTAAAATCTAACTTTGTTGGAGTGCTATATATGTTTAAAAAATCGGGTGAATGTGGCCTTGAATCGGGTTATTGTCATGTGTGGGCTTTGCAAGTGTACTGCTACAAGATCGGACATTTCAAACTCAAATGCACGTTCTTTTTCTTACCTTTCCGAAGCATGGAGCGCAATAGCAGGCAGAGAAAGGGTGATGCACGTGTTGAACACTGCCTGGCCTGCAAATTGCTGACAGTGCCCCCCCGCCCGCTCCTGAAAGAGGGCACACACACACCGTCGCCCCGAGTACTTCACAAATCTTTAAAAGACCATGCGCTTGTTCAATGGGAAGTGGATAACATGGCTAAGAGCATTTGCTGACTAATGCATGAATATCGCTGACTTTTCAGCGATATTCATGCATTGCGGCCGTTTTTTATCGCATTTGCGATAAACCTTGCTAATAGCAAGGTTTATGTGCGATAAAATTCGCCGAAGTGCGGCGATAATTATTGTCTCTAAACAAGTTAGAGACAAAAATTACCGCTAGTTGTTGGAAATATGCCCCCGGGTTTTTCCTTGCAGGAATCGGGAAGCGAAAGACTAGCACTGAAATCAGTAGTCTCACACCTGAATCGGGAGGGTTGGCATGCCTGGATACTCTACAGCTGGGGCCATAAACTACATCCGCAGGGCTAGGTGATAGCCTAGGTCCGGCCTGGACAATCGGACACAGAGGAAGAGGAGTGTCAGAGGGTGCGGTAGTGAATAGGGTGAAAGGGAGGTGTCGAGCGGGCACAGGGTGTGATTCTCAGAGAAGAGCAGCGCAGATGGGGGAAGTATATGGCCCATGCATGAGAGAGAGAGCGGGGGTGACCATTGCGTGGGGGAGATGAGTGCGAGGGTGGGGAGCCCTGCTGAGAATCGGCGGCGTGCAGAGAGTGGCCCTGGTCAAGGCATCTAAAATGGCTGCCGTGCACGACAAAATTGTGGCATTGGACAAAAACGCAAGATGGCGCAGACAATGTTTATCAATAAGGATTCATTTATAACAAAATATTTACTCGCAGTGACAAAATGGTGTTCAACACTTCCTGATTTCCATCGAATCGAACGTTAACAAACGTCACGCAGCAAAAAAAAAAAAAAAAAAAAGCTCACGCACAGAGCAGTTTTTAGCCATGTTATCCAATGGAAGGTGGATAACATGGCTAAGAGCATTTGCTGGATAATGCATGAATATCGCTAACTTTTCAAAGATATTCATGCATTGTGGCCGATGTGCGGCGATAATTTTTGTCTCTAAACAATTAAAACGAAGCAAAAAATGGCGAATTCCCGTTTCGCTACCAGTTTGCGGCCCAGTTCGCGGCCCGTGAAGCGCTTCTACCGTGAAAAATCATTTTTTTTTTTATTTTCCCCACGGGACCCTTTAATAACCCCAACAACATTCCGAGGGGGTCAAGAGGGGTATACCTTGCCCCCTTTCAATAAATTCCCCCTTCGTTTTTCACCTCTTCTTCTCTCTCGATCCTACCGAGAGATAAGATGGCGGCCGCTCCGGACTATTTAGAATGTTGACAGACACCGGAGAGCCAATCAGCTTTCTGTTATCCAATGGAAGGTGGATAACATGGCTAAGAGCATTTGCTGGATAATGCATGAATATCGCTGACTTTTCAACGATATTCATGCATTGTGGCCGATGTGCGGCGATAATTTTTGTCTCTAAACAATTAAAACGAAGCACAAAATGGCGAATTCCCGTTTCGCTACCAGTTTGCGGCCCAGTTCGCGGCCCGGTAAACGCTTCTACCGTGAAAAATAATTTTTTTTTATTTTCCCCACGGGACCCTTTAATAACCCCAACAACAATCCTAGGGGGTCAAGAGGGGTATACCTTGCACCCTTTCATTAAATTCCCCCTTCGTTTTTCACCTCTTCTCTCTCGATCCTACCGAGAGATAAGATGGCGGCCGCTCCGGACTGTTTAGAATGTTGACAGACACCGGAGAGCCAATCAGCTTTCTGCGCGCAAAGTTCCGTTTCGCGAAAAGTAAGCGGACCGGATCGCTGCCCGGAGCGCTGTTACAGATATATATCTTGTTTTGAACGTTAATTTCTCAAAAACTACTGGAGCACATATATTGAGACCTAGCAAAGGCACATCGGGCTAACAGTCCCTACAATTTTGCCAAGTTTAGTGCAAATCCATTCAGCCGTTCGAGCTAAAAGTGAGTCCAACCGCCCTATGGAAATTAACATGGGAAAAACGCGTTTTGGGACCCCCCTTTTTTCTCGGCCCCCCCTTGACGACCCCCCCCAAATTTTCAGGGGCTGCTCAGAAACAAAATGTGCCATTTTCCTGAAAATTTCAGCCGATTCCGTCCACAAACGCTAAAGTTATTAGACATAGAATTTTCAGAAATGCCATAGGGAAAAAATCCTAACTATATATACCTACTGGCGACCGCCAGTAGGTAATATATATATATATATATATATATATATATATATATATATATATATATATATATATATATATATATATATATATATACCTACACCTGAGTTATAACTAGAACTTACTCTCCCGCCCTACCCTTCCCATTTGCTTTCTTATCCCACGCCGCAGCCCCCAGCGTCCAACCACCGGATGCTGAAAGCAGGCCTGGTCAACTGCCGGTCTCTCCCCCGTCATGCCAACGACATCTGGATGTCGATTTCCTCCGAGGAGTGGGATATTTTATTTCTCACCGAGTCTTGGATAACTGACTCCTCCGCTCCGGACATTTATCTAGCCATCCCTTCAGGCTATGACATAAAATGTGTTAACCGGGCTGGGGGTAAATCGGGAGGCGGACTAGCAGTCATCTTTAAATCTCATCTTCAGCTGACCACCACCAAACTTACCAACATTGGTATCATTGAAGCCCTATACTTCTCCGTATCCGATTCTGCGGCTGTTATACTGGCTGGTTCACTAATCTATAACCCCCCCACTGCTGCTTCCCTTTCTCTTACCGCTCTCACCCACCAGTTGGCAGATCTATCCCTTAAACATCAACACTTTCTAGTTTTAGGTGATTTTAACCTTCACGTTGACAACCCCCTCTGCGCAAAAGCGAATAATTTGCTGGAAATCATGGACAGTCTTAACTTCACTCAACTAGTTACCGGTCCTACTCATGTGGCGGGTCACACCTTAGATCTTATTTTCGCTAATTTTTCCACCATCACCGTCTCCCCCTCCCTTCCCCTTACGTGGTCCGACCACTACCTCATCCCCTTTTTTTTGGCCTTAGACCGGAAATCTGTCCCTCCGGCGCCCAGGAAAGAGCTGGGAAGGAAGTGGCACAAAGTTACATGCGCAACCCTGGACCCGGTATTCCACTTCCAGACGGATCATTTATCCCCGGATATCGACGCAAATATCGCCAGGCTTAATACCGCCCTCATCAATGCTATTGACCACATTGCTCCCCAGAAAATCATTGCCTCCACTAGATCTCGCCCCTCCGCTCCTTGGTTCTCCACTTCTCTCCGTGAGGAAAAAAGCAGCTGTAAAGCACTCGAACGGAAGTGGAGACTAAATTACGACCCTGAAGCTAAGCTTGCCTACAAGGCTGCCCTGAAAATATTTCTCAAACATAAAAAAATAGCCATGAAAGATCACTTCTCGCTCCAAATTGCCAAAGCCAAAAACTCCTCAAAAACCCTTTTTTCCATCGTTAAAGATTTCATTAATCCCCCGGCCAGGACCACTCAGAACTCAGCTAGCCAGACCCTGTGCGAGGGACTTTCGGACTTCTTCCTCGAAAAAATCAATAAGCTCTGCATTTCCTTCCCTAAAGGGCCAATTCCCAGGCCTCCGTCAACAAGTCCCTCTGTCTTACCGTCCCTTCTCGCCTTTAATAAACTCAATCAGGAGGATGCTATCAGACTACTTATCCATTGCAAGTCTGGTGCACCCTCTGACCCTGTTCCTGCCAAAATTATGGGTGAACTGGCCCCCTCGTTAGCCGACTCTTTCCTCTCCATCTGGAATGCCTCCCTGCACCATGGCTTCTTCCCTACCACTTGGAAGGAAGCCTTGGTGATCCCCATTCTAAAAAAGGCAGATGCCGATCCCACGGTTTTCTCCAACTACCGCCCCATTTCCCTTCTCCCCAAACCTGCAAAGGTTCTGGAAAAAGCCGTGCAGTTGCAGCTCACGGAGTACTTGGAAAGCAACTCACTACTGCACGACTCACAATCTGGATTTCGGGCGGGATACAGTACGGAGACGGCTCTGCTGGAAGTCTCGGAGACTATCCGGGAGTGCGTGGACAGGGGCGAGGAGGCCATGTTAGTCCTCCTCGACCTGTCCGCTGCATTCGATACGGTATCTCACCCCATCCTCCTTGACCGGCTAAAACAGACTGGCATTGGCGGCACTGCCTTTAGCTGGATCGAGTCCTTCCTCTCAGGAAGAAGTCAGAGGGTATTGTTGTGGCCTTTCAAATCGGAGGAAAAACCCCTGTTTTGCGGTGTGCCTCAGGGCTCGGCCCTCAGCCCTCTGTTTTTTAACATCTATCTTGCCCCACTGGCCGGCGTGGTGGAGTCCTACGGAGTCAGGGTGGTCTCCTATGCTGATGATACCCAGCTAGTGTTTTCCTTCAGAGACCACTCTGACTCCGCGTTCTCCAACTTCCGCTTGTGCCTCAATAACATCAGTGGTTGGATGTCCGAAAACCATCTAAGACTCAATGCAGACAAAACAGAGGTGCTGTTTTTTAACCAGAAAAACCCCATCCCTTCCTCCTGGTGGTGGCCCACGGCACTCGATCCCGCTCCCTCTCCCGTCCACTCGGCCCGTAACTTGGGCTTCCAGTTTGACGACTCCCTCTCATGCAAGACTCAGATTAAAAAAGTGACCTCTGCCTGCTTCCTGAAGTTGCGTATGATTAGAAAAATCCTCCCCTATCTCCCTCTGGACTCCCGCCGTACAGTTACCCATGCCCTCATCACGTCCCACCTGGACTATGCTAATAGCCTCTATGCTGGAGCTCCCCAATACTTGATTGATCGGCTGCAGATTGTTCAGAATGCGGCGGCGAGGCTGATTGGCAATATCCCCTATCGTCAATCAGTTGCCGCATATCGTAGGGAACTGCACTGGCTACCTGTGGCCAGCCGTATCCAGTTTAAGATCCTCACTCTAACCTATCGAGCCATCAATGATCGCGGACCAAACTACTTGAAAAAACGTGTTTCCATATCCCGCTCCACCAGATCTCTGAGATCCAATGACCTATGCCTTCTGATCTCTCCCCGTTTTAGACTATCCAGAATGGGTGGCAGAGGGTTCAGTGTCATTGCGGCAAAACTATGGAACGCGCTGCCAGTCGATCTTAGATTCTGTCCCTCCGAATCCATCTTCCGGGCCAAACTCAAAACTTGGCTCTTCTCTGGACTCTGATCTACTGCGCTACTTCCCCTTCTTGCTCCTTTCCTCTCCTCTGAGACTCAGGTTCTAGCGCCGGGACACCCCTTCGGGGGTAGCTGTGCGCTTTATAAACTACATAAAATAAAAAAATAAACTTATGCCCCCACAATGCACTGCTTATGAATGTACATTTACATCACTCATGACATGGCCAGTGTCATCACTGATCATATCTCAGATGGTATCTATGATGACATCATCAAGTGAGTGTAAGTGTTTTAAGAGTTTAAGGGTGTTAAACATATATGCTAACCTACTATAAGATAAATTAGTACACTAGGTGCACTACTACTGAGTGATACTACTTATAACATATATATTATGCGAGTGGCTGTGTGACTGTATGTATCTATGTGTGTGTGGGTGTGTGAGTTGTTATATGGGTATATAAGTGGGTATGTTAGTAGCTGTGTGGATGAGTGAGATGGTGTGTGTCAGTGGCTGTATGGGTGAGTGAGTGGCAGTATGAGTGGCTCTATGGGTGGCTAACTGGGTGTGTAGTGACTATGGCTGGTTGAGTGAGTATCTAAATGGCTGTATGAGTCAGTGACTGTGTGTAAGGGGCTGTATGGGCGAGTGAGTGGCTGTATGACTGGGTGTTTGGTTAAGTAAGTTGGTGTGTGAGTGACTCTATTGGAGAGTGAGTATCTGTGTAGATGGTTATAGGGTTGAATGAGCAGATGTGTGAATGATTATATGGATGTGTGAATGGGTATGAAAGTGATTGTGGGTGTGCGAGTGAGTATATGAGTGCTTGCATGGGAGAGAGTGGCTGTGTTGAGAGGATGAATGGGTGAATGAATGTTTGTGTGAGCAGCTATATGAGTGAGTGACTGGGTGTGTGAGTGGCTCTATGGAAGATTTAGTGGGTGTGTGAGTACTGCTATGGTTCTGTGAAATGGTATGTGAGTGGCTGTGTTGGTGTGAGTGGGTATACAAGAGGTTATATGGGGTATGAGTAAGTGTGCGAGTGGTTCTGTAGATGATGTCATGAGTGATGTCAATTGAGATGTCACGAGTGATCTCACTGACCATGTCATGAGTGTTGTAGTATGTGAGGTCATGAGCAGTACATTGTGATGGTGTAAGTTATAGTTATAGCTCAGGTAACTATAACTGCTGAATTTCATTAGTTTTGTATGAGTGAAATCTGAGCCTAACAAAACATCCTTGTAACCTTTGGTTTTTTCAGTGAATTTCTAAGTTAAAAAAATTATTATATTAGCTAGCAGTAATGACCCTGTTGAAGAACCGGGTATTTAAACCCAGCAGCGCCAGGGAAAACGCCCTTAGTCTTCCGGATTCACCTGTCTTAGAGTACAGAGACACGGGATACTTCTTGGTGACTTCAAAGATCAAATTTATTGGCTGCAACCAGTAACAGAGGTCCAAGAAGTACAACAGCATGTAGGTTCTCAGGAGACTGCTCAATCTTACAAAGCCAGCCTTTCCTTTTTATACAAAATATCATGCTCCAGGCAAATATTCCTTATTTTACAGTTGATCATTCACATATTTTCGCTACAAAGAAAAAGCAGAGTCATGATGACAAGCCCATATTTCAGTTTGTCCAGCCCATAATCAATTACCTGGCAAGGTCCAGTATTTCCATCAGATATCGACAGACCCCCAATAAAAGCGGGTACCTCCTCATCGTAAAGCAAGTCATAAAGAAAGAAACAGAGACAGGTGTGTGTAAGATTAGGCATAGTTTGTGTGCGATGAAAGGTTTACAACATGTGCACCTGGATGCTAATCTCATTCGGCCACTGGGAAAGGAACTGGCCGAACAAGTTTGGCTTCAGGCAGTGGAGTCAGCGTGCCCAGGTCACAGGGGAGTCAGCAAAGGTGTACGTGTCCTTAGAGACTTGCATGGCCACAGTCATCCTGTAGTCATCAGTCTAATGTGAGGGCAACCCACAAAATGGATGCCGTACACAAAATGGAACCCAAGGGTTCGAGACGAAATCGTCAAATGCATAGTGAATCCATCGGTGTAACATGACGAAAACACTCGTACATACCGCACTCGTCATTTGCAGTTCGTTGATACCAAAATCGTCATGATACGATAACCTTTATCAAACGGGTTCAGGGTTCACGGAACCTCACTGTGACCTTTGGTTTTTTAAGTGAATTTCAAAGGTTTTTAAAAATCTATTTCCTAACTATAACGTCCCTGTAACCTTAGGTTTTATAAGTGAATATCTATTGATTTTTAACTAGCAGTCACATTTACAGAGTTTTGGAGAAAGGGGGCGGGCCTCCGATGAGCTCTTAGGAATCCTGCTGTGTCGGACTTACTGGTATTAACAGAAGGGCTTCTGGGTCCCCAATAACCCTCGCCTCCAAAGACTTCTAAGCAATTTCACTGTGTAGGACCTACTGGAGAAAACAGGAGGGCTTGTTGGCCCCAGGGACACTCTCGTCAAGGGGAATTTATCCCCAACCAGCAGTGCACCAGGAGGCGTGTTTGCAGAGTGGTGGAAAAAGGAGGCATGGCCTCTGAAGACCTCCCAGTAATCTTGCTATGTGGGACTTATTGAAGGTAACAGGAGGGCTTGTTTGCCCCCAAGGACCCTCTCGAACCAAGGGCACATCATCCCACAACCAGCATTGCGCCAGGAGGGGTGTTTGCAGAGTGGTGGAGAAACGGGCATGGCCTCTGAAGTCCTTTCATAAATTGTCCTCTGTGGGACTTACTGGAGAGAACAGGAGGGCTTGTTGGCCACCAAGGACCCTCTGCATCCAAGGTGGCTTCATCCCCTAACCAGCAGTGCACCAGGAGGCATGTTTGCAGAGTGGTGGAAAAAGTAGGCATGGCCTCTGAAGACCTCCCAGTAATCTTGCTATGTGGGACTTATTGAAGGTAACAGGAGGGCTTGTTTGCCCCCAAGGACCCTCTCGAACCAAGGGCACATCATCCCACAACCAGCATTGTGCCAGGAGGGGTGTTTGCAGAGTGGTGGAGAAACGGGCATGGCCTCTGAAGTCCTTTCATAAATTGTCCTCTGTGGGACTTACTGGAGAGAACAGGAGGGCTTGTTGGCCACCAAGGACCCTCTGCATCCAAGGTGGCTTCATCCCCTAACCAGCAGTGCACCAGGAGGCATGTTTGCAGAGTGGTGGAGAAAGGGGGTGTTGCCTCTGAAGACCTTTCAACAATCCCTCTGTGTGGGACTTACTGGAGGTAACAGGATGGCTTGTTGGTCCCCAAGGACCCTTTGCAGCCAAGGAGACTTCATCCCCAACCAACAGAGTGCCAGGAGACGCATTTTTAGAGTGGTGGAGGAATGGGGCGAGGTCTCTGGTGATTTGCCAGTCCTGCATTTTTATAGACTTTTTGGGAATGTAGTATGGAAATATTTGGTGTGGCCCCCTTTTCCCCCCAGGGACCCCCTCTCCCAGGGCTTGCTTTTTTTTAAATGGGGAGGGGGCCACGTGGCCGCCCTCAACAGGTTGATTTCGGACCCAGAGACCACATCCCTGGGGTCTTGTCTTCTTTTTTAAATTACATTTTTAGGATTAAAGTGTTAATGGCCAATCAGACACCCTCCCAGACTGATTTCAGCCTTAGGGCCCTTTTTCCCCAGGGCCCGCCCTTTGTGTTTTATTTTGTAAAAAAATAATAATAATATGGGGAAGGGGCAGGGTGGCTCCCCTCCCTGACCAATTTCTGCCCTGGGGACACCATCCCCCAGTGCCAGACCTCTCTTTTGGGTTCACTGGTACCAACCCAAGGCACCCAGTTGCTTTGATTGGGGACTGCCGGTGAGCCTCTTTTAGGGTTTAGGTTGTGTATAGGCTTTTGTGTGGTAGGGTAGTTTTTAGGGTTTAGGGTAGGTAATGTTTTTTTGGGTTGCCAGGGTAATTTTAGGGTTTAGGGTGGGTATGGGTTTTTGGGTGACAAGGACATGTTAAGGGTTTAGGGTGGGTATGGGTTTTTGGTTGGTGGGGTGATTTTGAGGGTTAGGGTGGGTATGGGTTTTTGGGTGTAAAGGGAAATATTAGGGTTTAGGGTGAGTGCATTTCTGGGTGGCAAGATGTTTTTTAGGAATTGGGGTCGATATGGGTTTTTGAGTGGTAAGGGATTTTTTCAGGTTTAGGGTGGGTGTGGGTTTTTGGGTGGCAGGGGAAATTTTGGGGTTTAGTGTGGGTATGGGTTTTTGGTGGCAAAGGTGATTTTTATGTTTAGGGTGGATATGGGTTTTTGAGTTGTCAGGGATTTTTCAAGGTTGAGGGTGAGTATGGGTTTTTGTGTGGCAAGGAAATTGTTGGGGTTTAGGGTGGGTATGGGTTTTTGTGTGGCTGGAGGATTGTTGGGTTTAGTGTGGTTATGGGTTTTTATGTTGCAAGGGTATTTTTAGGCAATAGGATAGGTATGGGTTTGCAGGGTTATTTTAGGTTTTAGGGTGGGTATGCATGTTTGGGTGGCAAGGCAATGCTTAGGGTTTAGGGTGGGTATGAATTTCTGGGTGGCAAAAAGATTTTTAGGAATTGGGGTCGTAATGAGTTTTTGAGTGGTAAGGGATTTCTTAAGGTTAGGGTGGTGTGGGTTTTTGGGTGACAGGGGAAATTTTAGGGTTTAGTGTGGGTATGGGTTTTTGGTGGCAAAGGTGATTTTTATGTTTAGGGTGGATATGGGTTTTTGAGTTGTAAGGTATTTTTCAAGGTTGAGGGTGGGTATGGGTTTTTGTGTGGCAAGGGAACTGTTTGGATTTAGGGTGGGTATGGGTTTTGTGTGGCTGGAGGATTGTTAGGGTTTTGTGTGGTTTGGGGTTTTTGTGTTGTAAGGGTATTTTTAGGGATTAGGATAGGTATGGTTTTTAGGTTTTAGGGTGGGTATGCGTTTTGGGGTGGCAAGGCAATGCTTAGGGTTTAGGGTGGACATGGGTTTTTGGGTGACAAGGGAAATTTTAGGGTATAGGGTGGGTATGGGTTTTTGGTTGGAAAGAGTTTTTTAGGGGTTAGAGTGGTAGTGGGTTTTTAAGTGGTAAAGATGTTTGCATTTGTGCGTGTCTATGTAAAAATATATATTAACAAACATATATATATTTGGGGCTTATATTTACCTGGTAACTTTTTAACACACATATGCCTTTACCATTCATGCCTTAAGAACGCAAATGTTGTTGTAAAGGCAAATGCATGGTAAAGACTTGCCTGGTAAAGATATGCGTGGTACTGTCACAGTCGTTATGTCCATGTTGGAAAGCCATGCATGGTAATGGCTTGCAGGGTTCCGTCATCCATCCCCTGAGGTGTCTCGCGAGGTCTTAGATCCTTGACTAGAATCAGTTGAGCTCCTCCTGTGGAGATAGGGAGAAATCATCATATTTTGGGCTCTTTACAACCGTGAACGTACCCATTCGCTGCAAAATCTCACTGCCCACAACGACCGCCAATGCAAAGCTGTGGTGAACCTGACTTTTCATGCTACAGCTACCACCAGAGACAACTTTGCTTTTGTAAATAGATATGGGACTTGCCTTGTGTTTCATAATATTAATGTTTGTGTGCTGCATAAATACTTTACAAATTGCCTCTAAGGTAAACCTGACTGATTTTGTGCTGGGCTACTAGAAGGTGAAGTACAGGATAATTTAGTGGCTTTTTGTGGTTCACCCTGACAGTGATTATGGTTGTTGCTTGAGGAGGGCTAGCATTCATTTCAAACAAAAACCCTATTTCCTGCACCTAACCTGATGAACTCTCTGGCAGGTAATGCAACTTTGACATACACCTTTGGCTACATTTGTGAACTATGTGTTGTGCCAGCACTTCTTGAACAACCTAACTATTCCATAGGTCCCTAAATGAGTCTGACGATGCAGGTATCTACCGTACTCTGAAGCATAGAGTCAAGAGAAAGATAGTGATTATCTAGAATTATTTATATATCAATAATATATTTTGTACAACTAGATAATTCCCATTTTTTTACTTTCTCCTTCAATACTCAGAGCTCATTTAGTGTGGTCTCTATTGGATTAAACAAACAGCATTTCACATTATTGACATCTCAGTCTTCACACCAATGTCACATTGTTCTGATTCTTTTGTGTGCTTCTGCTCATTTTATTTGATGGTTCTATTTCAAGAGCACAGTATTTCTCAATTTGGTGAGCGAAATTATTACACATTTCATCACCAGGCTGATGAGCAAAGCATTGGATAACCGGTATCTCTCTAGGTTGCTGAATAGCCTCCATCAGGTCCAGAATATATGACCCATTTCAGATAGTACTATCAGAAGATGTCATGGAGTTCCCTTGTGTCTATAACTGCCCAAAATCACGCACCACTCCAAAACCTCACTCATTTTTTGTGTAGATTGTTACACTAAATTCTACAGCCAAACAACAGTCATGGTAATCAACTCTGCTACTTGTGCTGGACTTGTGTCTGACAACTTCGTAAGCCTGGGCAGAGCTCGCAAAGTTTCACTCCTTGGAATTCTGCGGAGTGCCCGAAAATTCTGAAAGATTCCTCGGAGTTCCTCAAGTGGGCGAAGTTTCCCCATAACCCCCACTCGGGGTTGAAAGTGCCTTGCTATTTATTTCCAGTTCTCTCCATTAAGCAGTAGTGTGTTTTTACTAACTTGCATCAGGCTCTTGGCTATTGTATTAATTGCACGTCTTGAATGAGTGATTCATGTAACAATTTTCTAAAATCATACAGCCTGATTCATGTAGGCAATAGCGCTCGCAAAAGGGCCAGATTCTGAGAATCTGGCCCTTTGCGAGTGCGATTTTTGCATTTGGTATTCATGACACCAAATGCAAAAATCGCTATTTAAGAAGTCGCAAATATGCGAGGAATAGCATTTAAGGAATCTCTATTAGAGATTCCTCAAATGCTATTCATGACACATCCTGAAATTGCGATTTAGCACTTTTGGGGCCGCTATTTACCGAGAGGTCAGACCTGTCGGTAAATAGCAGAAACTCAGAAAAATGCTTTTAAAAGCATTTTTCTAAGTTGCATGTTGCACACACACATGTCCTTTGGACATGTGTGTGCGCAACACCTGTCCAAATGTGCATTTTAGGGGTGCTACAGGGCGTCCTTTGGACACCCCTGGCACCCTTTCAGTCGCTATCTCATTTGCGAGTAGCAAATTGCTACTCGCAAATAAGGGATACTCCCCATTCATTCCTATGGGCCTCTTGGCCCATAGGAATGAATGGGGAGTATTTGCGAGTAGCAAATTGCTACTCGCAAATAAAGAACATGTAGGAATCGCTATTTTATTAGCAATTCCTACATGAATGCCGTTTTGCGTGTCCTCAATAGCGAGTCGCTATGATTCGCTATTAGGGACACGCAAAACGGATTGTACATGAATCAGGCTGATAGACATCTTAGTGAAAATGAAAGGGTAATATGCAGCACTCGGCAACCGTCAACACTTGAGTGGCTCCTCTTCTGCTGCACACTCATGTACCCATTAATTACCATTCCTCGGTGACAGTGCTGGCAGTGGCACTTAACTGCAGGGGTCAATTTAGATTCCCAGAATCGATTACCAACTTTTATAATTGGAGAAACAAGGCAAAGCACAAACTCTATTATTTCACTTGTAGTCTCATCGGCCCTTTCTGAAAGTGGTACCGTAACTGCAAGGGGCTCTTTACATTTTCCACTGTGCCTGCCTCCTGAAATGTAATATTCCTTGTTGTAGGCCAACGTTAGTCTTTCTGTTCTTTTCTAAGGGTCCTTTTTCTTATAGCCTAAATACAGAACCGTAGTGTTTTAAACTTTAATTACTAGGAGTTTTTTCCCAAAAACCTCCTGCTATGTAATTAGAAATAGAATGTATACCATATTCACAGATTTAGGAGCCGATTAGGATCGCGGGCGGAAACGTGTTCGGTCCGCCAAGGAATCGGCCAAGTTACTCCAGACCGCACCGCGGAGAAACCTCTGTTGCAATTAGGATACGAATGGGACGAAAGTACGACCGCAGCGGACGGACCTCATCAAACACCGTCCGCGGCGAATGGAGTACACCTGAGACCGCCGCACGCGGACGGAACCGATGAAACACCGCCCGCCGCGGACGCACTTGACCGCGGGAATAGCCACATCTACCGCAATACCTGCAAAGGCTCCGTGTCCGCGATTAGGATAACGCCGCCTGTACCCCGGTACGCACCGCAATCCACGGCCGCAGCGGAAACAATGCAACGAGAAACGGTGCATCTCAGCGGAAGGCCAACACGAACAACATCCCTACCGTCAAACCAATGACAAAAAGTGTCGCAGAAGGAAATAGCAAACACATGAAACAGGACTACCACCCACCTGAAACACCAACACCAATCACAAGCCACAATGACACCCCCCCATGTACCTACCAATGCACACTAGTCAACACACCCACCTAGCACCTGACTGCCAACAACCATTGGGACACAACCACGACACACACTATAAAATGACTCCTACCCACTACCACAATCCTTTACATCACAGTATAGCTGCTAGCAAGAGGCCCAAGACGACCGACAGCACACACCAATTGAAGACATACAACCACCACCCAAACACACCCACCACACTAACACCCACCACACCATTCCTAAACACCACACTCCTGCACCTCACAACTCACTCAACCCACACCCTGAGCACCACACACCATGGCACCCAAGAAAAACCCAAAATTCACGGAGACTGAGTTGAAGGTAATGGTAGATGAAATCATCCGTGTTGAACCCCACATATTCGGGGCACTAGTCCAGCAGACCACCGTGGCTCACAAAAATCACATGTGAGACAGGATCGTAAGTAGGGTGAATGCGTCAGGGACCGTGCCAAGGACAAAGCACGAGATACAGAGGCGGTGGCATGACCTGAAAACACGTGTCAAAGGGATCCGTGCAAAAAACCATCCACGAGCACAGCACACTTGCGGCGGCACACCCCCGGAGCCCATACTCTACACTGATTGGGAGGAAAAGGTGTTGGGCATACTGCACCCAGAGAGCCTGGAAGGAATTGAGGACGGAGAAGAGGCTGGTAAGTACAAACCAAGCACCACCAGCACAACGACATGGTCTGCCTCACACAACTCTGAAGACACATCTCCCAGGCCCCAACCCATGCATGTGGTCCACATACTCACCAAAATGTAAACGACTCCCAACAGGCCCCCATGTCCACAGGAAGGGTGGTGGTGGGTGGGGTGTGTGAGAGGTCACTACTACAACTCCGAACAGGCCCCCATGTCCACAGGGAGGGCGGTGGTGGTGGGTGGGAGGACACTACTACAACTCCCAACAGGCCCCCATGTCCACAGGGAGGGCAGTGGTGGTGGGTGGAAGGTCACTACTACAACTCCCAACAGGCCCCCATGTCCACAGGGAGGGCGGTGGTGGTGGGTGGGAGGTCACTACTACAACTCCAAACAGGCCCCCATGTCCACAGGGAGGGCGGTGGTGGTGGGTGGGGTGTGTGAGAGGTCACTACTACAACTCCCAACAGGCCCCCATGTCCACAGGGAGGGTGGTGGTGGTGGGTGGGGTGTGTAAGAGGTCACTACTACAACTCCCAACAGGCCCCCATGTCCACAGGGAGGGCGGTGGTGGTGGGTGGGAGGTCACTACTACAACTCATAGCAGGCCCGAGGGTGGTGGTGGTGGGTGGGGAGTGTGAGAGGTCACTATTACAACTCCCAACAGGCCCCCATGTCCACAGGGAGGGCGGTGGTGGTGGGTGGGGTGTGTGAGAGGTCACTACTACAACTCCCAACAGGCCCCCATGTCCACAGGGAGGGCGGAGGTGGTGGGTGGGAGGTCACTACTACAACTCCCAAAAGGCCCCCATGTCCACAGGGAGGGCGGTGGTGGTGGGCGGGAGGTCACTACTACAACTCCCAACAGGCCCCCATGTCCACAGGGAGGGCAGTGGTGGTGTGTGGGGTGTGTGGGAGGTCACTACTACAACTCCCAACAGGCCCCCATGTCCACAGGGAGGGCAGTGGTGGTGGGCGGGGTGTGTGAGAGGTCACTACTACAACTCCCAACAGGCCCCCATGTCCACAGGGAGGGTGGTGGTGGTGGGTGGGAGGTCACTACTACAACTCCCAACAGGCCCCCATGTCCACAGGGAGGGCGGTGGTGGTGGGTGGGAGGACACTACTACAACTCCCAACAGGCCCCCATGTCCAGAGGGAGGGCAGTGGTGGTGGGTGGGAGGACACTACTACAACTCCCAACAGGCCACCATGTTCACAGGAAGGGCGGTGGTGGTGGGTGGGAAGACACTACTACAACTCCCAACAGGCCCCCATGTCCACAGGGAGGGCGGTGGTGGTGGGTGGGAGGACACTACTACAACTCCCAACAGGCCCCCATGTCCACAGGGAGGGCGGTGGTGTTGGTGTGTGTCGAGAGGTGGGTGGGGTGTGTGCGACAGGACAGTGAAATGTTATCAGTGCGAAATAAACATGTAATGTCCACAGAACTGATCTGCACAATCTTGTCCCTCAGGTGATCGCAATCTGACTGGTGAAACCAGCAACCGGCCGCAAGACTCGCCTCACACACTTCCAGGACGCTCTGGGGACGATGCCACAGCCAGCTCCGGTGCGGAGGATGGAGACGGCCCAAGCAGTCAGCCAGGGCCATCTGGCTCACAGGAAATCCCAGGCCCGAGAACCGTCGCCTGTGTAACTCCTGCAACACCGGCCACAGTGAGCTGCAGAGCCACCACCACCACCACCTCCACCACCACCAGTACCACCACTCCTGTCTGTGCCACCCTGCCTAACCCACCGCGCGACGCAGGGCCATCGACATCACAGCCAACCAGGGAGAGTGGGCGTGACAGGAGTGTGCCGAGGCCACATCTGCCAAGCAGGAGTTCGACACACCGTCGGGCTGGTGAAGGACACCCACCCCATCTGGTTGCTGAGTCGCTGGAAGCCCTAGCCAGGGTCCAAACTTCCTACGAGCGTGGCCAGGAACAGGCAGATCATGCCCACCTGGACTCGGTGGACAACACGAACATGTTGCGGGCCATTGACAGCCGCCTTGCCCAAATAGTGGAGATCATGGGCCAGCAGACAACAATGTGGAGGGAATGGATAGCCCGCAACACCCCCACACCCCCTCAACCAAGTGTCCAGACGCCATGGGCAGCAACACCACCGCCACCGCCACCTGTGCCCCTGGCGACGGATGTGGCCCCTGAGCAACCTGCCCCACAAGCTGACTCCGTTCCGGCTCCAAGACGGAGGGGCCGTCCGAGGCTGGAAGTGGGCGATAGCAGTGGGGATGCTCCGCCCACACGCTCCAAGAGGGGCCCACAATGACTCTGAAACTGCCTGAGCCAGCCATTCACCCTGCCAACTATCCTGTCCCACATAGCCAATCATTGGCACAGGTCTGCTGGACTAGCCGGACATCATCCAATGTGGTGTCAGCACGGACATTTAATCTGCCTTTACCTTCAACTCACACTCCCACACCCCACACTTACCTGTAAATATTCACCAGCACCAATGCACAACCTGTAAATAAATAGCACTTACACACTCAATGATGTGTTGCCTCCATGTTTATTCACATGATTGTCTCCGAAACAGACGTTACCAGGTGCATGGATCCAAGTCGTACATAATCATGCCGCTGTGGGAGTGACCTAGGATACATCAGAGACAGCAAATACACGTCAGCAAACTGAATCACACCCATCACAACACACTGCAGTGCAACATTACACAAACCACACTCATCACTAAATAATTGGATGAGAGGACACACATCATGTAGACGTGCATGTGTACAGAAATAAACACACACACATGCAAACATCACATAGCACAACACCCAGCTGATGCACACCACATCCACACAACACCAGCAAACATACATAAGGCATTGTCACCCGGCACAAGAGGTAGTCACTCACATTCAAGGGAAGTAGCGATCAATGAGCTGGCGCCTCTGGTCCATACCTTCCTCCTCACCACTATCCTCATCAGTCGACATGGGTGGGATGGGAGGCCGAGGAACTTGTTGGTCTTCAGGGTCCAAGAGCAGTTCAATGTTATTGCGCAAGGCCAGGTTGTGGAGCATGCAGCAGGCAATCACGATCCTGCATACTTTGCCTGGTGAGTAAGGCAGGGCCCCTCCGGTCTTATTCAGGCACTGAAACCTAGACTTCAGCAGTCCAAAGGTACGTTCAACCACTCTACGTGTCCTTCCATGGGCATCATTGTATCGCATTTCACCCGCTGTAGTTGGATTACGTATGGGACTCAGCAGCCAAGGCCTGTTTGGGTACGCCGAGTCGCCTATGTAGGGGGATGAGAGACAGAAATATCACAACCAGAATTGGTGGGTACCCTATGCCACACAGATATCACAACTGTCCCCACAGCATACTCACCAACAAGCCACGCACATTCTGGACGCAGATTTGCCATCAGTTGGGGGACAATGCTGCTCCGCATGATGTGGGAGTCATGTGCAGAGCCTGGAAATCTTGCACACACATGGGATATGATGCTGTCGGCCAGGCACACCACCTGCACTTTGAGGGAATGGAAGTGCTTCCGATTCCTATACACCTGCTCACGTGCCCGTGGTGGAATTAGAGCGATATGTGTGCCATCAATGGAACCCACTACGTGTGGTATCTGGCCCAGTGCGTAGAAGTCTGCTTTGACAGCTGCCAACTCTGCCGCCCGTGGAAAATGGATGTAGTCATCCTTGTCCAGCATCATGGCTTTTAGAACATTCCGAAGTACCATGCTGAACATGGACTGTGACATCCCCCCGGCATGTCCAACTGTGTGTACTGAAAGGTGCCAGTTGCAAAGAAGTGTAGTGCCGCCATCACCTTTGCTGTTGGTGTAATGGATCCTGGATAGGTTCTTCGTGGCTGCAGATGAGGAGACAATTGGTCTACAAGCTCCATCAGTCCACGTCGATCCAGCCGGAATTTCCTGATCACCTCCTCGTCAACCATATCCTCCAGCACAGTGTATGGGCTATGGACATTTGGAGCCCTCCTGTGTGGGAGTACATGAAATGGAAGTCAATTCACAAACAACACATGGCATAGCAACTCAATCACATGTCATCCAACTCTACCAACTTGAAAATTGTTGCAGTCAATTGTCATATGTGTGACATCTCTGATTGTCACAACAACACGGAGTGCCATATGAACAATGTGGAGCCACTAACAACATGATGTGTGTCAACATGTGCAATGAAACTTAGTCTAATGCCAACATGACTGCCAACAAGACATGTGTCATGACCCACATGTGTAGAAGCATCATAACAGACACACATGCACGTGAAAGCACACAAACGACAATGATACACACACACCATGTCATCATGCACCAATGACAACACCAAAAATGGTGAGTATACGGACATTACATGCATGGTGACACTACAGGCTACACACATACACGGAATGCATGTGTACCCCCACCATTGTTATTACTACACATTAACCACACACTGACAACAGATGCACAATGTGGGTAGACAGCCGTGATGTACTGTTTAGATGTGACGAAGTATAAACGTCTGCATGGAAATACCCAACGTCAACACGGCGACATGCACATGTGCTGCACATTGTGTGCACACCGATAGGCATAGTATGAACACACATGAAATAGAGCATGACATATGAAGGACCGCTATCACGCTCACAACCCTCATGACGCAACTGCAGACTACACACCATGGTGCAACGTCTGAAAATATACAATCATCGGCGCCGCCATGGCGGTGCACTGCTTCTGCTATTTTCGAATGGGCATACGCGGGCCGCGTTCCCTCTTCCCATTGTCTGCATGTGCACGGGCCGTCACGGTCAGACATCGGCAACCGCATGTGCAAGCTTCCGGGACGGATGCTCCTTTTGCAAC
This sequence comes from Lissotriton vulgaris, assembly GCF_964263255.1. NCBI lineage: Eukaryota > Metazoa > Chordata > Amphibia > Caudata > Salamandridae > Lissotriton > Lissotriton vulgaris. The sequence goes on from NC_141687.1 coordinate 1,185,711,478, forward strand.
AATGTTCAATCACTGGCGCCACCATGGCGGTGTACGTATTCCGCGGGGGAGGTGCAGTCGAACACATCCTTCAGATGATGTCAATGGACATGGCAGTTCATGACCCCCCTTACAGTCACATTGCATCATCCACCGTACACCGGCTGGCCAAGCCCGGTCCAGGACCGCGGTGCCAAGCATGTCACCCACCAACGGGTGTTAACTCGCCTGGCACGGCGGTGGTTGCCATGGCCGGCACATTGGTCCTGGACCGGGCCTGGCACGGCGGTCCAGGACCGGCGGCTGTGGACGGGGCTGTGCAGGCCGTGGGTGACATGCTTGGCACCGCGGTCCTGGACCGGGCCTGGCACGGCGGTCCAGGACCGGCGGTTGTGGACGGGGCTGTGCAGGCCGTGGGTGACATGCTTGGCACCGCGGTCCTGGAACAGGTCTGGCACGGCCGTCCAGGACCGGCAGTTGTGGACGGGGCTGTGCAGGCCGTGGGTGACATGCTTGGCACCGCGGTCCTGGACCGGGCCTGGCACGGCGGTCCAGGACCGGGGGTAGTGGACGGGGCCTGGCACGGTGGTTCTGGGCCGGGCTTGGCCGGCCGGTGTACGGTGGATGATGCAATGTGACTGTAAGGGGGGTCATGAACTGCCATGTCCATTGACATCATCTGAAGGATGTGTTGGACTGCACCTCCCCCGCGGAATACGTGATTGAACATTGTTGCAAAAGAAGCATCCGTCCCGGAAGCTTGCACATGCGGTTGCCGACGTGTGACCGTGACGGCCCGTGCACATGCAACCAATGGGAAGGGGGAACGCGGACTGCGTATGCCCAATCGAAAGTAGCGGAAGCAGTGCACCGCAACACCAGGGCCAGTTATTGGCCCTTTTACAAACACGCATCCAGGGGTGACCAAATGCTGCCAACGTATGCCACTGACATGGGCACAGGCCCCTATATATGTGTGATTACCAGAAGCACAAATTCTACGCTGTGAACCAGTGCTGCCTGTCACCATCACCTCGACCTCCTGCTGCTGAGCTGACCAGCGACTGCTGCCTGTGACCATCTCCTTGACCTCCTGCTGCTGAGCTGACCACCGACTGCTGCCTGTGACCATCTCCTCGACCTCCTGCTGCTGAGCTGACCACCGACTGCTGCCTGTGACCATCTCCTCGACCTTCTGCTGCTGAGCTGACCACCGACTGCTGCCTGTGACCATCTCCTCGACCTTCTGCTGCTGAGCTGACAACCGACTGCTGCCTGTGACCATCTCCTCGTCCTCCCGCTGCTGAGCTGACCACCGACTGCTGCTGTAGTGCCACAGTCTAGGACCTTGCCATGCAGAGAGTGCGAGAGATGCGGTCCCGTCCCTTTACCACCGCGGAACTAGATGTTCTCGTGAGCGGTGTGCACAGCCACTACGAACAGCTGTACGGTGCACCCGGACAGGTGGTAAGTGCAGTGGTGTACATGTCGTTGGCCCTGAGGTGGTCAGTGGCTCCTGTCTTATGTCGGGCTGCCAGTGTGCTGTGGGACCTTAACATGTGTTGTGCTGGGCATGGCTGGATGTAGATACGTCTATCTATGTAGTATGTGCATGTCATACTGTCCACTAACGTTATCCTCTTGTCTCCCATCATGGTAGGTGAAGCTGCACCTTCGCAAGGCCGTGTGGAGGAGCATAGCACGTGATGTACGGGCAGTGGGGGTGTGCAATAGACGACACACACACTGCCACAAATGCTGGGACGACATTTCCAGGCTGAGCAAGAATGTAGCGGAGATGACACTGGGGATGATTCCAAGGACGCCACGTCTGGCCCGACGCTCCATGACCCCTCTCATGCACCGTATCATTGCTGTGACGCATCCTGACCTGTCCGACCGGCTGAGTGTGGATCAACAGCAAACTAGCGGTAAGCAGACTGTCTGTGTATGTTGCATGGGAGTGCAATGCATGTATTGGTGCTCAGACACTGTAGTGACTTCCGTGGTGTGTATGTATCGCAGCAATGGCATGTTGGTGCCATTGGCGGAGTGTAATTTGACATCCAGGTCCGGCATGTTGACACGCCACTTGCTTAGTAGTGGAGTGTTGAACCACATGCCGTAGAGGTCGGTGGCCCCATGGGATGACATGTGTGCATAACTACATGCTCCTGCTCTGTCCGCATGCTGTGCGTGTTTCACGGCCATTACCGGTAAAATCATGTAAGGATGACTGGTAGGGGTGGGCCGTGTGCAGGATGATGGATAGATGTGCTATGTCACCAATGGAATTAGGGATTTCATGTCCTTCTGAACGTGAGTGTGGCCATGACTTACTCCTCTTTTCTGTGCATTTCAGCTTTGGCAGAGGGCGCTCAGCCACAGACGGCGGAGATAAGTGGTGGCAATGCATCCGGATCTGACTACACGCACACGCAGACTGACACAGAAGAGGGCAGCCCCGGAGAGGGGGACAGGACCGTCCCTGACGACTCGCATGTCAAGACACCATCGTCCTCATCTTCCGACAGTGTTGGTGAGTCAGCACTGTTGTCACAGACTGGGAGTGGGCAATCAACACCTTCGGTCGGGACACAGCACACAGGGCCCACACTGCCGCCACCTGTACCAAGTACTGCTCGTGCACGCAGAAGTAGGGGGAGCAGAGTGGCCTTCGGTGCAGGCACCGCTGCCCCTGCCCCGGTGATCCAAAATGCACTTTGTGCTGAGGCTGTTGATCTGCTGAGACAGCTGTGTGTGGGTCAGACCAATATGATCAATGCTTTCCAAGACCACGATAGGAAGTTGGGGCAGGTGGTGGCATTCATGGAAGGGATGCATGGCGATGTTGCTGGTCTACACAGGACAGTTCAGTCATTGGCAAGTAGTGTGTCGTCTGCCATTGTACAGTCGCATGGACAGGGTGCTACTTCTGTTCCCACATCTACACCACTGGATGTCTCAGGGGGGAGTGAATATTCGGACCAGGACTCTAATACAGGTTATTACACTAGAAGCAGCCACAGACAGCACGTCAGGGCACGGAGGGCACAGACACCATCCCCTACGTCAGCAAAATCTGTTCACAAAGACAATGTCACATACACTGGAGTTCACACACAGGATCCACAAGTGGTGGTCGGGGAAATGCATTCACATGCTACCCAGGCATCCAACACTAAAGGTACTCCCAAGGCAAGTGATACTCACAAGTCCATGGACACTCCCTTGGACAAGGTCAGTCCAAACACGAAGACACCTCTGAAGAGCAGGGACACTCCCAAGGACAGGGACAGTACTAAGGAAGGGGCCAATCCCAAGGCAGGGGCAAGGACAGTCCAAAGACAAAGGCACAGCAAAAGAGCAGGGACACTCCCAAGGACAGGGACACTACTAAGGAAGGGGCCACTCCCAAGGGCAGGGACAAGGACAGTCCAAAGACAAAGGCACAGCAAAAGAGCAGAGACACTCCCAAGGACAGGGACACTACTAAGGAAGGGGCCACTCCCAAGGGCAGGGACAGTACTAAGGAAGGGGCCACTCCCAAGGGCAGGGACGGCACTAAGGAAGGGGCCACTCCCAAGGGCAGGGACAAGGACAGTCCTAAGACAAAGGCACAGCAAAAGAGCAGGGACACTCCCAAGGACAGGGACACTAGTAAGGTAGGGGCCACTCCCAAGGGCAGGGACAGTGCTAAGGAAGGGGCCATTCCCAAGGACAGGGACACACACAGGGAGAAGCTGTGTTCTGGAGACAGGTACACTACAGACGACAAGTCTGCTGCCAAGAACAGGGCACCGTCCAGGGAACAGGGAAAGTACAGAGACAACACTCCTCCTACGGACAAGGCACATCCAGGGGACAAGGCTTCTCACATGGACACTGGCGCAATCAAGGACAGGCATACATCACCCCTGGCTGCACTGAGGCTGATGTTGTTGATGGAACGGAAAGCAGATGTCTCCGCGGCGGAGTACCCCCATACCTCCACTCCCATCCTGGCCCGTCAAAAGCTGAGGAAGGAGTCACCTGTTGATGCATCCCCCATTACACATGATGCTGAGACCAGGCGGCAGGCACACAGCAAACCACATGCAGGGTCCAGCACGTCCCCAGAGAGCAGAGCCCCAGCAGCAGATGCTCCACCTTTGGTGGGTGATGTTTCATTGGAGTCTGCTCCACTTGCCAGTCCTGTCATGTCCAGGGTGCCCTCGCATATCCCAAAGAAACGTAGACACACACCATTGACACATGACCACACCGATGTGGCTCAAGTCCAGCTATCCCCAGCTCCCCGAGCCACCCTGCCACCTGGCCCATACAGCCCTGTGGCTCATCAATCCGGTGTTCTCAGTGGCGCATCAGAGGTTCATTCTCAGTTGTCAGATAGTGGCACAGTGTCTGTTGTCTGCTGTCATGCATCATGTTGTGGCACTGTCTCAGTTGTGCTCTCTCCTGTTTCTGGTGCTGGCAGTGTGTCTTGGTCTATGGCACATGTGTCAGTCACTAGAGCTGTGGCTGTGTGTCACACTCCTGGTTCTGGTGCTGGCAGTCTGTCTGGGTCGATGGCTCATGTGTCAGTCACTAGAGCTGTGGCTGTGTCGCACACTCCTATGTCTGGTGCTGGCAGTGTGTCTGGGTCTATGGCTCATGTGTCAGTCACTACATCTGTGGCTGTGTGTCACACTCCCGGTTCTGGTGCTGGTAGTGTGTCTGGGTCTGCGACTCATGTGTCAGTCACTAGAGCTGTGGCTGTGTCTCACACTCCAGTTTCTGGTGCTACCAGTGTCTCAGGGGCAGGTACTTCAGGCAGTGCTCCGTGATGTGCGGTGTGTTTACCTTCACTCACATCTATTTGGAGTTGGTGTGTATAGTGTCCATGTAAAAGACTTTGGGTTTGTTCACTTAGCGATTCTTCCTGACCGGACATCAGTTGCGGGAATTCCTTGTTGGAGATCATCAGAGGCTGCGCCAGCAACTCGCCGGACCCGCTTCGCGGGTCCCGCAGCGCGGCTGTGACAGAGGGAGCCGCTGCTGTTTAAGGGGCTGCTGCTTTCCGACCGGCAGGGCTGCGAGCACCAGGCAGGGACTCCGTGGACCAGGAGTCCCTGCGCGCCCTATTACCATCAGCTGGGCTGCTCTCCCTGCCGGCCACGCCCACCCGCCAATCACGTCCCTTGTTATATCAGAACGTCGTGTACCCGCTGCGCGGGAGCGCGCCGGGAGAAGCCCGGGACAAGGGCGGGGCCGTCTGTGGCCGTCCGTGGTCGGACAAGGTTGGGTTGGGCCTGAACCCCTGGCAAAATCGTTTCCCATGCAATAGCTTCTTTACCCTTATTGTCCGGGACTAAAAGGTACTTTGTCATAGTCTGTCTTTGAAAGGGAGGGTGTTATATCGCACTTTAAGCGTAGAAGGTTAAATAAGTTGGAAACCAATATGCCTCTGAGATCAGGGAAAGAACGTTTAGTCCAGTTACAAACATCAAAAGGAGTTGTTTCTGGCCCGCTGGATGCTTTTATCACTAGAGCCACAGGGATTTTGGTGAAAGAAATAGAAATGGTGGAAAAAAGGTTATCCCTAGATTGGGTTTCTGGTAAGCGCTCTTCGATGGGTGGCTTGGCACTAGCAAAAAGTCCTGTTCCTCATGCAGCATCTAACTGCATTTATTCTATGAAGACTGAGGCAATAGTCCATGTGGATGGAGAGGGGGTGGCCCTACTTACATCTCCAGACAACAATGTCTCGAAATTAAATGTCAGCCAGCCAAGGGAGGGGGATGAAAGCCAGAATAATGGGGACAAAGAACATAATTTGGATAACTCTTCCCAATTTATTGATTCCACTTCATCTAACCCGCCTGAGGTTGATCTTACGAGGCCGAGATTAATATCTCGTAAGAGAAAGCACATTTTGAGTCCCCAGGGGGCAAAAGACCTAAAACAGCCTAAATTGAATGACACTCGAAGTCTTTTTCTACCAGTCCCAAAACCACCCATGGGTTTTCCTAATGTGTATTGTCCCTCTTTCACTCCCTTGGGGTCATCTAATCCTTGTCCAACATGCCTCAATAGTGATGACATTCATTTGGTCAAAAGTGAGGCCATGTTAAAGACTATTCTGCTTCCTGTTCTGGAGCGAACAAGGTTGATGACCTCCAAAATTGATGCTCTGGAAACTGTAGTTAACACAAATCTGGGCATATTGCAAAAATTATCCACCCCTAGTTCTGCTGTAGGGGCCCGTAATCTGACACTATGTAAAACTAAACCAACTAGTAATCCCCCAGCTAATCAAGTAACCAAGTCTGCACCAACAGGGGTAGCTATTAATAAACTTATAGCAGGGGCAAGGCCAATTGACACATCTAGCACCGTAAGTGGAGGCCCCCTGACACACGCTCCCAGGAAAAAAGACTTACCCAAACCCAACTGAGATAAAGTGAAACCATCTACGTCAGATGGCAGGACAAAACCATCTAATAGTACTCCAGCTCAGACACCTAGTAGGCAAAAAATTAACCAACAGCCTACCAGGACGCCGTTTGTGGGCAAACAAAGGATGCGCTTACTCCCCGAGTAAACATACCCCCGGAGGCGACCCAATACACTATAGTTTTAACTGGTGTTGCTCCCCTAAGAGATGGTATTAAGGAGACACACGGGGAACTGCGTAATAAGGCGATTTTTTGGCTAAATAAGAACCGTCCCTTACCACCATCATCCCCAACAGAAATTCTCTATGTAAGGAGAGTAGATTGGGTGGGCCATGGTACCAAAGATCTGGAAGGGGACTGCATCTAAATCTCATTTAAAGATCCCTGGGTGGTTGATTTCATACGACGGAAAGCCAGATATGCTCGCCAGGGTGATGTACAATCCTTGGATCTTGCGTATTTTTATCCACATAGACATAGCAACTATCCTCTAGGCCCAACTCAGTTGAGAGTAAGAGATGGGAGGTATAACGGGCTAAGAACACCTCATTCACAGCAGTACCCCTCACTATTTAACCACTTTGGGCCCCTGTCTGACCTGGAGCAGATAGACTGACTGTATACATCAAGAATGAGGAACAACCCTATTGCTGCTAGTGGGAATGAGGCACATACACCACATCAAGCCCCAATGGCATTTGAATCTAGCGATCAGTTTATACCTGACGCAGTGGAAAAAACAGTGGTTAGGGTAGAGGGGGAAAGTCTGCAGAAAAGTGACATAGAAGAAATTGGGGAGAGAAACAAGCCTACAAGGACTATACTAATGAATCCCCTGCCCCCCGTTAATCTTGGAAACAATACAACAGAACCCACACCAGTAACCTTTATTATAGTGTCCTGGAATGTTGCGGGAGTGAAGGCTCGCATGGACTCTGAGGACTGGCTTGAGTTTGTCGATAAATATGATGTTGTGGCATTACAAGAGACCTGGGCACCTGAACCAATTCATAAGACAGGCTTTATAACCTTTTTTAAACCCGCAATCAAGAGTAGTAAAGGGCGAGCATCAGGGGGACTGATAACGTGGGTAAAACAGGCATCGGAATATAACATCACTGAACTTTATGAGGATAATCCTGACCCACTGGCCATTAAATTGAGCAAGGGAGGTGGACAGGATATGATCATTATTAACATTTATTCTCGTGGCCTCCCAGGTGGTCGGTGCCCTCCCATTGTGGATGTCCTGGACAGACATTTAGCTGGATTGAGCAAAGACACCCTAATCCTTCTAGCTGGTGATTTGAACTGTACAATTGAGCCGCTCTATGCCGCAGGGGATAGTTGGGGGTCCGCAGAGGATGCAACATGGAACATACCGAACTTACTGACTAGTAAAACTGTCAAAGCAACGGAGGCTGCCTTTACCTGTACTGCACTATGCCTCACCTGGGGGTTAAGGGCAGTAAATGGACGCTCTCTCTCAGATCTTGGTGCCAACTTCACTTTTGATAATGGTCTGAGGAAGAGTCGTATAGACTACTTCCTTTTGAAAATGGAATTCTGGTCACTGATGGTCGATATGGAAGTTGTCCCTCGCCCAGAAAGCGACCACAATCCCCTGTCATTGAAACTAAGGTTGCATGGATTGGAAAGACAGGAAGATCCAGTTCCCCCAGGGCCAGGGGTTGTAATCTTGTCTAATGATCACAGGAGGCTGAAATGGTCAAACTGATCAGGAGACGAGACCCTACAGACTAATATTGAGAATGTGATTGTGAACGCATTAAACGAAATGATGTTAGAGGATACTGGGAGAGGCACCCTAGAACCTAACACCATTATGGACCTGCATGTACGCTGTTTTGACCAGCTCAGGTTTTTTCTCTCCAAACCATGCTCAAAGGGTACAGTACGACCACACGGTATTCGGGCAAAGTGGTATAATAAAAAATGTAGGGAGGCTCATAGTAATCTTGTTAACACTGTTAAATCCAGAAACATGTGTGCTGTAAAGGAGGCTAGGGCACGGTACAAAAGAGCACAGTGGGAAGCTAAAAGGGAATGGGAGGATGGCTATTGGGCCGATCTCCTGGATGCTTCCAAGATGAACAACCAGACTAAATTCTGGGATATACTAAAATGGGGGAAGGATGCTGATTCCCGTACCCCAACCAATCATGTGTCCCCGGAAGATTGGATAAAACACTATTGGACCCAATTTAGTATGGTGGGCACTGAACCCCCCCCTATGTTGGATAAGTTGTACATAATGCCCACATGTGGAGAAAAATTGACCTTTACTAACATTGAGGCGGAGTCTGCCCTCGGTTTGACTCAGCGGGGGAAGCACCGGGGTTGGATCTAATACCTGCAGATTTGTTCAAAGCAAATACCGACCTCTGGGTGCCATATATAACCCACATAGCCAATGCGATAGCAAAAGGTGCAAGCATCCCCAAATCATGGAAGGGGGCTGAGATCCTTCCAATATACAAAAAAGGAGACAGGTCAAATCCGGGCAATTATCGCCCGATTAGTTTAATCGACTGCCTCCAAAAGGTCATTGCTCGAATGATCTTGGCTAGAGTACAAGGGTGGATGGAATCAGAAAATATATTGTCACCTATGCAGGCAGGCTTTAGATCGGGGACGAGCACTATTGACCAGGTGTTCCGATTCTGTTTGATTTTCTGGAAGGTGGTCTTGCTCGGCGGTGGTACTATCTACGCCGCATTTATAGACCTGAAGTCAGCCTTCGATTTAGTGCCTAGGGGCAAACTGTGGCAGGTATTGAGGGACCTTGGGTTACCAGGAGAACTACTCGAGTAAATCATTAAAATGCATGAAGACAACTATGCGAGGGTGAGGTGGAGAGGCCAAGGACAACACACAGATTCTTTCCCGGTCACTCGTGGAGTTCGTCAGGGGTGTGTCCTTGCGCCCACACTTTTCCTGCTCTTCATTGGCCAGGTAGTTACATTTTTCTCAGCTACCCATACCGACGCCCCATCGTTGGCAGGGACAAGATTCCCTATGCTTATCTTTGCTGACAACACTCTACTCCTATCCAAGACACGGAAAGGCTTACAGCGGGCTTTGAACTGTTTTGAGGAGTTTTGTGTGAAAAACGATCTCCAGGTAAACGTGGGGAAAACCAAGTTCATGGTTCTAACTAGGAATAACTTTGTCCGTAGTAATGTAATAATGAGTGGGGTCAACTTGGAACAAGTTGAAACCATGACTTATTTAGGGGTCACTTTGGACCGCCGTTTGCTATGGAAAGAGCAAATTGCTGCTCAACAGCTAAAATTTGCCCAACTCACCGGCTGTCTTTTGCGTGAGCAGAAGAGATCCATAACAAAACGGGTTATCCCTGCTATGAAAATTTATGACACCAAAATAAAAACTTTATGGCGCTGACCTGTGGGGATTCATGGACCTTTCAAGCCTCTACAAAACTCAGTGTAAATTCCTTCGTAACTTGGTAGGGTTACCTCAATCCTCTCCATCGATACCTCTCTGCCAAGATATGGGATGCTTTCCAATTAATGATATGGCATAATTTAGAGTAGTGACTCTCTGGAGGCGTTTGTGGACCTCCCCGGATCTTACTCTTTTTGCAAAGGAGTTAGCAGAAGTGAGGTCGATGGGGGGATCTGAAAGAATCCCATGGCTTCGCTCTGTAAAAAAGAGCTTGCAAGATATGGGACTAGAACACCTGTGGGCTTCCCCTGGTTCCAACACCTTTCCATCAAAAAAGGAATTCAAAGAATTATATTGAGCCTCGGTTCGCCAATCTTTGGTAACTGCTTCCAGTTCTGGTAGTCTTACGGGAAGATTCCTAAGCTTCAAGCTGGACCCCTCCCGTGAGACTTACTGGGATATCATCACCAGACCACTGGATAAGAAACTTTATCATCAGTTTCGAGTAGGTGCCCTACCGCTGAATTCATTTACATCATCTTGGGTTAAAGGAACAACAAGTTCCTGTTGTTGGTGCCCAGGCCAAAAGGAAACCGAGGGTCATCTCCTGTTTGCCTGCCCGCTGTATTCAGAACCACGCACTAAATGGATAAAACCCCTGTTTCAGCGTCTCTCATGTAGAAGGTCTTCTGAGGCGATCTGGGTTCTAAAAACTAATACCTCTGAAGTTTTTGTGGTATGCCTGGCTACATTTTTAGGCTGGGCGTGGGCAATAAGGGCCAGAAGGAACTCACATTAGCCGTACTGTGTATGACCTTATTAATTCTGTAAATTGAAATTTGCATATTTTAGTTTTTTTTAAGACCAGGTTCATTTCTGTCTTTGAAATTTTTGAATGTTTAATAATCATCTTTAGCTGTGATTCTAGTGTAATCGAAATGCAATACAACAATATGGTTATTGTTTTTCTAATCAATTGTTTAGCGGTTAAAATGTCTTAAAATGTTTTTAAACTCTGTCTTTTATGATTTTATTATCGAAATAAAGACTTTAAAACCTGAAAACCTGAAACCTGAAAAGACTTTGGCATTGTCCTTGTCCTTGTGAGGGGTACCTTGCACCACGTACTTGTGCGGCCTCTTATGTACCTGTTCAGTGCAATGGACTGTTGATGCACTTAGCCCCTCTCATGTGCTGCCTCTGATGTACCTGTTCAGTGCAATGGACTATTGATGCACTTAGCCCCTCTCATGTGCTGCCTTTGATGTCCCTGCTCTGTTACGAACACTGCCCTGTTGCTGTTCTGATACTGCTGTCTGACCTCATGTGCTGCCTCTGATATCCCTGCTCTGTTGGCCACAATGCCCTGTTGCTGTTCTGATACTGCTGTCTGACCTCATGTGCTGCCTCTGATGTACCTGTTCAGTGCAATGGACTGTTGATACACTTAGCCCCTCTCATGTGCTGCCTCTGATGTCCCTGCTCTGTTACGAACACTGCCCTGTTGCTTTTCTGATACTGCTGTCTGACCTCATGTGCTGCCTCTGATGTACCTGCTCTGTTGGCCACAATGCCCTGCTGCTGTTCTGATACTGCTGTCTGACCTCATGTGCTGCCTCTGATGTCCCTGCTCTGTTGGCCACAATACCCTGTTGCTGTTCTGATACTGCTGTCTGACCTCATGTGCTGCCTCTGATGTCCCTGCTCTGTTGGCCACAATGCCCTGTTGATGTTCTGATACTGCTGTCTGACCTCATGTGCTGCCTCTGATATACCTGCTGTGGTGCCCACAATGCCCATGCTCAAGCATACACTGTGATTGTACCCCGATTATGTGTAATAAAGCAAGTCAATCATGTGTTGTGGTTTGTCGTAGTCATTCCTGCTTGTGTGCTACAGTTGCATATTTGTATTTGCTTCAAATCATTTGTTTCTGACACATGACACTCCCCCTCCCAACGTCACGAGCCTTGCAGGTACTCCCCTCCAGACAGTGAATGGTTAGTAGCGTACCTGCGTCGTTGTCGATAGTGGGCCAAGACTTGGACGTGGTGGATCGCGAAGAGTATCGGGTAAGCGTGTAGTGCTGGGTCCATGACCGCGAGCAGCTTGTGGTGAGTATCTCTGCTATGTATGGTATCTTCGCTGTGGGGAATCCGCAGTGTTCAGGCAGGTTGTTTTTCCGCAGCGGTTTTATGTGTATTTTCCGCCATCTTGATTTGGGGGACGGTCGTAGACGTCAGTCCGTACGGCGGAGTCTCTGGATTGGTTACGTCTGCCGCGTGGTCGGGTGTAGTTGGGCGGCGGTGCCTGCTCCTCCGTCACGGACGGAATTTTGACACTCTTTCCTATCCTGATATGGCGGACGGAGTGACCGCGGCAGGCGGACACAGAAACGGCTTTTTCCGCGTACTCCAGGGCTGCGGTCGCACTTCCGTCCGCCATCATTATGAGCCCCTTACTGTTGCTTTTAGGCCTGGCAGTTTTAAAATATGGAACTGTTTCATGGCGCCATGCAAACATCACCCTCATACACTTCTGAAAAGGTAACAGACATAAAGCAGTGGCAAAAACATCACACAGACAGCGTGCAGAGTTTGTGCTTTGTTCTAAAACATTTTATTGTACATGTTTCTATATGTACGGAGGCGCATACAGGAAGCAAGTGAGCAGCTGACTGGATAGGGACCCGATGACTCTATGACACCCGGACTCAAATTGTTATTCCCGGGCTCGGCTAGGCTTACCTATCAGTGGATTCTGGGAGTTGTAGTCTAGATTCATTTTAAGTGAGCTAATTAGACTAATGCGCCCAGTATCACTGATCTGTAAAAAGCTGAGTCCTGAAATGAGAAAACTCTCCTGTCATCTGATCCCCTACACCTGAATCTATAGCTGAACCTTTATTTTTGTAAGGAGTCTGGTGATTGCTGCACACTTGACTTAGTTTGATGGAGCTGGGTTTTGAGAAAAGTAAGACCTGCTCAAATTAAGTCCCCCATAACATTTACTAACCAGTGTGTTGTGAAAAATAACGTGCAAAAACACTAATATAATGGGAAATGCTTTGCGTATGCGTATACAAATGCATAGACTAATACATGTAAGACTACGCCAAATTTGCGTTCAGCTTTGAGAATAAAAATAAAAGAATGCCGCTTTTGCACATTAATGCTCTTACTAGAAAATATAATGTGGAATAGGGTAATGGTGGGTGGTTAACAGTGAGAAATATATTTCCTGAAACTAATAATGTCTGTGTTTCAATCATTATAGTGAAGCAAGTTTCGATCTACATCTTTGCATGACAGGGGTTAAATAAATAACGAATAAATAAAATGAAAAATCGAGCTATGAGAGAGAGACGGTGAAGACAAAGGCTGATAACCTTCAAGGTCTATTGTGTGTCTGCCAAGTAACGGAAGGATGGCTGGGGTACCAAGTGCAAATGTACAAACTTCATCCACGGAAGCTGCAGAGGCGGACAATAAAAATGTAGAGATTAGCCAATGAGAGACCGAGTTTCTGAGAATGTTTCAACAAATGTGGGTTGGAGATGTAAGTTTTAGGGTATAATTATATATTATAATTGTTCTTAGGTTAGCTGGTTGATGATGCCCAGAGTTTGAGGGAGATCGTCGCTGTCCATCGGTTTGCTGATAGAGGCCAACCTGTCTCGTGTATTTCCTGACCTGAAAGCTGTATCCTGATCTATTCTTTGTTCCCCGAAACTTTTATCGGGGAACCCCCACTATTCCTTTGGCCAGAGGGGTAGTTTTTTCTTAAGTTATTATAACTAAATGATTCGTTCTACGCATAATCATTTGCAAATGTGATTTTGTCTCTGAATCTTTTGTCTCTTCGCCTATCTTCTCCCTCATTTGCATATGTTCATTTGATCTGAGTTTGACACTGTTTGCATTTGATATTGTTCTCTCTCTGTGATTGATTCCTCATTTTCCTTGTGACCTGTGCATGATGAACATTTAGCTTTCACAATATTTTGCGATGAACACTGTTGAAATTATACAGAGTTTGTGATTATTTAGTAGTATAGATAGACAGATAATAATTATTTCTACCAACTTCTCAATGTTATGTCCATCGACCAGAGGAAAGAAGTTGATAAACAGGCGAAGGTATGTATTTACTGTGAGAACCTGTTTTATAATAACTGATTTATGCTCACCAGCATCAACAGGGATTTAAGATTGGGTAAATGAGTATGGGCCTGTTTTGTATGTGTTATTGATTGATTATCGATCCCTGATTGGCGCTGGATCAGTTTTTGGTAGCAGAGGATGGTTACTTATTGATTAGTTTGGTAATAATGATCAATTCTTGATTATTTGTACCTAACATTAAAAGTTAGTGTTTTGTTATATGTTGTCTAGAAGTGTGGGTACGGAGTTACCTAAGATCAGGGGATAATGTTATTTTAGCCTCAAGGGGCAGAAGAATAGTGTGGATAAAGTATCACACTGCTGAAGTACTTTGTCTGTTGTCATAATACTAAACTGCAAAAGGCTGTTGGTGTTATATTAGGGACTATGTGTATGGGAGGTTCATTTGCTTGAAATAGTGAAGGGTCCACTTCCGAAACTCTGGCCTTACATCCTCAAAAGAGTACGAAGACCTCTTTCCACGTGAAAGTCCTCTTTCGAAACTTTGGCTAATATCCCTTGAGGAGTACCAAGTCCTCCTGTAGCTTGTTTGTGTATAGAATAGCGCTGGTCGTTATTTTACTTGAAGTGAAAGAATCTCTCTTTTTGAAGTAAAGACTATCTCTTTATTTAAAGGAACAGACAAGGAAGCAATGTTTAATTTTGTTTTCTAACAAGTTTTGTTGAGAAAAACTTAGAAATATACTGCTCTATTATTTTTTAATGGGAGGGTCAGTAGTTGGAGTAATACTAACGTTACAAAAGATCGTGCTGGCATTTGCCAGATAGCGGACTCCTAGAGAGCTGTGATTGGTTGGTTGGTGTAAGTCCTGCTATTATTTGTCGAGGTACTACCTACGTAGTATGCTCTGATTGCTTGGTTGGTGGGAGTCATGCTGGCATTGGTCAATTGTTAGCAAATAGGATAAGCAGACGTATGAAGATTTTTATTTTTTTTACTGAAATACATTTTAGTTTGAAGAGTCAGAAAAATGAAGCTGATTAATAAGATAAAGGGTTTCTTTAAAAAGGACAAACTAATAGTGACTAGAGAGGGAATTCCTATTCCACCTCCAAGAACGTGATGTTGGAATGTGGTTACCATACGTGTACTTGGTTAGAGAATTGGATGAAATACACAGAAGATGATGGTGTCTTAGTCTTTCCAGGGTATAGTAATGTAAGGATTTTACAGAATTTGAGAGGACAAATGAATTTTCTGGAACCAAGACTTAGACCTACTCAGTATGAAGCCCTTGAGGAATGGGAATATGAGGCGTATGAGGGAGAGAAGTATAGGGGTGGAAAGAGATACAGAAATATAATGTCTAGATATCCTTTTGAAAGTCGGGAAGAAAGAATGAAAAGATGGAGGAGAGCTGTGGTAACAGAGGGTTTTATCCAGTTTTAGTTGCTGAAGAAGCAGCCGGAGGCAAATGGAAAGAGAACAAGAACAATGTAGAGACATCAGGATCACATTTCGACCCAAGTGAATCTGACGATGAGTTGGTAGACCTCCACCATATCAAGAAACCTCAAGTTAAACAGTTTCAAATTCACCATTAATGGAAACACCACTAATTCTGCAGGTTTCAAAAGTCCTGGTAGCTACTAGAGTGGTGCAAGAAAGTAAAATGGACATGTTGAATAAGGCAAGAGAAGAGTTGACTCAGAAAATTAAACAATTGAGTCTGAATGCGGAAGCATTAACAGTGCCTGTAACAATTGGTCCTATAGTTCTATTGTATGGAGAAAAACAGAATATATCGAAAGTACATGCATAGACAGTCCCGATAAATAGTGACAGGAATAAGGTGGTAACGATAACTGATCAAGCTGGACAAGCTGAAACAAGTACATCTTTGATTGACCTTCCAGTTTGTGAGTTGATAACTGAAACCCCTAAAAGATGTTTGCAAATGGATCCAAGGAGAATAGTGTAGAATGTTACTATAGTGTCAGGGAGTCCGATGGATCCTTTGCCAGATGAGTTAGAAGACTGGATAAGGGGGATGGAACAGTGACAACCTCAACCACAGAGGAAAGATGTGAGTAAACTGAGAGTGGATTTGGAAGAAATGATTATTGGTAAAATAAGTCCAGACAGATGGAGTACTTACTGAGATGAAGAGTTTTAATTTTTGTGTAAAAATATCACTTGGAAAGCAAAAAATCTTCATAGGAAATTGACAGAGGCTGCTTGTGAATATGGAGTAGACATTGAAAAGTCAAGGGTATTATAGAAAACATTTATATTAGATTTTACTGAAAAGAATTTAGAGATTTGAATGTGTCTGGCAAAAGATTACAGATAAAAGAATTTATGAATATTCTGCAGAAATGGAGAGATGTAGAAATGTGAAAAGATAAATGGGCAAAAAAAAAAGAAGAAATGGCTACCAATAAAAATGTATCTTTATTTCTACTAAGAGAGGCAGAACAGGCTGAAAGGGTGTGTCCGATGAGAGAAGTTGCAGGTGGAGGATAAGTTCATGTTCCTTGGACAAGAGAGGATATATTATCCTTTACTAATGACTTTCCAAGATTGAAGGAAAAACTGGTTGAGTGGTACAAACAAGTAGAGAGGCTTGTGAAGGTTTCATAGGTTTTGTTAAAAGACTTGGATGGATTGCTTGAGATTGTTGTTCTAGCTGATTTATGGACTGAGTGTAAGATTGCTATTGATTGGCCTAAAGACGAATATTCAAAACAGGTGCACCTTCAGATGCGCTGATGAAAAAATACAATCAGGTAATTACATAGTTGAAAGGTAAAATGTATCCAAAGGAAACTGATTGGGTTAAAATTGACAGGACAACCCAAGAACCAAAACAGACAGTACACGCTTACTGTGAAAGGTTGCTACAGGTGATCAAACAGTACAGTGGGTTTCAGAACATAGATGTTAAAGATATGGGCCATTTTGTGTATTGTTTTGTGTTCGGATTGAAACCAGAAATTAGTAACATGATTCAGCAACATTAATTTGATGGCAGAGTAAAACAGTTGATGAGATTTTAAGGTATGCAAAATATTTTAGTGATGTTATTGAGTCAAGACACAAAAAGTTAAAGGAGAATATGATGTGGGCACAGGTGAAAGTAGCAGAGCAGCATGAAGGAAACAGTGGTTCTCAGACAACTGATCAGATTGAAGGTCAGAATCAGAATGGTCAGGTATTCAGTGGTGGTAGAGGTAGAGGTAAAATGAGTAAAGATAAATTGAAAAATAAATTTCCTTGTCGGGGGTACGGAAAGTTTGGACATTGGAAGAACGAGTGTAGATCTGTTCAAAGTAATGATGGGATGAATCAAAACTTAAATTCATAGATGCAGAATGAGGTGGTTGTGAATCAACAACTGCAACAGAAGCAGTAGGTTGTCACTCCACAATTGCAGGTGCAACAAGCTCCTATGCCAAATAATGTGAATGCTCAATTACAGAGAAACAATGTGAACACTTGATTTCACGCAGGTGAACAAGTTGGTAAGGATCAAAATGTGTGAATGGTTTTGCAATATTTGTTGCAGTGCAATGCAGAGTGATTCAGACTCATCTCAATGACGGTGCCTGAGGAGGGGGGAAGACTGCGTGCTTGGCGCAACTCTTGAGGTAGATCAGTCAGGTCCTTTTGTAGATGAAAAAGCAGAAGGTGATGATATTATATTCCTAGTGGACACTGGGGCCACCCGCTCTACTGTGAGAGAAGCAGAAATTCCAAACCTGCCCCTCTCTGGAGAAACTATTCAAGTTGTGGGAGTTTCCAATAAGAATATCAAAACCCTAATGACAAAGCTAATAGAAGTTCATATTGGGAGATTCAGAGGCATGCATCGGTTCTTGGTATGTGATACGAGTTTGGTGAATCTTTTAGGGAAAGATTTACTTTGCAAGATGAACTGCACAATCTATTGTACACCAGATGGCATTGCTTTTCAAATACCATATGAGGATGTTGCGTTTAAAATTATGTTAGCGAAGCAAGGTACAGAAGTGGATGAGTTGTTTTCACTTCTCACTGAGGAAAACTTGCCTGTAGAGTTGAGAAATACAGTAAGGTCTGATGTATGGGATTTTACAGGAAAATAGATTGGCCTGATGAAAGGTGTGGATCTTGTTCAGTTTACAGTGAAACAGAGTGCAGCATATCCAAACACACATCAGTACAAGGAGAGTCCTGAAATAACAGCAGGATTTATTCCTGTGATTGACCAAATGATTGAGCAGGGTATTCTTCGAGAAATACTAAGCAGTCCATGTCATTCACCTATTATGGGAATTAAAAAGCCAAGTGGAAAATATAGAATAGTACAGGATTTAAGAAAAATTAATAAGATTGTGGTACCCTGTTGTCCAGTAGTGCCAAATCCAGCAGTGATTCTTTATCATATTTTGTGTGATGCAGAATGGTACACAGTAATTAATCTGTGTCAAGCATTTTTCTCGATTCCTTTACATCGGGATAGCCAGTATTTATTTGCTTTTCGGTTTGGTGACGTGTTTTGGCATGGTGCCGAGTTCCTCCAGGGTACACAGAGAGTTCTTCAATCTTTAATCAGATTTTTAAAAAGTGTTTGGAGACTTTGGTCACACCAGAAAAATCATTTTTGGTAGAGTACATTGATGACCTACTGGTGGCATCAAAAACAAAAGAGGCATGTGTGACAGATAAAATTGCCTTATTGAACCATCTGGCAGAAGGTGGGCACAAAGTGTCACCATCTAAATTGCAGTTTTGTAAACAAGAAGTTCAATATTTGGGACACAAGATAGAGAAGGGTGTCAGGAAGGTGACACCAGAATGGATCAGTGTGATTCAACAAATGAGTCCTCTTAAGACGCTGAAAGAAGTTCAAATGTTTTTGGGAATGGTTGTATACTGCAGATAGTAGATCAGTGGCTTTTCACTGATTGCAAAACCTCTACAGAGGCTGATATACAAGGATGTGACTGATCCAATTGAGTTGGATGATGAAAATATGAAAGCTTTTATTGAATTACGAGACAGTCTTTGTTGAGCACCTGCATTAGGAATGCGAGATTATACAAAGGATTTTGCAATGTACTGTTGTGAGAGAGATGGGTATGCACTTTCAGTTTTAACTCAAAGACTTGGAATGACACAACGTCCAGTGGCATATTTTTCTGCTACTTTAAATCCAGTAGCCACAGCGTTACCTGGTTGTTTGAAAGCAGTTGCTGCTACTTGTGTGAGCCTGGAACAGAGTGAAACAATTGTGATGGAACATCTACTTAAAGTATATGTGCCACACTCAGTTAAGATTCTTTTTTCAAGAACACGTACACAACACATGACCGGCTGACTAGGTGAAAGAGTAATCTTGGGTATTGAAAATGTGACTGTGTAGAAATATACAGAAATAAATCCGGCAATCCTGCTACCTAGTCCATTTGTTGAGGAAGTGAAAGATGAAACAGATCATAATTGTTTGGATGTGACAGAATTGATCACGAAATCAAGGCCATACATTAAGGATACTCCGCTAGAGGATTGAGATAGTGTGATGTTTCTTGAGGGATCATGTCTGTGAGATGAAAGAGGTGAATTGAGTTCTGCCTATGCAGTGTGCATGGTAGCTGAAGTTCTAGAAGCATCTTAAAGGGGAAAAACTCTGCACAAATTGCCGAGCTAATAGCTCTGATAAGAGCATGCACAATTGGCAAAAATCTGAGAGTAACAATATTTACTGACAGTCAAAATGGTTTTGGGGTTGTTCAAGATTTTAGTCAGTTATGGATGCAAAGGGGATTTCTGACTTCTTCAGGTTCTCCGATCAGGAATAGTAAAAATGTGAAAGATTTATTGGATGCTTTGCAATTGCCCAAAAGGATTGCTGTGGTCAAATGTTCAGTAACAGATACGCCTATCAAATAGCGCTTTTCTGTGCGCACAATACAATTGCAATCAACAGAGTGGTGGGAAAGAAAAATACAAATTGCCACTTGATGTTTTCCTCTCTGGAAACTTGGGATGAAATTAGGCAGTTGCAGGAAGAGGCAGGAGATGAAGAGAAAGAACTTTGGATAAAATCAGGCTGTAAAAAGAGAGCAGTGAATGAAGTATGGGTGTACATAGATGAAAGACCAGTCGTGCCAGACTGTTTGCTTTCTCAAATGGCAAGGGTATACCATGTAATTGCACATGTTAGAATAGATGCAATGATCAGGCTCTTCAAGCAGTCATGGAATAACCCTAAATTCAGAGTCATTGCAGAGAGTCTATGCCAGAGGTGTGCTATATGTCAGCAGCAAAACCCAGGCAGAAAGACAGTTGTTAGCTGGGGACCGATTGGAAAGGCAGCAGATCCATTTAACATACTTCAATTTGATTTTATAGAGCTTCCCCCATGTAATGAAATAAACTATTTTTTAGTTGTTTGTTTGTTTTCTCATTGAGTAGAGGCCTATCCAAAAAGAAGGGAGGACAGCCTCACAGTTGCGAAATTACATTTGAGATAACTAATACCAATGTTTGGTTTTCCAGTCACTTTGGAAACAGATAGGGGAACACATTTCAATAATGAGATAATCGGGATGATTTGTGTTGCATTAAAAATTGAGCAAAAGCTGCATTTTGCCTATCGACCAGAAGCGTCTGGAGTGGTTGAGCAAATCAATGACACTATAAAGTTTAGACTGGGAAAGGTGTGTGCATCCACAACACTGAAATAGCCTAATGCTTTACCCCTGGTATTGATAAGTCTTAGAAGCATTCCAGATAAAAAGACTGGATTGAGTCATCATGAAGTCCTAATGGGAAGAGCAATGAGACAAGCGATTGTACCAGCAAACAAACTGATGAATATTTCTGATGATCTAGTGCATGATTATGGCAAAGGATTGACTGATCTTTGCATTCTGTGTCTCATCGGGTTGGAGAAATTGCAGCCACAACACAGCTGGATCAAGCACATGATCTGAGTCCAGGAGAGTGGGTTCTTGTCAAGAAACACATGAGGAAGTTGTGTTTAGAACCCAGTTGGCATGGACCAAATCAGATTATTTTGGTGACAACGACAGCAGTGAAGTGTGGTGACTTGCCAAATTGGATACATGCATGTCATACAAGAAGAGTCCCAAGTCCACTTGAAAGAGAAGGTGAGCAGCAACTGGCAAATGAAAAGAAGAAACCAGAAGCAGAAGGTTGTGAAGCTAAAGAGTCTAGACTGACAGATTCTGACAAACAAGTGGATGATCAACAACCAATCACAAGTCAAGTAGAGTGGGCACCAGCTACTGGGTCTCATAAAACTGTTGTTGAGCAAGAATAAGAAAAATGTACTGGAAAACAAGTGCAAGTACAACAAAGAAAAGGGCTAAATAAAAGAACTTGTGAACAAGAATAAGAAGGTGAAGAAGCGATTCAAGCTAAGAGAGCAAAATTAGCCAAGTGGGGTGAAAAGACTAAAATACACTTTCGAAAAGAGAAAACCAGATCAAATAAATGGAGGTTCAAGTCAAACTGAATAAGAAGAATCAGAAGAAGATCTAGTCCGAAGAACAAAGAGAATGAATATTCTGAGCAAGAAATACACAGCTCCAGAATGGACATATGTGATATTGGAAGGAATTGAAAGCACAGATCAAATAAAAAGAGAAAATTGTACTGGTACTGAACAGATTGATGAGAGCAAATTGAAACCACCTTAAAAGGAACTATGAAAAATTAAGGTTCATCAAATTCAGTCAAAAATAAATTGAAAGATCCAGAAATTTGAAGAGGAGACTACTTTATAAAAAGGGGGGGTAAGAAGAAATCATTGAAGTGTGGGATACAATATTTTTTACCTGTGGTTTTTGGACAAGATTGTCAGAAAAAAAAACAATTTTGAAAGTTGTTAAAGTTTTTTCTTAAAAATGTTCTTAGATTTTTTTTTCTACCGTGTACAAAAATGGCAGAAGACACAGTGAGTGGACATCCAAAACCTAGTCTAAAACCTAGATGTGGTAACTCCTGCTTATGTAGTGTCTTACTACTAATGTTGATGTGATTGATACTGACTTTCATTGTCCCTGTCCTAATGGTGACTGATAACAAAAATGATACTAATAATGTAACAAGTGAGAGAGAGAAACACGTTACTAATGAAACACCTAATACTAAAACAGAAGAGATAGATGAAAGTATTTATCATCATGATAAATCGATTAATGACTTCTCGTTGAATGTCTTTACAAAATTACTGTACGAGTATGTTGAGACAATGGATGTGAAAGATTGTTACGTGTGCATGCAATTACCTTTGCCTGTCTCAGAGGAAGTGACTTACGATCACTTACCTTTAACATATGGTGCGTCGTGCAGTGTACTAACAAGTCTTTTTTATGTGACGGGGAAGTTACATTACTACTACTCAAACCTAGATTTAGTGATTTCAGAAATTCCAATTAGAAAAGATATGAATATAGTATATAGTAATAGAAATGCAGGATTCATGGGACAATTTTTCCATATTACTCAGACATAAGGGGCCGATTCTGATTTAGTAAAATGCCCTCTGAATAGCCGTACGCAGCGTTTTTCCCGTACGAATCGTATGCAGAACCGTACCCGTATGTACGATGTAGTATGATGTGTACCCAAAGCAGTTCTCCATATGAATCGTACCGAAGACCGTACAACTCACTAATCTGTACGAATCGCATTCGGAACGCGCTGTACGCGATGTCTGTACGGATCGAAGCTGCATTTTCCGACCCAGCAAGTACGAATTGTATCGACAACACTCCGTATGACTCTTTTTTTCTACAGGAGCTTAAAACGTCCGTAAAAGCAGATTTTGCCTCGAAATGTATATGAAACTGACCCCCCCAGGTACGGTGCGTACACCCCATGGTTACAGCGGTACGGTGCATCGGGGTACAGTGCGGACACCCCTGGATTTCAGGGGTACGGTGCGTATGTCCCCGTGCGTACACCCCATGATCGTAGGTGTACGGACCGTAGGGGTACGGGTCGTAAACCCCAGTGTCGTAGGTGTACGGTGCGTACACCCTATGCATATACCCCTTGATTGTAGGGGTATGGTGCGTATGTGATAGTGTTGCCCTCCATACGAATTGCTCATACGTGACGTTTACCGTACAAATCGTGTACTCATTCCCCGGTCCGGATTGTACTTGGCGGGTCGTACAGCATTTTTACGAATCGTACGGTTCACTGTGCAGGTCGATGTCGTACGGATTTACCCTTCATTTTCGTACGGTTCACAAAGATTCGTACGTATTTTCTTGGAACGGAACGGCTACGAATACGAATCGTCGTACGGATTTGTTTCCTGAATACGAATCGACCCCAAAATATAGTATATGCTCATAGACATTATCTTACCTGTAGTTTGCGAGCTGA
Source organism: Lissotriton vulgaris (assembly GCF_964263255.1). Taxonomy (NCBI): domain Eukaryota; kingdom Metazoa; phylum Chordata; class Amphibia; order Caudata; family Salamandridae; genus Lissotriton; species Lissotriton vulgaris. Next base: position 1,185,734,856 of record NC_141687.1, read on the forward strand.
AGAAAAAACATTTTCTAAACATGGTAGAGGAGAGGAGACAGGATTTCCAAAGAAAAGCTGCTGAACATAAGTCACATGTACCACCATGGGCGTACAGAGAGGGATATTATAAAAAGGGTGAGACTTACGCTGTACTGTCTCTGGATTGGTATAATTTATTTAATTTTTATTTTATTGTTTTATAGAGTGCGAACTTGACCCGTTAGGGTATCAGAGCGCTTTACAGGAGTCATAGATATACAAAAGGCCTAGCATCACACAGTATAAAGACAGTGCTAGAAATATAATAGATAGAAGAACATGTAAGTACAATTTATATTTACAGTTACATAAGACGGGCCCCCAGTATCTTGGGGGAGAGACTAGGAAGTCAGGGGGGAGGCCAAAGCCAGAAGTTGAACAGAATCTCAGTGGTGGTTGATGGCAGAAGTTAAACAAGGAATTTACCCATAAGGAAGGTTTTGGCTTCATTCTTGATGCATTCCAGAGACAAGATTCTTCTAATGGCAGGTGGGAGAGAGTTCCATATTCTTGGTGTGGCCACGGAGAAGGTTTGATTGTAAGGTATTTTTTCTGAAAATGTGCAGGTTGGAGCAGGAGTTCTCTAGCAAACCGGGAGATTCTGCTTCCTCCAGATATCACAAGTTTCTGTGCAAGATTTGCAGGAGAGTTTGCGTATACAGTCTTGTGCGTGATGCATGCCAGTTTCAGCTGTATTCTGGCCTCGTGAGGAAGCCAGTTCAGAGCTTTTAGGTGTGGAGAAATGTGGTCGAACTTCCTTGTGCCGGTAAGTAGTCTGGCGGCCACTTTTAGGCAGGCTTTCAAAGGTGCCAGAGAGGTCATGGGTAACCCAGAGAGGGCGGTACAGCCATATTCCAGTCTAGAGATGACAAGTGCTTGGACTGCCATTTTTAGGTTGGGAGCATCAAGGATGGGTTTCAGTTTTCTTAGGTAGCTCAGGTGGAACCTGGCTGATGTGGCCATCGAGTTGATATAATCTTGCATGTTTAGATTGCAGTCCAGGGTTGATCCCAGAGATTAGACTGATTCCACGATGGTCGGTGGGCAGTTTAAGGCTGTGATAGACTTTATCCATAACTGAAGCTCAGGGTTGGTTTTTGTAGGGGAAATTAGGAGAAATTCTGTTTTCTTTGCGTTGAGTTTAAGTTGTTTAGAGGCAAGCCATTAGACAGTCAGTTTCAGGGTGTCATTCAGGGAGAGAATCTCCTCGAGAGAAGAGGCTATTATGTAGATCTGGGAATCGTCAGCATACACGGTAGGAGATTTTCGCGGTGCGTAGAACATCGGTAAGAGGTTCTAGGTAAAGGTTGAAGAGGGTGGAGGACAGGGTTGATCCTTGAGGGACTCCGACCGTGACCAGAGAGGGAGCAGACAGGTTACCATTAATTAGGAATCTCTGTGATCGGTTTTGTAGGAAGGGTCTAAACCATTATCGAACAGAGCCATCCAGCCCCATCCTGAGTTGGAGGCGTTTAAGTAGTTTTTCATGGTTGACCGTGTCAAAGGCTGAGGATAGATCTAGGAGTATTAGGAGACAGGTTTTGCCTTGGTCCAGGGCTTGGAGGGCATCATCAACAATGTGAAGCATGGTTGTTTCAGTGCTGTGCCCAGGTCTGATCCCGAATTGGAAGTAATCTAGTAGGTGGAAGTTGTTGATGTGTTGACTTTTAGCTGTTGTTGCACACACTTGTCCAACACTTTGGCTAAGAGAGGGATGTTAGAGATAGGTCTGAAGTTGTCGGGCAGCTGGATCCAGCGACAGCTTTTTCAAAATGGGGAGGACTTGGCCGGCTTTCAAAGAATCGGGAATCGATCCCTGCCGGGGAGAGGCGTTAATTGTTGCAGTCAAGCTAGGAATAATTGATTGGGCGATGACAGCTAGGCAGTTGGAGGGGAGCAGGTCATTTAAATGGTTATTAGGGTTTAAGGTGGATAGGATTTTTGAGACTGAGTCCTCTTCATAGAATTTGAAGTCGGTGCAGTGTGCTTGATTTTTAGGTGAAGCCAGAGGGGGCAGCGTGGATGAAGGAGGTAGGTCAGGAAGGGGTTGGGAGTATGTGGCCGAACAGTTCTTTTCCTAAGGCTGTGATTTTTTCAGCAAAGAAAGAGGAAAATTCTTCGGATAAGATTAGAGACTTAGGGAATTCTTTTGATGTTTTGGCCAATTTAGTGGATTGATTTTTGCCCAGTTCGAAGATCTTGTGGGGCTTATTCATGGTGTTCCCCTGTTCAGATCTAAGGAATCCTTTTTTTGAGTTGAGGATGTTCTTGTTATTGGCATTTCTGGCCTGGTGGAGTAATTTTAGATGAGCAGCAGAGGAGTCTTGTCTCCAGATTCTTTCGGCTTGCCGGAGGAATCTCCTTTCATTGTTGAGGTATCCAGTGAGCCAGGTGTTTCTGTCTGTAATTTGGGTTCCTTTTTGTTTAAATGGGGCTAGATCATCCAAAATGTTTGATATAGTCGTAGAATAGTGATCATTGAGGTCAGTGACTGTAGAGGTAAGTGAGGAGGGGAGGTCAGATTTGCAACAAGTCTCCAGTTCCCTATGGTCTAGGTTCCTGGTGTCTCTGATTCAGTGTTTGGGAATCACCTGTTGCGGTGCCTTTGTCTTGAGGGTGCCAGATAATAGGAAGGCGATGGCGTGTTGGTCAGACCAGTCACAAGAATCTATGGAGGTGAGCTTGAATGTTGATTCCTTAGAGATGATCCAGTCAAGAGTGGCCCCTTTTGAGTGAGTTGGGAGTGAACAGGCTTGGGTCAGGGCTTGATCGGCCAGGAGGTCTTTGAAGACATTGACATGAGGATCCTTGGGGTCGTTCCAGTGCAGGTTAAAATCACCAAGGTAAATATCTTTAGAGTTGGAGGAAGTCTTAGATGTGATGATTTCCATGTGGTGGTCAGTGAAGGAGTCATTCATCACTGGGGGGTGGCAAAAGATCTGTAGGTTGCACAGATGGGCGGAGTTGCTGCAAATGGAGAGGGCAAAGTATTCGCAGGAGTCGGTGGTATCCATCATGAGTTCAGTGACAAAGAGGTTAGAGTGGTAGATACAGGTGATCCTTTCTTGCTAGATTGCCTGTCCAGCCTTGTAATGTTATAGTTTGGAGGGAATAAGAGGTCCAGGCATGGAGAGGAGTATTCGTTAAGCCATGATTCTGTAAGAATCGCTAAGTCGCAATGTTTGTTTAGGATGAGATCAGCAATATCGGCAGCGTGCTTAACTGCAGATTGGCAGTTGATTGAGAGACCGGACAGAGAGGGGTCCGAGGGAGTGTTGGGAGTCGGGCAGACAGGTATAAAGGCATTAGATTGCTTTTAACCACACTTCTGTTACGGAGGGTAGCTGATCTGTTGGGGTTGAAAGTAACTGTGCAAATGGTATGATCTGCACTCACCTTCAGTAGGCTAGGGTTATAGTCATGGAGGATGGCAAGGATTTCCTTTTCAGTGAGGTCCAGTGGACTTGAGGTTGCAATGGTGGAGTCGTAGGAGAGGGCGAGAGCTAGGGTTTCCTCCTCCAAGAGGTAGCAAGGTTGCTTGCACAGGTGTCTCAGGGATAGCGGTAATGGGTGCTTGGGTACCTCTGAGAGATAAGGGCGGTGGGGTTCAGCAGGGATTTGAGGTTAGCGAGGGAGAGTTCAGCGAGGTGAAGGAGGTGCATAAGATCCAGAATGGATATATGGATGCTGTGAGTTAATTTGGCAGCTCTGGAGTGCATGGTTGCGAAATCCATATGTTAGGGAGGCACTAGAGGACAGGGGGGCAATGGTGCAGGAGCTGTTCAGTCAATATGTCTAGGTGGGGGGGCTGGCTCGACCAGTATCATAGGTCTTGGGAGCGGTACCAATCTTGCGGTCAGAGTGGGGAGCTAGCAGGGAGGGGACCAAAGGACTGCGGACGATTCTGTTGGCAAGGCTGGGAGACGTGCTGCAGACGTTAGGATGACCTGTGTTGGAAAACCTTGGAGGGGTAATTTGTGGGCTAGTAGTGATATCTCCACCTGAATCATGGGTCCTTGGAGGCATACCAGTCTCACAGTCAGAGTGAGGGGCTAGGGGGGAGGAGACCATGATGAGTCCAGGGAATTTTTTTGTGGGCAAGGCTGGGAGGCGGGTAATAGGGGTTAGGATGATCTTTGTTGGAAACTCATGGAGGGGTGGTTTGTGGGTAGCTAGACACGCATGACAGGCTGGTCAGACGGTTGCCAGGATGAGTGTAAGTAGCTCCACCAGTGTTGTGCACATGGTTTCTGAGGAGGGTGAAAAGGTCCGCAAATTTATTAAGGTTTTTGGTTGAGGCTTGGATTAAGACGATGCTGTGTTTGAAGAGTGTGATGGTGAGGTCAGCTCGCAGGGTTCAGGAGGGCGCTATTTTACGCTTAGTGTTGTATGGAATGTTCCTGGTTACGCGTACATTAAGGAGGTGCGCATAGGTTTTGCGCCACGAGGCGGTTCTTCTGGAGTAGAAAATGAGGTAAATAATGACTATGCCGTTGTCTGCGGTGTAGCGCAGGTCAGAGATCAATGTCTCAGGGTGACTTTTTAGGGTGGAGTGCTTGAAGGAATTTGCAGCAGTTTTGGAAACGTTGGTGGCGGGTAGGCCAAAGTACATGAGTTTTCCCCGGTCGCGGTTAGGCCAGGACCATCCATTCTGGTTTGGGTGGGTCACTATAGGAGCGGAGAGGATCAGTTAAACAGCAGAGGGGATGAGCATAAAGGGAAACTTTGTTTGCTTAGACTAAAACTGACTTTAATTATTATTTTTTTGGTACTAGTGAATGTGAATATACCTTTTTAATAACTGGGGGATAGGGATTGAAAGGTGGGACTGATCCTGTTTTTCCAGGAGTTTATTATGTGTGTGGTAGGAATGCCTACTACAGGTTGCCTGCACATTGGTATGGTAGTTCTTATTTTGGAATCTTTTTTCGTAATGTTTATCAAGTTGATAGAAATATTAAAATCAATGAAATAAAGCATGGACTAATACGAAAAAGAGAGCACGTTTTTTAGAAATAATTGGTGATATCTTTGGTGCACTGATACCCTCAGTTGGCGGTGTTCTTAATTCGCATACAATTCTAAAATTGTTCACAGTGGTTGATCGTTTATCAAGAGATACTGCAGGTGGGTTCTTGATTGATACTGAAATGGTTGCAATTCGATCAATGGTTTTGCAAAATCGACTTGCCCTTTATATTCTATTGGAAAAAGAGGATGGAGTCTGTGGCATGTTGAAAATACAACATTGCTGTACCTATATCCCTGATAAAAGTAAAAGTCTTGAGGGGTATATTAAAAACATTACGAAATTACATGAAGATTTGACTCAACTGGAGGTTGATGGTGTTTGGGAGAAACTTGGTAAGGGTTTTCCTCTGTAGGTAAATGGTTTTCTACATTTGGGAGAAGCTTATTAGGAAAAATACTTATACCAATTATTTCAGTAGCTGCAGTGATACTATCAATAATAATGACATATAAATGTTGCAAGTGTAGATGTGGGAAGAAGGAGACAACAGAGTGAGACAATAAGCTTAGAGTAAGAAAGAGAAAAGGACAAGACATATAACTAGAAGATATGAGAGGAAACTATTATGAAATGATCAACAATTTAGATGAGAAAATGGTGAAACGGGAAAGAAGTACAGACCTTTAGATAAAGATAAAGGTGGCAATTGGTATGATGGTTATTTTAATGATAGCTCAAAAATGCCATCAAAGGGGGGAATTGATGGAGCAGGTTTATGAGAAAAGTAAAACCTGTTCGAATTAAGTCCTCCATAACATTTACTAACAGTGTGTTGTGAAAAATAATGGGCAAAAACACGAACATATGGTGAAATGATTTGCGCATGCGTGCACTAATGTGTGGTCTAACACATAAAAGACTAGGTCGCATTTGCGTTCTGCATTGAGAATAAAAATAAAATAATGTCGCTTTTGGACATTAATGCTCTTACTAGAAAATAGAATGTGGGATAGTGCAATGGTAGGTGGTTAACAGTGAGAAATATATTTCATGAAACTAATAATGTTTATCTTTCATTCATTATAGTGAAGCAAGTTTGGGCCTACATCTTTGCATGACTGTCGGGCTTAAATAAATAACGAACAAATAAAATGAAAAATCGAACTCTGAGAGAGAGACGGAGAAGGCAAGGACTATAGTGTGTCTGCCAAGTAACGGAAGGATGGCCGTGGGACCAAGTGCAAAAGTACAAACGTCTCCCGTGGAAGCTGCAGAGGTGGACAATGAAAATGTAGAGATTCGTAACGTGCTACTAGTGGAGGAAACATGTATTCATAAGAGGTGGTTAACGTAATGTAAAAAGTGCAAACAAAGAATGCAGTGAAAATTATGAACGTGACTATGGTTGTGTGATAGAACACCCCCTGAATTAGCCAATGAGAGACCGCGTTTCTGAGAATGTTAAAAAAAATGTGGGTTGGACATGTAAGTTTTAGGGTATAATTGAGGTATCCTGGGGGGTGTGGTTAGTTTAGCTGGTTGATGATGCCCAGAGTTTGAGGAAGATCATCGCTGTCCGTCAGTTTGCTGATAGAGGCAAACCATTCTTTTGTTTTTCCTGACATGAATGCTGTATCCTGATCTATTCTTTGTTCCCTGAAACTTTTCACCGAGAACCCCACTATTCTATGGCCAGAGGGGTAGTTTTTTCTTAGGTTAGTATAGCTAAATGATTCGTTCTTTGCATAATCATTTGCAAATATATTTTTGTCTCCGAATCTTTTGTCTCTTCGCCTAACTTCTCCCTCATTTGCATATTTTCATTTGATATTAGTTTGACCCTGTTTGCATTTGATATTGTTCTCTCTATCTCTGTGATTGATTCTTTGTTTGCCTTCTGACCTGTACATATTGAGCATTTATCTTTCACATTATTTTGCAATAAACATTGTTAAACTTACACAGAGTTTGTGATTATTTAGAAGTATAGATAGTAATAATCATCATCAACTTCTCAACTTTAGGTCTGTTGAACAGAGGAAAGAAGTTGATAAACAGGCTTAGTTATGTATTTACTGTGGGAACCTGTGTTACAATAACTGATTTATGTTTACCTGCATCAACAGGGATTTATGATTGGGTAAATGAGTATGGGCCTGGGTTGTATGTGTTATTGATTGATTATCGATCCCTGATTGGTGCGGGATCAAGTTCCTATGCGCAGCAAGGTCAGGGGCGGTCTTTGAGCGTTGAGCAGTGATCTACCATTTCTTTCTTTCGTGAAAGGTTAGCAGTACTCACCTGTGTGTCTCTTCTCACCCAGACCAAAGCATTTCAAATGTCTGCAGAACGCGGAAGTATTGTAAGCACTGGAAGTAAACAGTAATGTAACCAAAGTCAAACTGCGTGCAGCAGTAGACTCAGAGTGGAGGTAAGACTAGGATATGGGGAGAAGAGAAACGCAGCAAATGCTCACACACGTCTCGGTGTACACTTTTTCATGTGTTATACAGTGTGTATGAGCAATATGCTTCTGAAGCTCTATGCTGCTTTACAATATATGTGATTGTACATGCTGAATTGGTTGCAGGCAGAGGAATGAGCTGAGTTCAGGAAGGAGTCGAAAATGCACCCTGGGGGCGTTGCATGAGTGTTGAGCTCAGGAATCTAAACAACAACACAACTGCCAGTACTGAATCTGATTAACTGTTTTTTAGAATGACCCCTATGGACAAGACCTAAAGATCTGATTTTTTATTTGCGTCACTAGTTTATTCATTTATTTTCACACTAGTGAATCAGATGATTATTTTCAAAAAACAAACAATATTCATGTGTATATACGAACAATTTGAAAAAAGCATTATAAAGAAAACATACCATACAAAACAATTTATACAATATTTACAACACATCCACCCTTTCACTTTGGCCAAACCATTCATCCATCTACATTCATACTACAAAGCAAAAAATGATTAGGGCCTAATGTCAAGCAACGTGAGTTTATATAAATTAATAGACAATAGATACAGACGGAAATCAATGTACTAAACACAATCACGTTAGTATTAGTCCTATTTCATAAACACTATTTATCTACTAATTTCAATTTGACGGAAGAACGATAAAAAAACAGGTCGACACGTTTCGAACTCCCCTATTCGGAGTTCTCCTCAGGACCAAAAATCTAGAAAAACAAACGGAGAATCATTAAGAATTTCTATTCTAAAAGCTCTTACTAGCAGTAGCACCTCCATTCCAAAACCTCTGTCCATACCTTTTTATAAGACAGAGAACAATCTTCCTAGTAGATGGCATGCAGTCAATCCGCCACTGTGGATGAGGAAAATATAACAGAACAATATGGAGTTAGGCCACACCACACACGTATTACACAAAACATATTTGGTGTACACGGGGTTCAAATGGACTGCTTACCTCTTTTGAGGCTCATGTGTTATTTCTGAAGAAAGAGAAAAATATCTACGTCAGCTGGGAGGAGCCACTGCATGCTGCAGGAATGTTTAATTGACATTTCAGATAAGCGTGCTAAATCAGGGCTGGCGATCAACTTACCGGGTATTTGAATCATATATGCCACAACGGTGAATTGTTGGGCACCCGTTAGGTGCTAGCGTCCTACTCAGGAAAATAGAAGTTCGTCGTATTAGTCTGGTAACCACAAGCGGTTTAGAAATTGTGACGGCGAGAGCTTATTGCAATCCTCACCCGCAGCACTGTCTTTGCTCGGCCGTAGTTCATTTTTCGGAAAAAATGTGTTCGAAAGCCCGCCATAGAACAAGGATTTTAATTGGAAGTTCAGCATACCATGTGATCGCGAGTTGCCGGTTTGTTGTTAAGAATTTGAAGGGGCCATGCCGATGTTGGTTGTCCAAATGCAAGTTTATTGAATATAACAAAATATTCAAAATATTCAAAGTGTATCCCATTCTGCTTGGACTCTGATCCAAAGGAATTGCAATGAGCATGCATGCTAGCCATATAACTTAATGTAAGATGCATACGTTCTGCGATTCGGCATAAACCCGACCTTAAGCGATGGGGCAGTTGTGAGAACGGGACAATCCCAGTTCTTCTCATTGGATAGAACTCGATCCTCTGTTACCAAAACATGATGAAAACATTCCATTAACGGACTCCTGTATTCGGGGGGCCTAATGTTTAAAGAAACGTCTGAAATACCGCAAAGTAGATGGAATCATCTTCCTTGGGTCCCTACTTCGAATAACCCATGTAGCTCATTTTAAGTCATGTTAGAGTAAAACTAGCTTGAAAAGAAACCACGCAAAAAAATATCTGAAGGCTTAACAATGTCTGAGATAGTAGCAATTTTTAGATCTCCATTCTCACGATCTCCGAGATTTCATTGAGACCTGTGGTTGCAGTGTTGAATTTCATTATAAGGAGTGCCTCACATTGATTAAGTCTGCCTTCGATATCTCCTCCACGGGCATCATTCTCAATTTTTGAGATGATAGTCCATCTTAGGTCTTCCTCCTTATGCTGATTAACAATCCAATGATGTTTTCAGAGAGCTCAGGAATCTAGCAGTGGACCAAAAGGTAGGTTCAGGATATTGGGCTTCTTGAGGAGGCGGTTGTTCTGCCTAGACTAGCTGGATGCTGTGTGTGGATGCATCCTTTGATCTGGTTCTGATGGTCCCTGTTGGCTCTGCTGCAGATAATGCTTTGCTTCCCCCTAGGCATCAATGTGTAGAAGCCATCTCTATCTAACAAGACCAGTCCGATAGGAGTTACCTGAGCACACTGTTAATTTCCGCTCTGCCAGCAGATGACAGAGTTTTTTTTGCAAAAATTTGCATTCTTAGCGGAGCGTGGAGTAGCAAAACTCTGCAAACTCCACCAACGGAACAGAGTTTACTGCCCTTACTGACAAGTATGATGCTCGAATGATTTTGGAAAGGGAACAGACAGTAAAAGCTGCTCTCATTTTTTCATGATGGTCCCTCAAGCAAGAACCATCCACAAACCAAGTCAGAAGAACCATTTGAAGGTGAACATCTTTGATATATGTCCCTGGTTTGGTACCCAATTCTGTCCCACCATTACTATAACAGTTTGGGTCTTCATGATCATTGTTAGAAATAGGGTTGTTGGTTGACTGGAGTTTGATCCCTGGCCAAGGTGGCAACGACAATCCTAGTCAGAGTAAGAAACAAGCAAACCTCATATAAACATGTACTCACCCTCTGGTAGCTTGGCAAGGAGCAGTCAGGCTTAACTTAAAGGCAATGTGTAAAGTATTTGTGCAACACTTCAAACAATAAAACTGTGAAAACGCTACACAAAAAGACCCCACACCATGTTAGAAAAATAGAGCTTGATTTAATAAATAAAACAAGATTCAAATGACAAACAGCCAGTCAGTACAACCGGAGCTATGAATTTTTAAATAATAAACTGTCAAATAACACCTATAGGCAAAAAGAGCCAATCATGGCTATCTGGTCGCATTGGACTAGGTCAATGTCCAAAGTACAGGCCGACCCCAATGGACCGCAGGTTGGATAAAGTTCCAAAACAGTCCCTCTGAACTTTTACCTCCTGAAGTTTTGTGGCAAGAGTCCTGTTTGTGTTGGAGATGGCCGCAGGGAGCAAAGAGAGTGTCGCAGTCTGTGGTCGGCGTTGCGCAAAGAACAGGCTGGACCTCACAGATGGGCAGGCTGGAGGTTTGCAGTGGAAGTCCTCTGTGGGGTTCGATGCTTGCTGTGTGAAGAGACTGGCTGGCAGTGTCTTGCGCTGAATTTCCATTTGAGCAACATGTTCCAGTGCTAACTGGCCCTTTCACAGTCGCAAAGAGCCCATAGGCTTGATTTAAGAGCCCCCTTAAGCCACACCATTCATCCAGGACCTGAGGGTCACTACTTGAGAGGCAGGACTCACTGACGACAGATCCAGGAGCTGTTTGGGAACCTTTTATGTTCTTGAGTCTGAGAGCAAGAGGCCAACAAACTAGTCTTTTCAGTCACTTTGGGATCCTGGGTTCAAGATGAGGTTGCAGGCCCCCTTCTTCTTTCCCAGGCAAGAGGGCAGCAGGTCAGCACAGCAGGGCAGCAGCTCCTTCAGAGGGTTGTCTGTCATGACAACGCTTGGTATTACCACGCGTGCCATTACAACACAGGAATTACAACGAAAGTTGTTACAACGACCTTCGCTGGAGGGCGCTGGATAGTGGAATAGTTTAATTTTCTATTCCAACTCCAGCCCACGTTGACAGTAGGGAAGGTGTTGGATAGAAAATAAAACTATTTTCTATCCAACAGCGCCCTCCAGCGAAAGTCGTTGTAACGACTTTCGTTGTAATTCCTGCGTTGTAATGGCAGTGTGGGGTAATCCCCGTGTTGTCATGGCTGTTCACCCCTTTATAGTATCTGTCCAGAAGAATGGCAGTCTCTGTAACAGCACAGACATCCATTGTGCTGGAGGAGTATCCACAGGTTCAAAGTCTATTGGAGAGTTAGTGTCTGAAGACTTTCAATCATACTACCCTGGTGCTGAAAGGTGAGGAAAGCTTCTAGACAGTGGCTGCGAAGTGCATGGAATTTTCTGCCCCCCCTGGCTCCAAGCTATCTGAAGTGACAATGCAGGGTTGTTAGGCCCTTTGTGTTAAGGCAAAGCATAGGCTATTCAGGTGGGGCTAGGCTCTGCTACACCCTCCCATCCTGCCAGTAGACGGCCCTGTCAGGTATACCTAATCCAACTATTGTGTGCCTGTCTGTGAAGAATTCACAAAGTCAAACTGTCAGTGGCACACAGTCATTTGAACCAAGATAGACTACTGGCACAAAAAGTCTAAGGCAGGAAAAGGCCAACTTTCTAAAAATGGTACAAAAGGGGGTGGTGATGGACGGAGCATCTGAATCACTCACACCCAGTCAAAAGATCTGGGTTTAATCCATCACCGTTCTTTAGCCCACTCTGCCACCCCAGTTCAGACATGGCTGTATGCAAATCAGTCTGACCCTGTGCCTCATGGGAACAGTCCAGCCCGAACTACCAAGCCATGTCTTCCCTGGACCGGAAACAAGCGTCCGAGGACCGGTTTCTGGCATTCCAGCCGTCTTCAGCCCGGCATGCTTGAATCCAGTGGCAAAGTGAGCAAGGGACTCACGTCTGAGCATACCCTGCCACACTTATGGTGGCCAAAAGCGGTACAAAAGGGGGGGTGATGGACAGAAAAATGACATTCAAAACATTGTAATTTAAATTCTGACTTTACCTTAAATTGTTATTTTAAATCCCAATTCCAGAGACACCAAACTTGAACTGCTTATCTATTCTCATTTGGAAATTGTACTTATAAAATATAATAAGTCAACTCCAATGCTATCCTGTGGGAGAAATAGTCCTTCCAGTACAAAAAAACAGATTTGGGAGTTTTTCACGATCAGGACATGTAAAACTTAAAAGTACATGCCCAACCTTTTGATTACACAGTGCTCTGCCCTATGGATTACCCAGGGCCTACCTTAGGGGTGATTTATGTGTCATAAAAGGGCAACCTCACACTTGGCAAAAGGGTTTTAATGCCAGGTTGACATGTCTACTTAAAACTGCATTCATGCTGCAATGGCAGGCCTGGTACAAGGTTTACAATGCCAATTAAGGTGGTGGCACAGACAGTGCTGCAGGCCCACTAGTTGCATTTAATTTACTGGCCCTTGGGTACAGGTAGCATCACTTTACAAGGGTCTTAAAAGTACATTAAGTATGCCAATTTGGAATAAGACAATTTAACCATGTTTTAACCCTTGCATGCTCATGACGAGCTGGACTCTGCAAAGCACACAGCGCTCGTGTGCTCATGACGAGTCCAGTTCGTCATGAAACATCGCACTTGAAATCCCTCTGGTGCGGGCGTCAGAGGGATTCCCTTTTTACCAAAAGAGCCTCGGGAACTGGGGAAGAGCTTCCCCAGCTCCCGAGGCCCCCCCTGGTTTCCCTGAAATGACAATCAGTGTGCACATCGTGCTGACGTCATTTCAGTGAAACTGAAACTGAAGAGGCTCATTTCAGTTTCAGTTTCTACGTGCTCAGGGGGCTATCTCAGCCCCCTGAGCACGTAGAAACTCAGGAGAGGTATCGTTGGAAAGGGGAGAATCTCCCCTTTCCTTTTCATTTTTTAATTTTTTTACATTCTTTTTTATTGAACGTTTTTAGGTTTTATACATATTCCAACAAATGTTACAGCACACTTGGTCGAAATTTAACATATCATAACATATTTTACACTAGACATTCCGTGCCCACAACTATACACATGCACTTTCAATTTCCTACATCCAAAAAAGATTACATGGCAAGTAGCCAGTTTAAACAGTGTGGAACTATTACCCCGAAAAATCATCCCTATCCAGGGCTACTAAACAGTATGTGTAACTGCATCATCAGACGTAGCAGCAATAACCATCCCTCTCTTCCAATGTTCTATAGGGCGCCATATCTTCTCCCCCAACACTCTGGCTCTCTGACCTTTCCTGTCATTAATTGCTTTCTCCAGATTATAAGCAGAGAGTAGCCTAATGATCCAAATTTGAAAAGTTGGGGGAGCTCTATCAAGCCAGGCCTTTGCTCTACAAATTCGGTACTTTGCCATGGCCAGAAACAGAACCCCCCCCCCCCCCCATCACCCCAAGCATTATTAATTCAGGTGAGATTGTCACTTCAATCCCTAATGATCCTACTATGAAATTCCTAATTGCCGCTATTAGGGAATACAATTGTGGACATTCCGCGAACATATGGACAACATCAGCATTGCTTGAATCACAGGTTATTCCCGAGGTGCCACCCCATTGTGCTATTCTGGCAGGAGTGTGATATAACGAGTACAGCATTTTGAAGTGCTGTACTTGTAGCGTTACTGAGCATAATACCGTGCATCCCAAATCTAAGGAATCCTGTAGACCCCCTTGCAAGGAGCCTAGTTTCTCTACCTACTTTATAGCAATTTTCTCCCTATCATCCTTTTTAAGTACATATAGTTCTGCGTTCAGCTGCCGAATCGTACAATGTCCACAGCGCTCTATGTAATGTAAATGTAAATGTAGGTGTACTTGTAAAGCGCACTGTGACTCCAACGGAGTATCCTGGCGCTGAAGACCGCTGGGGAACCCGTCCTGGTTTTCCCTGTGAGATGGTCCCTTTTTTCTGGGTATCTCCAAGGTGAAACCAGGCATCCCTGGCGTCTGTGGGGGGCCGTTGAAGAGATGAGGCAAGCTTAATGCCCAGAGTTGCCGAGTGTGTTCCCTGGTTAGAGTAGGCACTGAGGCGAGAATTATCGAGTCCGTTTTGACCCTGGTCCACGACCCTGCCGCGTCGGGAATTGAACCCTGGTCCCGGGCCCTTCTCTGCTTACAGGTCTGCCGCCTCTAACCAGTGAGCCACACCAATCCATTATCCGACATTGCCCAAACCCTAATGTACCTCCCTGCTTATTTGCGAAGTAGCTTCTCACCTGTAAGTACTTAAAAAGTTCCTTCCACATAGCTTATATTTTATTTGTAATTCTTGAAACTGAAGGATACCTCCCTGATCACACAGGTCCCCTATTTTCCTAATGCTCTTTTTCTCCCATTCCCTCATAACTGAATCCCTAAAAATGTCCCCTGGAAGAGAGTGATTTGTATATGGACGAGTATACCTATTGTATCTTCCCAACCCTAGTTTTTTTGAAACTGCCATCCAAACATTATATGCTGTTTTAACGTCTTGAACCTTGTATGCTTAAAATAACTAAAGTCAATTGTGTTTAAGAAACCATTCACGGCATCACCCCCCAGCAGTGCAATATATACATTTGTGAAGACAAGTCCATTACCCCCTTGCTCAGTTCCTTTGCCCCCTATCAGCCCCTGAAAGTATTGCAGGGCCGCCGCCCAATAATAGAGCCTAAAGTCTGGGGCACCCCAGCCCCCTTTTTCCCTAGGGAGTGTAAGATGACGATATGCTCTCCTAGTTTTCCCTGCGCCCAGATAAGTCTGTTGAGTATCAATTCTAGCTTATTAAACCATGAATGATCAAAGAATAGCGGGATAGCTCTAAAGATATATAAAAATTTGGGGAATGCGATCATTTTAATAACATTTATATGGCCCATTAGAGTTAGATGTAGGTTGTGTAATCTTTCGGTGTTTTTCTTTACTTTTGCTATTAAGGGCTCCATATTTATCTCCACCAGACTGTCTAAATTAGTAGGCACTTTTATCCCTAGGTAGGTTGCCGAGGCAACCACCCTAGTATCCTGATATACTGTGAGGCTATTTTGTACGATCTGCGTCTTTCCCTTATTAATCGAGTACCCTGAAACTGCCCCAAAATTCATTGCCTCCTGCTCAATTTCCACAATGGCCCTCCCTGGATCCGGTGTAATCATTGCCACGTCATCCGCATAGGCGAATACTTTGTATTCCCTACTATGCAGCTTAACTGGAAGGATATTGTTATTGCCAGCAAGCCTTCGTAATATAGTGTCCAAATACAGGGCAAACAGGAGAGGTGAGGCCGGACACCCCTGTCGTGTTCTGCGCTTAATCCGTACAGCCTCTGTATATCCTTTATTGATCCTAACCCTTGCCGTTAGTTCTATATATAGGGCCTGAATTGCTCTAATGAAGCCCCGGCCAATGCCAAACCAATCCATAACCTTCCAGAGATAGTTCCAGGAGACCCTGTCGAAAGCTTTCTCCGCATCGAGGAATACGGCCGCGACAGGGTCTCCTGCAACCTCAGCGGCATCCAGTAGGGTGATCATTTGCCGTGTATGTTGAGTGGTCCCCTTCCCAGGGATAAACCCATGCTGCATGCTGCTGACCAGACTCTCAATGACCCTGACCAACCTTTGTGCCAGTGATTTCGAGAAAATGTTGGCATCCGCATTCATAAGCGTGATTGGCCTACAGGACCCTGGTTCTAGCAGAGGCTTATCTTTTTTAAGTATTACTATAATGTCTGCCCCCGCCCAAGATTGTGGGACTGAAAGCCCTAACTGCCCCTGCCTAAACGTCTCGTGCATATCACCCCCCAGCATATTCCAAAAGGTTTAATTATTTTCTGCTGGAATTTGGTCCGGACCTGTAGCTTTGCCAGAAGGGAGTTTATTCACGGCCGCTTGTATTTCCTGTAGATTAAGTGGAAGGTCTAACTCCTCTTTCCCCTCATCTACAAGTCCTACGAGTGGTATGTCTGCCAAGTAATCCATGATCTCTGTATTTGTGCTCAGGAGGCCCTGATCGTAAAGATTTGCGTAAAATTTCCTAAACACCTCCCTGACGTCTTCCACCTTATTCGTGACCTCACCTAACCCATCATTAATTTCTTTTATTTCCCCCGCTGCCAAATTTTGCCTCGTACGAATTGCTAGCAGGTGTCCAACCCTCTCACTGTACTCGTAACATTTTTCTTTTTTGGAGAGGTAATTACCCGCAGCCTTTCTTGCTATACTTTCACTTGTTTCTGCTTTAGATATTTCCATTTTAAATAATATGTCCTCTATCAAATCGTGTTTGATTATGGCCCCAATAAGCGATTCTTCTAGGTCTGCCATGTTTTTAATCCTTCTATCCATCTTAATCCTCTCCTGCCTATCCCTATGCAATGTGTAGCTCAGGGTTTCCCCCCTAGCTGCAGCCTTGAAAGCGTCCCAGGTCGTACCCGTAGGTGCCGTTCCCCTATTCGTCTCCCAAAAGAATGCAATCCACTCCTGCATATGATTGATATATCCTTCTTCGCTAAGAAGCCCTCTCTCAAAGGTCCATACATGCTCCTTCTTCCTTCTGTTACAGAGAGCTAATGTTAAAATAAGAGGGTTGTGGTCTGATAATATCCTTGGCATCCTTTCCAGCTGGCTGCTGCTTACCAAGGAGCTTGAAATGAAAAAATAATCTAGCCTGGCCACCACCCTATGGGGTGCTGAGTAATACGTACTACCTGTACCTGGCGGGTTATTCTGGGCCCATAGATTAACTAATGCATTATTCTGCACTAAATTGCCAATAGCCTGGCATGTCCTCTTCTTTCCTCCCCCATATAAACTCCCTCCCCTTATGCCTAGTCCATCCATCCCATTAACATTAAAATTCCCACAACAAATTATTGGTTCTGACCATAATGGCAACTCTGCATCTACAAATTCAAAAACACCTGGTTCATCATCTGTAGAGCCAGAAATCAAAACAATTGTACATCTCCCAGCATCCATTTCCCCCTCCACCATTACCCATCTCCCCCACTGATCCTCTTTTTTCCTCTTGACCCTAACCCCTCCCTTCTTGGCTAGAATGGCGACCCCTCTTGTCTTGGTACCCTGTCTTGAATGGGCAAGTACATCAAAACTTAATTGATCCAACATGTATTTATTATTCCCCTCAATGTGGGTCTCCTGAAGACATATTATATCCAGCTTTAGCATTCTCAGCATAGCAGCCACCTTCAACCTTTTACCTCGGTCATTAAGGCTGCATATATTTATTGAGGCAATCCTTAACGCCATGTATATTTGCTAGATGTTTTCTTTCTTAATGTCAACTTCACTCTCGACTTTCCTTGTGCAATTAACAACAAAAAGACGTGTCTCTGTGTCCTCCTATTTTGTGCTGTACCAATCCTGCCACCACCAACAGCCCCCCTACCCCTGCCCCCATGATTCTCCCCCCTCCCCATTGGCATCCCCCCCTTCTACAGGTAAATAGGTCACACGTGACCTATGTGTGGCTGCTATGGATTGTAGTATCGCTTCCCTCTCCTTCCCTTACCCAGCTAGATTTTGCTGTGTCCTCCCTATGGACCTGAAGGTGGCCCTTTCCCTCTATTTGCTTGTCCCCTTCCCTGTTCTGTTAGTTCCTCTAGGAACTGGCTTGCCTTGATTTCTGAGTGAAACATCCTGACTAGCCTCTAGTAATAACTCTTAACCTTGCTGGAAACAGTAGGTATGCCTCTGAACCTTGACCTTGGAAGGGTGCAATTAGTTGCCTGAGCTTTCACCTTCTCTCCACCGTCACGTGGCGAAAATCAGGTCTTGCAAAAAAGGTAACCCCCTCATATGTTTTTTTTTAAATCTGGTCTGGCTTTATCCATTATCTCTTGCCTTGCCAAGAAATTACCCAAAAAGACCAGCATTGCCCTAGGCAGGTTATCCTGATTGCCTCCACCCCCAGCCAAAAAATTACAGACTTTCGGCCCCCCCTGGGGGAAAGATGGAGCAGTAGCCCCAAATATGCCCCCCCCGGGGGGGGGCAGAAGGCCAACTAAACACCAGGGATTTTGTTTTTGCACCATTTTTTTTAGGGTGGGGGCTGCCTGAAACGGGAACGCCA
Source organism: Lissotriton vulgaris (assembly GCF_964263255.1). Taxonomy (NCBI): domain Eukaryota; kingdom Metazoa; phylum Chordata; class Amphibia; order Caudata; family Salamandridae; genus Lissotriton; species Lissotriton vulgaris. The sequence continues at coordinate 1,185,753,206 of NC_141687.1, forward strand.
ATGTCCCCACCCCACCACCATTACAGCCTTTTTGCCCCCCCTGGGGGGAGGATGGGGTAGTAGCCGCCAATCTGCCCCCTGGGGGTGTAGAAAGGCCACTATACACCAGTGATTTTTTATGGGATATTTATCAGGGGTGGGGCTGCCCAAAACGGGCATGCCGATGCCCCCACCCCCTGGCCACAAAATTACAGTCTTTTGTTTGGAGCAGTAGCCCCCTATCTGCCCCCCTGGGGAACAGAAAGCCCACTAAATGCCAGGGATTTTATTTTTGCATCATTTATTTTAGGGTGGGGGCTGCCCAAAACGGGCATGCCAATACCCCCACCCTCTGCCACCATTACAGCCTTTCTGCCCCTCCTGGGGGGCAGATGGGGCATTAGCCCCCAATCCGCCCCCGGGGGGTAAAAACCCACTAGACACCAGAGTTATTGAGGGGCAAATATGAATTAGGGTGGGGGCTGCCCAAAACAGACATGCCCATGCCCCCACCCCCTCCCCCGCGGAAATTACAGCCTTCCTGCCTCCTCTGGGAGCATATGGGGCATTAGCCCCCAATCTGCCCCCAGGGGGCAAAAAGCACAGTAGACACCAGGAATTTTTTGGTTAGGGTGGGGGCATTGGCATGCCAGTTTTGGGCAGCTCCCACCCTAAGTAAAATTTGCCCCAAAAACTCCCTGGCATCTAGTGGACTTTCAGACCCCCTGGGGGGCAGATGGGAGCTTTAGCCTCCATCTGCCCTGCCGGGGGGGGGGGGGGAAGCCCTTTAGACTCCAGGGTTTTTGGGGGGCAAATTTGAATTAGAGTGGGGCAGCCAAAAACGGCCATCCCCTTGCCCCCACCCCCTCCCCCACAAAACTTACAGCCTTCCTGCCCCCCTGGAAGCAGATGGGGCAGTAGCCTCCAATCTGCTCCCCCGGAGGGGCAAAAGCTCACTAGACGGCAGGGATTTTTTGGGGCAAATGTTTATTAGGGTAGGGGCATTGGCATGCCTGTTTTTGGCAACCCCACCCTAATTAGAATTTGCTCAAAAAAATTCCTGATGTCTAGTAGGCTTTCTGCTCCCTGGGGGGCAGATGGGGGCATTAGCCCACTAGTCGCCAGGGATTTTTGGGGGGCAAATTTGAATTAGGGTGGGGACTGCCCAAAACAGGCATGCCCATGCCCCCACCCCCTCCCCCACAAAAATTGCAGCCTTCCTGAACCCCCTGGGGAGCAGATGAGGCAGTAGCCCCAAATCTGCCCCCTGGGGGGGGCAAAAAGCCCACTAGATGCCACAGATTTTTGGGGGAAATTTGTTATTAGGGTGGGGGCATTGGCATGCCCGATTTTGGCAACCCCATCCTAATAAAAATGTGTCCAAAAAACTCCCTAGTGTGTAGTCAACTTTCAGCCCCCCCTGGGGGGCAGATAGGGGCATTAGCCACCAATGTGCCCTGCCGGTGGGGCAAAAAGCCCACTAGACGCCAGGGTTTTTTTGGGGGCAAATTTGAATTAGAGTGGGGCTGCCCAAAACATGCATGCCCATGCCCCCAACCCCTACCCCACAGAAATGATAGCCTTCCTACCCCACTCTGGGGGGCTAAAAGCTCACTAAACGCCAGGGATTTTTTGTGCAAATGTTAATTAGGGTGGGGGTGCCCAAAACCGGCATGCCAATGCCCCCACCCCCACCTGCTACAATTACAGCCTTTCTGCCCCTCCTGGGGTGAAGATTAGGGCAGTAGCCCCCAAACCATCCCCCCCCCCCCACGGGGAGCAAAACGCCCACTAGACGCCAACAATTACACTGGATTTTTTTAGGTGTGGGTGTGGGGGCTGCCCAGAATGGGCATACCAATGCCCCCAAGCAAATAACCACAGTGTTTCTGACTCCTTGGGGGCATATCAGGGCAACCCCACCCACCCGATATCCCCTCCAGGGCGGCAGAAAGCAGACAAGGCACAGATTTGTTTTTAGTAATATGCCTACCTGTTGATTTTGGGCCCTAGCACAGCTGCCACATAGGGTGATCGAGCAAACCTGTAAATTTTTACAAACGAGACACCCAGAGGAATCCAGGATGGGATAGCTTTACTGGCTCTCACCAGGTTCTGTTACCCAGAATCCCTTGCACAGCTAAAAATGTGTCCAAAAAACACATTTTCCTCACATTTCTGTCGTGGAAAGTTCTAGAATCTGCGTGGATTCACAAAATTCTACCCACCCCACGTTTCCCAAAGCTTTCCGATAAAAACGGTGCCTCACTCGGGTGGGAGGCCCAAGTACCCGCGACAGGCATGGTCCCAAAACATATTGTGGCAACATCAAATTGCCTATCACCAAACAACCTGGTTTTGCCAGGGCGGTTGCCTGGGTTTTTGGCCCCGTGCTTTACGGCCATCAAGGGAAACCTACCAAACCCCCACATTTCTGAGAACTAGACACCCGGGAGATTTCAGGGAGGTATGACTTGCGTGAATTCCCCAATGTTTCCTTACCCAGAATCGCCTGCAAACCTCAATTGTAGCTGCAAAAAAATCACTTTTTTACACAAGTTTATGTGGGGGAAAGTTGTGGCATCACCTGGCTGACACAAGTTTCCTACCACCCATCTTTTCCTTGGGTCTCCTGATAAAAATGGTGCCTCACTTGTGTGGGAGGCCCAAGTACCCACGACCGGCAATATGTTTTTGGGCATATTGAGGCGACATCAAAATTACCTATCATTGAGGCGACATCAAAATTACCTATCACCAAACAACCTGCTTTTGCAAGGGGGTACACCTGGGTTTTTGGCCCCGTGCTCGGCGACCATCTAGGAAAACCTACCAAACCCACACATTTCTGAAAACTAGATACCCAGGGGATTTTAGGGAGGTATGGCTTGCGTTGATCTCCCAATGTTTCCTTACCCAGAATACCCTGCAAACCTCAATTTTAGTTGTAAAAAATCACTTTTTTTCACACATTTTTGTGTGGGAAAGTTGTGGCATCACTGGGCTGACACAAAGTTCCCACCACCCAGCTTTCCTCCATGTCACTCAATAAAAATGCTGCCTTACTCGTGTGGGAAACCCAAGTACCCGCGACAGGCAGGGGCCCAAAATGTATTGGGGTGACATCAAAATTGCCTATCACCAAACAATCCGGTTGTGCATGGGGGGTCAACTGGGTTTTTGGCCCCATGCTTGGCGTCCATCTAGGGAAAACTACCAAACCCATATATTTCTACAAATTAGACACCCAGGGGCTTCCAGGGAGGTATAGCTTGCATGGATCCCCCAACTTTTCTTACCCAGAATCCCTTGCAAACCTCAATTTTAGCTGAAAAAATCACTTTTTTCACACGTTTTTGTGTGGGAAAGTTATGGCATCACCGGGCTGACACAAATTTCCTACCACCCAGCATTCCCCCAGGTCTCCCAATAAAAATGGTGCCTCACTTGTGTGGGATTTTCTAAAGCTAAGGAGTTAGGTCCTAAAACATTGGGGTGGGCTGGACCTTATAATCTATAAAATGCAACAACAGTGCTCACTCCAAGCATCTCAAAAAATTATTTTAAGGGCCAAAACAAAAAGTTAATTTCAGTTTTGCCGGGTACTTTTATTTATACCCCTCCGATTTACACAATTCTTTTTATAAACTTTTTATCTCATTTATGTATGAAAAAAGAAACATATACACATTCAAAGCTATTTACACAAATATATACAACACATAAACCAACTGCATGACGTCACTTAATACACAAAATAAATACAGTCTATACATCCTACGTGCAATACAGACAATATATCTTAGTACGTTAATGTTCAAACAATCAATATTCAATAAATTGATGATAGACAAAGTCAGGAAAAGGAGACAAAAATCACCAAATGGTGACCAATTTTCTAGAGCTAGCAGCCGCTAGTTCATCCAACCAATGGTATTAATTGCTCCTTAAGTTTTTGCCGACACGTTTCGAATCCAAGTAAGATACTTCATGGATTCTCATCAGGGCTTTGTCACTTATCTGCAGGGAATGGGCCAACTATCTCTTCTTGGCACTCGTGTTTAGCTTTTACTGGCTACTCGGTTATATCAATGGTCCCTTTATATTGATAGAGACGGGCTCAGATTGTTCAAGACCCCCGATCCGGGGTCCCTTCCACACGTGATTTTCCTAACTTAGATGAAGGACGTCGTTTTTCACACACCCCTTCTTTTACTGTTAATTTTTCTCTGGCTGGTCCTGGCTGTGATGTCGTTTTCAGCAGTATATCTGTTTGCGGAAAGACGCCGCCTATGTCTCACTCGATTCTTTCTTTCATGTCACAGTCCCGTCTCAGATTCCACCACCACTCGTGTGATAGGTTTCCCTAGATTGCCGCTGCACACGGCGCCAAAAACCCAGGTGACCCCCCTTGCAAAACCAAGTGGTTTTGAGATAGGCAATTTTGATGTCGCCTCACTACGTTTGGGGCTCTTGCCTGTCGTGGGTACTTGGGGCTCCCACACAAGTGAGGCACCATTTTTATTGGGAGACCTGGGTGAACGCTGGGTGGTTGGAAATTTGTGTGAGCCCAGTGATGCCACAATTTCCCATACAAAAATGTGTGAAAAAAGTGATTTTTTTCAGCGAAACTTGAGGTTTTCAGGGGATTCTGGGTAAGGAAATGTTTGGGAATCCACGCACGCCATATCTCCTTGGAAGCCCTTGGGAGTCTACTTTTCAGAAATGTGTGGGTTTGGTAGGTTTCCCTAGGTGCTGTCAGAGCTAGGGTTCACAAACTACAGCTAGGCACTTTGCCAAAAAAGGGTAATTTTTCACTGCGAAATTGAGGTATGACCATGTGGCGTTTTGCACTGTTTCCTGTCGCAGGCACTAGGCCGACCCACACAAGTGAGGTACCATTTTTCTCGTACGACTTTGGGGAACACGGGGTTGGTGGAAATTTGTGGATATACGCAGATTCCAGAACTTTCCACCACAGAAATGTGTGGAATTTTTTTTTTTAGCCATTTTTTAGGTTTGCAAGGGATTCTGGGTAACAGAACCTGGGGGAAGGCAGTCAAGTCACCCCATACTGGATTTCCCTGGGTATCTAGTTTTAAAAAATGTATAGGTTTGCTAGGTTTCCTTAGGTGCCGGCAGAGCTAGGGTTCAAAAACTACAGCTAGGCACTTTGCGAAAAAAGGGTCATTTTTCACTGCGAAATTGAGGTGTGACCACATTGTGTTTTGTTGCGTTTCCTGTCGCGAGCACTAGGCCGACCACACAAGTGAGGTACCTTTTTTTCTCGGAAGACTTTGGGAAACACGTGGTGGGTGGAAATTTGTGGATCCACGCAGATTCCAGAACTTTCCACCACAGAAATGTGGGGTAAATGTGTTTTTGACAATGTTTTAGGTTTGCAAGGGATTCTGGGTAACAGAACTTGGTGGGAGGCAGTCAAGTCACCCCATCCTGGATTCCCCTTGGTGTCTAGTATTCAAATATCTATAAGTTTGCTAGGTTACCCTAGGTGCCGGCAGAGCTAGGGTTAAAAAACTACAGCTAGGCACTTTGCAAAAAAAGGATAATTTTTCATTGCAAAATTGAGGTGTGACCACGTTGCGTTTTGCGCCATTTCTTGTCGCAGGCACTAGGCCGACCCACACAAGTGAGGTACCATTTTTCTCATAAGACTTTGGGAAATGCGGGGTGGGTGGAAATTTCTGGATCCACGCAGATTTCATAACTTTTCACCACAGAAATGTGGGCAACATTTATTTTTGGGACAATTTTTTAGGTTTGCAAGGGATTCTGGGTAACAGAACCTAGTGGGAGGCAGTCAAGTGACCCCATCCTGAATTTCCCTGGTTGTCTAGTTTTTAAAAATGTATAGGTTTGCTAGGTTTCCCTAGGTGCCAGCAGAGCTAGTGTTCAAAAACTACAGCTAGACACTTTGCAAAAAAAGGTAAATTTTCATTGTGAAAATGTGGTGTGTTCACGTTGGGTTTTGAGCCATTTCCTGTCATGGGCACTATGCCTATCCACACAAGTGAGGTACCAATTTGTATCAGGAGACTTAGGGTAATTCAGATTTGTAAAGCAACTGTTATTACCCATTGATTTTTGATGCATTTCTGCCTTCCAAATAAAAGACATTGTGTAAAAAAGAAGTCATTTTGAAAAATGACTGATAATTCTCATGCTAGTATGAGTATTCCCAATTTCTAAAGTGTGCAAATATGTACTGTTTCTAAACTCTATAATTTGTTCTCATTTCAGAAATACATAGGTGTCTTTCATACCGATTTTTCCATGTATACATTTTCCCCACAATAATTGCTACATACCCAGTACATAATAAAAAGCTATTGCAAATTGCTGCTCAATTTTTGACTCTGGGTTCGTCTGGTTCTTGGTGAACCTACAAGTCCTATATATCCCCACAACCAGGAAGGTCCAGCGGATGTAACGATATATTGCTTTTAAAGAGCTGTTATAATTACAAGAAGTTACAGGTTAAAAAATTGACACAAAAGCTGTTTTTTCAACTAATTTTCAATTTGTCCTATATTGAACTGTTAGTTTCTATAACGAAACTTTGATGGATCTACACAAATGACCCCCTGCTGAATTCAAAATGTTGTCTACTTTACTAAAATATATAGCTTTCTAGGATCCATTATTGCTTTCACACCCATTTCTACCTTTAACTGAAAGGACTAGGTTGAAAGCACAAAAAACAGCAAAAATGGGCTATGTCCCAGAAAAAATGGCAAAACTGTGTACAAAATGTTGGTTTTCTTTTTTTTTTTCTTTAATGTTTTTTATTTTTTATTTACATGTTACAGAAATCAACAATAAACATCGCACATGACATACTACACTTAAGTGTTTGTAGGCATTGACGTCATTTGCTGCGGGTCAGCTTATATCTGCCCCCCCCACCCCCCCGTTTTTTTTATCCCTTTTTTGAGCTTCTGTTGTTATGTTCGTTTTCTTCATCGTTGGAACATAAAACTAACATATAAACATAGAACATATACATGACGGATGGGTCTTGTTGTCCGGTCAGTCAGTCAGGTTGCGGTCACTTTCCTTTGGATCGGATTATACTTTGGTTTTCATGGCGACTTGTATGTGTTAAGGTATGCGTCTAGTTTCTCCCACATTTTCCTATTTGGGTTTTTCCATGGTGTGTGGCTGAGTGCAGTGTTGTGTGGTCCCCTAAGGAATGTTACCCAGTTCAGCCATCCTTTAAATGTGACTTTGGCGGTGTTTTTCCATTTCGTTAGGATAATTTTGACTGCTGTAGTCCAGGAGGAGTCTGTTGTGATGGGTGGGAACGTTTGTTGTGATATGGGCGGGGGTTGTTGTGGCAAACTTTTGTTCGAGTGTGCATCCTAATGTTTGGCTGATGAAATCAGTTACTTTCCCCCAGAATTTGTCAATTTTGCTGCAGTTGTACAGTAGGTGTGCAAGGTCACCCTTCTCTGTATCGCAGTTCCAGCATTTTTTGTTCTCTTTGAGCCTCATCGATGCTAGACGAGCTGGTGTCCAGTACGCTTGGTGTAGCAGCCAGATTATCTTCTGTGCCAGCACCGGCGATACTATGTTTTTTGATGGGGCTGACCAGAAGGCTTCTAGTTCTTTCCATTCAAGTTTGGTTCCTAGTTGCTGTTCCCAGTACTTGGTGGTTTTGGAGTTGAGTTTGGTGGAGGTGGGGCGAAGGAGTTTGTACAGGTGTGCCACCTGGTGACCACTTGCATTTATTGTGTCCATGTAGTAGAAGATCGAGGGTCTGTGTTTGGCTAGGTTCGACTTTGTTACTGCTGTTTTTATGGCTAGGAAGTTATATAGTTCACTCTCGGGTAGTGTGTATTGGGCTTTCAGGTTGTTGAAGGTATGTGTATCTACTTCTAGTTGTGCAGGGTATGAGAAGTCTAACTGTTGCCAACATTCTATTTCTAGGGGTTTCCCTCTGTATTTAATGTTCGGGTTTGCCCATAGTGCTTTCCATTGTGACTTTTTGATGCTGCGTTCTAGTTTTTGGTCTACTTTGGGCAATGTTTGCCTTGTGATTTTGAACATAGGGTTGGCTAGTTGTGCGTGTTTGTTGGCGGTGAGGAGAGTTAGGGGTTCAGTGTTGTTTAGTATGGCTCTTTCAATAGAGAGCCATGTTGGTTTGTATTTCTGGCTAGGGAGGACCCAGTGTATTCCTTGTCTGGCTATGTAAGCTGTTTGGAAAGTTCTTAGGTCTGCTATGTTGAGCCCTCCCAACTTTTTCTCTAGTCTGAGCTTTTTTAGGGCTAGTCTTGGTTTCTTGTCTCTCCATATGAATTTGTTTAGCAATTTATCGATTTTTCTATGGAAGTCGTCGGTGAGCGCTATGGGTAGCATACCTGCCATGTAGTTTGCAATGGGCGTAATCATCATTTTAACTGTGTCTACCCTGCCCCACCAGGTAATGAACTTGGGTGACCAGCATTCAAGTAAACTGTTGATCCTATCTAGTGTGGCTTTTTCATTCAGTTCAAGTGTTGTTCTCAGGGTTTTTCCAAAGGGTATGCCTAGGTATTTTCCGGATTTTGATTGCCATGCTAACCCGGAGTTCCCTATTATTTCTCTAGTTGTATGGACGTTGAGGGGCATGCACTCTGATTTGTCTCTGTTGAGTTTGTAGCCTGAGTGTTTGGAGTATGTTTCAATTGTGTGCATTAGTGCTGGAATGGACTCAGTTGGCTTTCCAGTAACTATGAGCAGGTCGTCTGCGTATGCTGCAAAGCTTCAATGTAGTGTTGTTGATATTTATTCCTTCTATCTTCCTGTTTGCTAGGATGTCTTTGATCAGGGGTTCTAGTATCCTATTTTCGTTGTTGAAATACTTTATTTGATAGATTTATCATAAAAGTAGGTACACATCCTATCTATTACAACAAAAAAATACATGGTATAAAATACAACCGTTAAAAACGTTAAAAAAGCTTATTTACAATAAAAAGAACAAGATAGTTTAAAGTGCAGCAGTGGATATAGGCCATACAATTTCATCAACATGACCAATCATCTAAACAGGTGGTACGAATTAACCAAGCCCTGCCCAAGAACTTTGCAACCCCACAGATCATGGAAAGGGATGATGTGTCGGATGTAAGAATGCGTAGGGCTGTCTTGCATTGTCTTACTCCAAGTTCTTTACAGACTGGTTTTAGCCATCTTCTTCTAACGTCCCTATATGCTTTACAAGCAAACAGAAAATGTGGCAAGGACTCCCTGGGACAAGAAAAGCCCGGGCAGGTAGCTAGCTCTACCCCCAGGCTCTTCCATCTCTCGGTAAAATCATTTAATGGGAGAGTCCTGTATCTCATTTTTAAAAAGAGAGATCTATCTTTTGGTACTTGTATGAAGTCCAAGAAAGATTCCAGCTTCCTGATGGGCTTATGCTCTAGAAATTTATTGGTTAGGGACCCCCACTTAGTATTACGTAAATCCTCTGTCTGAACCCACTCCCGATATATTTGCTTCATTCTTCCTTTGTCAGGGGGTGTTTGAGCCAACCAAGTATCTTCAAGACCCAAATCTATGAGCAGGTTCCTTAGATTGTTCAGCCACTTAATTTTCTTAGAGGTGTTCAATTTGATTAGTTCGTCCAATATTAAAGCATAGTTCGTCAGTTCCGGTGTCCTCCTTAGGCGCACCCAGAATAATAATGGGCGAAGGCGTGCTATGTACCTTAATGAACGTTTTCCTAGATCATGGAAGAGGGGTTTTAAGGGTGTTGAAAGAGGGAGGGACACCATATCTCTCATGAACTTATTTTCTGCCTTGGTCAGTTCCATGGTATTTCCAAACCCCCTTAATTCTGAACCATACATGGCGGAGGCTAATGCTTTCCCTTCGTATACCACAACAGCAGGGGCTATAGGTTTGCTAATTGAGATTTGTTGGTTTCTCAGTATTGTCCCTGATGCTCTTTTAAGATTCAGAAGCATTTTGGTCACATGAGAGTTCCACTTAATTCGATTATTCACCCTAATGCCTAGATAATCAAACGCCTCCACTACCTTTAATGGGGATCCATCTAGGGTAATATTAATCTTCCTTGGTTTTCTGGATGTTGTCAATACCATCAGCTTGGTTTTAGAGGTATTAATAAGCAAGCCCCGGGAGTCGCAGAACAGTTTGAAACTATCCAGCAATTTCTGTAACCCCATAGGGGTTTTTGCCATCAGCAGGGTATCATCTGCGAAAAGAAGGGTAGGTGTTTTCTCACCCGCCAGGACCGGGGCATCGGCCGGGTTCTCCCCCAAATGGGCTACCAACCCATTTAAGAAGAGAGAGAACAGGGTCGGTGCCATCACACAGCCCTGGCGGACCCCCCTATTCACAGGAATCCTGCCAGTCAGCTGTCCCTGGTTCCCCCATATGATTTTCGCAAAATTCTCCTCATGGAGCCTTTTGACAAATTCAAGGAGGTAGCGTGGAAAGCCCATGTCATTTAGAACCTGCCAAAGTCTTGCACGAGGGACCAAGTCGAAGGCGGTTTTCAGGTCAATAAAGGCCAGGTATAAGCTTCCTTTCTCTATGGACACCGTTTTCCAGTAAACCGCAAAGAGTCTGAAGACCTGGTCCATCGTGCCCACCCTTTCCCTGAAACCCGCCTGAAAGTGTGTCAAAATGTTCCCCGCATCGATCCAAGCCCCTATTCTAGATACAACAACCCTGCCCACAACCTTTTGAACCGCATTGATTAAACTAATCGGCCTGTAGTTTGCAGGGTCCTCCCTTGCGCCTTTCTTGAATATGGTAACAACTTCAGCTCCCTTCCATGACTCAGGGACCGGGTGTCCCCGTGCAATTAAGTTCATGAGGAGGGTGATGAAGTTGGCCCATAATGGGGGGTCATGTAAAAGTAAATCACCGGGAAGGCTGTCCGGCCCTGCTGCCTTTCCCGGTGTTACTCTCTTTATGGCCGCTTCAACCTCGTTAGTGGTGAAGGGGTTGGATGGCTCAGTGGTATCCGTAGATATCTCTTTCGTTGGCCCTTGACTTTGGTCTTGATCCATCTCCCCAGAGTATAGTTTTGAGAAGTGTGAGAACCATTTCTGGTCCATTATGTGGTTTGGGACAGGTTCTTCTCCCCCTATTTTCCTTCATCGGACCAGCCAGATTCAAGATTATCAACAAAGGAATACCACTAACCTTTGAAGACCCGACCGAACTAGCCCGCTACCTAGCTGGTCCCGACACACAACAAATGGAAACCACAAGCTTGTCAAGTAAAATAAGCATCTCACTAGACCTCACAAGTGACTGAGCTGAATCAGTTAAAAGCCTCATGATAAAATACCCACAGACTTATTGAATGGAAAAACGATCTACCTCAAGATTTTTGGCAAAAATGTGGTTTTCTGACAAAAGTCTGTCATTCCCTAAAATCTGGGGAAATTGTGATTTCGACCCCATAAACTCTTTTTTGATTACATTTGCAGGGAAAAACCCAGACGCTTTCATTTGCAGCCAGTTTTTCCCATTTTCCCCCCAAAATAAAAATGCCGCTGTATTTTTGGATAATTTCTGGGACCCCTCCAGGGGAATCCACAAACCCTGGGTACCTTTAGAATCCCCATGATGTTGGAAGAAAAGGACACACATTTGGCGTGGATACCTTATGTGGTCAAAAAGTCACAGGGGCCTAAGCGCGCACTATCCCAAATTGCCAAAAAAGGCTTAGCACAGGGGGGGGAGGCCTAGCAGCAAAGGGGTTAAGGGAGTGAGCAAAAGCACTTCACCATTGGTTACAGTGGTGAAGTACCCAGAGTCTTATGGCCAACAAAATGGATTTAGCAAAATGGAGGAGGAGGGGCAAAAGATTTGAGGGAAGACAACCATAAGCATCACAGGTCTATTCATCATCTTTAACCCTTTATCAGGGTGGATTTGGTATCACAAGAGCGGGACAAACTCCTGAGCTAAGTCATAAAGCTTGGCGATTGTGACATGAGGATCCGCAGTATATAGAGACTGTGCCTCAAAGGGAATAATACTAGGGAGCCAGGTGAATCATCTGTGCAAAGGTTTCGATGTAAAATGCGAAAAAAGGAGAAAGAGGACACCCCTGACTTGTACCTCCACTTATATTGATTGATCAGGAAATCTCTCCATTAGCTAAAACCCTGGCCCATGGCAAATTATATAACTTTTTAAGTGCAGCAACTATGAATTTAAAACATCGAAGGAGCTCCCATGGAGAAGACCAGGTTAACCAGTCAAAAGCTTTGGCTGCTCCAAAGTGACAATTGTTAGCGAATGATCAAAAGCTGTTGCAAAATCTATGACCCTCACTAACAAGTAAGTTAATTTGTTCAGTAACCATGCCCAGTATAAACCCCTTTTAGTCCCTGTGTATTGGTTGTCACATATGGTTGGCTATCCTTTCCATCACTTTATTTGCAAAGATTTTATAATCACTGTTCAACAATGATATTGGCCTATATGAATCAGCTCAGGCTGTAGACTTTCCTGATTTTAGTATGATCACAACCTTTGCCTCAGCCCAGGAAGCTGGCGGTTGATGCCCACTTATATAGATGGTGTTGAACAGTACTTTCATATAAGGGGTAAGGTCAAGAGTGAATATTTTATAATATTCTGCTGGTATTGCATCCAGATCAGTGACTTTCCGGTACTTTAGTAGCTAAATTTGGGCAATAATCTCTTTTGTGATTGCTCCCATAATCTCTTGAATTTTGAGTTCTTAGGGATTGGGTAGATTTTTATCAGAAAGCCAGCTTTTAATGTATGGGAGATCAAGCTGCAGATTTTTCTGGCATACCAAACTTAGGTTATTAGCCAGTACCTCCTTGATCTTCGCTGTATTGAAGTAAGAGCTGCCGGTCCAGCCTCCTTCATTGAGTAGATAAAATTCCTATTGTTATCGGATCTTGGTTTTCAAGCAAGAACTTCCCCACAATTTCCCCCATAATCAAAGTGTTGTAACTTACTTGCTTTCTATTTAGCTAGCTACTTCTTATCAAGGTAGTACTTGTAATCATGTTGTAACTGCTCATGCTCACTGCTTAATACCCCAGAGTTGCTTGCATAGAGATAACACATTGTTGCAGTTCCCTAGTTTTTATATACAAAGTCCTCCTTAGTTCCTCCTCCTTTGGAAACACCTTCCGATGGTTACATGCTGCAACAGGTACCCCCTCATGGATGGTTTGTAGGCATCTCATGCAACATATATGACGATGGAACCCAAGTAATCTTTATAAAGTTCTAACCATTGTCCACCTGGTTCTTGGCCTATGCATTGGGAAGGCGATTGAAAGGATGACTGCTGCATGATCTGATATAGAGGCCGGATGATGAACCAGAGCTTGTATTTGATTGCAGAAGAAGAGGTCAATGCAGGATTTGGAGCCATATTTTTTACTATGAAAAGTAAAGGCTTTCAATTTACCCAATACCTTCCTGCTGATATTTGCAAAATCAAGCTCCTTCATCCTATAAGTAACTTTGATCTCATTTTCTTTATCATGTACCCCTTATGCTTGGACCTTCTATACAAGGTCTCACTGAGAATAACATTGAAGTCACCTCCTATTACCACAGGAAAATTGACTTCCAAGAGTCTTTCTTTCAAAATATCAAAATATAGGTGATCAACAATATTAGGCCATAGTGGCGACAGCAAAGAAACCCAAGCTTACCTACAAGCAATTTTCAAGTAACCATCTTCCGATGCGTCTGTCCAATAATCCAATCATTTCAGATCCAGGACTTTATAAATAATATTTGCTACCCCAACTGCAGTTCTAAGATGTTCAGAGGTAATAACCTCTTGGACCCACGAAAGTTAAAAAAAAACAGTCTCTATTTTCTCCTCTCTCTAGGTGAGTTTCCTCCCAAATAATTATTTGGGCATTTATATCCATATTATACTGTATACCGTCATCCACTTTCTCTTTTCATGCAGGCCATTGACATTTCATGATAGGATTTTTTGTGTATTATCCATGAAATCTATACCTCCCACTATTTGGGTGCATCATGAACACCCCAACACTATGTGTAGGTATAATACGATGTAATTTGGTGATCTAAGGATTATTACTTTTTTTCCTTTTCCCTTTCCCCCCCATGCTCCCCGCCCTGGTGCACCCTCCCTTAAGGACCTGTCACTTTACCTTGGGCGATATTCTCTCGCCATTAGGGTGGCAAAATCGATGGTGACTGAAGAAGCACAAGAAAGTAGATATATAACAGGATCACAGAATAAACAAAGAAAGCAGTGATAAGCCAAAAAAACAAGAGCCTGCCTGCAGAACTATATACAAAATAAGAAAGAAAGTGAATTAAGCCTTTCTGCTTGCTTGTGTGACGTGCTTGTGTGAATGCAGAGAAAAAGTGTAAGGGAGTGTGAGCTTTGTGAGGAATGAGGTTAAACGTCTTTTGCCCTAGGATTGGTTGATTGGTGTATTTTTGTGCTAGGATTGGTTGGTAATGTCACAGTATTGTGCTGGGATTGGATTTTTCAAAAGTTAATATTGTCTTTGGATTTGGTAATAAGTTTCATGCAAAATATTAGCTGAAATTTCATTGAGTAGTTGGCAATTAACATATACAGAACACAATATTAACCTTCATTTTTGAAAAATTGCTGAAACCAAATTGGTAACATGACATTTCTAAGGATTTTAAGAAATTGGAGAGAGAACACGTTACTATTTCAGTATGTAAGGGAAAGGAAACACTTTGTGAAGGCCCTCCTACACACATAGGGACCTATTAGAATGGCGACAGTCCGCCCGCCACCCTAGTGGTGCTGGGACCTGATGCCAGTGGTGCGGCGGTCCCGCACCGGCAATTAGGATGCCACCGCCACTGTGGCGGTAGCATCCCCCATCCACAACATTGTACATTGTAGCGGGCGGTGCTCACAGCACCGCCTGTCACAATGCTGTGGATGCAGCTTGTGCATGTGCATGCACATGCAGGGGGGTACCATAGGTACCCCCCATGTGCACCCCCAACAATCGGGGGGCCCGCAACAGGCCCCCACATGCAGAAACCGCATGCCTTTCATGGCGGCAACGCCGCAATGGAAAGGCACTTTCCCGCCAGCTTGTTAATACTACTAAATTGTCAATTTAGTAGTAGTAAAGTTGAGAAAAATCCTAATTTTAAGACTTTCGGTATTCACAGAAGGCATTTAAGAGTCCTAGAGTTAGGACGCCTAACTTCTGTGAATACCGAAATGAGTAAGTGCCTTCTGTGAATACCAAAATGAGTAAGTGCCTTCTGTGAATACCAAAATGGTAGTAAGTTTAGGATTTTGTCTTAAGTTAGTTCTGTGAATCGGGCCCTATGTTCCTAGTTATTTAAATGTTACTGGTGAAGGGTGTATAACTGCATGGCTTGAGGAAGCTATAGGAGAGAAGAAAACTAAATCTTCAGAATCACCAAAGAATTCAGGCACAGAGAAAGAGAAAGCTTTAGATTTACCAAATTTAAAGGTACAACTGCAATAGATGATAAGGGGATTTTTCGAATTGAAACATTTAAATACCAGAGAAAATAATTAATTTATCTGTTCAAGAAAATTACATGAAGGATAGCATTGATACATGAGCGATTGTAAATGTAAATTGATACTTGTATAGCGCACTACTCACCCGCAAGGGTCTCAAGGCGCTTGT
Source organism: Lissotriton vulgaris (assembly GCF_964263255.1). NCBI lineage: Eukaryota > Metazoa > Chordata > Amphibia > Caudata > Salamandridae > Lissotriton > Lissotriton vulgaris. The sequence continues at coordinate 1,185,768,868 of NC_141687.1, forward strand.
ACGAATACCGCTGTGGAACCCATCCTGGCTTTCCCTGTGAGGCGTCCACACCTGGGCACCCCCAAGGTGGAGGCCAGGCATCCTTAGCGTTGTGGGGGCCGTTGTGGAGATTAAGCAAACTATTGCCCAGAGTTGCACTCCGTGATTGGAATAGGCACCGATGCAAGAATTATCAGGTCCGTGGAATTTTTTTTTAGCCCAAGACCCACCGAGGTGGGGAATTGAACCCTGGTCCCGGGCTAGACCTCTGCATCAGGGTCTGCCGCTCTAATCATTGAGCCACACTTCACACAATTGAGAAAAATAGCCAAGAAATTCAAGGTGGATCTCATCAATAACATACATTTGTACTGAAGTTACTGGATACAGTTTAGATGATCTAGCCATAGAAAAAATGAAAAGTACAAGAATGCGTTTGCATATTGTGGAATTGATTAAATGAATATATAGATGGAAGGATACAGAAACATTGGAAATTAGATGGACAAGGAACCATGAAAAGAAAAAGAAGGAAGGAGCTAGTGGAGGGGCACAAGATGGACAACATGAGAATGAAGTGACAGTATATCCTCTTTGATAAATAGCCTGAGGGTCATATGTGCATGTTCCTTGGAGCAGAGTTGATTTGACAGCATTTACGAAGAATTTTCTAAAATTGCTAGACAAGCTGTTGCAATGGTATGCACAAGTAGAGAGATTCATAAACATGTCTAAGGTACTGTTGACTGATTTGAATATATTCTTTGTCATTGTGATGTATGGGTTGAATGTAAGACAGCGCTGTAATGGTCAAAGGAGGAACCAACTAAAGATAAGGGTATCAATGCACCATTACCTGTGATAATAGAGAAAATGAAGGGGTTGTTACCTTTTTAAAGGGCAGGGTACCTCCAAAATATATGGATTAGCTCAAGGTTAAAAGAATTAAACAAGAGCTGAAGGCAACAGTCCATGAGTATTATGAGCGATTATTGCAGGTTTTTTGCAGCACAGTGGACATGAGTATCTAAAGGAAAGGGACATGGGGATTTTTGTCTCCCAGTTTGTTTTAGGATTGAAGCCTGAATTCTGTGTACATATAACTCAGAGTGTGATCTGCTGGAAAAAGAAATCTTGTGATGAGATCCTGCGATATGCTAAATATTGTCGCGAATAATTGGATATGAGGAAGAAAAAGATTAGAGAGAAGTTCATGTTGGTCAGACCAAGTTAGCTTGGAAAGGAATTCAAAATCCTCCTTTAGAAGGAAATCAGGGAAACATGCAGGCGGTTGGTGCCCCACCACCTGGTTTTCAGGAGGACCAAGGGGGAAGGAATGTTTGATAGGGTAGAGGTGCTCCTGTAAATCCGGAATCAGGATCTGATGTTGTGTAGAAAAAAGAATACTGCTTGTCACATTTGCCTTACAACTGGACATTGGAAGCGAGAATGTAGATTTAGTCCTGCAAATGCTGGAGAAAGTATGCAAAGACCCCAAGAGGTGTAGGTTCCAAAAATGCCTAAGCAAAAAATGCAAATGCCAATGCAGGAGCATGTCCCTATGATTGCTCCTGTGCCAACGCAAATGTGAAATCAAACACTAAACTTAAATCGAATGTCAAAAATGAACACAAACCCATTTCAAAATGCCATGCCTCACTTTCAAAACCCTATACCACTGTTTCAGACTGCTGCACAGCCATTCCAAAATCTGATACAAAACTAACCTTAACAATTCCCTTTATTTGAAACTGATGGCTCAGGTTCTGATAATTCCCAATGACGGAGCCTGAGAGGGGAGGAAGATTGCGTTTTTGGCGCAGTCTTAGAGGTAGATCAACGTGGCCCATATGTAGATGCTGAGGTTTATAGCAATTCTGTATTGTTTCCAGTGATACAGGAGCTACCCATTCTATTGTGAGAACAGTGGAAGTACAGACCTATCTCTCTTGGGGAAAAGTAGTTAGAATTACAGATACACAGATGCTGAATCCAACATCAGAGAATGTCCTAGGAAAAATAGGTATGTTTAGCGAAAAGCACCGATTATCTGTGTGTAATACAAGTCCTGTTAATCTATTAGGGAAGGATCTACTGTGCAATTAAATTGCACCAATTATTATACACCACATGGTGTTGTGTTTTAAACTCATGTTGAGGATGTCAATTTCAAATTAATCAAACAACAAGCTGAAGTACCAATGATCCTTTTTATTGACCATTGATGCATTACCTGAAGAGTAGAAAGAAACTGCGAACACAGAAGTATGGAATTTAACAGGAAAAGATATCGGACTTATCAAACGTGTAGAACTGGTTCGAATAAATGTGTACCAAATGCTGTCTACCCTAGAACACCACCATATCATTTGACTCCAGAAACCGTTGCAGGAATAAAACAAGTGGTAGGGAATAAGTTACAGAAGGGAATCTTGGAGGAAAAAATTGGGAGTCATGTAATTCCACAATGATGGGCTTACATAAGTCCAATGGCAAGTACAGGATAGTTCAGGATTTGAGTTCCTGTTGTCCCGTGGTACCGTACCCAGCCATTGTATTGTTTCAAATACCATGTACTGCAGAATGATTGGCTGTCATTGATTTATGCCAAGCTTTCTTCTCAGCACCTTTGCATGACGATATATTTTCTCCTTTGTGTTCCAGCAGAAGGTATTAACGTTGTGTTGTGTCCAGCAAGGGTATACTGAAAGTCAATCTATTTTTAACCAGAATCTGATAAATCTAGAAACCCTGCAGATGCCTGTAAGTCAACCCTCATTCAGTACATAGATGGACTGCTTGTGGCAACAGAAACACATGATGCATGTACACATTACATCATTGCACTTAGGTTTTGAATCATGTGGCTTAGAATGGAAACAAAGTGTCTCTGGGTAAACTGTAATACTTTCAAATAGAAGTTCAATATCTGCGACACACTACTGTGTAGGGAGCTAGAAAGGTGTCTCCAGAAAGGGTGAATCCACCTCAAACTCAAAAGAAAGTCAGAATGGTTTTGGGAATTGTTGGCTGGTATAGGCAGTGAATACCACACTTTTCCTTAACTGCAAAACCTCAACTGAGGTTAGCACACAGAGATGTGTTCGATCAGATCAGATTCCATGGGACAATGAATTTACAAAAGCATTCCTGAAACAGAAATAAAAATTGTGTCATGCTAGGAATGCCTGATTTTATGAAATAACTCACTTTATTCGGCAGCGAGAGAGGTCTAAGTGCTGACACAAATGCAGAGAGAAGCTCAAAAACCTATAGCCTATATTTCAACTACACTTGATCCTGTAGCAGCAGATTTTATCAGTTGCCTAAAAGTGGTATCCGTGGTAAGTACTTGTCCAGAATATAATTTGAATATAGTGATGGGATACTCTTTAACTGCTGTGGTCTCACACTCGTTAGAGCTATTGATGACAAGGACTAAAACGCAGGACATGACTAAAATAAAAGACCTATTATGAGCAGAGTATTTTGTTCGAAGACAATATTACATTAAAACATTGTACAATTTTAAATCCTTCTACGTTATTGCCTGCAAATGAAACTGAAAATAACTGTGATGAATATGACCATGATTGGCTAGATGTCACAGAATTGGGAATCAAACCTGCCCCAATATTAAAGATGACCAACTATTTGACCCCGATCATGTGTTATTTGTGAATGGTTCATGCCTAAGAGGAAAAGATTGCACACTTAGAGTGGCATATGCTGTGTGCATAATAAATGATGTTATAGAAGCATCATGGCTTCAGACAGTGTTCTCCACACAACTTGACAGTTAATTGCCCTTACCAGAGCTTGCAGATTAATTATGAAAATTAGATTTACCATTCCTACTTACAGCTAATACGAGTTGGTGTAGTCCATGATTTTGGGCAACTATGGTCCTACGGAATCCATGTCAAGAACTTGTTAGAAGTATTACAATTTCCAGGAGAAAGTACTGTAGTTAAATGTCTAGGTCACCAAAAGGGAATCTGGATCATTGCCATGGGCAACTGAGACACTGACTTAGTAGCAAGGATTTGTGCACCGCTGGCTTGTTCTTTGAGTGGAGCTTTCATATATGAATCTCAGGAAAAGAGTTCTATTGCCATGTTGATGAAATATACTGACACGTGGAATAAACTGAAACGTGTACAGGAAAATGTGTCAGAGGCAGAACAGAATGGATGGGTAAGAGGAGGATTTAAGAAACATGCCAATGACATTTGGATGTCAGCTGACATGAGGCCAGTGTTGCCCAATAGCTTGCTGTTTCCAATGATAAGATATTATCAGGGGTACACACATTTGAAAAGAGAAGCAACAGTGAGGGTATTCAGACAGAGGTGGTACAACCCCAGTTTTCAAAATGTTTGCAGAAGACATCTGTCACAGGTCTGTTATATGTCAGCAATAAAATGCAGGGAAAAGAACGCATGTCACTGTGACACACGTAGGGAGGTCAGGTGGTCCTTTTAACAGTATGCAGATGGATTTTATTGAGAGGCCTGTACATAACGTGTGTTGAGATATCTCCTGGTGATTGTCTGTATTTTCTCCAGATGGGTGTCATCCTACCCAATGAGAAGAAATGACAGCCTGCCTGTAGCAAAGTTGTTATTGTCGGAACTGATCCCTAGGTACGACATGCTGATTACTTTTGAGTCAGATAGAGTAACACACCTGCACAATTATGTGATGCAGATCCTTTGTACAACCTTACAGATTGAGCAAAGATACCGTTGCAGTTACAGACCAAAAGCATCAGGTATCATGGAACAAATTAATTGTACCATCAAGTCCAAATTGGCAAAGGTGTGTGTTTCAACCTCCTTGAAATGGCCAGATGCTTCAAACTTGGTGTTAATAAGGATTTGAAGTACACAAGACAGGACACAGGACTATCACCACATGAAATCCTAATCGGTAAGGCAATGAGACTACCTGCTGTGCCAGCAAATGCCCTTGTGAATATTACAGACAACATAATATTGGATTTCTTCAAAGAATTGGCTGATGTGGTTCGTTCTGTCTCTCATCATGTATCAGCTGCCACAGCAGACTTCCACCAAGAAACGTGCCATGACTCAAGACCCGGAGATTGGGAAATAATCAAGAAGCACGTCAGAAAGACTTGTCTTGAACCCAGATGAAAAGACCCCTTCCAAGTGATCTTGACTACGAACACTGCCGTTAAGTGTGTTGGAGTTGCAAATTGGATTCATGCCTCACACACCAAAATAGTCAACAGTCCAGAAGAAGTGCTCTTGGTCTTGGATGCTTGGAGAATATTTTTGGTGGTTGCAAGACCGGACTTGAGAGACCACCCAGACCAGTAGAATTAGTACCAACTCAACCACAAGAAGAAGAAAGGGGTGAATATCAGCTAACGGAGAGAAAAGCGCAATTGCCTAAAGTAACACAAAGTAGCATTGAGTTTTCTGACAAAAGTGAAGCAGAGATCAAAACATAGGCTGAGAGTGCTGAAGGAGTGGTGCAAGGAGACAAAAATGACCCAGGTGACGGATTGATTGATTGATTGAACAAGCACTGGATTGAACAAGCACTAGAGTAAGGAGAACTAATACACAACAAGAATAGCCAAAAAGTTGTGAACACAAGAACCGAAGGATAAGTATCTAAATAGCTCGGATTCCAGAGATTATACCTGAGAAAATTAAACAGCCATTGAAAGTGGAATAGATCCAAATCAACAAGTAAGACAGAGATCCAAAAGAGCATGGGTACCTTGTTGCAGATATTCTACACCTGAATGGTCCTATTATGTGAACATGCTCTAAATGTTACACTAGAAGACTTGTGCAATTTAAATCCTGAACTATTAGTGCCACCCTGAAAGGACAAAAGATATCGCTGATGAATTTGAAAATCTTTGAAGTGAAAGAAGTCTGAAAGACAGTGAGAAAGACTATGAACTATACCTGATAGTTTCAATATTTTAGTTAATTGTTTTATAGAAGACTGACCTAGGCAAGAGAAAAAGCTATAGAAGAATTAGGGTTACATTTTTAAAATAACACAGAGAAGGCTTAAGGATTGTCTATTAAGAAAAAAGAACACTAAGTGTATAAAAAAAGCTATCCACTAAAATGACTGATCTAAGCTTTTGTCTGACTCATAGAGAATGTGTTGCATTAGAAATAGGTGTAAGTGTATCATGGGATTGATTTTTGTGATAACAATGATAATGATCACTATAGGACTAATACGGTTTTATTTAATCCTGAGTCACAACTTAAAGCAAAGTATCTTACTAACATACACACCTCTAACCTTGGAGGAAACTCTACTAGTTACACATTTGTGAGCTATAAAAAGGACGAGTGTTCTACCAACGTTTGTTCTAGACTAGTTCAATAATACACTAATGCTATGGATGCAAAGGGTTGCTATGTTTGTGCTTATTTACACACTTGTGTTTCTGATTAAATTACATATTATCGTATACCTCTGTCTTATGCTGTTTCCTATAGTATTTTACCATTACTAATTTATGAATATGTGACGTTGCAACGCATGCCATTACTTCGCATACTTTTGCAACATAAATCTTTACCCCGACTTTCTGTCAAGGGAGCGCTGGAAGTTGGAATAGATTAATTTTCTATTCCAACTCCAGTGTGTACAACAGTAGGGAAGGTATTGGAGTTATATCCAACACCTTCTACCCACTGCTGCACACATTTTGCATTGCAACAGCATGCGATGTAATTGCATGAGTTGTAATGGTTACGTTGAAAAGGCTGTTTTCCCTAGTTTATAGATGAGGACATTTTTAAATCTTCTATTCTTATCATGATTTAGTACTTTCTAGAATACTCTTGATAAAAAGCATGAATTTGCAAACACAAGCAAAAGAGATAGGCGCTGCTTGGTATTATTTCTTTCCACATGCACACACCTATAGATAGTGTAAAGGCCTATAAAAACAATTTAACATGTTTGTTGCAACCTGGAAAAAAAGCATACATAATGGCTTTAGAAGAGAGGTACATTAACTTGACAAAACCTACAGACAGAAAAGGTGATATTTTAGAGAATGTATAGAAGAAAGAATACAATTAATTTAGAAAGAAGATGATTCACCCTAAACTCAGACTAGACAGCTGACAAAAAAAGAGAAGATTTACATTTATAAAAAGAGAACACCAAAAAGGGCAAGACATGTAGGGATTGGTAGTTGTGAACACACATTCGAATTCACAGGGGGGTCTTGTCAGATATTACAGGGAGACGACAATGCAATTCAAAGGGATAACTATATTTGTGGACAAAAGGCTTATTTCCTGTTGCCAACTGCTTAGGAGGGAATTTGTCATTAAGCCATATTAACCCTGAAGATGTATCATGTTACAAGCTTAGATGCACTAACTTTAAGACAAGCACATAAACTGAAACATAGTGCAGAAACCGGAACTGGATTAGAAGGAGATATATTTAGAGCAATGATTCCACCTGCAGGTGTAATTGTAAATGATGAAAAGATTAGCAAGTTAGAAACAGTTGTCGATAAAATGGTGACCAGCGCATATGGAGCTTTGTTTGTTATTAACATAGAATTAGTGGCTATAAGGTCTATGGTTTTGCAGGATCGTCTTGCTTTAGACATACTACTCACAGAGAAAGGAAGAGTTTGCCAGATGCTTAAGTTCCCTCACTGCTTCTACCTGACAAAAGCTAAGAAATAGAGAATTATGCAAAAAACATTTCAGTTCTAGACGCAAATTACATGAAATGGAAACACCAAGTCTGTGTGAACATTTTGGAAAAGGATTGACTGCAAACAGTAACTGGTTTTCAATAGCAGGGAAAGGTATATTGAAATATAATATAAAAATGGCAATAGTAATAGTGTGACTTTGGCTAATATTTCTTTATGCCATATTACTGAGTTGTAAATATTTCCTATGCAAAAGACAGGTAAATCTCCAACAGAAATTATATGAAAGCGATATGGGAATGCATGGAATTATGAATGATGACAATGTGAACTCCTTAAAATTTACGGGGACAAAGAGAAAATGATAGGACTTAACTGATTACGAAAGTGCATTCTGAAACATGATTGATGTGAAACCTTAATGGATTATGGTTTAAAGATCATCAGAATGGAAGTGCTGTTTAAGTCTAAAAATGTCATGCCAATTGATCTTAGTTAACATTGAAGAAAATGTGCCTGACATTACACAATGTGTTTAACTTTGTATTAATCAAAGAAAAAACATAGTAAATTATTCTTAAAAGAATGCAATAAATAAATCATGCAGCTTTATAATGTAGAAGAAGATGCTTTTTTGAATGTGTAAAATCAATGTGAAGCTTAAATAAGTAGTAGGCTATCATACCTAATGTGCTTATAGGCCTGAAAATATCTTTTGACTTCTGTTTGACATTTAAATGAAATGCATTTCAGAACTATTGACCTAATCAACTGACTCCAAAACTGTTCATCAATTTAAAATGTGCTGCTCTATTAGAAATGTATGTATTTAATTGCTCACACCATATACATTCCTTATTTCTCTAAACAGTGTAATTCACTATATTTTATAATGAATGGAGTATTGGTAATTAAGAGTGGGCAGCAAACTCCACTCTGTCCTTGGATTTCGCAGAATTGTGGTACTCCTTGCACCGATTGGAGTGTGGAGCTTGCCAGTGCACGCCTCGGCACTCACCCCATGAGGAGCACATAGCAAGGCATGGCATTCTTCCACAAGAGGGAACCTCTGCGTTATGATGGTCTAACCATGCATTCTGCCTGAAACAACAACGACGTTTGTGTGTTTAACTAGATCCGGTAAGGCGCGAGACAAAGTTTGAAAGTGTTGACTGTTGATGATGTTGCAAGTGGTTTGTGCTGCTTCATCTTGTGGGAAGAGGGGGAACCAGAGGAGAATAATTCTACATCACAATGGGCCACATGTGGAGCGGAGTAGGTATCGTAGCCTTGAGCCTCCTAGAACCTAGGATTGCAGAGCATGCACAACAGCAGTGAGTGCAAAGGCAACTGGGGATATATTTAGGATTATGGGCCATCTGTATCATAGTTCCGTTTTGCGATTTCGAAATAGCAATTTTTAACGAATTGCTATTTAGAAATCGCAAAATGGTATGTATGTAGAAATCAGCTTCTTTTTAGCGATTTCCTAAAATTCCTTAATTGCGATTAGCAAATTGCTAATCGCAATTAAGGAATAATTTCCCATTCATTTCTATGGTCCATGAGGCCCATAGGAATGAAGGGGAAATGTGCGATTAGCAATTAGCTAATCGCAAATTGAGAATATTTTCAAGGGTGCAGGGGTGTCCAAAGGACACCCTGCTGCACCCCTGAAAATGACATGTGTGCGCATATGGCGCACATACATGCCCTAAGGGCATGTATGAGCGTCACATGGCACCTTTTGTTTAAAAAAAAATTGCTTTTTTAAAGGAATTCGCAACTTATCAACAACTTGAAGTTGGTGGTAATTTGCGATTCCTTAGGGACAATTAGCAATGTTTTTTTGCATGATACATTGCATTTAAGGAATCGCAAATTGTGCGATTCCTTAAATGCAATCGCAAAATAAGGAATCGCAAATTGTGTGATTCCTTATTTTGAAACAAATTTGCTTAATACATACCATATTGAGAATTCGCATTCGCAAAGGCCGAAATTCTGAGAATTTCGGCCTTTGCGAATGCGAATTTCAATGGTACATATGGCCCTATATACTTGGGCCATAGCTGAACCATCTGTGGGGAGGAACTGGGGTGGACGATGATGGCTAAAAGTGAGGGCTTAAGCGATGGGCATGTAGTAGGGGCCTGTCAGTGTCATGTTGCATCCTGTACAAAGCACAGGGGTTATGCATTAAGCACAACCGGGGTACGTGGAGTTGCAGTTCACCGGGAGTCCAGTCACTGCCAGTCCTGCGTGCGGTGCGAGAGAGCTCCTCCTGATAGGTCCCCAGCCATTTCCAAGACCTTGAAGAAGTCAGTGCATTGGAAGGAGTCTGGGGACACTGCTGAGCCTTTCCTTAAAGATGATGGGGGCTCCAGCATGGCACGCATCTTCTATTTTATTTTATTCCTTGCTTTGTAATTAGGGTCATTTGGTGCTCAGCCTCGGATCCACGACGCAGTTCTGTCATTAGAACTGAAGCTCCATTAGCAAGTTACTGTGCAGATAATCCTCTTCCTGTTACTCAACAGCCAGAACGCATATTCTGCTAGGACCGGTTGTCACTCCGCTTCAGGCGGAACTCTACAGAATCTTTACATAACTCCGTGAAATTCCACAGAGCAGAAGTCTGTGAGCTCTGCCCAGGCCTATTAGTAATGTTAAGCATTCTGACGAAATAGTTTGAATGGTCTCATAAAGACTTACTGATAGAAATGTTTCACTTTGCTTTAGACTAGCCTCTTTTCCACACAATGGGATAATGGCAACAGCTAACAAAATAAAGCCTGTATAGGCTCTCATCAGAACCTTCCATTGTGTATCTAGTCCAAGACATATTAGAAACTTTTAGATAACTGCTTACTGGTGTGGATGCTTACTATAAGAAATTGGAGGAGAGATGACTAACCGTGCTGAATGTTACAAATGTTTTATATTTTTATACCGTGCTGAATGTTGCAAATGTTTTATGTTTTTATATATATATGTGTTCCCAGTTAGTGAGGCATGAGATCTTACTCCAATCCATTCCAGTACGACCTTATGCTTTGATTCTTTTATGCTTTATGCGTCATTTGCTGTACTTTCTTGCCCAGATTGCTGTGTGCTACTGCTAACGGCGATTTCCTTTCACTCTGACTCTTTTTGCAAAGAGATTATCTCCTCATGTCAATCATAGCTAGTGCTGTGGTAACTTTTCTTTGATTTATTGACAGTGGCTACTGCAACCTGTTGGGGTACTCAGCTGAGTTTTTGGAACTGTTCTTTATGGGGAGTTAATTCCTAGATTAACTAGATGCTCCAGAATCTAGCTCTTTTCTGAAAGAACTCTTTGTGTGTTCTTATTTAGGTTAGGAATCTTAGGGCCATATGTATCAACCCTTTGCGAATCGCAAAAGGCCTTTTTGCATGTTTTGGTATGTATGAAATATTCGCAAAATAAGGAATAGCAAAGATTTGCGATTCCTTATTTTGCCATAGCATTTAAGGAATCGCAATTTTGCGATTCCTTAAATGCTATGTATGTAGCATTTTTGGGCTGCGAATTATGGTTAAGAATTCGCAAATTACCACCAACTTGTAGTTGATGGTAACTTGCGAATTCTTTAAAAAAATGCACAATTTGGCATTTTTTAATGAGTCATGTGATGCACACACATGCCCATAGGGCATGTATGTGCCCCATATGCACACTCATGTACATTTCAGGGGTGCAGCAGGGTGTCTTTGAGACACCCCTGCACCCTTGAAATAATTCTCAAATTGCGATTAGCAAATTGCGAATTCGCAATTTGAGAATTATTTCGCAATCATTCCTATGGGCCTCCTGGCCCATAGGAATGCATTTGAAATTATTCCTTAATTGCGAATTCGCAAAATGCGAATTCGCAAATAAGGAAGATTAAGGAATCGCTAAAAAAAACCGAATTTCTTCATACATACCATTTTGCGATTCCTAAATAGAGATTTCTTAAAAATCGCTATTTAGGAATCGCAAAAGGGTTTGATGATACATATGGCCCTTAGACTACTATAGGTACAATTTCCTTTATGAAATACATGCTGTCTTCTTCATGCTAACTGTAACAAAACCTTTTTTGATATTTCTGCAATTTGACTAACCGGAATACAGTTGACAAAAATAATACTAATCTTTTAAAGAGAAATAAAGCTTTGAAATTATTCCAGAGCTCTGATCATTGACTGAACTTTAAGATACTGAAAGTTGAGGTTTCTATTTGAACGGAAAATGTATTATGGTTCCATTCTATATTAGTGGCAAAGCTCCAGTTGCCTGAAGATGGATGAACCCAAAAATAGGAGGCTGCTGTTGTAAGTGCTTTAGGTTTGCACTGGTCATCAATTGGCCCCCGTTTTTGGGTGCTGACATTAGCAATTCCTGGAATCTATGACAGCAGAACAGTTAATAGCCTTGGGCTTCTAAATCTGTCACATTGGTCTGACTATGTACCTACATTCCTCCCTTGTAGCATTGAGAAACCTCAAATGTTATCTCCACTATTGAGTGAAAGCTCTGTGATAGTAAAACAATCCAGTCAAAAAGGGGAATTATTAGAGAAGCACCAGCCAACTGATGCTTGAGGAATGATACAATCAGCTCCAAATGATACCTCTAACATAAGAAGAAACGCTGTAATAAATGCTTGTAATGACTCTGTACCATTTAAAATGTAATAGAGTGCACACCAGCTCCATTGTACTCCCACCCTCAGTTTCAGCTGTTGTAAGTTACAATGAAGCAGCTAGATATTTCACTAGAATTAAGAAGAAGCATCTGAAAATTCAGATATTATACAGAATGTATGCTAGGATACATCTCAGTATTTGCTCAAGGAATCAGAAAGGGATATGTCTAAAATCTTTCCAAAAATGAAGAGTTTCAGTGAGCCCAACAATTCCAGGGAAGGCATTCGAAATCAAGTGTGCTGCAGAAATAAGCCTTTCTGACCACCAACATAGCTACAAGTCCAGCCTCTCTGAATTTCACCTGAAAGATCAAATGAGGAAGCAGTACCCCTTTGTGCACATTCTTTCTGTCATCAAACTGTCAAGAAGCTAGCCTGCTTTTGGAAAATGTATCTTGCATTCCACCAAAATATTGGACACTCATGATGCTTCTGTTAGTCCAGGAGAGTACAATTCAAAGTACATATCTGCTCCAGTCTTCCTATAAAGCATTGACTGTGTGACTATTGATGTTATGATGCAGCTTTCATTTCATTTCATTCATTTCATTTCATTTCATTTCCTTTCATTTCACTTCATTCATCCATAACTCCTCAGTGCTCTATTACATCTGTCTCTTGGGGAATATGAGACAATATCAGGAGTAGAGCATTAAGGTAATCCACTGAGTCACGTTGATCAAACCCCACCTGACATTTCTTCTAAAAACTAATTTATTTTGTACCAGCTGCAATAGGTGTCTACTGACAATTACTGACTCTCTCAATTACCCTTTCAGAATCAAACCTTTCATCCTGAAAATATCCATATTGCAATTGTATTGGTGAGCTGGGCTCCTTCATAGGTGTTAGCTCCCAAAATTTGGGAGTGCTTATTTGATGACCAGTGCAGACCCAAAGGACTTACAACAAAAAACCCCTATTTTTAGAGTTCCTCCGTCTTCAGGCCAAAGGATCTTGGCCACTGTGTCAGTATGGAGCAGAAAAAAAATGCATGCTAAAATTGTTGCAACTAATATCGAACCACGTTTAGCCCCCTTACAGCTGAGTTTTCGCACAAATACTTAAACTAGACTATCCTTCAAATTAAAGTAAGTTATACAGAATTTGAAATATCTTCTAGGAAAAACTATAAACTTTTTGCAATGACATGACCTGAAAAGGAAAAACTAGTTTGTTCAAGGGGTCAGCATTCAGGATTTTCTGCTGATTCTCCATCTAAGGTTCACAGTTTCCATTTTAAAACTATATCCTAATCGGTTTTACCAATTAGCTTTTGGCAAACAGCAGAATTTCAACAAAATATGTAAATTGTGTTATAAAATATTAATCTTTTAAAGAAAATGCATCTTTTGGCAAGCTTCAAGAGTACTTATTCTTTTTAAATCTTCATTGTACATGAGCTCATGTTTCACAAAGGAAATTTGTTTCTCTGACATTTCTAAATGAATTGCTTTTAACGTTGCAATAAAACAGTTTGAGCCCCAGCATGTGTAGTTTAGAAACCTGTTTACATTTTCATCACTTAAAGCATTTTCTTCTATTCATGCGTGCCCTTTAATTTCTACACATTTATTTCAATCCTTATTATGGCATTTCATTCAAACACGCTATTGCTAGTAGTCAAAGAAGTCCCATAGTAGTATTGAAGTTTAGGCTCTTTATTGTCCACACACTCCAAAATGGCTGTGTAAGAAATTAAGTTATTAGTTGAGCAGGTAAAAGCCTCACTCAAGTAATAAATGCAATCCTACTTAGGGTGAACCACAAAAGTTCAACACAAGAAAAGTCCCAAAAGAATTTATTAAAATTGAATAATTTTTAATAAATAAAATGACACCAAAATGACAAAAAAACAGTATGTAGAAATGGAGCTGCACATAGCCGGTGGCTTAGTGGACTAATGTGCCTAGTGTAGGGTCCTGTGCTCGACCTCATGGTCACAGGCTCAAATCTCAGTGGTCCACTCAGCCTTTCATCCTGCTTAGGCTGATAAAAGTAGTACCTTTGCTCAACAATAAATATATGTTATTGAGCGCCAAGATACCCTTGGGTGGGCGCGTGCTTTACAAATGTGATGGTATGTTACATTTTTAAGCTGTAGGTGAAAATAGAGCCAAAAGCACAAAGCAATACTCGCAGTTATCTGGTCATGCTGCACCTGGTCAAAGTCACATGTTTTGGCCAACTGTGATGGAGGGCTGTTCAGATACAGGAACCATGTTCATCCCGGTATAGAGTCTACCCTCTCACAGTCCCAGTCTATGCAAGCAGCCTTAGCCAAAGCTTCATACTGGTGAGTGTGGCAAAAAGATTGTTGTTGGGGCGAAGAGCTGGTCGCCGCTGCAACTTCACATTGGCGCGAGACTTGGGTGGTCTATGTTGGTGTGAAGAGGAGGTCAACGTCGTAGCTTAGAGTTTGGCGTAAGAAGCAATGGTCATTGCTGATGCGAGGTCCAGGCTGCTATCAGATCTCAGCATTGGCCCAACACTTCTGGAGTTCAGTTCATGCAGATTTGAAGCAGCAGGAATACACTTTGACATCAGGAAAGGATCCAGGACCTGTGGAGGCTCAGATCTCACTCCAGCAGAGGCCAGCAGCAGGCATCTGGGTAGTTGAACGGTTGGCCTCTGGAAGCCAATTGTGTCCTTGTAGCTCAAACAGGAGGTCAGCCAACTAACCCTTGGAGTCACTTTGGGGGATCCTGGGTTCAAGGCAAGTAGGCCCAGTCTTCCTTCTTCGAACAGCAGAG
The DNA here is from genome assembly GCF_964263255.1 of Lissotriton vulgaris. Taxonomy (NCBI): domain Eukaryota; kingdom Metazoa; phylum Chordata; class Amphibia; order Caudata; family Salamandridae; genus Lissotriton; species Lissotriton vulgaris. The sequence continues at coordinate 1,185,784,002 of NC_141687.1, forward strand.
TGGTCTATCTTTTGAATCTTCCACAAGTCCAGGAGCGTTTTGATGAGTGGTTCTGAGGGCGGTGCCAGCAAGTGTGTGGGGTTCCCTCTCTTTGTCTACCCCTAAACCAGTTCTTTCTTATTCTGTCCCTTCCCTTGGGGCTGAATGCAATCCTACAGGCCATCCTGCTCAGGAGGTGAACACCCTGTCCCATGCCCAAGGCCTTTTTGTTCCTTATCCAGAAGGAATACACACCAGACCACATGAGAGCAATTACAGTCATGTGACCCTGGAACCTGGAAGAAAGGCACATATGGTTTAGGTAGAAAAACACCACCATTCTGAAAAAGGCCTTTTCAGACTAGTAACTTCTGACTTTACCATTAAAAATTATTTAAAATTACATTTGAAATTAGTGGAAGAATGTTTTGTTTTTCTACCGCCAAACCGAAGTTATCACTTATTAAGTACACTAAGATAACCCAATGTTAGTTTATCCGAGAAGGAGCTTTGCTACAATGAAAAACAACTTTAGGAGTTTTTCGCTTGCAGGTCATGTAAAACCTAGGTAAGTACTTCTTTTTAAATACCATGCATCTGCCTTCTGGGCCCTTAGGGCCTACTTTAGGGGTAACTTAAAAGAATTGAAAAGTTTGTGTTGCCAGGTCGCAATGGCAGGTAAAACCTGCACTATAGGCTATAGATATAGGCTTGAGACGTGTTACAGTGCTATTTTAGTAGGTGACACAATCAGTGTTGTAGCCCACTGGTAGCATTTCATTTACGGGCCCTGAATACATATAGTACAATTTACTAGGTATTTATAAGTACATTAAATGTGCCAGTTACGGGTATACCAATTTTGCCATGCTTAAGGTAGAGAGCACAAGCACTTTTACACTTGTTAGAAGGGGTAAAGTCTGGGGAAATACCATGTCAGAGATGTCAGGTCTAACAGGGTTGTTCACGTATAGTAAAATGAGTTCAATAATGCTAACAAAGGAAATGAAGCAAATGGGTCTAAGACACCCATGCCTGGGCTCTTGCACAGCAAGTAAGTTAAGAGCATCCAAGGATGGCTTTTATGGTGAGTTTAAGTGGTCTAACTGAATCATCACTAAAGTACAGGATTTTTCCACATAAAGAGATCTTCCTTCTACAGTGACATTTAATATGCCATGATCAGGAAGAATCAAACATTTATATTTTTAATAAATAAGACAAGTTCATGTGATTCAAAAAACGTGCACTCACGGCAGCTAATGTAACTGCAATGAGTCAATGTAATTCATAGTAATGTGGTGTTAGTAAGGCATGTGAAATACAAAATTCTTGTACATTTCATGTTCTGCATTCAAAACAAACTATCCAAGACTGACATTATCCCAAAAAAGTTCATATCAATTTGACAAATTCTCCAAAGTCTGTAGACCGTTTTGTTGATGGAGTAGGCCAGACCGTCTAGACCGTTTTGTTGATGGAGTAGGCCAATGTCACATTTGGCAGACAGTGACTTAAATGTTCTTAAGTTGCTGGTACAAATGCAAGATTTTTGGACGCATGTTGTGTTCCTAAGGTTTCACATCCGGAGGCCAGCCAACTAGCCTGTGGTGTCACTCTGGGTTTAAATGATGCAGGTCTTGTCGTTTTTACCCAGTCAAAATTGAATCTGGTCAGAACAGAAGGGCAGCAATTCCTTCAGAGAAGCTGTCCAGCAGAGAGAGTGTCAGTCCTTGTAGCTTCACACCAAACCTTCTTCCTCGCAGAATATTCACAGGTCCAGAAACACAGCAGTTACTGCATGCTGCTCTTTCTGAAATGCTGCTTCTTGCTAATTTGTACAATAGACTTGTTTCTTTGAATGGTTTTAAAAAACAGTTTTAAATAGATAGAAAATGCTTTATTCGATTTCAGTATTATAAAACCATAAAAGCAACAATTCATTCAGAAATATACAAAACATGTTCAGATTAAAAACAGCTAATACATTTTCTTTTCCTCAATATACTTTTTAAAAAACCCAACATGATTCCAACACAATACTCATATTATAAAACAAAAGGGCCGGGACGGCATTGCCGCCATGAGCCCTGCCTCAGAAAAGTTTAATCCATCTGGCCATCTTGCCCGTTCAGTTGAATAAAATGTACAAAAAAAGATCACATGCAATGGTGATTGATCTGATAAATTGTCACAAGGACATTTAATGAGCATTCTAGACCAATCGTTAGTGTTTGGGAATGTAACCAGGCGGAAAAAATAATCAAATCTGAACTTAGTCAGAATATACCTGTCGTACCCTCTCAACACACAGAGCAAGATAGGGCTGAATAGTGACTGAGGTCAAAATAAGTTGATGCTTCGTCACTGAGTTTTTACTTCTTCATTGGAAAGATTACTGATGTACTTTAACCATAAGATTTTACTCGCCTCGTCCAAACCCATAGAATCTTTAATTATGTCCAGTTTCAAACCTAGATCAGGTGACGTCCAGACTTTATGCCATAATAGCATCAGTTGTGTTTTTATGACATCCGTAATGTAGCGAATCCCCAGTGCGCTGTGACAATTAAAAACAGATGCACTTAGGGGAACTGGTAAAATAAATCTTAATAAAGCGTTCTCATTTAATGGAATTGATATAACGTCACTGTGGCCCCATACCCCTGCTCCATATGTAGCCACACTATGGATTTTGCATAATAATTTTCAATAACATTTCCAGGTGGCCTCTTTCCCAATTTATTAGCAAACATCATCAATGCCGCCATCGACTTCTTAAATAATAACGCCCTGTTCTTAATTGTGGGTCCCCAAGATCCTGTTTCCTCTAGTAAGATCCCCAAATAGGAGAATGTTTTTGTTGATTCAATTTTGTCTTTCCCAGCTACTAGATAGCATGCCCTAGTTTTCCCTTTATCACAAGACATAACATATGTCTTTTTAACATTGAGCCTCAGGCCCCTATCCTCCATAAAATCAATATAGGTATTAAGGGCCTTTTGTAGGCCGAGCTGGGTTCTAGCCATTAAGACTGCATCGTCTGCATATAAAAGTGAGACGATCTTGCTGTGATTAATTATCGGAGAGTCTTTCACACTAGCCACCAGTGACTCCTCCAGTTCATTAGTGTATAAACTGAAGAGGAACGGGGCTAGTACGCTGCCTTGTCTAACGTTTTTTTTTACATGGAATGGCTTAGTACATTCTCCTTTTAGTCCAAACCTCACCTTTGCAGAGGCCCCACATATATTTGTCTCAAGAATGATATGAGTGATGGCTCTACATTTAATCCTACTAGGGTCTGCCAAAGTCTGTTGTGGGCCACACAATCAAACGCCGCGGTTAGGTCAACGAATACCGCAAATACATTCCCTTGCTTGGCCTGGGTATATTTTCCATGTAGCATGTTAAAGTTAAGAACCTGTTCTACAGTGCCCCTCCCTTCCCTAAATCCATATTGAACCGGGCTTAGGATCTTATTTTCTTCTGCCCATAGTTGTAACCTGTTCAATATGACTCTACTTGCTACTTACATAAGGGAGTCTAGCAGGGAGATGGGTCTGTAGCATGCCAGGTTTTCTCTATCACCCTTTTTGAAAATTGGAATTATCATAGACTCTGACCAGGATTCAATAAAACCACTCTCGCAGCTAGCATTTAAAACTCGAGTCAATAATGGGGACCATAGCTCATTCTTGAACTTATACAGATCAATCGGAGTCCCATCTGGCCCTGGGGCCTTGCCTCCTTTACTCTCTCCTATTGCCATTTGGACTTCCTCATGTGTAAAATGGATGTCAATAGGGACAAAGTCAGCCTGGTCAATTTGAACTGTTTGCTCATTTACTTCCACACTGTCTGCACCCCCAGAACCATATACAGAGGAGAAAAAGTGAACCCAGGTGTCCTCACTTAATCGATCCTAACTCCCCCCACCATTTGAGAAAAAAGGGGCCTTCTCTACCTCCCAGAACAAGGAACAATCCTTTCGTAGGGAAGCCTCATATAAATTTGTCCAGGCCTGTTCTTAATATATTTCATACGCTTGTTTCTTACTGAGCTATAGGCCTTCCTAAGCCCCCTAATTTCTTCATAACCTTCTCTGGTTTGTGTAGGGCAGCTTTTAATAATGGATAGGCTTTAGTGCAATGCAAATCAAACCACCCTTTATTTGAAGGCTTTTGGTTCCTCAATGGACGTTTTAGGGTATTTTGAATTATCCTGGTTATTTCGGAAAAGGCACTCAATAGCTCACAGAAGGAAATATCCTCATGTAGACACTTAATTATTGGGATTTTTGCTTGATTCAATATCCTAGTGCTCAAGATCTCATGGTCGCTCTTGGCCCAACATATTGAGTAACCATTCTGCCGGGCCAACACACAGCCCTGGGTCCAAGCTAAACTCTGAGCAACTGTTCCAAGGCCTTTATCAGGCAGTACAATATTAACACTTTGGGTCAAGTGATCACTAATCCCTATAGGTTGGGTAATGAACTCCTCCAGCCAGTTTGAATATTGATTGGGAAAAATGATATAATCAATCAGAGTGCTGTGGCCATGACCTACGAAGGTGGGACTAAAATCAATAGGCGGGTCGCATAATACATTTGCAAATCCAAGGTCATGTGTTGCCATGACTTCATTGAGACTTTCACCCAAAATTGAATGTGCAAAATGTGGCATTTGGCCAATGACCTCTTCATACAGGTCCCCATTGCCGCACAAGGGTTTAGTACATACATTAATGTTGAAATACCCGCCCGAAATTAGGATCGAATCCTTCACCTGGTTGAACACGCAATTTCTTTATGTCCTCGTTAAGTCCGGATAAGACATCACATGCACTACCCCTCTCCATGTTGTTATAAAAATTAATAACTACCAGCTCCACCAAGGGTGAAATGTCTACAACAACAATTTGATAATAACAGGTTGATTTTAACATTTTTATCCGCAGCACCCTGACCTTATTAGAGATATACATACAAATCCTCCCTTTATGTCTCCCGTGGGTGGAACGGCTTGCGGGGATGTAGTAAGTCTTAAAGTCATCAAGATGTATTTCATCCAGCAACCAAGTCTCCGGTAGACATACAATATCAAACTCTTTAGAAAAATCAGCCCAGACAGGGTTGTCGACCTTGGATTGTAGCCTGCTAATGTTCCAAAAAGCTATTTTTACCCTTCCATCGGTTCGCTTATGATGAGGCCCTATGGCCCTTACACTCCCTTCCCCGTTTTTACCCTTTGTATACTCAATACTGGTGCTTATTTCACTATTCTTGCCACCTGTTTCAACCAAGTCAAATCCAACTTTCTGACTTACTGGGGCATTATATCCCACTATAACTGTGCCTGATGTGCAAGGGTCTCCCGTGTTCGATGTTCTTATACTTTCATTTTTATTAGTTATATCTCTTGCCGATCCCCCTTCACCATCTCCAAATGGAATGGGGGACCTTCACAATTCACATATGTTCGTGCAGGAATGTTCGGTATTTGTCAATCAACTTCCTCCAGTGAATACATTGACCAAACCGGTTTGAGACATGTAAATTGTACCCAATATCGTTATTATAATAGTTATGGTGACTACCCATCGAGGCTACTTTATGATTAGCAGGCAATTTTGGCTGATAGAAGAAACCCAGGGGTAGAACTTTTATCCCTTCTGTCGCGAGTGTACTAGAGCCTCCCCGGATCAATATTTCTTGTACTAATGTCGGGGAGCCTAATGATAAAACAATACAATCCCGTCAAAAATCTTTTTGCTATGTCCAACCCAGCTTACACGCCTTACCATTTTAAAAGCATTGAACATAGCTTGTGTCAGGCCAGTCTTTAGGCCTAGAAAGTGGAGGGATGTGGTTCTCAGTGTAGCCCAATTTTCCCTGTCCCCTTCATTTGATGAGGGTACAGATTCAGGGTGTACGGGGCTGCTGCTGGTGGAAGATACAGTCTATCAACATTATTGCTTCGATCTGGAATGTCTTAGATACTAGTAGCTAATCTCGAACGACTTTCTATAAAAGATGATTTGTTACTATTTATACAAGTTCGCTCATTTTTACTCGCTCTCACTATATCCTCCCTAGTTTCCCGTGGTTTTGGCCCCTCAAACCTATCAAGCTCCGGTCCCCCTGCCAGCTGGCTCTTTCTGCTTTAATTATTTCCTTAGCGCGGGTAAAAGTGCAGTCAGATGGAGTACAGTAGTGATCAATGATAGTTCCCCTATCCCTACATGGTTCAAGGATCTGCTTATTGGTTGCTTTCAATTGCTCTGTCATTGATGCCAGACTTCCCTCTATTGAATCCAATCTCTTATCCAAAGTGCTAATTGCCTCTTTAACAAACATAATCAGGTCAGCGATAGATTTCATGATACCTCCTACTTCAGCGCTAGATGTGCCTTTAATTGTGCCCTTATTGCTTAAGTCTTTATCACAGCCTTTTACTTTGGTGTTAGAGGACCGCTCCTTAGTTTTAACCTTTTGATGTATGACCGGTATTTTAAGAATTTGCGGTGGTAAATCTGTGATGACCAGTTTTATGGATACGCACACTCTTTTATGAGGGATAGCGGTGCACTTTCTGGGTCATTAACTAAGATCTCATCGACCCCACATTATATGCACCCATTCTTTAAGATTGCAATGCTCTCTGGATTGCCCTGTGGGGATAAGCTAGTGGTACACAAACTAGTGTGAGCAGAAGACTCTTTAGTCATTTCTCCTTCTACGTTGGAAATCTGTTTATCTAAGGCTCCCACCGCCCCAGATAAATATTTCATAAGGTAGGTGCTAGGGTTCTTATCCCTCTTCGATTTTTGGCCAGATGCGGTAGTCTGTAATTTTCTTTTCCCCATATTCTTGTTTTCTTACACCCTAAATTTACTTGGCAGCGTATTTGGAGCGCTCCCCCAGTTCCCCCCTTCAACAATCAACAATGTCCAGCAAGCTTCTCAGTCCCAAATAAGTGTTCACCAGTATGTAAAATAAACAGGACTGCTATCAATGTAAATAATTACCAGGTGTCAGGTGTTTTACAGTTGGTCCTCGTGGAAAACCTGAACCAAGAGCCCTGGCCCAGCCCAGCCTCCTACGGCCATTGACAGGCAAGGACGGGCACGCCTGTGCGAGCCCGTCCGCTCACCGGTCAATTTCAAGGGTGGCGCTGGTGTTCTCACTGCAAATCTCGCGTGGCCGCACTGCCTTCTGGGGGTTGTAGTGCCCCGGCAGTCCGCAGTCTGCGAGAGTGTAGGCAAAGAGTGGTTGGGCTCAGTTGGCAATTCGCCTTGGTATCCCCTGGAGGCACAGCGACGGAGCCACAGTCCCGGACAGAGAAGATGCAGGAAAGCAGGAAACCAATGTGTCAGGCAGCACGTCCTGCGCCGCAGGGGCTCACCGGTCAATTTCAAGGGTGGTGCTGGTGTTCTCGCGGCAAATCTTGCGCAGCCGCACTGCCTTCTGGGGGTTGTAGTGCCCTGGCAGACCACGGTCCGCGAGAGTGGGGGCAAAGAGTGGTTGGGCTCAGTTGGCAATTCGCCTTAGTATCCCCTGGAGGCACAGCGACGGAGCCACAGTCCCTGACAGAGAATATGCAGGAAAGCAGGAAACCAATCTGTCAGGCAGCGCAGAACTGTGAGTGACTTCGAAGCCGACACCGCCATTTTTCCTAGTTGGTGCGGGCTAGTTGTTGGGCACTGGGGATCATACAGCGAGAAGCTGCACGAGCAGGCAGCGAGCGTGCCACTGGGGTGCCAAAGGCAAGCCCGTCTGCGCACATCAGCATCCAGAAGGCCGCAGGTGCTGGAAAGGTTGCCGGTGGGCCAAGGGAGATGTCACACTACTTCAGATATTGTGGAGATGTGCTCCTCAACATTGGTAGGTGTGTGAGCAGTAGCTCCCACTTTCCTGTCCAGTTGGCTGTGAATGGCCTTGTATGTAAACATTGTAATTGGGTGGCCTCACCCAATCATGTGGAATGTAATGAGAACCATCGTGGTGGCACCTATGCCGTCCAGTTGCATGGGAAAGGCAACAATCTGAGGCCTTACTTCCCAACTCCCACTCAGTAAAAAAACATGAGTTTCAGTTACATGACTTTTTAATAGACTTAACCCCCGACATGGTGTTTTTAACTGAAACTTGGCTTACTGAAGCCTCTTACCCTACTATCGCAAATGCGATTCCCCCTGGCTATCAGATCCTTAGGAAAGACCATCCCGAAGGCAGGGGTGGAGGTGTGGTCTTTATTTTTAGTAGGTCCCTCAATTGTTTGCCACTGTCGATGGTGGAGATAGAGGGGGCTGAGAGCCTGGGCTTTTTTCTTACGGTCTCCCCCATCAGTCCATTGCGGGGGCAGTAATTTACCACCCACCAGGGCCGGCTGGTAAGTTCTTGGAATCTATCAGTCACGCCATCTTCGATGCCAAATATAGTCACTGCCTAGTACTGGGCGACTTTAATATACACATGGATAATCCATGGAACCTGAGTCTAGAGGTCTGACTGAATTTTTTTGACATACTTAATATGACCCCGTATGTCCACCTCCCCACCCACGAGAAGGGGCACATATTGGACCAGGTTTTTTCTTCCTCCCCTATTACAATGGATGTGCCCCTCCCCATAGCTTGGTCGGATCATTGTTTGCTAAGCTTTAGAGTGAGCAGGGAGGGGACACCTCCCAAACTCAGGGTAAACCTCAGGTGAGCAGTTTTAGGCGGTTTCATTTGGTCACTCCTGAGGATTTGCAGAGTGAACCTAGTCTTCACCCGATACACCATAGCGGGAACCTGGAGGGGGACGCACTCTCGCTAGAGAACTGGCTACAACTTTGCACCTTAGAGTTGACCCCACCCACCATGCGGGCTGCGAAAACTAAGAGAGCCTCAGTCCCTTGGTTCACTGAGACCCTCAGAAAAAGCAAAAGTGTGTGCAAGCACATGGAAAAAGTGGGGCGAATTAATTATAATCCCACGGATAAAGCCTTGTATAAACGGGCCCTGAAAGATCATTACAAGAATGTATGTGATGGGAAAATCTTTTCTTGTCCACTAAAATTGAGGAGGCTGGGACTAAAAGCAGAGAACTCTTTAACATTGTAAATGAAATGTCATCCCCTAAAGCCATCAGCAGCCATTTTGCCCCAAATACTGCGTGGACAAAGCAGATGGCCTTCTTCTTTCATGACAAGATACAAGCTATCCAAAACTCTTTTCCAGCCCAATCAACAGGACCAGTTGGAGAAAGGTGTCTGTCCTTGTCTGGCAGCAGAAAATCCGGTCCTTTGCTTACGCAGTTCCCTTCCATTTCCCTGGATAAATCACTTGCTTTAAAGAAGGCCCTTAAATCTGGATCACCTACGGACTTGTGTCCTGCTAAAGTACTGACATCCATTGCAGAGGTGATAAATCCGGCAGTTAATTTAGACTTAACTACTGCCCTGCAGGTGGGGCAAATGCCGAAAATCTGGAAAGATGCAAAAATTCTTCCACTTTTAAAAAAACCTACAGCCGACCCTGCGTAGCAAGTAACTATAGGCCGATATCTCTTCTGCCCTTCTTTTGCAAGGCTTTAGAGATATATATAATTTCAGTGACCATGGAGTACTTGCAAGGCCAATCATCTTCTACATTCAAGCCAATCCTGTTTTAGGGCTAATTGTAGTACGGAAACTGCCCTATTAGAAGTAGCAGAAACTATTAAAACCACACTCGACAAAGGGGGTGATGCTGTTTTAGTGCCATTGGACCTTTCCGCTGCCTTCAATACCGTGCCTCACAATGGACTACGAAGAAGACTCGAGGAGGCACAGTGCTTACATGGTTTGTCTCCTTTTTAAATAACTGGCAGCAAACTATTTGGTCTCCGCCTTTCTCGGCTCCCATCCCCCTCATGATTGCTGGGGTTCCTCAGGGCTCAATTTTAAGCCCAATGTTGTTTAACTTGTATATGGCCCCTCTAGCCCTTCTAGCCGAGAAACACAGAGCTGAAATAGTGTCATATACTGATGACACGCAATTGCTGTTTACTTGTGGGAAGGGCACTGAGCTAAAATGGAAATTGGATTAACACCTGTCTGTCAGAGGTTCAGATTAGCTTTATTCGATTTTTGTTATATAAAATCATAAAAGCAACAATTCATATATATACATCAATACAAATCATTTAGCAATAATAACATTTTGTTAAAACAGTATTAAATCCGTTTAAACGAGTTCGCTAATCACTAAATTCCGTTTTCTTAAAACATTTAAAAAAAAAAGACAGACATAACCATAGTACAGGTGGCATTTCCCAGTTGCGGCAAACTAAGGAGCACAGGGCGGCATTGCCACCAGATGCCTTGCCTCAGATACTGTTTAATCCACCTTTTACGCTCACTCAAGTATAATTTACAGAATAGTACTACATGAAAGGTGGATTGCAGTGAGGTGCTATCACATGGGCAAGGAGCTAAGGTTCTGGACCAGTCGTTTTTAGTAGGAAATGTGACCAACCGGTGAAATAAATTGAACCTAAATCTTTTTAAAATGAATCAGGCAAAGCCCAAGTTGCATATGGTTAAATATGGCTGAATTGTGTAGGTGGTCAGCGACAATTGATGTTCACTAACTGTTTTCTTTGTCATTTCTCCTACACACCTAAGAAGTTCAAAGTGGGTCATACATAACCTCTTCAATTTTGATTTCGAAATGTTCATGATTGAGACTGGGTTACTAAAAAACTCAGGCCGTCAGATGTCAGTAATTATTTTCCTGATAAACTCAAGCCAGGCTATGCGCTTCGCTTTATCAAGGCCCATGACATCCTTTATTATTTCCTGATTTAGCCTAAGGGCCTCTGAGGCCCATACTCTACGCCAGAGTAGGACAGGTTGCAGTTTAATCAGGTCGGATATATAGTCCATTCCCAATTCCTGATGACAATTAAAAACTGAGGTACCTTTCGGAAGAGCTAACAAGTGTCTGAAAAAGTTATTTTCTTCAACTTGAATCGCCGATGTGTCGTGATACACCCAGATCCCTGTCCCATACAACGCAACACTTCTGCATTTAGATGTATAAATCTTTAGCATGATTTCGGGGGGTCTTTTGCCCAGCTTAACGGCAAGGTATGGGAAAGTTTTAGTATGCTCAATTACAAGCCCCGACGCTTTAAGATTTTTACAGCTTGCACGACACTTACCACACTGCATCACATATGATTTTTTTTCATTTATCATAAGGCCCCTTTCTTTCATAAATTCAATATATTTTGTTAGGGCTTTCTGCGCTCCCACCTTCGTCCTCGCCATCAGAACCGCGTCGTCCGCGTACAGAAGTGATACAATTGTCTAACTTTGGCCCTTGCCCCTGAATAGAGTTGCCTTAGGAAGAGTACAATGGCAGGCTCGACTTCCATTTCCTCAAGAATTTGCCACATCTTGGAGTGTATCACGCAATCAAAGGCGGCAGAGAGGTCAACAAAAATGGCGTATAATTTTCCTTCTTTAGCCCGAGTGTATTTGGCTTGTAACAAAACAAAGTTTAAGGCCTACTCTACCGTACCCATCCCTTCACGAAAGCCATACTGTACAGGGCTCAAAATATCATGTTCCTCGGCCCATAGTTGCATTTTATTTTAGACCACCCACCCTGCCATTTTCATGAGGGACTCTAATAGTGAAATAGGTCTACATTAGATGGGCACTCCCTGTCCCCCTTTTTGTATATCGGTATAATGACCGATTCCGACCAGGTACCAATAACACATATGGCACTACAAGCCTGGAGGACCCGAGTACAGAGTGGGGCCCAGAAGTCTACGTTTAATTTACAGATGTCATTAGGGATCCCATCCGGTGCCGGGGCATTATAGTTTTTACTAGCCTGTAATGCAAACTGTACTTCCTGTAGAGTAATCTCCATGGTTATAGGGTGATAATCACTCCTTCTCAGTGGACACCCTATTAATTTGTCCTCTTTCGTGGGGGCCCCCTGTACGTTTTTATAAACCTTTGAAAAGAAGTTGATCCAAGTTTTTTCATCTATGGCGATTTCTAGCCTTTCTGCCTCCTTCTTGGTAAAAAAGGGTGCATTGACTGCCTCCCAGAAGGCCCTGGCATCTCTACACTGTGAAGCAGTCAGCAAATTTCTGCCATGCTAGGTCCTTGCTATCCTTTTTCCGTTGGCGCCTTGCCTGGGAATACGCCTTCCTGCAGTGTCTTATTGCCTCATGATCCCTTGGTTTAAGACTCAAGGCAGCCTTGAGGGGGGTATACGCCTTAGTACACCTGGAGTCAAACCAACCCACCCCTTTAATGGGCTTGTTTCTCTGCACCTTAGTTAGGTTGTCCTGGATGATCATTGTATTTTACCAAAGGCCTTCAAAGTTTGTTCATCTGAGTTATTCTCATCCAGACATACCAATATATCTGTGAGAGCCATAGTTATCATTTCTTTAAATTTATTTACTGAGTCTACAGTGCTCCATTTAAGTGTCAACCCATTATTGCGAACTAAAGCGATGTTTTGTGTCCAAGTAAGTGACTCAATAGTAGTGGTACTAGTTAGCTCTCCCACAGTTATGGTCATACTGAGAGGAAGGTGGTCACTTAGGCCAATTGTTGGAATCTCAAAATGTTCTACACAATGTGTGAAACTATTTGACACAATTACAAAATCAATTAGGGAGTGACACCCTCTAGCTAAAAACGTGGAACTAAATTCCACCTTAGGTGTACACATTAAATGTGCAAAGCCAAGGTCAAACTTGGCCATAATGTTATTTAGTACCTCTCCTTTTTTGGAATGCATAAAGTGACACCTCCTCACATTTTCCCCCCTACCATATTCCTGAAATCCACAACTTTCTTGGTCACAAATATTCAAATTAAAATCCCCTACCCATATCAGCATTTTGTTTTCCCCCGTCGACAAGTTCTGAGCATTTAATTCCCCTTGCAAGCTACTTAGGACCTCTGTGAATTCCCCATTTTTTATGTTGTTATAGAAGTTAACTATTAGTTGCTCGACCCGGTGGTTTAGGTTAACTGGGACCAACTGATAGTAATGTGAATAATTTCTTCTTGTAATCTTAACAACTTTTAGCAGATAAGAGACATAAATACAGATCCCTCCTTTATGTCTCCCAAACAGGGAACAGACTGTGGGGACATGAAAAGTTTTAAAGCCAAGAAGATGTTTCTCGTTAATAAGCCAGGTTTCTTGTATACATAGGATGTCAATGTTTTGGACGAAGTCTCCCCAGATAGTATTGAGCACTCTCTAACCCACATACATTCCAGGAGACAATCCTCACTAAGCCGCCCCGCTCCCTGATTAATTTCTGCTCTAGCAACGATTTCTCCTTGTCGGTGGTCACCCTATGCAAGTCTGGCATGGGGTCCAGCCCGGTGTCTTCTTGCTCATGCTTTCATGCTTTATTGTCGATCGACATTAACTCAGTACCCCTACTGTCCCCGATGTTGGTTATTGACCCAAGTGGGTTATCATGTGAAATATCTTTAGTGAGTGCAGTTTCCTGTATAACAGAGTTTAATTGGTTATGCATTTTCCCTATTACACTATCCCCCTGGGTTGTATGATCATGTGCGATATATAGTGCAGGAGACTTCCCCTCTTGCGAGGCATCTATGTGTATCAATGTGACTTTATCTTTTCCGCCACCTAGTCAGTCACAATCATTTAAACTGGATAGAGCTATAAACCGGTTTGGTCCTACCAAGACAGGGGCATGTCCCAGATTTCCCCTTTGTGTCCAGAGTGGGTGGCATAGATGTCTCTTTCTAGGGTATTCCCAGGGCTGACTTATTAGTGGGTACGGAATCCTTTTATTTGTCCACCCATTACCTCTGACAGGATGCATTCTGTTTTGGTCTCTGTAAAAATACTCGAGGGGCAGAATTTCAATACCTTCTCTATGTCTCCCTATATAAAACTTAGCCTCACCCAGGTTCTACCCACTGGTTCGTGGCAGTTAAAATTTACTATCACACAGTCCGCTGTTTTATTCTTCCGTGTCCTGCCCACCCACGACACCCTTTGTGTCATTATGATATTTTGCCATATATTACAACCCTCTGAGGTGTTATTAGTAAGCCAATGTGCCACCTTGTTTTTTAATTGGCCATGGCTTTCACTTGTACCCTTATTCAACGCTGGAACATTTCCTATAACTAGTACCAAGGGTGATGCCTCAGGTGGTAAGTTAATAACTGGCAAAGAGGTTTGATCTCCCGTCTGAACTTGCTCCTCATCTGCCCCCTTGTTTCCAACTGGTTTTAATACTGAAGTGCTTGTTGAGTTAATTTTATTAGCTCTGTTTTCTGGAGGTTTCTTCAGGTGGCAAACTTTAGTTGGCTCTTTGGGTATATTAGTGGTATCTGCACTGCTAGCTAACATGGTTTTCGGAAGTGGATTGTTACTAAGCTCAAACCCACTCTCCTTGCTGTAGACTGGTTGCATTTATACATCTAGTTTGCGTGTGTTTTCTAAGGTTAGTTCACTTAAGGTATCAAGCTTCCCATTGATAGCCTTTAGTCTTTCTATCAGTGGTTGGGTAAAAGATCTTAATAGGTGTGTTATATTACAGAATGTCATTTCAATCTCTTTTTCTTCCCCCGGTGTAGGTACAGTTCTTTGGGGCACTGGGCACAAAAGAGCCGGTGCTAATAGGCTTTTCCCTAGTTTATTACATTTAATAATGGCTTTTTTTGGGCTCGGTTTGCCTGACAGTTTAGCAATTTTCGATTTCCTGCCTAGATGGCGGCCCTCGCCCCTTTTCCTTTTATTCACTAATTTAAGAGTTGGAGGTTTTGTAGGTTGTAAATCAGTTGCTGCTAGGCTTTTTCTAGCTGCAATCGGATGGAACCCCCCTGATGATAAACTGCTACATTAAGAAATGTTTAGTGGTAATGAGTCCACATCCGAGTCTGTGGATTTATCCTCTAGTGTTACAACCTCGTGTTCTTTGGAGTTTGATGTTAGTAGTGTTCTCGGCTCTCCGTGGTCCGGTGAGAGAGCATTTTTTAGATCGCCTAGCGAGGAACGCTTCAGACCCATAAGTTCCTTAGATAGGCGTTTTTCTGTGAGGACAATCTCTCTATCAATTACCCCAGTAACTCTTACAAAGAAATCATCTAGTGTACCATTTAAGTATCCCTTCAATGCCGTAGCGCAGCGTTCCCCCCCCCAGAACTATGAGCCATAATTAAGGTGGGATGGGCGCTTTGCAAGAAGTTAATCGGGGATAGTCTTACCACAAAAGTGGAAACATTGGAGGTATAGCCCAGCCCAGCCTTGTCCGGCCCTGGACGGCCGTAGACGGCCCGCCCTTTGCCCGGGCTTTGCCCGGCGTCCCGCGAGGCGAGGCTTACACTGTTTTTAAGCACCTCCTGGCGTGGTTTTCTGAAGCGTGGCCCACATGGGCTGATGGGAGGTGTACTCCCCAGCACGCACTCCACTCAGCGGCCGCGCTAGCGTGTTGGCAAAGCTAACGAGGCAGCGGGAGGCAGGTAGGAGGCTCCAGTGGCAGGATAGCATCTAGGCAAGGGTGCGCTGCCAACAGGAGACAGGCAGCGAGCCCGTAGTCAGTCTGTGCAGAGGTCGGCAAGGGTTCTCCTGGCTTAGGCATAATCAATTGAAATGCAATTCAGAAAAGTCAGAGATCATGTTCTTCGGCCCCCATCCTTGTGCAACATGGCACAATTGGTGGTCGCAAGACATGCCCCCCCTGTTATGTCTGTCAACGTCATGAAAAATTTTGGGGTCAAAATATATGACTCTCTTTCCATGAAGGCACAGATTCAATCAGTGGCCGGGACCTGTTTTGGTTTACTGCGAATGCTTCGGAACTTTCTCCCCTTGCTTCCAGTTTCACATAAGAAGACGGTAGTCGAGGCCTCGGGTGGCATCAAGACTGGACTATGTAAATGCCTTATACTTAGGCCTTCCCGACTATTTACATGGTTGCCTACAGGTGATCCAGAATGTGGCTGCCAGAGCTATACTCATTGTTATCATATACGGGGTGGCCCAATGGAAGTCCTAGGACCTGGGTATCAAGTGTTACAGATAAAAGTGGTCCTAGACGTTGATTCTGAATACGATTATTGGTACTTTTTAACACAACATAATTCAATCTTTATTTCACATGCGATTTAATCCTGCAATGAAAAAACTTTTATAGAAACAAAAGAGAAAACAATAGCTCAAAAACAGTTTGATGTCCAACAGACCACACAATAGATTTCGAAATGTCTTTAAACTAATAGCTAACTAATCCTCATGAGCGGGTCTTCATCAGGACTGATGGGGTGGTGGGGGAGGGGGCTTAGTTACATTGAAGTCATGTAACCCCAGTTGTGTGGTTGGACACCTGTAAAAACAAATATACGGGCTAAGTATCTCAAACCAACAGCATGACGGCCAATAGGCTATTGGTACTCCAAAGGGTGAGTGCTCATGAGGATATTAACTGCCCTTCTTATCCTTGGGTTGAAACGTCGACAACTACCCCCCATTTCGAGCCTGCATCTTTGTGTGCCCTTGTCCCCTCTCTCTCCATAAATAAGAGCACGGATGATTCACCCACCGTGATACAGCAAGAAAGAATAAAAATTTTTGCAAATAATACTTTCGGGGCAGGCTCTGTAAATCTGTCTAAGGATTAGTTAATCTTAGACCCACAAAATTCAGAACGAATACGTTCCAGACCCTCTTGGTCTAACTCTATTTCACACTAGCACTTAAAACTTTCACTCTATCCTGTGCACGTTACTTGATGGTAATCCCTTCTGTTTCTTCAAATTATATATTTGTATATTGAACAATGATGAGGATTTTTTAGAAAAATAAATAGTGGAGTCCTTTCTCTACTTTTAAAGACATTTTGAAATCTATTGTGTGGTCTGTTGGACATCAAACTGTTTTTGGGCTATTGTTTTCTCTTTTGTTTCTATAAAAGTTTTTTCATTGCAGGATTAAATCGCATGTGAAATAAAAATTGAATTATGTTGTGTTAAAAAGTACGAATAATCGTATTCAGAATCAACGTCTAGGACCACTTTTATCTGTAACACAGAGCTATACTCATGGCAGGGCCGAGAACACATGCCACCACCCTTCTGTCCTCTCTACACTGGCTTCCGGTATGAAAGAGGATTCATTTTAAGGCGTTAGTACTGGTTTTTAAAACCTTCTACAAAATAGGGTCCCCGTATCTGGGGGATAGATTCCAGCTTTATACCCCAGGCCAAACACTGATGTCTTCTGCCAAGTTGCTGATCAAGCCCCATTAAAATACGGCTGCCCCGGATAGGAGGCAGAGCTTTTCAGGCAGTGGTTTCTCAACTTTGGAATGACCTGCCACTCTACCTAAGGCAGGTCCAGGGTCTCCTCACTTTCAGGAGACAACTAAAAACCTGGCTCTTCAGACTATAGCTCTTGTGATGATGTAGTCTACTCTGTGACGTCGGGGTTATGCTTAGCGCCGTGACACTCCGTGGACTAGCAGTGCGCTTTATAAATACCGACTAACATAACATAACATAACAGATGTGTACTGAAGTGGTGGTGTCTGAGGTCCAGTTTGCATACCCAGTTGTGCATTTGATTGGGGAGAAGCTTCTAGAGGAATGCATGTGAAGTGCACAGGTGTCCTGCCTTCCTGGCCCTGGCTTCAGACTAGCTACATAGGGTAATAAGCCCTTTGTGTGGACACAGCCTATTCCAAGTGTAGGAGAGAGGTAGGCCTTGCAGTAGTGAAATAGAAATGTAATAGTATTTCACCACTAGAACATATAAAACGCAATATTACATGTCCAACTTCTTTATTACATTGTACCCTGCCTTTGGGCTGTCCAGAGCCTGCCTTAAGGGTGACCTATAAGTATTGAAAACGGAGTTCTGGGCTTGGAAAAAGGTTTATTTTGGCAGGTCGAAATGGCAGTTTAAAATTGAACACACACAGGCTGCAGGGCAGGCCTGTGACGTTTAAAGTGCTTTTTAAGTGGGTGGCATAATCAGTGCTGCAGGTCCATTAGTAATAATATAAAGCTCAATGGAAAAATGTAAGGTACTATAATGTCAGAGAACAAGGAACCACTCACACACAGGAAGCGAGGCGGATTGTCCGTTTTCTTACCCGGATCGGCGATTTAATTGCTGGGTTCATAGCAGATCCGGGTAAGAACGCGGACAATCTGCCTCGCTTTCATCAACTCTACATCCCTTTATTCAATCTAGTCTGAACCTTCATTATCTGCCCCTTTCAGGCACATCAGTCCATCACGACTGTCTTTCATTTAAGGGAACATCAACATGGCTACGGCTGTAGAGTGTTTAAACAGGAGCACCGGCCCAACCATTATCCTTACACGTATGCCTTGCCTCACATTGAGGTAAGTGAGACTTCCACTATTCCACCATCAATGTTGTTTTAATCCGAAGTGAGGCTAAGTGATTCTTCCTTTTCTTTTCATATTGTGACAGAACCCGGCTGGGTGCTCAAGTGAGTCACTTTTTATTTAATTCACTTTCACTGTGGCACACTTTCACCAAGGCTGCGTTATTACAACTACAGGTACTCCTGCTAAATTTACCTTTTCCAGTCAACTCCAGCATTAGCGCCGGTATATGGGCCTTATGCATTTTTCTTTATCATTATAATGTCTCAGTCATCATAGTCCTGAAGAGACCCGCTACCCAGGCAGGGGTAGAAATGCCGTCGACAAGTTGAAAAGATCGGGCCACTATTCAGCATGTATTATCATATACTGATGCTGTGAAGCTTGGATGTATAAATGGTTGTTCTTTGTCATTTTGGAAACCTTGTATATAATAGAATACGTTAAGACTCACATTTAGGTTCCATTTCACATGGGGACAAAATGCACAATTTCTTTGTTTACATATGTATATAAAACTGTGAATTTGATTTCAAATCAACCCCTGTGTGTGAGTGGTTCCTTGTTCTCTGACATTATAGTACCTTACATATTGCCATTGAGCTTTATAATATTATTATTATTATTATTATTATTATTATTATTATTATTATTATTATTATTATTATTATTATTATTATTATTATTATTATTTGTATTAGCCACAAGAATCGTTGTTACTTTTTTTTAAAAACTCTTACCCTGGAACCTCCGTGAGTAGGGTTCCCCTGTTTTTGTCCTAGCAGGTCCATTAGTAGCATTTAATTTAAAGACCCTGGAAACAAGTTGTGCCACGTTACTAGGAATTGACGAATAACTTACATTTGTCAATTGATACTACGCCATTTCAACATGTTTTCAGCACAGAGAACAAGCACTTTAGCACTGGTTACCAGTGGTAAAGTGTGCAGAGTCCTAAGGCCAGCAAAAACGAAGTCAGCAAAAGCAAGAGGTCTGAAGGCAAAAGGTAAGAGGAAACCCACGCCAAGGATGCCAGGTGTAACAGTTCTTTAGGGCTTCATTACCAGCAAATCGTTTAAATATTGAATTAATAACCGTTCAGACACCAGAGCAGTATAACCTACACTGATAGTTCATTCCTGTAAAGTCACAACGTTCCTGCCCTGCTTTCTAAAAGCAATGAAGGCCTTGTCTGGCCCCCAACGAAAGAGGACAGTCCCTAAAATAAAATACATGCTTTTCAGAGGAGACCACAAAAAACAACCAGGCTCCCCTTTTGGCTGCAACCTATTGATGTCTATGCAGGCATCATTGGAATCACACAATGCAATCTGCCAACGTCTCAGAGTTTCAAACGGAAAAAAATCTGTGCCGCTTCGTTGGTTTCACGAAGATATTTTCAGGTTTGAGGGGCCACGTCAGGTGGCCAACAGCTAATTTGCCTGTTCTTGAAATAGAGGCTGCTTGTTTCCAGCAAGGGAATGCAATGTTTTGAACCACTTGGTCAGAGGAGAACAGATGGGACTTTACCCTCCCGTCGTTGCCCCATTCCAGACAGGGCTTAAGTTGACATGGCCTATTACAAGTGAAATATTTCAAAGAGAGAGGCATATATGCTAATTTAAGAATCACAGTTTTTCCACTTTGGCCAGCTGCGTACCTCAGGCGAGAGTGGCTTATCTGACAGAAGCTGTGAAAGCTAATGGATCTTTTTGAAACAGCCGTAAATCCACAAGCTATTGATTACGACCAGAATGCCTCCCTAAGTCTCCTGGTGCAGTTTGAAACTAATCCCTGCAAAGCTGGAATATACACAGCCCTGGCCAATGGGAGGGAGAAAAGGAAGAGACTTAGAGCAATGACGTGTAGGAAGAAAAAGGGAAAGAAGTGAAAGAGTGCCATGAACGAATGGAGAAAGGGAAGAGAAAGGCTGAGAAAACGAAAAACAAAGTTTGAAATAAAGAAAGGAACATCCTAAAAAGAGGACTAGAAAGACAATGAGGTACGAACAGGATAGAACAAAAAATATGGTAGGAAAGAAAAAGATAGGAGGAGAAGAAGAATAAGCAACAAAAGGAATTAATGACAAAATAAAGTAGGAACGAAAGAGGACAAGAATACAAAAATAATTATAGAAAGTTGGGAAATATAAAGAGGAGTGAAACGATGAACACTTGAAAAAGGAGAAAAGAATTAAACATAATAGATGAATTAATGGAAGAAAAAAGGAAAGAAAGGAAAAAGCGGCAAAAAAGCAAGAGGAATGGGAAAAGAAACTAAGAGAGGAGAGGAAACAGGAATAAAAGTAAGAAATAAAATGACGGTTACATTTCGTGCCTTGCATGTTGATCGAACTTCCACAAAAATGTGGCACATGCGGGGCAGGGCTGGGGAGGACAGAGCTAGGTCTGGCAGTTCTGAGAGTTGAATATTTCAATCGGATTCCTGTGATGAAAGTCACTCAGCCCTTCACTGTGACCTCAGAATTCAGAATGATTTATCATAGATGAAGAGACAACGTCGCGTACAGCCAGCACAAAAGAAAATGAAATAACAGGATAACACGGTAGGAGAGATAGAGAGAGGGAACCGTCCCAGCAAAATGGGTTGCATGGAAGACCAATTAAGACCCAATGGAGCCTTTGCCCCGCCAAATAGCCATGATATCGACATAGAATACATTTACATGCATCGTACATAAATGAGAAATATATTTTCTGTGAATCAATATCATACAAACCTGCCATGGTTTGAGTCCATCTCTGACAAGCCTAGTGGAGCAAAGGTGAGGCCAAGTAAGGACCGTATATTGTGAGAGGTAGATCCTTAAACTGTAGAAATTGGGCAAATAAGGACTGAGGATACGCGCTGTAAAAAGGAGCTGGTTAAAGTGATCATGCAAGAAAAAAAGCACAATGAGAGATTGTAATAGTAAATGTATTTGCAAATGTGCAACAGTGCCATATCCAAGTTGCTCAATAAATAATAGAAAACATACAAATCATACATACATTGAGACAAAAAAAAGGATCAAGACTTGATTAAGCAAACAAATTGACATACTCAAAAACAGAGAAGCACGAAGTGAGAATAGGGGCTTGAGGAGAAAATAGGTAAAAGCAAAAAACAGCCTTAGGCTGTGGGTGAAGTAAGTAAACTCAAAGGAATTCGGATTAGGCCAGCAGGGATAAAGTGAGGTGAAGATCCGACGTGATTTATGAAGAGAAGTGCAATGTCACTGCCACTGCCAATATCCGCAGGTCTGAGGAGGGATAAGAGGATGAAGAAGAGAGGGTAGCTTGCAGACAGGTATGGAGATAGGGGAATCCAAGGATCAGTAATGCATAGAAAGGTATAAAAATATATTTGTGATTTTATCACATGTTGAACAAACCTTCATTAGGTTAAAAGGAAGGGTGAGTAGAAGAGTCAGTCAGATCCATGGTAGGCAAGATTAGGCTTAGAGAAGGCAGTGGAAGGAAATGGTGGTAGCGGTAGTGGTGACGAATCATGGAAACTATGCTGAGTAAAAGAAGAAATCTGTTTTTGTTCTAGGTTTGGGTTTCTAAATCTAGAAACTTATATTTTAGAATTTATCTTACAAGTTAGGGATGTAACAAGCGTTTCCAAATCTGAAATGTGTAACTCTGTAAGTATATGTAGTATCAAAATGGATAATAGAAAATACTTAAATATCCCCTGTTCAGAAACATCTGGGAGAGCAATTTCTCAACTTCTCCCAGTAAAAATTATTAAAACTCTTGTAACCTAGCAAACAAATTAGGCTAATTTTAAATCTAGATTAAGAAGCCCCAATTGGGAACAATTGCAGTCTTAAATTAAAGAATAAGGTACTTAATTGGAAATTATGTAATAGCCAGAGTCTCCTCCATCTGCCAAGGGTAAGAAAAAGGAACCCTGAATTCACTTGAAGAAACAAGGCAATCTTGTGTTAGATCCACAAGAGGAAGGAAAACATGATCTATTGCAGCCATGCTCCCAGGGCGCCCTAAGACCAGGGAAGACTTGGATGTGATGGAATCTCCCCTTTCAGTATTATCCTCCACTCCTCCCAAGAAAATCGCTTCTGCTTAGATATCTGATATTTGAAAATGTGCTTACTATAATCAAGATGAATCTATGAACTTCAAGCCAAGACTGGAATAAGGATTCATCTGATTAGTGACAACAGTACTGCCAAAGGCAAAAATATTGATCCTGATGGTAAACTTGTGTTGTTTGAAAAGAATTCTCGGGAGATCCTATTGGTCTCCGGTAAAACTGTATAAACTATACCAGTCAGACAATTGTTGCTATCGGAAGTAAAATATACCAAGATGTAACTTAGTAAACTAGTTTGTTTTCTGTCCACTAGTCGTGTACAAAAGAATGAAATTACTGATGTCAACCTGCAGCATGAGAAAATAACTATTTAATTATATTGACCCTACAAGACTTGCAGGTAGATGGAAAAGAAGCACAGCTTATGGGAGTGAAACAAAGTCAAGAAGAAATGACGAAGCATTATTGTTGGGTCCAGGTAAGTTTATTAGAGAGAGGAGTAGAGGTAAGAAGCTCCTCCATCTAGCCTGAGCCAACAGTCTCGGCTTGGAATCCGGACCACGAACACAGGGGCATATTACCAAGGGTCTTATCGCCGCTTTAGCGGGAATTTTTCCCGCTAAAGCGGCAATAATTTTATCGCCCTATTACCTAGCTGTTGCTAACACCAGTTAGCGACAGCTAGTAGGAGATAGGGATCATCTTGGGGCCTGCTTTGCACGTCAGCGATATTTATCGCTAATGACATGCAAAGTGGGCGTGCCAAGATGTTAGCGACTGTAAACGGTCACTAACATCGCTATCTCCTATTACCTACAATGGCGTACTTATGGAAATATTCGCGCTAAGCGCGAATATCTCCAAAAGCTAATGCCTGCCCAGAGCAGTTCTTAGCCATGTTATCCAATGGTAGGTGGATAACATGGCTAAGAGCATTAGCTCGGTAATGCATGAATATCGCTGACTTTTCAGCGATTTTCATGCATTTCAGCCAATTTTTATCGCTTTTGAGATAAACCTTGATAATAGCAAGGTTTATCTGCGATAAAAATCGTCGGAGCTCGGCGATAATAATATTGCCGCTATCCATGTTAAGCGATGATTATCGCTTGATCTTGGTAATAGGCCCCACAGTGTTCCAGATTCCACCTTGGAACAGCAGGACAGCACACATCCCTGTTCGTTAACAAAATAAATGTAAGCATTTTGAAGGAAAACAGAACTAAGGGAAAAAATGTCTGCGCTTTTCCAGCGCCCTTATAAGATGCTACAGCATAAGATGCTACAGCGTAAGATACAAAGTGATCTGGCAGCTGTTGAATAAAGTGCAGTGCAGTGCAGGTCTATATTGTACACTTTTGTGTTTGAGAAGCATAGGGACCAAAAAGGTTTTCCTTTGAGGACCATAAACTGAACAGAAGAACAAAACATGTCATTCACCGAGCAACTATTAGCCGGGAAACCGAACATTTGAGGGATATATTTTCTGTTGAAATAAATTATGTCACCCGGCAATGCGGGCAATTTCATATTAAAATGGGAATTCAAACCGATTCAATACCTGGGTTCATGGTTTTCTGGCAACGTAACAGAGTCAGGAGGCCACATTGAAAAGACACTCTTGGAGAGGCGCGTGACCGGTGATCCAAGATGGCCGCACCTTAGAAGCTCCGAGATTACGAGCGGCGCTCGTAAATGAAGCACAGTTTTTCGGCGGCAGTTCCCGACTTGAAACGCTGATTCAGATGTCGGAACCCTTATGCCTACTCTGGGCGTATTTTCACCTTCCAGAGAGGTTTTTTGAGTGAGTTATGCACCATTTCTTACTGCCTTCAAATTGCGGCCGTCATTTTGTTTTTTTTACATTTCTCCTACGCAGAGTTTTATCCTTCTCCTCTCTGCAGTTCTGCCTTTTGACTCGTTCTGCATATCATTTAACTGATGGAAACTTGCTTTGAACTTCCACTTGGATAACTTTGTGTTGGATCTTTCCAAATTGGATTTTTTTTCTATTATGCTGCCGGCTGCCTCCTCTTTTATTAACACTTTCTGACTGGAATTTTGGACATTTCCTTTCCTCTTTCTCCAAGTCATGCTTGCCTTATCATCCTCACACTTATTTGGATGACTTTTTTTTTTCTATTTCTGTAGCACAGCTATTATATTCCCTCATGTTTGGGCTCCTTATTTCAATAACAGCTGTATCTACCTTCACCTATTCTAGGCTGTAATTATTGGCTCCTTGGCAATATCTTAACCTCTGTCAACATGGACTGTTGTTGCGAATATTGGGCTCCTGCTGTGTATTTCTTGACACTGCTCTGGGCTTATCTACTCAAAATGGAACCCTCTCACTCTACTAAAGCGCATAGCAATGCTTCTAGCACACGTAAAGACCCTACAACTGGTAAGGGCCTTAAAAAAGACCCTCCGTCTCCGTCCAAATCGCCGCTCCCCGTTACATTAGAGGACATCATGGAAGAGTTACGTCTTATTCGCCCATTTATGACAGATACAGCCACAACTCTTCAAAGGTTAGACAACAAATGGTCTAGATATGAGGCTGATGGATGTGGAACAAAAGGTCAGTGATGCCCAGGATGTTGTCGCCAAGGTTGCCAGTCTAATCAAGGAGGTTGATCAACTCAAGAAAACTTCTGAAGATTTGAAAAAATCGAAATCGACGCAATAATCTCAGAATTTATGGTATTCCGGAGGATTCAAAAGGATCAGACACCATTCAATTCTTGATGACTCAAGTTCTTCCCATTACTGGAATTCCTAAACACTTATGTGTATATGCATCAAAAATCGGTAAAACGAGTCCTTATTAGCGAAAAATAAGGAATAGCTAAAAAGGAGTCTCATACAGTGATGCATTATCAGATGCGGTATTTAATACCGAATCGCTAAAAGTCGTTAAATATCCGGTAAACACGTTTGCGAGACACCAATTCAAAGATGAGCAAATACTGAATTAGCAAATACCGAATCGGTATTTGCGATTTCGGTAATAGCGATTCCGGAAAAAAAAACGTCGCATCGGCAGCATACTGATGACATCACAACCAGGAAGCAACACATCCCATGCTTTATTCAGTGCCCAGAGGAGCTCAGAGGAGGAAGCAGAGCACAGGAGCTGAGGACTGCCACAGTGAGAACACAAAACAAACTCAGAGCAGACTACCAGGATGGAGAAGGATGCACCCCAGAACAAGGAGGCACCCAGGAAGAGAAAACAAAGGTTTTCAGGTAAGGAACTCGAACTGCTCATCGAGGGGGTGAGCAGCAAACACAACAGGCATTTTTGGGAGGCTATCCCAAAAAGTTCTAGAGGCAGAGAAGCGCAAATTGTGGCTGTGCATTAAAGACAGAGTCAATGCTGTAGGAGTCACCAACCGCAGCATAGGCGATTTAAAGAAGAGGTGGTATGACCTCAGGAAGAGGGCAAAGGAGAGGATTGCCGAAAGGGTGAGGGATGCAGCTGGCACAGGAGGGGGAACATCCAACATGACTGCAAACACTGCCCTTGAGGACCTCGTCGAGGCAACAATTGAGCCAGAAGCTGTTGTGGGGGTCACTCAATTGGATACATTCGGCACAGCAGCAGGAGGAGAAGGTAAGATGCATGCTAGCGCAGATATGCAGCATGTTGTCCACCCATGCCCATCCCCCCAGGCCAATCACAGTGCATATATAGCTGCGCCTAATGCATATCCCCTCACCAGAGTAGTGCATCATGGGAGTTGTAGTCATATCATGAATGAGTGCATGTCTGACCCCTGATGTAATAGAAATGAAACCAGCTGCACATGGCCATATGTCAGTGCAAAATCTCCTTTATGTAGGTTAAATCATGCAACACAGATACATCATGGCAAAATATTAACTATGCACTGTTTCACATACCGATGCATCACCCATCGACTCAGATGACAGCGGACGCCTCATCATCTCAGAGACACCAGTCGTGACAGATGTTGAGACCCCGCAGGAACCTGAACCCACAACACCACCATCACCACCACCACCACCCCGGCGGACATCACCACCACCACGGCGGACATCACCACCACCACCACCGCGGCAGACATCACTATCACCACCACCACCACCACGGCGGACATCACCACCACCACCACCGCGACCAACTACACAGAGTCGCAGGGCAAATGTCCCCTCCCTGCAGGTGATTGAGTCAGAGCAGAGGCCAGCTGACACAATTGTCCCACGACAGACAGTCGTTGCTCCAACCACCCAAGCAGCAGCAGGTGTTCGAGTCAGGCAGCGGGGCAGGCCCCTAGGTAGAGCTGTTGAGAGAGCAGATGATCCAGCACACGGATACGGAGCGGTGGAGACACGGATGCTGCGTGTCCAGCGCCTGCAGGAGAGACACATGGGTGCTATGAACATCAACATTGTGAAACTGACAAACAAAATAGGCACCATGACAGACGCAATGCGCGAGATGACCACAGCTGTTGCTGAGGGCAACAGAGACATAGAACTGTGCCTGCAGGAACTCACACGTGCTTTAATTGCAGCCCAACAGAGCGAGCGCCGTAGGCATCGCCAGAACATGGTCCGTACTATTGCCACCAATAGAGCCATCACTAAGCTGTGCAACAGCACAGCTGTGCTGTCGTGCAGATCAGTGTCGCTGCAGGTTGATTTGGGTTATTATTGCGGGGATGTCGCTAAGTCCCTGGAGAGAGTGACCACTGCAGTGGAGCATCTGCCGTCTGGGACTTTCAGTGCCAGCAGTTTGGGAGGGGAGGCGGGGAGTGAGACTGCCTCAAGCATGAGCAGCGTCTCTGTTCTGGAGGCCAGCGAAAGGAGGCGCAGTGCACGCAGCACCACAGCCACAGAATCACATCGCGGAGATGTGGCCGAGTCACGGGACAGGAGGCTGGGGGTACGGGGCAGGCGCAAATAGCCATGATCCATTGGCTCCCTGGCCATGGTGACGTAATCATGGGCCAACTGTACAGCAACATGTTACAACTGTGATGACAACGGACATGTTTTGATTCATTTATTTGATGCTGCGTCATGTTGGCGTCTCATACATATGCACCTGACAGGTACTCATGTGCATTAAACAATTGCAAACATAAACCTGTTGTGTTGGCTCTTTCATACCTGTCTCAGAAGTGATGTCTTGTGATGTATGTCCGCCTCTTTTGTCCCTTAGCTGTATTTGGCACGTGTGCCTGTTGGTGTTGGGGGGGTTGCTGTGCCCGTAGGTCGTCCTCTCTGTCCACCTCTATTGGCATCCCCCTTCGTGTGGCAAAGTTGTGCAGCATGGCGCAGACTGCTTTTATCCGGCAGCAGGAAACTGGGTCATACTGCAAGGCACCTCCTGTCTTGTGTAGTATCCGGAAGCGACTCTTGAGGATGCCAAAGGTTCGCTCTACCACATTCCTGGTACTGATATGTGCTGCGTTGTAGCGCTGCTCCTGAGGTGTTGCAGGGTTGAGGTAGGGAGTGAGTAGATAATCACGCAAGGCGTAGGTGCTGTCACCTGCAGGGAGGGGAGCAAAGGGTTAGTTGCATGGATACATTTACATATGTGAGGATGGTGTTCATTTGGAGGAATTTGTATGTACCAAGTAGGTGACCCTCTCCAAATTCCCTGTTGATCAGGCGGCTGTGGATGCCACTGTGTCAGAATATGTATGCGTCGTGGGTGCTTCCTGGGAATTGTGATACGATGTCCGTTATGATGTGCTTGGCATTGCACACAACCTGGACGTTGATGGAATGGTATGACTTCCGGTTGCGATAGATGTATTTGTTGGCTGACGGGGGACAGATGGGGACATGGGTACAGTCCACGCACCCTATCACATGGGGGAATTGTGCCACCTGGTAGAACTCCTGTTTGGTGCGGTTCAACTGCTGTGGGGTTGTGGGGGTAGGTGATGTGCTGATGTATCAATGTCAGCATGGCATCTAGGAAATTGTGGAAGAAGCGGGATAGTGCGCTTTGCGACACGCCTCCAGCTTCTGCTATGACCCCCTGGAAGCTTCCTGACGCCAGCATGTGCAGGCTGCATAGGACCTGGACATGGGCTGGTATGGCATTGGTCCTATTGGTCTGGTGCTGCAGTAGTGGTTCAAGGTCGGCAATGAGGCGCATGATCATGGCCCTGTTGAGCCTGTACTTGTCATAGATCTGTTCCTCTGTCTGGCCCAGCAATGTGATGCGCACCCTGAAGACTCTGTCCTGGATCATCCTCCTGCGCTGTGCAAGGGCGTTGATTCTCCTCCTCCTAACAAGCACGTAGGGGCAGCCATTTTGGGAGACCTACAGGGTCTCCAGAGGCATATTTGAAGGGCTTCTGATTGGCTGCACCTGTGTTGGATTTTTTTTTTCCTACCTTCCAATAACTTTACCTCCAGTTTGTGATTCCCCTTATTTTGCTCATGCAAAATAGGGATTTTGAGCATTTTCGGTATTTGCGAGTTTTAATGCATTTCGTTGCGATTCTTTATTAGCTATTCGGTATTTCCGTAGGCTGGCTTCTTTCTCGGTATAACCGATTCACTATTGTGTGATTTGGTATTTTACCGTGGGAGGTATTTACCGATTCTTTATTTTTTGAGGGTTTTGGGTTGATGCATTGCATTTCTAGGTTTTGCGTTCAGTATCGGCCTGTTTTAGCGAATGGCAATTTAACCGGGAGGTATTTTGCTTGATGCATCTGCCAGTTAGATGTTAACATTCAAAGAGCTCATCGTCTGGGTTCAAAAAATTCATCTCCTACTTCAAAACCCAGAGGGATCATTGCCTATTTCCTTTTATATTCAGACCTCACGACGATTCTTCAGAATGCGAAACAACATAAGCAACTACTCTGGTCTGGACATAAGGTGTTTTTCACTCAGGATGTTTCCAAAGCAACTGCTGCTCGACGGAAAGAATTCCTGGATTTGAGACCTATGCTTCGTTCAATGAATGCCAGATATGGTCTTATACACCCATGCTTCTTCAAAGTGACATATAAGGAACGCACTTTTAGCTTTGATGATCCGGCTGACCTTCGGAAATTCATCCACACCCATAAAGATGATCTTATGGAACTCAGCAAACCGTAGTTTTTCTGTAATTTTATCTGTTGTTTGGTTCTGTTAACATGCTGTTTCCTTTGTTCCTTCTTCTATAGTAATATCTTTCTACTATGTCTTCCCTAAGTTCCCTATGTGCAATTGTGATGCGTATTTCCCTTCTTCGTGCTACCCTGATATTTGTATTGTCCAACTAAGTCAGCTGCCATTCCTCCCTAATTATTTGGTAAGTCTCCTTCATTTGTTTTTCTTTAGTCACAACCAGTCATTGGTTCTCTTCTTTTGACTATTTTCGTTTCTCTCTCTCATCATGGCTACTGTGACTTTTTTGTCTTTTTTGTCTCCTGCTCGTGTGGTAGTCTGGTCTTCGCTGCCCACCTCTCACTCCACAGCCTTTATCTGCAAGTCTTTTATGACTGAAGCCTCTCTGCTTTTTGTCATCTTTTTTTTGCTCCCATTTTTTGGGGGACTTTTTCCCCCTCCTCTATTTTCCTCCTATGTCTCTTCTCTTCCTCTTTTTCTGCTTTCTCTTTCCTCCCTTTTCTCCAGTGATGGATTTTTCTTTTCCCCCTTAATTACTTCCTTCTCTTTCTTTTTGGTAACCCCTCTCCTTTCCAACTACCTTTTGCTTTTGAGGTGCACATACAGACTGATTTATCCTCTACCCGTACCTCTTTTGTCCCTATACTCTCCTTCACTCTTCCTTCCTGCTTACCTGCTCCTTCTCTATTTTTCTCTGATGCATTTACTATCCTTTTCCTACTCCCTCTTTATCTACTTCAAAGAATGGTCTTCGAATTATTTCTTGGAATGTAAAAGGTCTTCAAAATCCTATTAAAAAACAAAGTGTCCTCTCTTTTTTAGTGATTTTGAAATGTCTAGTTGCTTTATTTCAAGAAACACATTTATCTGCACAGGACTTGTCTTCTTTGCGTAAACAATGGGTGGGTGCGGTTTTCTGTTCCCCAGCTGTCACTAACAAAAATGGTGTTATTATTTTATTTCATAAGTCATTGAATGTTCAAGTACTAAATGAGTTACATGATGCTGATGGTAGATAGCTGTTTTTGGATTGTATTGTTAACAATGTTAAGTTTTCCTTTTGCAATGTTTATGGCCAGAATGGTATTGAACCCACCTTTTAGAATGATTTTTCTTCCCTTCTCTTCTCACATGTTACTGAAGATTTATTTGTTGGGGATGATTGTAATAAGCTAATGTACCCCTTTTTGGACAGGAAATCACAAACCAAGTATATTCCCAACAAGATGCAAAAATCTTTTCACAAAGCAATTTCTTCCAGAGGCCTTATTGACTCTTGGAGAATATCTCACCCTGACTCTCTTGAGTTCTCCTTTTTTTCTCCAGTTCATGCCTCACACTCATGTATTAACTACATCTTCCTCACCCAACATGCGTTTCAATTTATGACTAATTCAGAAATAGGTACCATTCTCATTTCCGACTATGCCCCTGTTATTTTAGACATGGATTATCCCTCTCCTATTCCTACTTCCAGGCGTTGGCGCCTTAATAATTCACTCCTTCTAGATTCTCAGTTTGTCGAACACATTTTGTTGTTCATGGATGAGTTTTTTCATACCAATCTTCACTCCACCTCTGAGTTTGACTTTGTATCCCGTAAAAAAGAAAAAAGCCATAACTCTTGCTATTCAAATTTTCAAACAAATTAAACATCTGGAACACCTTTACTTCACTACTAACTCTCCTAATACATTGTCTTCTCCTATTAAAGCAATGATACAATATAATAAACACTCCTGGGATTCTGCCTCAAATAACCTTCTTAAATTTAATGCGAAAATGTACGGTGGGCGTAACAAGGCTGGTAATCACTTGCAAATTATCTCCAAATTAAGAAGCAAAAAACTAAAATTGTATCCATTACTGACTCGCATGGCAATTTGCAGTCTTCTGATGCCAAAATCCTTGACTGTTTTGTTCAATACTACTCAACTCTTTACACCCCAGAATCCAGCCCCTCCTCTGCACAAATTGATTCTTTTTTCAATCCATCCCTAAATCTCCTGATAATCTTGTGGACCTCTCTTCCCTAGATACTCCTATTTCAGAGAAATAAATCCTTACCGCCGTTACTCTTTTGCCTAAGGACAAAACACCCGGCCCAGATGGCTTTACAGTACGTTTTTATCTTCATTTTAAAAATGTTTTAATACCACATCTACTTTCCTTGATTAAGTCTTTTCTTGCCAAAGGAGAATCAAAGGGCTCTTTTACCCAAGCTATGCTATGTTTCATGCCCAAAAAAGACAAAGATCCCCCCCTCTGTAAACATTATTGACACATATCCCTTATTAACACTGACTGCAAGATATTTGCAAAAATGTTGGCCTTGCGGATAAATCATATCATCCCTGATCTCATAAACATATATCAGTCTGGATTCGTAAAAGGTAGATCTATTACGGATAATTCGAGAACGCTTCTAAATATCATACACCTTGCCAACAAAATTGACTCCCCTCTAGCAGCTATTACATTGGATGCCGAAAAGGCTTTCAATCGGGTGAATTGGGATTTTATGTTTGGAGCATTAAGATGGCATGGTTTCAGCCCCCACATTATTCGTTACATTCAATTGCTTTATTCAGCTCCTTCTACTTCTATTTGGGTAAATGGTTCTCAATCTGATTACTTTTCTCTCCACAGGGGTACTAGGCAGGGTTGCCCCCTCTCGCCCCTTCTTTTTGTTCTCGCTTTAGAACCGTTTTTGGAAAAAATATGGCGTTCTTCCTCTTATACTGGCTTTATTTATAAAAACGTTGAGATAAAATACACAGCTTATGAGACAACATTTTACTCTATATCTCTAATCCGCTCACTTCCTTGCCTTCTCTCTTTTCTTTACTACAGGATTAGTCTTTAGTCTCAGGTTATAAATTGAACACAGATAAATCCAAAGTTTTGCCTCTTAATAAATTTTGTCTCTCTCATCTCTCCCAGGGATCTAGTTTTGAATGGAACCCCATTACTATTAAATGTCTTGGTATTCTATATGTTAATTCCATTAGAGAAACTGTTAAAATTAACCATAAAGACGTACTTAAAAAGGTTTCTTCCCTAATAGATGGTTGGTCTCCACTCTTTTTATCTTGGTGGGGTAGACTTCCAACTATTAAAATGATGTTACTTCCCATTATTAATTTTTACCTTTCCATGCTTCCTATTTCTCTACCGCATTACTTCTTTAAATCCATCAATAGTCTACTAACTAAATTCTTACGGAATAATCGTAAAGCTCGATTGTCTCTTTCTCGACTCCAACAACCCAAACATTTCGGTGGAGTGAATTTCCCTAACATCTCTCGTTTTCATTCAGCCTTCACTCTTAAACAAATATGGTCTTTTTTGACTGAGTCTGCCCCTCCCCCCATAACCGCATGGAGTTCACTAGAACTTGAGCAAATTGCTCCTTTCTCATTCCTTACGGCTACTAGTTTATCTCACCCTTCGACACGATTTTATGCCGCCAATCTTAAACACTCTAAAGCACTTGCTCTATCTTTGTTGTTTTTCTCACAAGCCCACCTTCACTCCCTTACTCCCATCTGGTATAATAAGTCCTTTAAAATTAATAACAGGGCGCTTTTCTGGAAAGAATGGATTGATAAAGGTATCATAACATATATTCATTTACTCACTGACAATTCCGTGACACCTTTCTCTCACATATGTGACACCTTTCACCTCTCTAACAAGCATTCCTCTCAATATCCTCTGCTCAAACAAATTCTAACTGCTGTTATTTCCCAAAACACTTTGTTATCTACCTCTCCCCCAATTTCCTCCCCTCCACCAGATTTTTCTCTCCCTTTCAAAGCTGCTGCGATTTATAAATTACTTTCTCAACCTGTCATAGTTAGGCCCAAATCTAAACTTGAGCTACTTTGGGAACAAGACCTGGCTCAACAATTTTCTCTGCAGTTATCGGATAATATTTAGTCCAAAATACATACAATCTCTCGCTCTGCTAGTACTACACAGACCTCTTATTTTTTTTACAATAGACTTTTTTTTACCTCCTCTGATTTCTACAAATTTAGGTTACTTGATTCTAAAAAATGTTGGTCTTGCTCTCATGAAAATGGTGACTTTTTACATATGTTTTCCTACTGTCCATTATTTAAGTCCCTTTGGTCTCGTATTTGGTTACAACTAAATGTTAGCTACTGATTTTCCCTTTGAAATTGTACATATTTTTTTGGGGGGCTCTTCACCTATTTGGAATGTTCACTGTAATGTTCGGAAATTTATAGATCTTTGTATAGCAATTTCCTTTCAGATTATAACTACCAATTGGATGGATACATCCAAAATATCTTATAATGCCTGGTGGAACCTACTATGTCACCATCATAGGCTTGATCGTGCTTTTGCCACCACGGCCCCTTTACTAATTAAGAGAGACTTGGTTTGAATGCTGCTCACTAACTTTCTTTCCAGAGGTGTCACATAATGGTTTATATTTCCACTTTTTCTTTTTAAATTGTACCTTGTTGTTTCTACTTTTATAGAGCTTTTTTTGCACCTGTAGTTGAGCTTTGTAATGATTGTATTGTTTGCATTCGCATTTACGCTACCATTAAGTATTGAGCTTATTCC
This sequence comes from Lissotriton vulgaris, assembly GCF_964263255.1. NCBI lineage: Eukaryota > Metazoa > Chordata > Amphibia > Caudata > Salamandridae > Lissotriton > Lissotriton vulgaris. Next base: position 1,185,818,177 of record NC_141687.1, read on the forward strand.
ATAGGCTGTTCCCCATTTCTCTTCCTCCTCTTCTTTTTTCTTCCTTTTCTTTTCTTTTCGCTTTCTTTCTTTCTCTTTTTTCCCCCTCTCTCCTCTCACTTAAAACAAAATCCCCTTCAAAAAGCTTTTTCCCTTAGTACAGCTCATTTACCCCCTTTGGGGTTGTTTTTCCAGGTGTCTTATCTTACTAGCTCTTAACTCTTTCTGATGCCTTTTAATTATGTACTGATGTTTACCTTCTTTAATGAATCTCTTTAAACTAAAAAAAAAAGAAAAGACACTCTTCACTAAATTAATAACTCAGTTGACTCATGGTCGTCAAATTTATGGCATAGTTGAAGATATTAGAATGTACCAAAATGACGATTACCCCTCAAATTAGGTTTATCATTAGCATGTATTATTTGTAGCTAACCGCAACTTTTTTTTACAAAATGATGGACAACTCTATTTTTGACTTCATTGGGAAATATTAAAAATCAAGAATCTTGCTTGTCAAACCATTAGATAGAGTTTGCTTGCCTAACATCTTTAAATACTAATTATCATTTCTCGCATGACAAGGTATACATTGGATACAAGATAATGATGAACACCTACCTCTTGGGTCCAATTCGAGTTTGATCTGTTGTAATCCATACCTCCTATTGCCACTCTAACAATAAGGATTATCACACTCAAATAGTATTACTAAGGACTATACGTGAGATTATATATAGACGAGACCTATGGTCCTCAAATCCCCCTCTGTTTTTTGCGATGTTGAAGCAAAAATATGACTTACCTAATCTTGGCTTCTAAATATTTTCTTGGAATCAAAGCTTTCCTGATCAAACCAAACAAGCCTGATGTGCCTAATCTCTTTTACCTACTTGCCACACTGTCTATACAAGGTCACACAGCTGCAAAAATGTATAAACTACTAGATAACAACATCACCACACCAACACAAATATACACAATAAATGGAACTAAATATGTCTCAAACTGAAGTTCTGTGACATGGATGAATTTGATTCTGTCACTAGAGGTGATGATGGGGTTGGTTTGTGACAAGTGTCGGATTGGTGACAAGTTGAGTGTGGCCAGTGTTGTTCAGGTTTTCCAGGAGGAAGGTAGAGTTAGCCATGTTGGGGTCATTGACTGGTAATTGAGGTCACTGAGTAGGACGTAGTGGTGGGAGTCGATGGCTAGGGGAGCGATGAGGTTGGAGATGGCATCACAGAAGGGCAACCAGGGTCCTGGAGTCTGAAGATGAGGGTACTTCTTAGCATGGTCTTGGCGTCAGCTTGTAGTTTGAAGTTCCATGAGAGGCACGGGTTTGTGGTTAGTGATGGTGGATAGGATGCTTTTCTTGAAGCTGAAAGAGAAGCCCCCACGTGCTTATTGGTGTAGTCTCAGTGTAAATTTTGTATCCGTCGGGTGTTGCGGTGGAGATGTCGGGATTCGAAGAGGGATTGAGCCATGTTTTGGTGATGAAAGCAACAAAAGGGAAGGGGAGGTGATGGTGTCTCAGGGTTCTGTGGCGTGTTTGCCGAGGAAACAAAGCAGGATGCAGTGGAGCTGCTCAGGTTAAATCAAGGTTTTCTGAGTGGAAGGGGTGCAGTGTCCAGTGCTGGCCAGTGGTCCTGTGTTGAAGGAGAAGTGGCTGTGGCTCCAGGCGAAGATCTGTTGGTCAGTGATGGGGAGGCAGCACAGTATACAGGGCCATGAGGTCTTCGGTTGTGTGGTGGTGTAGTGGTGGACAGCTGGAGGGTCAGTGGTCATGGCACTGGGAGCAGTCCAGGCGTAGACAGGAGCAGATGGGCTTGCCCTTGGCATGCTTTGGGTGCGCCTGAGGGGTACCTGCTGTGCAGCAGCCTCCATAATTAGCTCTGGGAGGTGTGAGGGTCTGGCAGGGAGAAGAAAAAATGCATCCAACAGAGTCCAAGAAAGTGACAATCAGCAAGGCTAATGTAGCAAGGCAAAAGTACCAAACAGTAGAGAAAATAGAAATGTAACTAGACTACTTCACTTCTTCGTATTACCTGAATAGATGAAACAATGGCTGCTACCTCTCTCAATCTTCCAAAATCTTATTGCAGGGTTCCTCAAGGCTTTCTTAATGATGGTGGTAGTAGTAGTACGCAGGCGTGCTAACAGGGAAGATATCACAAGCGAGGTCCCACTCCCACCTTGGTGAACTCCAACTGTAAAATTAATCAGAAGGATTACCGATCTTATCACAAGCCACTAAATTGAAAGAAAACATGAAGCTATTGGGCTATTTATGTCATAACTTGTCAAAGACTGAAACCAGACTACCACCATGACACAAAGAAGACTTAATATTAAACATAGCAGTGGTAATATCTGAGCAACAGGGATCTATTTAATTAATTTATGAAAACAATTAAAATGAAACTCATGAAATCCTCAACTAAAGAGGAGTGGACTCAGAACAGCAGAAGGATAAGTGTGCGAACAGTACAAGGCCTGAATAATGATGTGGATAAATGCTGTTATATATGTTAATGCATCCCTTTTATGTATAGGCGGGTAAGTGGGGATGGCGTGGGCTATTGCTCAGCTAAGAGAAGATCCTGCAGTAAGTTGGGGTCACTTTCACCACACCCACCCCACCAAGCATGTGATCCATTTATGGTGTAAATCCATAAGCCATCAGTTGTGGCCCGTGGAGGGTGTTCTGTGGGGCAGAAAGGCGGGGCGGGCGGGGGGTAGTAAACACCAGAATATGGATGATTAGAAGTAAGTAAATAAATGAAATAAATTTCGTTGTGCGCCCTGCATCGCAAAATGTGATGCAGCGCGCTCTATGAAATTCGTTTTATTTATTTAATTGTTTACTTACCTCCAATCATCCATATTCGGGTGTTTACTACACCCCACACTGCCCCTCCCTCGCCCCGCCTTTCCGCCCCACAGTACTCCCTCCACGGGCCGCAACTGTAAGCCATACCTCAATCTATATCACAGCCTGGGGAAAGAGGGTTAGGATTTTGATGAATGGATAAGAACAGGATGTTGAGGAAAGTGTGACAAAGACAAACACTACACAATAACAATATTCATCAGGGCGAGGAGCAGCACATCATCATCATCATAAGATATGTTGTGGAAGGAAATTAAGGATAGACACAGTTCAGTTAAATGCATTCCAAACATTCCTTCAGTCCCAGAAACCCAGCTTATATGTAAATGTTCTGCCATATAGGTTTGAAGTAAACACATTATGGAGTAGTGAACCAACACAATTCTAAAAATTATGATTGTTAGAAGAAACATTATACAGTACATATAAATGCCAAATTGGGATATGCATCTGCAATCTTTTTGGAATGTCTATCTTGTGTGCCTGGCTGAACCAGTCCGGTAAGGTAAGCAGGAGTGTTGTGGAGCTTTTGCTTTTTGTGCAGAAGAAGAGAAGACCTTCAGATTGTAAAATAAAAACAATATTCTGGAGTCAAGGAGAAGGACAGAAGGTATGTTTCATGAGGAGAGGCAGAGCAAGAGAATAGGCTGCAGCAATCTTTCACTTTGACTCATGTGCGATTAACTGAGAAGAGAGAACAATTTTACAACCAATCCCAGACAGGTAGCTGCATGTATCTGGCTGATCATTTTCAAAACTGTCAAAACATTTAGCTGTGTGAATCCATCATGTGATGATGTGACATCACATGTCTGTCTCCAGGTACAGGCCCCCCACCTACAACAACAAAAGAGCAGTTGGACATTTGAGCTAGCACACATTCCTCAGCAGCATTTCCCAAATTAACACCCTCTATCCAGTCCACAGGGCTGAGTATGCCTCGTACAGTCATCATCATGTTAGTTTCCATTTGAAGTCGATAACTTCCTTACTCTGGTTGTTGAGGAAGTTGTGCCCTAAGTCATGACTCTGAGTAATGAATAAGTCTGACTCCCGACTCAAATGAGATTGAGAGAGATAGACCTGCAGTGCAGCGCTGTTGATGAACAAGAAGACAAAAAGAATTGAGCATTTTTTGTAGATTTGTATTTGTTAACCCAACTAACTGGCGAGTTGTCTGAAGAACCAAAAAAGCAAGTGCAGTAAGGAATGAACCATGCAAGAAAATCTAGCTAAGTTTGAAAGGGCTAATCCCCTTCAGGCAAAATCACCATCAGCCCTCAACATTGCAAATTATCAAAATCAAGTTAAAACATTATTTGAGCATCTTCCCTCACTGTCTACCACCAAATTATTCATCAATCATGATCACTCAATAATATATCACTTATTGGTGCATTAGTTACCGGTTCCAATCCAAGCACGCGGTACACAATTGTCAAATTGTATCTCCTCTTTTTCCATGGAAGCAACACATTGGTAGTCTGGTAAATGAATTTATCTTCACTGGGGCAGCCCTGCTAGGGAATAAAAAAAGAAGGATGGGCATGGGGCAGAGGCAGGCATTGTCACCAGTGTACTTGAAGGGAATGGGGAGGCTTCTCCACCAAACACTGGTGCAAATCCAATCCAGCCACACAAGTGCCTAAGTGTTGGGGCTGCATAAGTTAGACACCAACAAAATATATAATGTTCCTCTAGTTATATTAATTTTCTTGACAACAATAATCTGAAATTTCTATGGTGGCATACTCAGTCAGGGGAGTAGAGTTTCTCCTCAAACTCAGGGGGTTCAGCCAGACGTTGGTCAGCTAACACACTTGAGTATGACCAATTGCCCTCATCCTCCTCCTGTGGTGTTTCAGGAACAGTGTCATTGTGTGGAATGAAATGTCAGTTCATTTTAATCATGGCCAATCTCTCTACATTTTGAGGCAAGAGATAGTCCTTCTAACTGCAAAAACTGTGCCAGCTTCACTGGACACATGCTCAGCAGCCAGATACTTTGTTGCTAGCCAACTGAGCTCTGGCCGTTGGCACATCTTCCCATGCCAATAGACCAATGAATTTTGTTGCCGGTGGGATACTTTTGGTTCTTCCTGGTAGTCTTGGAACACCTTCTAAATGGTCATTGGTTTTGCCACTTGCTTGACCTCTTTTGCCTTCACCTCTGCACTTAACTTAAGCCCTGCCAGTTGAAACCAAGCCATTGCAGTGGTTGGTCCTGATTCTTCTGTTGATGCTGTTGTTGATGTCAGTGTTCTTGTTACTGGTGTTGTCTAGTGTGAGACAACAGCACTGCCATCTCTAGAGGTTGATGTATTGATGCCAGAAGTTCTGCCCAGGACTCTAACTTCCAGCTGTTCTTCTTCCAGGTCTCTCTATTGCTCATCAATCCACATCTTATATAGTGAAATATTCACTTCTGAAAAAGGAACGAAAGTGGCCAGTATTTTTTGTACCATGGATCAAGTATTGTGACACAGATGTACTCTTTGATGACATGATGTCTCTTTGCAGCTTTTGATAAGCAGCCAAGCAAATGGCTAAGCTTCCAACCAACTCATGCGCTTCTAAGTTCACACTGGCAAACCTTTGTAACATCTTTCTTAACTGGTCCTGCAGCAGATGCAACAATGGAATAGTTTTGCTTACTGTACTGTCCTCTTTGCTGACTACCTGTGTAAAAACCTCAACAGGAAGTTGCATCTGTGTCAGGCAATTGACTAGGTCCCATTTGTCCACCTTCATGATCATACTTTTCCCAGTTACAATCCCTACTCTTTGAATGACATAGTCCTTCATCGGTCTTTACTGCTCAAATAGATATTGCAACATGTAATAGGTCGAGCTCTAACGTTTTGCCACCTCCTGTGTGAGGGCTATAACTTGTACTCTATCAGCATGCTGAATGATCCTTACCTACTTCGGGGCTTTAAAAGAATGACTCAAATGAGTGCAAATTCTACTGCAGGTGCTGACTATATCTTCTTTTTTTAGAAAATCACGCGCAGTCAGTTTGATGCAATGCGCCAAACAGAGGACCTTGGAATAGCCACTATCTGCCATGGCTTTGATTATATTACTGCCATTGTCCATAACAACAAATCTAATTCTGATAACTCTGGGTCACAGCCATTCAAATACGTTGCTGGTAAAGTCTTACAAGATGTTTGCAGCTAAATGGGATTTATCCATGGCAAACATTGCTACTGTTGCATACCACTGAATGCCCTTAAAAGTTTCTTCAGCACTGAGACCTTTAGATAGCTGTTGTCTAACCCCAGAAAAGAGAACCGATGTGCAGTGTTACTCATGTACTGAGTTGCTTGACAACTGGTCCACATGTCTGTCATAGGAGGATAGTGTGAACCGCGCTCTGCTGTAAGCTTGTCCAGCCAACTACAGCACGGTGCACAGACATAACATCGACTCCAAAATATCGATTGGACATAATATCGTGTACTAAATATAGACTGGACAAAATATCGACAGGACAGAATATAGATAACCAAAATATCGTTTTTAAGGTAAGTGATTTAATATCGACTGTTAAAAATATAGAAAGTTAAAATATCGAAGTATGTAATATAGATAGTTAAAATATCGATTTTTTAATAATATCTCATTTTTTATAGTGTATTTTTATGTTATAATATGTGTGAAAAGTGTGTATTTATGTTATAATTAATTTTAATTATTGAATTTTGTTTTTATAATTGTTGCGTAATTTAATTCTATAGCGGGCTGTGGGTTTATAAGGGAATAGGGTGGGAAGTAATTTAATTATAATTAATTAAGTATGTAAATTTATTTATTGATAGTAATTTTTAATTAATTGTTAATTAATTTATATTTGTTAATAATTAAATTTTAATTGGTAATTAATTTTAATTAATTGATTAATTGGTAATTATGTAAATTTTACTAATTTATTTTCCGTAGCGGGTTGTGGGTTTAGAGGGGAATTGGGTGGGAAGTCATTAAATTATAATTAATTAAATATGTAAAATTATTAATTGGTATTTATTTAGAATTATTATTAATTAAGTATTAATGGGTAATTATAAAAAATTATTTGCAAATTAATTTAATTTAATTGAATAATTGTTAATTATGTTAATTTTAATAATTTATTTTCTGTAGCGGGTTGTGGGTTTATCGGGGAATAGGGTGGGAAGTAATTTAATAATAATTAATAAAATAATTACATTTATTTAATTGGAAATAATTGTTAAATATTTTTTTTTAAACCTTTTCATTTGTGGGTATCACAGGCAGATTTAAACAGAATAATCAGAATTTTGTTATACATAACTTCCAGTGTCTTCAAAAAGTATTACAAAAAGCAGTTTACCAAAACTTGTAAATAATAAACAATACTCAGACGGGCGAATAACTACAATACAGGAAGGATCTACACAAATAAATACAGTTTTGTCTAAATTAGAGTTTAAACACAGCTTCAAATCAAGTTAGTTAGTTTCGGATGTATAAAACATGCCTCCCCATATTCTCTTTACATTAATCATTGCTTTCACTCCACTTTCTCTAGCTAGAGATAACTCCATATGATGTATCTCTTTAACCAAACACAACCATTCATTTGCATTAGGTGCTTGATCAGCTATCCAAGCTCTAGCCAGGACTAGCCTTGCACATGCCAGCACTATAAAAATTAGATCTTGAAAGGGTGTAGGATTGGGCTGTATACCTAACAGAATCATTTCAGATGTTAAAGGTGTATCAATTAACAATTTCAATCTCAGTATCTTTCCTATACTGTCCCAGAACGAAACTAGCGCAGGACAAAGGACCAACATGTGTTCTAGATCAGCAGCCTGTAGTTGGCATTTTGAGCATTTGGTTCGATCATTAAAGGCATTATTCGGGGACCATTTGCTTATTTGTAGAGGAGTGTGATAAAGTTGACATATTGTTTTATATGCTTGCAGTTTTAAACTTGAAGAGTGGACTAACGTATCAATTTTCTTTAAAGAGGATGATATTTCATTCGAGGTGATACCCATGGGAAAGCATAGGGTCCATTTCTCTGCTATTTTTGGACACTCATCTTGTTTATATTCAGTAAGGCACTTATATCCCTCACTAATAGTTACTTTTTGGTTTTTCTCTCCCTTGTACAAGCATTGCCAGAAATCCGAATCCATAATCTCTTTCAGTTTTAATTTTCTTACAAGAAAATCACAAATGTGTGCTTATTTAAAATAAGTGTGGTCTGGTAGTTAATATAATAACCTTAATGTTTCGAACTCCAAAAAACCTGAGGAGCCGTAGAGATCCCCAAGTTTCAATATACCTTGACTCGCCTATGTTTTCCACCCAGAATAGAAAAAAATGCTAGGTAAGCCTGGATTGTTCCATAGACTTAAAAGAGGATGATAAAATGATAGCTTATTCTTATTCATAAGTATCCTCCAAATGTTAATCATGTCCTTTGCGGTCTTGAACCTCACTATTTTGTAGTAGTTTGGGTCATTACTTCTAGGCAAAAACTGCAAGCAGTCTGGCCCCAGCATAAATTGATGGAAAAGGTATGGGTTGCTGGAATTAAACAAGCTCTGTAGCCGCCCCAAAAATGATGCAAAATAATATAATCGGAAATCTGGGAAATTAAGCCCTCCTTTTATGAAAGGGAGTTTTAGAGAGGAGAGTGCTCTTCGGTTCTTTTTATAACCCCAAATGAAGCTACCCAATATGCCATCTAGTTTTCTGAAAAAAACTGTGTTTATTTTCAACGGTATACATCTAAATAAGTATAAGAATTTTGGCAGAATGTTCATTTTAATAAGGTTGATTCTTCCGAAAAGATTTAAAGGTAACTTATGCCAGTTTTTAAGGAGGGCCTCCTTCTTTTAATAAAGCATCATAGTTCAGTAGAATAATTTCCCTTATGTTAGAAGTTAGCTTAATGCCTAGGTAAGTAGCAGCATAGCATATTCCCATCACAGGTATTGGCGGTTTATAGTTAGCTATTATTTGGGTTTTGTCTGGGTTTAGCTTATACCCCAATACTTTTCCAAAGATTTCTGCCTCTTTAACTATACCTAACATGGATTCAGTCAAATTGCTTGTATAGACTGCCCGATCATTGGCGTATGCTGTTATTTTAAGAGAGTTTGCACCAAATGTAAATAGTTTTATCATAACTTGAAGCTGTATGGCGTTAATAAAAGGTTCCATAGAGATGGCAAATAAAAGGGGTGATAAAGGGCAGCCCTGCCGAGTTCCTCTTTTTATGGTGAATTTGGAAGAGAGTAGGCAATCGTATCCAATTAGTGCATTAGGTAAGTAGTAAAGTGCTTTTATCTTTGTAATGAACTTGCTTTTAAACCCCATTGCTTTCAAAACTGACCACAGGTAATCCCACCCCACTCGCTCAAAAGCTTTTTCAGCGTCAAGTAGTATAATACCGAGTGGGGTGGAGTTAACCGCGGCCATGTCAAACACTGTGATGGCCGTATTTACATGCTGCGTCATATCTCTACCTGTTACAAAACCATGCTGATGTTTGCTAACCAATCTCGGCATAATAGGGGACAGTCTCAAGGCTAGTAATTTGGCAAACACCTTGGCATCAGCATTAATCAAGGAAATTGGGCGGTATGATCCGCATTCCGTAGAAGGTTTATTCTTTTTTAAGAAAAATATATTTTGGCGGTATTCTAAGATGACGGAGCCCCATTATCTGTAACAATCTGATTAATAACTAAACAAAGTACAGGCACGAGTTCTTCCCAGCATAATTTATAAATTTCAATAGGTAGGGAGTCATCTCCGGCAGCCTTTCCAGATGGGAGGGAAAAGACGGCTAATTTTAATTCTTCCTCAGTACAGTCTTTTTCTAGCTCTTCCATACCTATCAAATTATTCTCTGATTGCCAATTGTTTCTGATATAATTCTCCACCAGATCAGTTGAGGGCACACTCTCAGGGGTATACAGCTTAGTGTAGTAATCAGAGAATTGCTGCAGTATCTTATCCGGTCGAGTATAAATAGTACCTTCTGTTCCTTTTATACTCTTAATTAGAGAGGTGGCTCGTTCATCGGCTATTTTATAGGCAAGTATCTTTCCTATTCTGTCACCGCTCTCATACTGTGTAAATTTATATTTGTGTAGTTTAGAGTAACTTTATCTCTTAAGAATTTTTTAGTCTCGCAGCGCAGTGTAGTTATTTTAAGTTCGAGTCTGTCCTTGTTTACATTTTTAGGGGCTCCTGCACTTTCTTTTCTAGCAATCTCGGCCAGGTGTTCTTCTAGCCCTCTAATTCCTGAAATTAACATTGGGTCTCTGTTTTCTGATTAAAATTCTGCTGAATAATATATTGCTGTGCAAATCCTCTAATACTGGCCTTGCAACAGTCCCAAACTAAAGTGATTTTAGTCGAATCAATATTAAACCCTAAAAATTCCTTTATGTGAGCTTTCAGTAAAGGAATGAACGTGTTATCAGTTAAGAGGTATCTGGGAAAAGAAAATAGCCTGGGTTCTTTCTTTGAAGGAAGTACCTTAAAAATTACCATTATGGGGTTATGATCCGACGTTACCTTTGGGCAAATCTCCATTTTACAGCCATTGGTGATTTGGCTCGTTGCCCAGGCCATATCTATACAGGAATACATTTTATGTGGTATAGAATGGTAAGTGTATCCCGCCAATGTTGGGTGTAGCTGTCTCCAGACATCTTTTAATTTATGTATACGGGCCAGCTCTAAAATGGATGCCCTAGTCTTACACATTCGCTGTGAGGGGGTACTCTTGGTCGTGTCTATTGCGTAGTTTATAACACAGTTGAAATCCCCCATGATTAATATCTCTCCCTCCCACCCTAGTAGTTCTATATTTAAACAATCAAAGACTGCAGCATCATCATGATTGGACCCATATACGGCACATATGGTGAATTTAAGAGCTGATAACGTGATTTGAGCGATGACCCATCTACCCGCTTTGTCAGATGCTACCCTATTAACCTCAACCTTGAATGTTTTTTTTCTTTAGTATAGCTACCCCACGTATCGAGACGTTCAGAGATGTACTAGTTATTAGCTCATACCCCCCTTGCACCAGCATTTTCCTATCTCGGTATCTTATATGTGTTTCATTTAGCAGTGCCAAGTGAGGGTTATACATCCTTAACTCTTCAAATACAAGCTGCCTTTTACTCCTATTATTAAGCCCGGATACGTTCCATGCAAGACAGTTAACTTGGCACATTTCTTAATTCAGAAATGTTTTGAATAACCGCTTCTAATGACATGTATACCCATTCTGAAATTATAAATTTGTAGCAAGCATCGTACCTGCCTGTGATACTCTTTTTAGTTAACCCCACTCCCCTCCCACAGCCTCCCCCAGGTCTAGACCTGATTCCCTCCCCCACCCTGTACCTACCCGGAAGCCTAACCCTATCTTCTGCTGCCGCTGGTTGGGCAGCGAGGCAGTGTGGACCCTCCAAGGATCCTCCCCCTCCGCATTCAGTCATACATACTTAAGTATTGTATTATCAGAGTAGAGAGCTAAAAAAAAGTCATATAATAGTATCAACTTGCAAACAGAGAGAAGAAAGAAGAGAAGCAAAATAACCAATCAAATCTCTTTAAATAATAAAGTGCAATACTTCTGGTATTTTTAACGATCGGCTGCTAATGATGCGAGAAATTGTTCGGCTTCCTTGAAATCATTAAATATGCGGGTGTGGCCTGACTTTATCATTTTGAGCCTAGCAGGTTCTTGTAAATAGACCACCACCCCCTTCGACTTCAAAGGGTCTATCAATTTTCCCAGTTCCCACCGCTTGTCCATTGTGGCCTTACTCAAGTCGGACTTCGTGAAAAACGTAACATTATCTACCGCCACTGGAGTGTTAGGTCTAGCCTTGATGGAAATTGCTTGTCTCAGTAAAAAAATCCCCAGATAGATCAGGATGGGCCTTGGAAATCTGCTATCTTTGTTTTCAGCAAACATGGGCAATCTATGAGCTCTCTGTACTTGGGAGTCCCAATCCCAATCAGAGAGGTCTGTAAAAGCTTTGTGCAGTAGCTTGACCATGTACGCCCGAGCGTCGGCCCCTTCTGATCCCTCGGGAATTCCAAAAAAGCGCAGGATCTGGCGCCTTTGGCGATTTTCCAAGTCTTCGACTTTATTTTTAAGCATTACAATGTCTTTGTCCTGGCACTCTGAAGAAGCAACCGTGGTAGCCAAAGTTTCTTCAACCGTAACAATCCTCTGTTGGATTTCGACTATCTCATCTGTGACATTGTGTAATCTACCTGTGACCTCCTGCAGACAATTCTGCATTTTGCAATTATCTTCCCTTAGCTGAGAGAAGTTGTGCAGTACCTCTTGACGGTGCTCCAAAAGAGTCTGCAGAATCAGATCCAAAGAAGTACCCGCAGCAGCAGGAGCTGTTACAGATGCTGAGCATGATTTTTGGGGCAGAGTTAGTATCGCAGATGGGCATGGTGTCGAAGAGGTAGCTTGGGTTAAATCAGCACTGACAGAGGGTAGGAGAGATGGCGAGTCTGCTGTCTCACCTTCTATTGCAACTAAGACAGAACCATCATCTATCACTCTTGACACACCTGTTGTTAAAGAATCTGAAGTAGTCTTATTATTGCTCATACCCTCCATGGGGCAGTTACCAGAGAGACGCATTGCTAACACCACCTTTAGCTTGTATCCACTTACGTAATGGGCTCTGATCTTTCAAGAGTTTTTCCCTAGCGCTTGCAGATGCTAATGTTGATGTCATAGAGTTGAAGTTAAAGCTTCTGCCCTTTTTAGTCTTAACTTTTGCCTTCCCTCTCCTTTTAAGTAGACCGTTAGTCTTGCCATTCGTGATTGTAACAGAATCATCCTAATTTTCATCACCCTCGACCCCTTCCTCGGTAACCAGATCCTCATATTCATCCTCATTAGACTCCACACCAGAAGCTCCTGAGACATCAATTTTAGCGGAGTCCTCCCCTTTTCTAGATAAGGGTCCAAATAGGGTATTTCCTGCATTTTCAATAGTCTCACTTATTATATCCGTGTTTGTGGAGCCTAAGTTTTGGTTGCTTGATTGACCTGTTAGGTTAGAAGCTACGTCTTCAGCGTCTTCAACAGTCACATTATTTTTCCTCATATTATTATCCATATCCTGGGTCTGTGCCGCCTTACTTGACCCCTCTTTAGCTTGATATCTCTCTGCGGGCTTTTGAATAAGACCCCCAGGATCAACACCTGGCTGGACTAAATTAGCTTCGGCTGTAGTGGCTGTAGTAGTCATGGCTATGGGAGCTGTGGGGTGTACATTAGTGTCTTTATTGGTGTTAGTGCTGTTTGTATTTATGTTCTTATGTCCCCCAGAGCTGGAAAGAGCCGGAGAGTTAACTGGCGCTTTGTTAATGGCACTTTCATTTTTTCCCTGCCGCATTTTTGTTGCATTAACTACTGGTTCGTCCCCTCTGGGACCCATAGTTACTGGTAGACAGATAGGCATTTGCTTACCGCTTTGCTTGCCTTGTGCGTTGATGGGAGATCCGGTAATTAATTTGGCAGCTGCTATTGTGGTTTTCGCAGTTACCACTACCGCTGCTTGCGATGTTGTTACTGCCTCTTATTCTGCCAAGGAGGGTTCTTGGGTGCGTTTTTAGGGGCCATTGTAACGCTGCCTTCCAGCTTTTTTTTACTCCTTGTTCTCGCCACATTCGTCTGTTCTACTGGCGTATTTCAAGTCTGCTTCGTCTCTCAGTTTTGAAAAGAGTATAAATACAGATCCTTTCAATAACTTCTGCAAGTGAATACCACTCTGCACCTCACTCCATGCAGCTCTATTTCAGATACCCGCTGTTTACCTGCCAAAACCTCTGCCTTTCCTCTGGATGTTTGCTTCACCTTTCCTTCTCCTCAACCACCAGAGAGTAAAGTGGTGCTCCTTGAGGCTTACTCCGCTTACTCTGCCTCCACCTTCTTTTTCACCCGGCGTTTATTGGCTGTGGAATGATCCTTTCCTGCACTGCTGATCCCGTTCCGTTCCGGCGAGAGGCAGGTAAGGAGCAGGCAGGCAGTAAAACGCCTTCAACCACTCGGTAGCCAACTCCGCCCCTCCCCGGTCAATCCCGCTGAATCAACCGTTCCATTCAGCTAAGGAGCAGGCAGTGAGCGAAAAAGAAAAAGCGGCTTCCAGCAGCAATATAAAAGATCCTTTCTCCCGAAAGGCACATGGACCGACTAAGAAGAAAAGTAGAAAGCCCCCCGGAGTCACTGCTTCGCTACTTCGCTCCGCTCGCTGTATTCAGAGCGTCTCTTCTCCGCTCTGCTCCATCTTGCGGAGGTCGGGGAGGTCCAGAAGAGGCGTCCTCACTGTGGCGGCTTTAGTCCGACATCTTGCTTCCGCCTCAGTTGCAGAAATAATTGTGAAATAATTGTTAATTATTAAATAATTAATTGTTAATTTTTTATTAATTTGTATTAATAGGTGATCAATTGAAATAATTATTGTTAATTAGTAATTGTAATATATTAATTATTATATTATATAAAATGTTTAATTATTTTTAATTCATTATTAATAGATATTCATTTAAATTTTTTAAAATAATATATGAAGTATTTACTTTCCCTAATGTTGTATTCTCTGGAGTGGGAATAGTAATTTTAACCCTTACGCTATCCAACGTTTTCCCTACTGTTGCACCCACTGGAGGGAATAGTAATTTTAAACCCTATGCTATCCAACGCTTTCCCTACTGTTGCACCCACTGGAGTGGGAATAGTAATTTTAACCCCTACTCTTTCCAACGCTTTCCCTACTGTTGCACTCTTTGCAGTAGGAATAGTAATTTTAACCCTTACGCTATCCAACGCTTTCCCTACTGTTGCACCCACTGGAGTGGGAATATTAATTTTTACCCCTACGCTATCCAACGCTTTCCCTATTGTTGCACCCACTGGAGTGGGAATAGTAATTTTAACCCCTATGCTATCCAACGCTTTCCCTACTGTTGCACCCACTGGAGTGGGAATAGTAATTTTAACCCCTACGCTATCCAACGTTTTCCTTACTGTTGCACTCTTTGGAGTGGGAATAGTAATTTTAACCCCTACGCTATCCAACGCTTTCCCTACTGTTGCACCCACTGGAGTGGGAATAGTAATTTTTACCCTTACGCTATCCAACTCTTCCCCTACTGTTGCACTCTTTGGAGTGGGAATAGTAATTTTTACCCTTACGCTATCCAACGCTTTCCCTACTGTTGCACCCACTGGAGTGGGAATATTAATTTTTACCCCTACGCTATCCAACGCTTTCCCTACGCTTGCATTCTTTGGAGTGGGAATAGTAATTTTTACAATTTTGTTATTGTACGTGAATAATATTGGCTATTATTTAATTATATTTTGTTACTATATATATATATGTTTTAACAAATATGAATTAAAAAAAAATTCAATTTCATTAATTATTTTATTATTATAAGTTAATTTAAGTATTTTTAAGTATATTTTAGTCATTAATTTTTAATATTAATTTAATTTAACATTGTTTTAGGTAAAGTCGATATTTTTAAAAACTATATTTTAGTAAACGATATTTTTAACTCAATATTTTTGTACTTACCTGTTTGTAGATAGAAACTCGATATTTTGACTGTCGATATTTTGTCAACGATATTCTTGATGGTCGATATTCTGTCCCTCGATATTATGTCAGTGATCCCTACAGCACATCATAGCAGAATAGGTCTGGTTGGGAACCTTCTATTTCGGGCCGATGGACGCCACAACTCTAAGCATTCCGCTCTTCCCACAAAAGAAAAGGAGAGGAGGTTCAGCGATAACATTTAGCCAGCTTCCCGTTGTATCGATATGACATTGGGTGGTTGCGTTCATAGGGCCCCTCCTGCCAAAACATGTCAGTAATTGTGACCTGGATTTTTTTCCTTTTGTGGTACCACTGACACAGGCGATGTACCCAGGAGGTGGTAGACTCAATGCGCCTCACTGTATGCATTGGTGTCTCCATCTGACGCTTGTACCATTTTGAGGTTGCTGATTCGGTGATGATACTGCACTACTGGGGACAGGCCTGCTTTGTGTGAAGGTTCAACAACCTTCTCTTCCTCATCACCTCCCACCGTGATTGGAGCTGATTCCCCTCTCTCATCATTACCACCACCTGCAGCATGACGTGCGACTCAGAACTTGCGCTGCTGAAGCACCGAGAGACTTCCTGCTCCTATATTGCTGAGCCTAGCATTTTTAGTGTTTTTAGTGTTTTACAATTATTACATTGTGATTAAATGTTATACTTGCCAGCACTTTACTAGCTGTTCCTCGTGCGGACTGCAGTGCCTACCTGTAAGAGAGGACACGCCATTTAAGGTCAGCACTCTAGTCTGCTGCTCGCACAACCACTCCCATAAAACACCGGATGCTGCAACCACGCAGCAGACGCTCCACTGGTGCACCAAAGGTAAGCCCATCTGTGCTCGTCTGCGCCCGGAGCGTGACCAACGCCAGAACCCCTATCCATTTTTATGGGCAAACTTACACACAAAGGGAACTCGTTGACCTGAACCATGGTGAGTGTCTTCAACCAACCTTATTGCTGACTCAATAAGATTACTGAGCTATGCGATGCAATTCTTGCGGCCTGACAGCCTTGCATCTACCTATAAATTATAGATGCAATTCTATGGGTGGGGAGAGTGTTACGCTTCTTACTGACTTGGATAATAATGTTTCCCAACATATCAGAGGCTCTCAATTACATGAATTACCCAAGGAACTTCTCTTAAGGGCTCTGATGTAATTAGCTGTATCTTACTGAACACAAGGTCTATGAGCAAACATAAGTATGACCTAGAATGTTTGATTCAAGTTGCAAGCCCCGATTTTGTGTTCTTTACTGAAACCTGGGCTAACTTCGCCTTTGAGCCAGACTGGAACGCAGCTGTCCAGGCAGGCTACCCTGTAGCTCATGTTGACAGGGTAGGGGCAAAAGGGGAAGGTATAGCTATGATCTACTGGTCCCACTATTTGGTCAGGATCATGCCAGCACCAACGTTAGAAGCTGAGGCAATGACATTTAGTGTCAGAAATAAAAATCGGGAACTCTTTCCAGGGCTATTTATTTATAGGCCTCCAGGGACGAGACCCTCATTCACCAGCTCATTGCAGAACTTTTTAGAATCATGCTCAGATACTGCCTCATTTACGGTTCTAGGTGACTTTAATTTTCACTTAGAAGCAACTAATGACCCTGACATCTCTCGCCTGATAGATAATTTGGCAGGCTATGCGTTGAGTCAGATCGTAGATGAGCCAACCCACCAAGCGGGGCATTCGTTGTATGGCATTTTTACATAAAATTAACACATTGAAGTGGTGAGTGTGTGACCAGTACCTTGGTCAGATCACTCTACAGTTTATTACAATGCCAAGACCCCAACAACTAGTGGCTGTTGCAGGAATAGATCTTCCTTGGTCAAATCTTGTCCTTGGAAACTAATCCAAAAAAAAGAGTTGATAACAGCTTTGTTGAGGAACACCCCAGCTACAGCAGATTCCACGGTTGCAGCTAGAAATTTTGAAGACTGGCTAAGTCTAGCAGTGAACAGGCTGGCACCGGAAATGACTAAGCACCCCAGGAGAAGACAAGCTACGTCACTCTGGTATTCGGCTGAGCTTAGACAAATCACTGTTAAATGCAGATGTAAGGAACGCATCTGGAGATCGGACTATAGTATAGAACATAGAAAGTACTATAACACAGCCTTAGAGGAATATAAGACTGCTATAAAACAGGCTAAAACAGTATATTTTACCACTAAAATTCAGGAGGTCGCAAATTCCTCAAAGGAATTACTTAAAACTGTGACATCCCTGGCAAAGGGCCCGCAAGACACTCTATTTGCACCTGTTCAAAACTTTGTGGACAAAATTGCCTCCTTTTTCAAAACAAAGTTCAAACAGTCTACAACGAACTCCTGAACACATCAGATGCCCCTGGGGGCAACTGTGAAGAGGTGCTGGAGGATAATGCAGCTCAATGTAGCTTATCACGGTTCTCAGTGTTAGGGGAAGGACAAGTTGAAGACGTGTTGTTACAAACTAAGTCTCGTTCACCCCTAGACCCTTCCGCCCTTACATATTGCATTTGGCTCCCAAGGAGGTCAGTGCATCCCTGCCCCCCCTATTAAATAAGATCACGAGTTCAGGGGTCTTACCACTTCTTTGGAAAAAGGCTTGCATAAGACCTATTCTGAAAAAGCCACTCTTGATCTCTTGGATGTTAAGCATTATCGACCAATATCCTGTCTCCCGCTACCCTCTACCCTCTAAGATTCTGGAGAAAGCCATGAATTTAGAATTCTTATTGGCATCTAGGGAATAAGTGATTCACTGGGACGGACTTCAGTCAGGAAAGTTCTACCTCCCATGTGGAATTCCTCAGGGGCTGGCCTTGTCCCCGACAATGTTTAATTGTATGTTACACCACTAGCTAGACTAATAAAAGATCATGGTCTAACGCCGGTGTAGTACGCTGACGACACCCAGTTAGGGGTGTCAGTTACGCAAAGTTTGGACATGACGGCTGTTCGCTTCCGCAATTGTCTCACGGCAGTGATGACATGGATGAACTCAAATTTTTTTAAGCTTGACACTGAAAAAACAAGGTTGTCGAGTTTGTTCAGAAACCCTCTGTATGGAGCCAATTATGGTGGCCCCCGAGGCTGGGACGTGCCCTGTCCCCGTGCTCAAGGCCAGGAATGAAGGTATTCTGATTGATAAAGATCTAATGCTCGCTCCACTGAAAATGTAAGTCTCCTCTGCCTACTTATTTACGCTGAAAGTTCTGCGTAATATTCTTCCATTCATGACATATCCACTAAGGACAATGGTGGTAGGTGCCTTAGTACTCTCGAGAGTCGATTATTGCAATGCTCTATACTTGAGAGCTGACACAGGACAGATTGCCAAACTTCAGTCACTCCAAAATGCGGCAGCTCGGGATTTGCTTAATTTACCCAAACATCATTCCACGTCTGCTAGTATTAAGCAGCTCCACTCGCTTCCAGTTTGACGATGAGTGGATTTTAAGCCCCTCTGCCTCTGCATAAAGCCTGTATGGAGGAGGAGCTGAGGATATACAACTCCTATTTCCCCGGTATGTGCCACCAAGCTGTCTTAGGTCCACTAATACTGGCCTGGTACGTACCACTAAGATAAAAAGAGTCAGATGGGGAGGAAAGGGTTTCTCATACCAAGCAAACAAATTATGGAACTCCCGCCCCATACAGATCCGACTACAGCCCAACAGGACTCTTTTTAGAAAAATGATAAAAACAAGGCTCTTCACCTAGCTTTAGATCTGTCAGGGCTTGCCTGGTTTTCACACACCTCAGAGCCAAGAGGCCTCGGCAATAGTGCTCTTTTTTAAATATATCAGTCAGTCAGTCAGCAATTTTTTAAAGGTGCTTCTCCCACCAGATTGCAGGATGTTTTTTCATATGGGTTGTTTGGCCTCTAGTACCATCGTGTGAACCAGGCTTACCTCAACAACCACTCACATGGCAAATAGAGCATATTACAATGTTATCCTTCTGCTTGCTAATCATAAAGAAGTGCAGTTGGTGCCACTGCCAATGCCCAAAGACCTGATGGTAGGTAGGTGTGTCAACAATTGCCTCTCTGCAGTGTGTACTTTAACTGAGACAGTGGTGGATGCAGATCTCAGTAGGGGCCTTACAAATATGGAGGTTGGCAGTGGTGGTGGAATCAGTGCCACAAACCTTGGAGCACTTTGAGTAGGAGGGGTAATGTAGGTGTCCTCTAAGCCAGCTTCCATGACAATGATTGGCTTGTCCTCCTCATCCCCTTCCATAATGCTGAGGCTTTCAGGAACTTGCCTTCTACCTTGTCTCTTGTGGCATGTCTTCGACTCAACCCAGGTACAATCCACGTCCAGATCATCAGAAGGGGGGCTTGGAGATGATGGTGTACACTTTCTTTTACTTTCTGGTGATCTGGAAAACACTGGTTCAAGAAGAGGTAATATATTGCTCAGCAGTAATCTCAACCTCATGTTCTCCTCCTACTGCAGTAAGATCTATTGTTAGCTGAGACTTGTGTGTCCATTTTGCTCAGTTTCTGTGACAGTTAGGTACTAGTTTGCTCATGAGCATGATTACAATCGCTGCCTCACTCTGGAGACTAGGGCTTAGGTTTAGATTGGGGTGGTGCAATGGTTAAAACAGGAGCGCCTCTCCTACCTTGCAGTCCGAAGGACGGTGCGGCAGGCACACACTGTCTTGAAAAAGGAGGAGGTCAGCAAGCCAGTGTTGGCAATCTGTTTCTTCTTTTTTTTCCTCACTGGCCACTTTCTTGGCAGCACCTTTCTTTGCGGCCATCTTCAAGCTCTATCAATAGGCACTTAAACTGCACAAGCGCCAGAAAGGAGGGCTCACTTGTTTTGGTCACATCACTTTGTGACGACCTTCTGTGTGGAAGTAGTGTGGGTGACATGTCTTCTGCACCTAAAAGCAAACAAGAAAGAAAAACATTAAGTTAAACATGGCATTTTTGCAGTTTGAATTATTCAATCAATCACCAATCTGCAGTTGATCATAAAACAACAGGATGTAAAAGATACACAATTATGTACAAAATATTATATATCCGTTACAATTAAATTAAATGAACCAAAGGTTTGAGGATATTACAAAATTAAGACGTTAGACAAATATTTTTCCACACAATCAGTGCATTTTATAAATATGAGCTATTTCCAATTTATGACTGCCAACAAATCCTTGCCAGCGGGAGAAAAAAATGCTCAAACATAATAACTTTTTTCTCTTAAAATTTGATAGAAGATAGAGGGAAGTAATTTCATCCATTAGATCTAATAAGTATATGAGGCAATAAAAGCAGAAAACTGAACTAATTAGGCCATATATTGATTACAGAATCTTTTACAAGAGTCCTTCCTCCCTAGCACACCATCGATTTTCAAAATGCTTTTCAAGAAGCAGCAAACTACATAACATGTATCATGATATTTTAACTACTGCAAGAAAACCAGGGCCACTCTACATTGCTGAACTTATAACTTTGTAAGAGGTGCAAAAAATATCTCCTGCTGAAGGAAAGATAGTACTTATAGAAGAATACAAAATGTAAAAGAGTCTGAGGTTACTGCTCATAAAATAGGCAAGAATAGATGTCCACAGAAGCAAATTGCCCTTGCAGAAAACACAGCATCCACCTAATGGACCCAAATCTGAACTGGGTCAAAAGCATATGCTCCATCAAATAAGGAGCAATCCGTACAGACGACTGAATCATGCAGTATTATCTGTCAGTTGGTTACATTACTTCAATACCCTCCCTTTGGGCATGTCTATGTTAAAAAAAAACAATCCTTGACCCGATCTTTATCGATTTTAAGATGGTCTCTGATTTTTTAAATATATACGGAAAATCCAGGGAAAATGTTGTCTATCTTATATATTTAAGTCAAAGAATTTTCAGCTTAAGTTAACAGGAGTGCAGTCACAAATAATTGCCAGATTTAATTCAGCCTCCTTGTTCAACCATATCGAGCACCCAAACACCAGTGGAGCTAGGTTGAGATCATGTAGATGATCTAAACTTAGTTCTAGGTGGGAGGAGAAATGCAGGGTGGATGGAAAAACACCCAACAGTTGTCGGCAAAATCAATTCTCTTCCACTTGGAAGGCACTTACATCTCTGCAGCCCCATACCCCCATGCCATAAGTAAGAGTAGGGAGGCATTTTCTCATGTATACTTCTATAATAGGTGCAATAGTTTTTTTTCTCTATACTTGCATCAAGTAAAAAAGTTGTTCCAACAGTATACAGAAAGCATTCCGACCTATTCCTGATGCAGGGGGACTAGGAACAAACATAATCTAACACCAGCCCGAGATACGGGTAGGAGTTCACCTTTCTATTAATCTTACTTCTATATGTATAGTACAAGTTTTGGTGTTTTCAGGCCACACACCATAATTAAAGTTTTTGAAAAATTAGTTTCCAGAGTAAGTCCATTCACGACTTCCACAAAACTGGAGATCAGCTTCCTAAGACCGTTCGCAATCCCAGCCAAGAGCACCACG
This sequence comes from Lissotriton vulgaris, assembly GCF_964263255.1. Taxonomy (NCBI): domain Eukaryota; kingdom Metazoa; phylum Chordata; class Amphibia; order Caudata; family Salamandridae; genus Lissotriton; species Lissotriton vulgaris. Next base: position 1,185,840,204 of record NC_141687.1, read on the forward strand.
CGTCTTCATAAAGTAATGCAGGACCAGCTTTATTATCAACCCGTTGCACATCTTCTCCAGCTGTCACTAGAGTCTTTTTTAGAACATTGACGTAAAGGAGAAATAATATAGGGGCAGGAACTTTGGAGTACTCCACGATTAACTTTTAATGATGGCATACGCTCACCTTTATCCCTAAATCTGACTGAGGCCTAGAGATCCCAATAAAGGTATCTTCGAAAAGAGACCAAATCCACCTTGAGGTTCATGAAGACTAAAATGTCCCACAATTTAGATCTATTAACGCAATCAAAGGCACTCAATGGGTCCATAAATATCAAGCGTTCTTTGCAAATTTGCACTTGGCTACAAGAAGGTGTAAATTGAGATACTGATCTATGGTGCCAAAGCCCTTCCTGGATCCATATTGTGCTGGAGAGAGGATGTTATTCTCTTTTAACCAAAGGAGGAGATGACTCTCCCAATTATTTTAGTAGTCGAGTCAAGAAACACTTTGTATTGTGACCATTTCCCTTCTTGAAAATAGGTATCACTACCAACTTGCACCCTGAAAGTAGGACCCAAAACCTTACAAGCAAAGTTGATGCTGTTCGTGAACACGGAATCCTCTTTAAAAATATCCACAAGATCCCATCCGGCCTGGAAGCCTTCTTGGAGGTCCATTTACAAGCATCTCCACCACAGAGAAAGATATGTTCAAGGGAAGTGGGTAATCTGTCAGCCCGCCAACTGAGTTTGTAACATTAGAGATAATAATACCAGAGAGGTAGTCTATTCAGGCACCAGGAGTAATATGAACATTAACCTTCTCTGAAGAGGACCCAGGGGCAAGACCTGCACACACAACTTTCCAGCAAACCTTGGCTTCTTTGTTCAGGCAAGCATTTACAATAACTTCCCATTTCTTGTTCTTAATGGCCTCCCACCTTTTCTTGGGTGCCAAAGAATAAACCTTCCTACAAGCTAAGAATGCACCCTGGTTTCTAGGTGTTTGGTTCAGGGCTTCATGTAATCTATCATTGGCCTTTGTACAATCTTTGTTGAACCATGGCTTATTATGGGCAAGACCACTCCTTACAGGCCTTTTCAGCATATTTTTTATGCAGGAAGTTAATTCAATAAAGCTGTTTAATACAGCGTTGGGCCTTACTGCATCCGAAGAACAGCATTTCACCAGATACTCACAACTACTGACAACCTGGTACATTAATAACCCCCCCATCCTTTGTACTTAGGACCTGACTACTCTCTCCTCTAACCCGTTCAACTTTTGTGAGGATTCAAATATGAAGAGCCAGTGGGTTATGATCACTATGAACCAAAGAAAGAACCTGCCCTCGAAATCAGAGAGTGCAAATTCCAGGAAATAAATACATAATCAGTTATTGACACACTGCTCCTTCCAGTATATATGGGTATAGCTAGGGATGGTACGGTAAATACTGCACTTTCCAGATCATAGGATGACAAAAAGGTTGCCCCACTAGCATCCATATCATTCTGCTCTATTTCATATTAAGTGGGGTCATAAATTAGGGATGAAAAGGCTGACATATACCCAACGTGGCATTAAAAGCATTAAAATCAGAAAGATAAAGGGCCTACCTGCATGTTTCTCCTTCTCAGCTGTTGATCCTATTAAAGAAAACAACCCCTGGTAGTTCTAGTTTCCTGTGAATGAAAAATCGCTGTTGCAAAAGTTCACCATAATAATCCCAAATTTAATTTCCCATCTTAGAGCTCAGACCTGCACCACTTCCATCTCCGACACAACGGGTAAGATTTTAGAGCCTCTGTCAACTTTACACCAAGTTGTTCAGCCCCCTTTTGCATGACCTGTAGGAGATTGAGTAGCAGGATTAGTATACCACATATACCCATCAAAGAATATATTTTTCACCTCTCATGTTTCTTGCATAAACACAATATCATAGGTATTAATAAAGGTATGCCATTCCTCAGAATGAAGCTTAGTAGACAAGCCTGCAATATTTCAACTAAGGAACTATTAGAAACAGGGAGGCTGCAATCACACCCATCTTTATGGCTTATGGGGTTGGCTGGGTTGAGAGAAATCATGATGTTTCCCATCAACTTTATCATGTCCCGCAATAAAAGTTGTCCATGGTTAGTGCCAAAAGGCAACCACTGGGATAGACCTTGCATGGGCTCTAAGTCTTGACAGCTGAGTTCATAATTGTTTTTTTCCCCATGAACTACCTCTGACATGGGTATGTGCTTTGGTGACCCTACAGGCGATAATATAAGACCTCCACCTAGACCCGAGATGCATCATATTTCTGGATCATGGCAGTGTGATCACACGACTCGAAGAGCTGCAAGTCACATGTAGATTAGCCATGAAATCAGGAACAGTAGTGGTATATTCACTCTCCTTTGTATGATGTTATTCATTGTCTTTGAAGCTGGAGAGGACCATAAATCTATTTCCAGACAGTGCTGGGTTCAAACTGTTACTGAATTGAGTTAGGGCATGGTCACTGTTATTCTTTGGGACAGACGGGGGTAAGTGCTCATAAAAGAAAAGCCCAAAGGCAGGATCTTTACAGGACGTGATTTTATCATACAAGCTCTAGTTTGTGCCAAAACTTCACCAGTGATCAAGGGACTTTGAAAGTTTATGATTATAGAGTGACCTAGAAATCTTCTTTCCAGAGACCCAATGCCACCCAATTGGTAAACAAAAAGCATCATATCATAAATGCCCCACTGGCAACTAATGTCTTCCCTCTGGCTGGCAGTGTAAAAGCTGCCCCAGAAGCTTTATCACATGTCTGAGTGTTATTGCTACCTCTTTCCCCTACTTCCCTGGAATTAGTAGTTGGTTTCTCAAGAGATTTTGAAGGGATTACTCCAGTGATTCGAGGTGGCTGTGCCATCAATTAGCTGTCGAGATGATCCTTACTGGATTTTACCAGACTTTTAAGGCTGGCCATGATGACGGCAAGGCAATTAAACACAAAGTACAATTTATGATCCAATAATTCACGAAGGTGCCCGCCTATAATGTTCCAGGAGTCAAGGTCCAGTGGTGGCAAGGTTGGCACCACACTCTGCCTTTGTGTCACCTCTGCCTGTTTTGGGTTACTCTACATGGATTTCTGCACCCTTTTTCTTTGTTTCAACACTAGTCCTGAATACTTCAAGCAGGCAGAAATTTCAATACTATTATTTAAAGCCTCGCCTTCACCAATATCATCTCCTTCGCCAGTAACATCACCATTCCCTTCTAGTAGAGTTGGGTGCTTGAAGGGCAACTGGTGGGAACAATGGTTTGGATCTTGACGGGGGAACCTAAGTAGCATAAGTAAAGAAGGGTGAGGCAAAGTCCTCAGGTGTAAGGTAAAGCTGCTCAGCCCACTTCATTTGATTGCATATGGCGTTCATAGCCTGCAGCAAAAAACTGTCAGTTGTTGTGCTGGTTTGGGTATGTGTGCCCATTTGAGGGCCTGTGGCAGGAACAGAAGCAACTTTTCAATTTCTCATTACAGCCACAGAGTCCTCGATAAAAGGAATCGATTAATGTGACACATGGTACCTTATCGTTGAGCTAACAAAACAGCTGACAGGAAACAGGGTCTAAGAGGTTAGACCCGACCTTGCGTCTGTTGGTCCATGGCAGGCTAAAATGGACCAACCTTGCCTGGTCTGCGCAAGGGCACACGTCTGGATGTGTCCTGCACGCATCCCATGCTGCGGGATAGCAGGAGCACTTTTCAGCACGATGGTAGACCCCGCCCCGCTATCATAGCTTCCTGCACTCAGACCTCCTGGTGGTGGCAGGTTGGGGGATAGAGTCCTCTTGGCAACTTTTGTTCACTGGATGCCAGAAAAACCCTTCCTGGGTTGCAAAATGTCCCGTGCAGTGGGATAGCAGGAGCGCCTTTTAGAGCAATGGTAGATCCCACCTCCTTGTCACAGCACCCTGCACATGGGCCTCCTGGTGTGTGGTAGACTAGGGATGGAGTCCCCTTGGCAACGTTTGGTCCCTAGAAGCCACATAAACCCTTCCAGGGTTAAAATAAGTCACATTCATAGTACAGACAATATAATTTGGTGCAGTTATCCTAAACAATAGTGTATTCAATTCAAAGCCGAATCACACCACCACAACATAATATTTCAATCAGGATAACAAGTTAAGGATGTACCTGTTTGCTTTATGTGCATCTAAGGGTAGACACCTGTGAGAGACACGGAGGTGCAGGAGAAAATTGAATAATCCTTAAAAAAATAATGCTGGTGTGCGGCTATGGCGGGCAGGGGTCCAAGGGAAATGAGTTATAACAATCCTTAAAAAATTTATGCTGGTGTGTGAAAGGTGCCTATGGCAGGTAGGGGTTGGAGGGAAAATGTGAAAAAAATACAAATATACAAATATATATATATATATATATATATATATATATATATATATATATATATATATATATATATATATATATACATATATATATATATATATATATATATATTCACTGAAAAAACCATAGGTTTCAAACCAGATATAGTTAGCTGGAAATTTTACTGACATAGAACCATTGAAATTCCCACGTTATAGTTAGTTGGACTCACTATAACTTGCGCGTGTAATGCACTGCTGATGACGTCACATATTACATCACTCATGACATGGTCAGTGACATCACTCATGACATCACTGATGACACCATCCAGTGAATGTGTGTCTTTCTGAAAAATAAATATGTTTTATATATGTATATGTAAAGGTCAATGGAAAAATACATGTTTAAATAAATGTCTTAATGGATGTTTTTTTAAAAAGGAAAATTGATTGTTTAACTGGCTTATTAAGTGTATCTTAGTGTATAAGTGGCTGCATGGGTTGGTGAGTAGCTACATGTGTGTGTATATGGGTTATTAGATGTTTTTTTTTAGTATCAGTATAAGTGTCTGTATGATTTGGTGGGGGTGTAACTTAACACATAGGTGCATCAATGATTGACTCACTGTTTCTATGTCTTTTGAAGACAGCATATGTGCAGGAATGTATGGGTGGATGTGTGTGTATATATGTGTGTTAGTGAGTGAATGACTGTCTCACTAGTGTCTTTATCAGTAACTACATATGTTTTAATCTAGTATATGTGAGTATTGATGTATATAAGTGAGTATATGTGAGACTGAGAGATTGTAAGAGTTCCCGTTTAAATAAGTTTGTGTTTCTATAAGTGATTGTTTAATAGAGTAAGTATGTGTAAGTTTCCTTAGAAGTAAGGTGGTTGTGTGTGTATAGCTGTATATGCAAATAAATGGATGTTCAAAAGTTTATTTGCATGTGTGAGTATGTGTGTGAGTAACTTTTGGATGACTGTCGGTGTGTAACAGGATGTATAGGTGTATCACTACATATGATGAGTGAGTATATGTATGGGTGACTATATAGAACTGTTGGTGAATGAGTGAATGTGTATATAGATGGTGGAATTATTGAATTGGTTGTTGTAACTGGTATGGGTATCTCAATTTTTTTTAAAAAATTAATTTATATTTTTCAATATGTGTTTCATGGGTTACATTACAGTGAAAGGAGGTCTGTCACTCTGTAACAAGGATGGTGTCATCAGTGATGTCATGAGGTATGTCACTGACCATGTCATGAGTGATGTAATATGTGACGTCATCAGCAGTGCATTACACGCGCAAGTTATAGTGAGTCCAACTAACTATAACGTGGGAATTTCAATGGTTTTATGTCAGTAAAATTTCCAGCTAACCATAACTGGTTTGAAACCTATGGTTTTTTAAGTGAATTTTTTAGGTTTTTTAAATGCAAATTCCTAACTATAACTGGGGTGAAACCTATGGTTTTTTCAGTGAACTTCATAGGTTTTTTAACTCCTAATTCCTAACTATAACTTTTGTGAAACTTTGTTTTTTTCAGTGAATTTTCAAGGTTTTGTAAATGCAAATTCCAAACTATATATGGTCTCTAACCTATGTTTTTTTAGTGAATTTCAATCATTTTTAATAGAAAATATCTATAGCTGTAAAATATATTCTTCTTTATAATGAATACTATATTTTCTATGCATATTTCAATGGTTTTGTGTGAGTAAAATATCAACTTTAAAGGTTTTTTAAATGCTAATTCCTATCTATATATGGTCTAAAACCTATCGTTTTTTCATTGAATATATATATATATATATATATATATAGCAATCCGCATTGAAGAATAAGTGGATGTATAAGTGTTTGGATGGAGGATTTAGTAGCAGTGTGATTGACTGTTTACTTGACTAATTTGTAGTGTGTCACTAAATATATTGGATAGTAACTAAACTGTGTGAATACTATTTTTTCTATGCATTTAATATTTTTTTGGGATGTATGAAAGTTTTTTATTTTTTTTTTAAATTTTTGCTTCGGTACGCTTCCGGTGCGTGTCCCGGGGAGCGCCCCGTTAGCGTAACTTTTGATCGCGCCCCAGGAAACGTTCCGTTAGCGCAACTGACGCGATCGAAAACAACATTGTGATGTGTCGCGTAAGTGTGACCTATCGCGTAGCCGCGTGATGCGTCTTATGACGCGCTGCGTTAGCGCACCTGGAAGCGCTCTGGAGCACTACAGAGCGTGCCACGCAGCGCCCCGGAAGCAGTGTGGGGCACGTAACGTTAGCGTAACAGGTCATGTGACCTGAAAATAACACTTTTCATTGGTTCAGAACATTTTTTTTTTCAAAATGATGAAAGCCCCCACCTTTTTACCTCATTCTTACTTTCTACTTCCAGAGAGCAAGAACTGTTTTTGACAATGGCTTCTGTAATAGCTGCAGCTGGTGCTTCTCAGCAACCACCACCACCAAAAGGACCACCTCCAACACTGGACTTTGGTAGAGAGGAAGATAATGAGGACGAAGAGGAGGAGGAGGAAGAGCAAGTAAGGCAGCAGTTCCTGCCAGAAACACCAAGGCAGAGCCATATTAAAGAGCACTACATATGGCAATTTTTTAAAATTCCACCTGGACAAAAGAAGGTCAATGCACCCAAGGTGTCTTGTTTGATATGTAAACATGAACTTTCTCGTGGCAACCCCAACAAGAAATACAGCTTTGGGAATCATACAATGATTCGCCACATGGAGCGGTGGCTTCCTAATAATCTTTCCCAAGCACAAGTAAGGGATCTTGCTGCCAACCCCCCAAATGTCATCCCCAGCACCTCCAGTGGACAAACATCATTCGCCGGACCAGAAGGCCGAGAAATGATCCCCAATATTCAAAGTCCTTTTGAACACTACAAAATAGTTTGTATATATTGTGGAGGAACTATTTCTTTTGGAGAAAAGAGTATTACTTTGATTAACCGAGCTGGAGAAAATCATAAATGCAACAAGAAGAGAAAACAATGAATCCTTTTTTTTGCTCCTGTTCAAACCCTGTTTTTTGTTATTTCCCCTAAAAAACACTAAAAAAACTCAAAATAATTTTCAAAAATCAAAAAAAATCCAAAAATTGTTCAGAAAATTAATAAAAAAAATAAAAAAGAAGAAAAGAATAAAAAAACAGTTCTTTTCAGAACTACCTTCCATTTATAACAAAATTGCAAACATTTTTACACCCTGTCTTTTTTTTTTTTTCTCTTTGTTCCGCTTCCCGGAGCGCTGCCCGGTTCGCGTACCGGGCGTGAAACCCACGAAAATTATTATTATTATTTTTTTTTTTTTTGCTTTATATGGGCCTTTTCAGCCACCCACTTCAAATCTAGGGGGTCAGGGGGTGTCTACCCTGCCCCATTTTATTCATTTCCCCTTTCGTTATTGCCACCTCTTGTCTCTCAATCTTACCGAGAGACAAGATGGCGGCCGCTCTGGACTGTTTCTAATGTTTACAGACACCCAAGAACCAATCAGCTTTCTGCGCGCAAGTCGCGTGGCCGGGGCGCTGCGATAGATATATATATTTTTCTGAACCTAAATTACTCAAAATCCCCTGAAGCACATACCTTGAGGCATAGCAAAGGCACATCGGGCTACCAGTCCCTACAATTTTGCCAAATTTGGTGGAAATCTATTCAGCCGTTCGGGCTAAAAGTGAAATCGACCGCCCTATGGAAATTAACATGGGGAAAACACGTTTTGGGACCCCCCTTTTATCTCGGCCCCCGCTTGACGAATCCCCCCAAACTTTCAGGGACGGACCGGAATGCTGCGAGGCCATTTTGACGGAATTCGTCAGATTCGTCAACCGGCGCCAAAGTTATTCCAAATAGAATTTTGAGATTTAACATTAAAAAATCCTTATACAGACATCATTCTCTTTTATTTCGGGTATTTATCCCGTTTCGTGCAAGGGTTGTCATCAGTGATGTCATCAGTGATGTCACTGACCATGTCATGAATGATGTAATATGTGACATCATCAGCAGTGGATTGCGAGTGCGCGATATATAGTTAGTGCAACTAACTATAAATGCGAATTTCAATGGTTTTGTGTGAGTAAAATAAGGTTTTGTAAATGCTAATTACTAACTATATATGGTCTATAACCTATGTTTTTTTCAGTGAATTTTCAAGGTTTTGTAAATGCTAATTCCTAACTATATATGGTCTATAACCTATGGTTTTTTCAGTGAGTTTCAATGGTTTTTTAATAGCAAATATCAAAAGCTGTAAAATGTAATCTTCTTTTAAAGGAAAAATATATTTTATATGTATTTATTAAAAAAATTGTATGCATCTGCCAAACCCTCACCTCTTAATAGTGCACTGTGGAGGAAATGACTTGGGCACCTTAACTGGGGTAGATCTGGAAATGCTTTTAAAGGACACCTTTGATCAATTGATGACACTTTTTCCACAAACTGCCTTGGTATATTCCAATATATGCCAAAGACAGAAATGGGACTGGTCCAACCAATTTTGTCCACAATTTGAGAAAGCACGGAAACATGTGAATAAATCTGTTTCTGCTTACATGAGAGACTGTGGAATGGGTTCAATATACAATAATACCTTGCGTTACAACATGCAAGACATCTACAGAGGAGATGGTGTGCACTTCTCAGATGAGGGGAATAGAATATTCCTCCTGAATTTAAGACTGTGCATTGGAACCTACTTGTAGGTACTAAATCCGCCACAGAACCCAAAAGCTCTTTTCAGGGCTACCCTACCTCTGATCACTCATAATGATTTTCTTTTTCTAACTTTTTCACTATTTTTCACCAAAGTACGCTCCCCGGTACGCTTCCCGGTGCGTGTACCGGGCGCTCCCCCCTCAAAATCTTTTTTTTTTAAATAATTTTTTTTGCCTATATGAGCCTCCTAAGCCCCCCTCAGAAAACCTAGGGGGTCAGGGGCTGTCTACCGTGCCACCTTCTACCCATCCCCAAAGTTGTTTGTCCTGCATCTTGTATCTCGATTGTACCGAAACACAAAATGGAGGACTCCCGTAACGCTGCTGGTGCGCGTACCGGGGCGCGCACCGGTAAGCGCTCCCTAAAAATAGGTGGGAAAGTAATTTACAGAAAAACCACTGGAGACACTTTCATCAAATATAGAATAGGCCCTACTACATAGCAGTCCCTACCATTTACCCAAATTTGGTGGAATTCCATTGAGACATTTAGGCTGTAGGCCTGTCTAAATATCCTGAGGTAAATTACATGACAAAAACACATATGAAGTGTTAGATTTTACAACCAATTAAAAAGTTTCTTTCATTTTCTACGATCATTTCCTGACATTTGATTGGTTATGTACATGAATATATATAAAAAAAGAGAAGGAAACACAGCCATTTTGACTACTACTTCCTGAAGTACATTTGAAAAGGAATTACACTGAGAACTTCAACTGCTTTCTCAAAGGTAAGTTGTTATTTTGGAAAGTGACTTATGTGGTGCACTTTAAGTTAATTTGAGAAAAAATATTCTGATAGTTATGTACTATCCCTCTGTAATAGTTATAGATTGAGATAGGCTTCTCTGTTATAGTTATAGATTGAGTTAGTCTTCTCTTGTATAATTATAAATTTACTTAGGATTTATCACATACACTTTTTTATATTTCTAATTCCAGCCTGATACCATACACTGCCCACAGATAACTTCACTGTTAAAACATCCAAAGTACCTGTCTGAACTTAAAACCAACAGTGCCCTATCTCTACTGATATATTTATTTTTTATGCAATTTACAGCAACAAAATGGAAGGAAAACAGAATATTTCTTTTGAAATTGTTTTGGACAACAACCCTGAAGAAAAAATTGCTGAGAATGATAACTTTGATTTTATGGATGAGTCTCTGGACCATGAATGAGTTCAGTGTGTGGAATCAATGGAATCACAGAATGAAAATTAGGACATTCCAGACAATATATTGTTAGAAGTTTTATTAAATTATGAAAAAGAATCAGAAGAATAAATTTATATTTAATAATCAAAAATTGTTTGAGACATTTTTCATTTTTATATGTAATTCATCAAGTAGTTCCAAAATGTTTATGATATAAAGTGAGACTTATAGTATACTGTGCAACTTTTTTGTGTTACATAGTAAGTTTGCTCATAGTTACTTCCTTTCTCCCACTATATTATCTCCAATGTGTATTTAACATCTCTTTATCATCTCCTGCCTCCATGTTGTTTCTGCTTTCCTGACAGACTATGGTATGAATTCCATATACCACAATAACTTCTGTAACAACATGCAAGATATCTACAAAGGAGACGGTGTATATTACATTTTAGAATCTGCTTTGGTACCTACATGTTGGTACTTAATAAAAAAAAAACAACAAAAAGAACAATTAATAAACATACAATTTTTGAAAAGTCTGTCATTCTTTTTTCCCCATGGTACGCTCCCCGGTACGCTCCCCAGTCCGCTCCCCGGTGCGCGTACCTGGAGCTCCCCCCACGCAAAACGAAAAAAAATATATATTTTTGCTCCGCGGGGCCCTTTCATAGCCCCCACATCAAACCTAGGGGGTCAGGGGGGTCTATCCCTGCCCCCTTATGGTCATTTCCCCCTTTGTTTTGGCCACCTCTTGTGTCTCGATCCTACCGAGACACAAGATGGCAGCCGCTCCGGACTGTTTCAAATGTTTACAGACACCCGAGAGCCAATCAGCTTTCCGTGCGCAAGTCGCGCGGAGAGCCCGGTGTGCTCCCCGGTGCGCGTACCGGGGCGCTGCCATAGATATATATATTTTTTGGAACCTAAATTACTCAAAATCCACTGGAGCACATATCTTGAGACATAGCAAAGGCACATCGGGCTACCAGTCCCTACAATTTTGCCAAGTTTGGTGGAAATCCATTCAGCCGTTCGGGCTAAAAGTGAGTTCGACCGCCCTATGGAAATTAACATGGGGAAAACACGTTTTAGGACACTCCTTTTATCTCGGACCCCGCTTGACGAATCCCCCCCAAACTTTCAGGGAAGGACCGGGGCTCGACGAGGCAAATTTGAGGAAATTTTCAGGCAGATTCGTCAACCGACGCCAAAGTTATCCCAAATAGAATTTTGAGATTTTGCTTGGAAAAAAATCCTAACTATAACTACCTACTGGCGACTGCCACTAGGTAATATAATATATATATATATATATATATATATATATATATATATATATATATATATATATATATATATATATATATATATATATATATATATATATATATATATATATATATATTACCTACTGGCGGTCGCCGGTAGGTAGTTATAGTTAGGACCTAGTTTCCATAGGAAATCCTCAACATTCTATTTGGATTAACTTTGGCCCTGGTGGATGAATCTTTGCCAATTTTTCAAAGAAGATGGCTCGGTCCGCTGCGCTCCTTCCCTGAAAGTTTGGTGGGAATTGGTCAAGTGGGGGCTGAGATAAAAGGGAGGTCCCAAAACATGTTTTCTCCATGTTATTTTCCATAGGACGTTAAGACACGGCTACAGCTCGAACGGCTGAATGGATTTATAAGAAATTTGGCACAAAGGTAGAGTCCGGCTCGCAGATTACGCTTTTGTTTGAATAGTGTAAATCCGTTCAGTAGTTGTTGAGAAAATTGAAGTTAAAGTCAATTAAATATCTATAAGCGCTCTCGGGTGCGCGCACTAATGCGGCTGTGCGCGAGCGGAATTGTTTTTTTGCTGTGTGACGTTTGTGAACGTTTGATTCGAAGGAAATCAGGAAGTGTTGACCGCCATTTTGTTAGTGCGAGTGAATATATTGTAGATTTCAAAGCGTTGGAACATGGAAAGTGGACAAGGTAGAGATTGTCTGGCCGCGTAGGTTTTCTCAGGGGGTGCAGTAAGGCCCTTGAACACGAAAAGATTATTATTATTTTTTTTTTTTAAGTTGCGGGGTGCGCGCACCGGGTTGCGCACTCCTATTTACAAGAGTGTGAAAATGGAGATAAATCAGAAGTTTGAGTGTTTAGATATAAGGTGGCTCTGAAAAGAGCCCCTGTGTTAATTGAGTTTTTTCTGCATTTATAAGTAAGTTCCGATGCAGAGTCTCATGTTACAGAGGAAGATTCTGTTTCCCTCATCCGTGAAATGAACACCATCTCTCCTATAGATGCCTTGCATGTTGTAACGCAAGCTGTTGTGGTAAATATAACCCATGCTATAATCTCTGAGGAAAGCAGAAACAGATTTATTTACATGTTTCCTTGCTTTCTCAATTTGTGCACAATGTTGATTGGACCAATTCCATTTCTGTCTTTGGCATATATTGGAATATACCAAGGCAGTTCGAGGAAAAAGTGTCATCAATTGTCAAAAGGTGTCTTTTAGAAGCATTTTCAGACCTACCCCAGTCAATGTGCCTAGATCGTTCCCACCACAGTGCACAATTATAAGGCCAGGTTCTGGGAGATGCATAAAAGTTTTCACCAATGGTATCAATTGGTGACATCTCAATCCTCTCTGGCCAATCCACGTTATCTGCACATTTGGTAAATCAAGGTTGGAAATTCGTCTGTTTGCTGCATATTTTCCACTCCAGTGAATATAGCTGTATCCTAAAAGCCAAACCTTCATTGTCAAGGCAGATGCACTCGTACTTCGATGGGTTCTTGAAGTGGAATGGTAGTTAGAAGTCAGGATAAAAAAATGGATGAGGCTTGGTGTGGTTGAAAAAATAAAATGATTGGTTGATTCTAATACCTCAAGATTGAAGACTACGTTGCATGTTAATGTTTATGTTAAACGAAAACTACTATTGGGTGTCAAAAAAATGACATGTAACAGAGCTGTGGATAGGCAGGTGTTTTTGGAGGGAAATCAGCATTCTTGGTTTGATGTAGAACGTTGAGATATGAACTTTTGACCTGTGCCTTCAGCCAGGTGCAGAATGAAGTGTTACCATGGAAACAGCCAGAGAAGGCAGTGGGTGATGGGTGACCTTTATGTGACAATGAAAATATTGTAATGAAATGAATGAATGAAAGTTGCACTTGTATAGCGCTATCTACCCGGAGGCCTCGTAGCGCTTATGACTGAAAGCTTACTTAACACAGGCTCGGGCAGATCAGCAGAGTTTAGCGTACAAGTGGGTTTTCAGGGCTTTCCTGAAAGCAAGATGATTAGTGGTTTCTCGCAGGGGTAAAGGAAGGGTGTTCCAAAGTTTAGCCGCAGTGTGTGAAAAAGAACGGCCTCCCCAGCGGGCTTTCCTGATTCTGATCGAGGTAGCCAATTGGAGGGTGCCGGATAGGAGGGCACGGGATGGGGCATAGGGAGTGACCAAAGGCTGTAAGATTGCAGGGCCCCTGCGATAGAAAGCTTTGTGTAAAATACACATGGCCTTGAATTGAACTCTAGCCTCTATGGGGAGCCAGTGAAGCTCCCTTAGGGCATTCCTTGCTGACTGCCAGCGAGGAAGATTGTAGAGCAGCTGGGCCGCACTGTTTTGGGTGACTTGGAGCTTCTGACGGACAAAGGATGGGGCTCCCATATAAAGAGCGTTCCCATAGTCCAGGCGAGATAGTATGAGGGCCTGGACCAGGATCCTCCTTGCCTGAAATGGAAGCAGATGGAGCACCTTCCGCAGCATCCTCATCAATCCAAAACAGGTAGCGGCTGTTTTTGTGGCTTGAGCCGAGAAATTTAAGGCGGTATCAAACCAGATCCCCAAGCTTTTTATTTGGGGCTTGGGGACAGGAGGTGGGCCCAAACATGGTGGCCAGATGGATGCAAAGACAGAGGGAGAAGGATTACCCAATAAAATGACATCTGTCTTCTCCCCATTAAGTTTTAAACAGGAAGATTGCATCCATCTGGCAACAGTCTCCAGACAGGGGCCTAAGGTGTTGGACGACCCCCCCGAGTGGTCTAACGAGACCACCAGTTGGGTATCGTCTGCGTAGGTGACAATACGCACACCGAAGGGATGGACTATCCTGTCTAGGGGTTCCATGTAGGTGTTAAACAGGGTGGGGCTCAGGGATGATCCCTGAGGAACCCCACACCTGAGTGGATGTTTAGGTGACACCACCTCACCCTCAAAGACCTGGAAAAAGTGGTCAGCCAGGAAGGAAGTCAGCCATTCCAGGGACGCGCCCGACACGCCCATGTCCGCCAGACGTTGTAATAGCGTGGCATGGTTTACCGCGTCGAACGCGGCGCTGAGGTCTAATAAGATGATGGCGAGTTTTCCTCCCCGGTCTAACACTGCTCTTGCCTCCTCTGTTACCGCTAGGAGGCGGTTTCAGTCCCATGTAAAGGGCGAAACCCTGTCTGAGAGGCACGCAGAAGGCTATTCGATTCCAAATAGTTTGTCAAGGTGTTATTTACGTGCCTCTCCAGCAGTTTGCTTAGCCAGGGAAGCAAGGAGACAGGGCGGTAATTTGCCAAGTTGGACTGGTCGAGATTGGGCTTTTTCAACAAGGCCCTCACCATCGCACATTTCCATGACGGAGGTACGACTTTAGAGGAGATGGAAGTGTTGAGCACGTCCAATATGACCGGGCGAATCACGTCCATAGCCTTGCTGAGGGTCTGAGGGGGTGCAGAGTCATTGGGGGAGCCAGAGGTAGTTTTAGAAATAAGTTTGTCTAGGACTGGAATATCCAAGAGTGGGATTGTGTCAAGTCTACAGGGAACAGAAGCCTCAGAGGCTGTGGGGACAAGGAGTTCCGGGTCGTTATTGACGATCCCAAAAGAGGAGTATATAGTCTGGATTTTACCAGAAAAGAAAGCAGCTAGATCATTGCAGCGGTTTTGGGCATCGTCCGCAGAGGGGCATTCTGCAGGGGGGGAAATGATTGACTTAACAATTTTAAAAATTTCACTAGGGGCATTGGCGGCTGTATTAATTTTGCTACCATAAAAAGAAGCTTGTGCCGCCTTTAACTCCTGTTTATAGAGCCTAATGGCCCCTCTGTATTGGTCCTTCCTAAGTTTGGAGTAATCCTGTCTCCAGGCTCTTTCGTATTTACGACAGGCTAATTTCATGGTCTTGAGAGTGGGCGTGAACCATGGGGACGCTTTAGGTCTTTTCGTGGGGTTACTAGCCTGTACAGGGAGTACCCTGTCAAGTGTGGAGGTAATCCAATCATCAAATTGGTTAGCTGCTGTGTAGGCATTCAGTGTCTTCCTAGGTTTATCTTTAACCAGGGCATCTTCCCAGTCAAGGAGGGGGAGAGCGGACCATTTCCTACCTCGATGTTTAACGAGGCCATGAGTGAGAGGAGGGGGATTTGTACGCCAGGTAAAAGGAATCAAGAAATGATCCGTCCAAGGTAATGGAATAGGGGGCTCAGCTATGAGGACATCAATGTTGCTATAAATATGGTCAAGCAAGTGGCCTCTGTTGTGGGTTGCATGGAACCCCTTTTGATGTAAATCCAGCGCTTGAAGGTTAGTACAAAGGGTGTTTGCTGGACAATGGACAACCAACTGAAATGTAAATTTGATTTTAAAATTTTGCGGGAAGAAATATGATTGGTTGAAGACACATATATGAGTCTGTATTGACAGGATATCTGTGCCATTGAATTTTGGTTGCAGTGATAGAAGCATTATTCAGAGTTCCGCAAACGAATATCTGTTTTGTGATTGTCACTGTTCTACATCGTACAAAGCATTTGTAAAGGTAAGTCTGCAACTGTTTGTTTTGTCATGTACTGTAATATGTGGTTTAGTCACTAAAATTGGTTCATTTCCCTCACAGTCTCTGAGTAACCTCATTTTTGACTGTGATAATGTCTTATATTTTTAAAACTGTTTTTCCATTTCGTTTCATCACTCTTTAATGAGATTATTTGTTTGCAATTATTAGTTTAAAAATTTTGAATAATAAATGTGAATAAGGTAAATGGTCTTCAGTCATGTTCTTATGTAATCTTTTACTGTTAGTTTTTTAAATTCAAAGTCAGTCAGAGACAAAACTGGAATGAAATTTTGGGGGGGCAAATGAAAAAAATGTTATTAGGCGTACATGAATGTTTAATTAGTAGGCAGAGTAAAGGTGCAGGGGCTTTTAGAAGGGGTAAAGTAACTGCAAGGCCTAATTAACATTCAAATGGATGTTTATAGAGATGTGAAACGTTCAGGTGCGGCGGTGTGTGTATCTAGAATATATATGTTACCTTAGGCTGCCACACCAGACGGGAGGGGGGTGGGGGCCTGAAGTCCTGTGAATTTAATGGGAGTTGCACGCCTTTTTTCATATTCTTTCAAGTGTAAATTATAGTTTTGTATATAATTTTGGTGAACAGCAAAAAATGGAATAAAAAATATGTTTAATATAGACAGTAATTATTTGTGTGATTTTGAAGCGTTTACATATAATGAGAGTTGATTTTGAAATGAAAAAATGGTATTAGCAGAGACACAGATAATGGAGATAGAGAGAGAAATGGTACATTACATGTGATACCGTCGTCAAAAAGTGCTAATGCTTAATAGTGCGCTCACACGTGCCACTCGCTGCGCCCCCCTGCATCACTCTCAAGGAAATGGACAAAGTCATTAGTGGTTTAACCAAGGGCGTAGCCTTTTAATCACAAAACACAACTCATTGTGCAATGATAAGTGACAACCTTCGTCAAAGTAACTCATACATCGTTATGAGAACACCATTAATAAGATCCACCAGATCACACATGATTGTTTGAAAGTAGGATATAGGGCAGATAAACAGTTCATCGATTGTGTAGACAACACATCAGTATCTCGACCTTCCTCTACCGAGGAACATTTCAAAGGTTAATGGCAAGTGCCAGCAGGCCCCTTACCTTATCCATATTAATAACTTCCAGGGCACCGCATCGCGGTCCATCCCTGGCAGAGTTCCTCTACCGAGGAACATTCCAAAGGTTAATGGCAAGTGCCAGCAGGCCCCCTTACCTTATCCATATTAATAACTTCCAGGGCACCGCAGCGCGGTCCATCCCTGGCAGAGTTACCTACCACTCGGTAACTCCCCCAAAAGGTTCAATTTTCTCAGGTATCCCGGGGTAGGGCCGAAAGGTCCGGGACCACCAGTAGGTCAGTCCCTCCCCTCCTGCCAGCCCGGTGCTCCCATAATAAACCCCCTTCTCAAGGGAAAATTCCAGTAAATCAGTCCATATTTGGGGTAGCCCCCATTTCTGCTGCAAGAAATTACGCCACCTTCTGCCTTCTTGCCAGGGTGGGTGGGTGGTTGTGCGAACTGGAGTAAATGGATCCTGGAGCTCGGTGGAGGGAAAAAGAGGCCGATCCCTCGCTTGCGGGGACTTATATGCTGCTGCCCCCTTTTGTCGCCCAGCGATGATGTCACAGAGGAGACCATCCCTCCAATGTGTCGACACAGAAGACGGACGCCTCTTCATCTTTGTGCTCCTGCCCGTTCCGCGACTAAGGGCGCCCCTCTGCTATGCGCCGGATGCGCCTTCATAGTGCGCTCACACGTGCCACTCGCTGCGCCCCCCTGCATCACTCTCAAGGAAATGGACAAAGTCATTAGTGGTTTAACCAAGGGCGTAGCCTTTTAATCACAAAACACAACTCATTGTGCAATGATAAGTGACAACCTTCGTCAAAGTAACTCATACATCGTTATGAGAACACCATTAATAAGATCCACCAGATCACACATGATTGTTTGAAAGTAGGATATAGGGCAGATAAACAGTTCATCGATTGTGTAGACAACACATCAGTATCTCGACCTTCCTCTACCGAGGAACATTTCAAAGGTTAATGGCAAGTGCCAGCAGGCCCCTTACCTTATCCATATTAATAACTTCCAGGGCACCGCATCGCGGTCCATCCCTGGCAGAGTTCCTCTACCGAGGAACATTCCAAAGGTTAATGGCAAGTGCCAGCAGGCCCCCTTACCTTATCCATATTAATAACTTCCAGGGCACCGCAGCGCGGTCCATCCCTGGCAGAGTTACCTACCACTCGGTAACTCCCCCAAAAGGTTCAATTTTCTCAGGTATCCCGGGGTAGGGCCGAAAGGTCCGGGACCACCAGTAGGTCAGTCCCTCCCCTCCTGCCAGCCCGGTGCTCCCATAATAAACCCCCTTCTCAAGGGAAAATTCCAGTAAATCAGTCCATATTTGGGGTAGCCCCCATTTCTGCTGCAAGAAATTACGCCACAGGGCGAGTTGGCCACTGTCAAAACTCCCCCTCCCCCCGCTACCCCTGCTGTGCCGCTTCAATACCCCTGCGTTTGTCTGTTGCTCGTGAAAGGAGCTGACGATCCTCATACTGCCAAGGGTGCCTCCTCACAAATGGGCCTTGCTCTATCTCCCGCACCCTATTTTATGGGTGCTTCTGGATATGCCTCTGTCCCCAATTCCTCTATGTGTACCCCTAAACAACTCAGTCATGACTGCATGTGGTATACTGAGAGCCATAGCAACGATGCTGACTGGCACGCTCGGCTTTCTAGAAGACTAGGGCTAATATTCACCTTCCGGGCGTAACAATGACTGTGGGCCCTAGTGAAGGTCTGCAGGAAGGAAG
The DNA here is from genome assembly GCF_964263255.1 of Lissotriton vulgaris. NCBI lineage: Eukaryota > Metazoa > Chordata > Amphibia > Caudata > Salamandridae > Lissotriton > Lissotriton vulgaris. Next base: position 1,185,859,154 of record NC_141687.1, read on the forward strand.
CCAGATTCTACCGCTACCCTAGTGCCCTTCGGCTAGTACCGATTTTCTTATATAGGACGGTTGTGGCCCGCCTATTAGCGCTCGATACGGGACCCCCACTCCCCCTTGAATGACTTAAGGCACCTTTGATGTACTAAGTCCTTGCCCCCATTCGTGAACCTTGGGGACCCCTGCCATGCGACAACCCGGCGTGTCGTACATAGCTGCACTGTCATTACGTTTGTCGGGGGAAAAACTTCTATTCCGCCCCTTTCTGTATCGATGCCTACCCATCTTACCCCACTCCAGGCTTGCCGGGGTGGCTACTTGCATTTAGCTTGGTCCTAACCATTGTTTACTTGTTGTATTGTTGCTTACCGCCAAAAAATGCGGACCTGTCTGGCATGCCCGCCATACTGCGGGCTGTAGCCCCCTGTACGCTTATTGACATTTCCTGTGCTGAGTATACCTGTGCATCTGTCTTGCACCTGACTGGCTCATATCTTAATGCACGCCGAGCTACGACTGTCTCCTAGCAGCACGCATGGATGTTGCCTAGTGTAGACCTTGAGTGGTGGTGTAGTAGCACTACCTCACCTCCCTCCTCATTCTTTAAGCACCGTTGAGTTACTTGCCGCCATGTACATACCTGGTGGCCCAATACTTGACCAAACCTGGTCGCAGCGACCCAATCACGTTGAACCACTGTGCCTGGCCACCGGCTTAATTGATGTAATTCTTAACACCCCTTCCGCTTGGGTGCTGCAAGTATAGCTGATGGATATTTCGCCGGAACCGGGCCTTCATGCCTGGCCTCCCCATCACCCAAGGCAAATCCCGGATACATGTGAAAACAAGAAGACACAACTGGTTAGCGTTTAAGGTCCTGGAAACAAGGAAAGCAATGTGGTCCTTCAACACTGCATGATCGGTCATTGCGGATGTTTCATCAGCACTGATGGACCAAATCCTAAGGTATCCGCACTGTGTGATTCAACCCCAATGATCAGGGGACTAGCCGTTCGCACACCAGGGTTTGGCCAGATGATATGACTGATCACAAAAATCTCTTTTGATGGAAAACCTTTGATCACTCTTTTGGACTGGTCAGCCACTGATGAATAGTCTATAATGTATGATTCTCTTTTTCATCTGCCCTGACTACATATCACCGCGCGTGCACCCAAGCCGGCATAGAGTACCGACTCGACACAGAACAGGGAGGGCCCACCTGATCGCTGTCCGCACCTGGCACAGACTCCACCACCCCTCTCCCCCCCTCTTCCCCCCCCCGTCCCGCGTGCTTACTTACCTCCCCAACCCCCCCTCCCGGTAACAGGGGTCTTGCGCGATGGAGATGTCCCCTGCCACTTACGCCCCCCCCCCGCCGCTCAGTCCCCCCCTATTGCCCTACAGCCACGGCGACGCCGCCTCATCCATTGTCTCTGCCCCTACACGGCCCACACAGGATACACCACACACAGCTGGAAACCTAGATGCACTACCACACGCACAAATGCTAGTCTAACAGTTATTGCAATGTTCCTCCCCCACCCCTTGTTTTCGGCTACCCAGTTAATTCTTTTGGTTGACACAGAGGCCGTTCATACTATGCTTTTGATAACGCCCGAGTACCCTTTCTTGTCTGCATCTTATGTAAAGCTGCTTAGATGTGCTCAGAACTAGGAAGCGGGCACCCAGCGACCCACTAGACACCGGAGGGTATGATGCGGCCTTTCTCCCCTGCTACAATGACCAGGGAACTCCATTTCAAACAATGACTGTTGGCTTTTCGTTTTGGACACGCTGGTTCCTTGTTGCAGTGCTACGAACCGTAGACACTGCACCATATGACATTTCCTGACACCGTCATTTATGAACTGATGCACTTCCACCAGCAACTGTTTGTTTTCACTCATGTGTACCTGAAATGTCGACATGTACTATCTGCTGGGTTAATGTTTGTAACAATACTCCGTGGTTCTGACACTGTATGATTAACTACTGGCTTATTTGTGAAACTGAATAAAGTTTGGGACCGTTGGTCTTAAAAAAAAAAAAAAAGATTCTCTTTTTCACCTTTGTACCCACTTGTTCCCTGCTAACACATTCTGCAGCATGCAGGAAGATTTCACGACCCACTGCACAGATGTCTCTATTGCACGGTTCCCCCCTCTCTCATGGCCACTAGAACTCGCAGTGCTTTTAACACGGCGAATACTGAACTACGCTTAGCATAGACATAGCACGGTCTGGCGGTGGGTCCAGGAAGCTGTAAACGAGAGGAGGCATTCTGCAACAAAATATTCTCGCTCTCTCGTCAAATTCTGAGAACAGAGATAAATGACCTGCATCCCTTTTTACAAGGCCGGCAGCCCATGCACGAGGCGTTTGTTCTGCCGACATGCTGAGTAATGATTCATTTTGTATTCGGGAGAAAACAACATAGCTTGCATTGTGGGATAACTTAGAGTCCGCGCGCAGTGATGGAGTTAGCAACCACGCAGCTTGCACAACCCTTCTTAGATTTGAATGAATGTTCCCCACACTGGCCAAACAGTCCAATATCAGCATTAGTCCGGAACCCCGGATTGCCTAAGAGGAGTTCGCTTGAAATGGGAATGCTCAGAAGCATTCACAACAGAGTCAAAATTACCAGTGGCAATGTCTAAGGATGCATAGCCCTCCATAATTCTATGTCCGCCCAGAAATGTGGAAAGAAATGGTCAATAAAGGCTGCAGCTCATAAAAAACCGTGTTGTCTGCATTAAAATATGTTACTTGCATGGTGCTCCTATGCTGCTGCTGAGAGCCTTTCAGCGCTACCATAACGGGAGACTTGTAGACCTTTTCTCAAATGCAGGGTATCAGAGTGCTTTGCATACCACCAGTTACGTTACACCCGGACACATAGTCATTTTGTTAGGCACAGGGATATTTAGTGATTTGCCCCGAGTCACAGGAAGTTTAGGACATTAGTGAGACTCGCACCGGGTTTCCCAGGTTTAGCACTCTAGCCGTTAGGCCAGCTCCATATTTCTATGCCTGCTTGCGAATGTGTATTGAAATGGCCAATAAAGGCTGTGGCTCATGGAACACAGTGTTATGTACATCAACACAGTAGACGTATGGTTTAGAGCGTGACGCTGCCCACTTTCAGGGCAATGTATGCATGGGGCGAATTTCAGAGCGCTGTGCCGCAGTAACATTGCGAGCAGGGAAGTAATTCTATGTGAATGAGCGGCTCGCAGCCTTAACTAAATCAGAACGAATTAAGTTAAATTAACTGCCAATTTCCGGTTCCTCCGGTGACCAAAAACTCAAAGGAAACCTCTCACCCCCCAACAGGATAAATTATTCCAACACTTGATTTAAGATCGACGATGATACATATGGCCCTTAGAGAAGGATTGGCTATTATACTTTATTAGATGATACATATGGCCCTTAGAGAAGGATTGGCTAGTATACTTTATTATTGTTCACTCTGAAAAACATTCTGAAACCCTTTTGGTCGTGGTGTAGTTTTGTAGAAACAAATAAAATAGTAATAAGAGCTGACTCGGTGTCATGAGCGCGATTGGATTTATTTCCCTCGGGGGCCCTGCCACATGAACCACCGCTGTCCTCTACATAAGCCATTAACTTAGGGGATAATGCACAAAAATGTGATTATTGTCTTGCCAGCCATGAGGCTGGTACAGTAAACTCCAAGCCCTGGCTTATACCTATTCATAATTTACTCCGGGCAAGCTACGGGCCTGCGTGGTTCAAACTACGCATTGCTGTAGTCACGATTTTCCTACACGGTTCTGTGATGCATTCTATCTGAAACCTGAGTTTAAGTTCACGATTCTGAGAGGCCTCAAGGGTGTTCCCCAAACTTTTTGGCAGAGCCATTTATTAGGAAGGACCACTCGTTATGCTCTATCCTCTGTGGGAAAGGACGCTCTCCCCTCGTTGCACCGTTCACATCTCCCCGGAGGGCATGTGCTCAGACGAATTTTTTGTCCCACAGCTCCCTCTACTGGTCGGGAGCACTCATCCTTAACTCGGTCCTGCCCGAACAATTAACTACCTTTCCACAAGACCTTTTCCTCTTCTAGCCCGTTGATGTACTTGTGCATACAGCGGAAATTACACCACCATGGTTACAAGAATTTCACCTATCTAAAGGAGCATGAAATCAGGATTTTATCTAGGCAGACCGCCGACCAAACCGTGTTATTATTACGGGGACTATGCTCCATTGATTTACTGAAATATATGCCGCCTTCGTAAAATGACTTACAGTTGTAGTGGTCACCATTTATCACAAACATGGGAAAAAATAAGATCGTGCAGTAATTCCCCAAATAAAAAACGCACAAAGGAATTAGACCTTGCATCATGCGCTAACACCTCACTTGCCGCTTCCTTGGCAATTTTTTAAAAAACAGAATATTCCAATACAATGTCTGTGATCCCTCTTACCCCACTTTGATGACGCGAACCAGCTTCTTATCCTGCCTCCTTGCGGATACCCCTCACGCCTTGCCGCCTCTCGGGAAGATACGTGACGAAGATAACTGGCTGCTGGTCCGGCCTCCGAGGGAATGGACAACAAGCAATCTGGCCGCCATGACGCTCTTCGGGTCGCTTTCCTCACGCTTCTTACTGGCTGATGTCCTCCGGATGCGTCGGTCCACTTCTCACGGTGCTCACGAGGTGGTCCCGACATGTAACAAAAATGAAGTAGGAATTATCCTTGGCAGCCTGCTCTTCACTGAAACAACACGATTTTGCTTTGAAAGCTACAATACATTCTTTTTCGTGGCTACGCTATTGGTCGTCCCCCCCACTGTGCCCCGCCATCTACCGGGCTCACCTTTTGTGCCCACGCACACATCTTCGAAACTTGTGCGAACTGGAGTAAATGGATCCTGGAGCTCGGTGGAGGGAAAAAGAGGCCGATCCCTCGCTTGCGGGGACTTATATGCTGCTGCCCCCTTTTGTCGCCCAGCGATGATGTCACAGAGGAGACCATCCCTCCAATGTGTCGACACAGAAGACGGACGCCTCTTCATCTTTGTGCTCCTGCCCGTTCCGCGACTAAGGGCGCCCCTCTGCTATGCGCCGGATGCGCCTTCAGGTATTCCTAAACTTTCTGTCAGACGACAAAATTACAGGTTGGTTTGTGGCCGTGGCCTGCACTGGTGGGGGTGGGGTGAGAGGGGGAGGTGGTCGAGTAAAATAAAATGAAAAGTTGTGACCATGAGGTTGTACACAGGTTTGTGTAGTACACATGTGAAACCGTCGTCAAAAAGTGGTAATGATTAAGGTATTCATAAAGTTTCTGTCAGACGAAAAAATTACAGTGTGGTTTGTGGCCGCGGGCTGCACTGGTGGGGGTGGGGTGAGAGGGGGAGGGGCGGAGTAAAATAAAATACAGTTTGTGATTATGAGGTTGTACACAGGTTCGTGTAGTACATGCCTTCATACATTGAGGTAGCAGACCGAGTATACAAATATCTCTCTCCCTCCTGCCGTTTGACTCCATCTTAATCTTATTCCTGCTTTCCGTCTTCGTTGCCCTGTGTTATCTTAGTGTGTGTGTGTCTGTCTGTGTCTGCCTTCAGTCCGGGCGGAGGAAGTTTGCTCTGCAGGCATACACAGATAGTCGCATCAAAGTACTTGGCAGGTTTTCAAAAACTATTTATATAATTGAGATGCTTTTTTGAAGCGCTAGTGAATGTCTACTTTCACAATTACTGCTCGGTTGGCTCCACAGAGCAGAGGGTATGTCGTATTTGACTTCTTAGTGCTTTTGCATCTGCACTCTGTTCTCTGGTGGCTGGCGGAGAAGTGTATGTTATTGTGGAGATGAAAGCGTGATAAGTAGTGAAATACGACATAGCGTCTGGTCTGTAGAAGCGGGGGAGCAGTGATTAACACTGAGTCAAGCGGAACTGCGGCGGTGCTTGTTAACAGTAATAAATTATTTTCTTACAGAGGTACAACTGTTTGCATGGTCCGCGACCCACTAAGAAAGGGTTGACGGGCCGTCATAGGCCTGCGGGTTCTAGTATGAGTAAGTCAGGTCGACAAAAAAAAACATGAAGTTAGTACAGTTGAGGTTACGTGGAACACATGAATACTCTTTTAGTATACAATTATTTCAGTTGAGAATATGGATTAAAAGAGAGAACGTGTATATTTGAAATGTTTATTCAGAAATGCACTGTTTTCATGGCAAGTTTCTTATCTTATACGAGTACAGATATTGTAAGAAACAAAGTAATCGGTATAGTCACTAGTACATAGAATACATACGGTATAGTTGATGTAAAATGAATATGGTTTAGCAAAATTAATTCTACACTGTTATGAGGAAGTACATTATATTTCATTAAATCTAAGAAGGTGTCTTGCCTTTCAGTTTAGGAACGATACATGAAAATGCTAGTGGTTAGACATCAGCTGATTAACAATCAGCTCTCTGCATGCGAAGCACTATCAAGTTTGTGTTATGCTATTGTGTAAGGAAAAAAAAAGGCGCCAAAAGCGACAAGTTGGCTAGAGGTGCATGTGTGTAATCTGTTGGAACGTTCGCAAATTAGTGTTGAGAAGAACTACTGTATTGACATATCTTTTGAAGGTTTCAGTACTCCATCTGAAATACAGCATGAAAAGTAATGGAAATATTAGTGAAAGAACATATTTTTCTCGTATGCATTAAAAATATTTCAGTACATGGAAAACTAAAGCAGCAGAGGTGTGTGAGGCGCAAATAAGCAGTTGAAAGGAGAAATGGCATTTACACTTATAAAAAACTCATGCTATCTTTACACATTAATTAGGGCACATGTAGCATATATTAACCTGTTTTGCTCCGAGTACGTTTGAAATAAGAGAAGATAAGATATGCAACTGAATTGTTGACATTAGAGTTTAATAAAAAGTTAAGTTCGAAATCGAGTAGCTGAGGAAAAAACATTTAGTCCACATAAAACACAAAAATCTGACCAGCAGGAAATTATAATGTCCACTGTTAGTAAAGCCAATAGGTCTGTTGATGTGAAAAAAAATCCAAGTAAACGTGAAAAAGATAGGGAGGCAAAACAAAATGTAGACGCCAATGGCTTGCATAAGAGTCAATCAACAACTGTGTAGGCGAAATAAGCAGCTACCGCTTCTAAAAGGAAGTCACTGTTATCATCCGAAAACATGTCAGCCATCCAATTGAAAAGAGGAAAAGAACATACATGGTATTTAATTACCGGAGCCTCTAGTACCATCAGAGGGCAACTCGGTGTCTTTTCTATGTAGCTGTGTTGCAAGAAATCTTGCGCCGCTGCGAATATATTCCAATGACCCAGAACTCCTTGTATCGCTGCAAAGGCCATAATCCCTCCGTTGGAACAAAGCTGTTCATGATCAATTAACGGATTCATGAGATGATTGTAATTCACTTCAGGAGGTACCAAGTTGCAGAGACATAAGTCCAGGGCCCACATAAAATCACAGCTCAGGCAATGAAATACAGGCTGCACACAGGTGAAATAGGAAAGTCGAAATGATAATCGATATGATGCACTCAAAGTCGAGAGTGGTAAGATGCCGTAGTAGTCAAGCATCCGCTGGCGAAATAGTTCTAAGTGCTCCGGCTTGTTTGCGAAGATAGGAGGGACATCCATTTTGTAATAAACAAAATAGGAACAGAAAAGTCGCAGCACTGGTAGTAGAAAAGGAAGTCCTGAAAAATAGGTCGCCGACTATGGAGTGAAGAGTAGCAGAATGACTTCAAATAATTTCTGGCAGACAAGCCAGTAAACCATTGCTTAGTAGTTATAAAAAAACTAGGGCTGTCTTGAAGTGGAGGAAGCGTTAAAAATTAAGGGAGTCACCTCAGCAAATTGTAATGGAAGGGCACTATTTTATAAGGAATGCACTTCTCTGTGAATATTAGCTAAGTGAAAGAGATATGTTTGCGAACCGATGGTAGGGTAACTTGTTTTTGTGACAATAAGGCTGTTGTTCATGTCTTGTGATTCAAGGCCGGAATTCGCGGCCAGATGGAAACATCAAGGTTCCCATGCGGGGGTAGATAAACTACATTCTTACAGGGAAGCATATGCAGAGGGATTATTACAGCGTAAGCTTTGCCGTTTAAAAAGTCATAGTAATTTTCATTACATGAAAAAAAAAATAACAACTGTTGAAGAATAAAGAAAAAGTCGGCATTATAGCAGGTACTGGTGTATCTTTGAAAAGACATGCAACATTACAGCGCTTCTAGTTAAATAAGTCATGTGATTGAAAGTGCCTGCATGTGAACGACTAATTACATGTTTGAGTACAGTCATTTCTATAAAGATTTAGGGGCAGATTAACATGCTCCGTGCGGCAGTTTTGCTTCACTTGTCCCATGTTAAAAGTGATGCTAAAGTGGCGTAAGGGGATTGTAAATCTGCCCGACATTTTTTTGCCGTCTCAAAGGCATTTGTAAGTGAAAGGGAGCGACTTAGTTTTATGACTGTAGGAGGTACTGAGCCGCTGGTATCTATTTATGTGAAGAAATTTATAGAATTTGAAGACTGAAAAAACGGGAAAGGTAGACTAATAAATTCGTGCATTAGCCATGTTGCAGTTGTGGCTTCGGATACTAAAAAGCGAAAAGTGTTTAGGCGTTGAATGTGGAACATTGAAAAAAAACGTGTGTTATGGAAAGGAAACGTGGTTTGAAAATGAAATGTAAAGGTTTAAAGCAGGGGTCTCCAAACTGGTCCTGGAGGACCAGATCCATGCCAGATTTTAAAAATTACTACATGTATTTCAATGGGGATATCCAAAAAATATGGCATGGATCCGGCCCTCCAGGACCAGTTTGGAGACCCCTGGTTTAAAGAGAGAGGAGAAAATTAAGATAGTTTCAGGGCTTTAAGTTGGCCGGGTCTGTTCGAGTTTCAGCACAGGCAGTTTCTTAAAGGTAGGCTTGCTGTCTATTGGGGTGCACTTTTGAGGCCTGGCGTAGGCAGACTTTTTAGTTAACTTGTGCAGCTATTAATCTGTGTCAAAGGTATTAGTACTTAGTTGCTGTAGGTATGATGTTACGTGTTGTACCATACCTATATGTAAAAATTTAGAGGGCAAAATTTACAGTGTGGTTTATGGCCAAGAGCTGCAATGGTGGGTGAGAGTTCAGAGGGGAAAGTGTTGGGGCTAAAGGGAAAAAAAGAGTTGTGAGTTAAGATTATGCAGAAGTTCTTGTAACAGATACGTTCTTGCACTAAGTTAGTGGAGTCAGTATACATATATCTGTGTTGCTGTTTTCTTTTTCTCAACATACTGTTTTTGTGCTGTTTTCTTTATATAATTTAGTGTGTCTGGCTCGCTCTCTGTATCTCTGTCTACTGTGCAGTTTTTCTCCATGTTGCTTATCCTTTGATTTTTACCGTTCCTGTCTCTGATACATTTTGTCTGTATGCAGTTGTTGTTCTCCCTCAGATGGGCCTTTAATTATGAAGGCCTTGCGCCGCCAGTGCATCACTTTTAACATGGGAAAAAGTGACGTATCTGTGGCGCAAGGCTTTCATAAATGACACGCTTTGAGTCCTATTCTTTTTGTTTCTCTTGGTCTCTCTGTCTTGGTTGTGCTTTTCACTATATTTATTCATTTCTGTGATTGTTTTATTTTCTGGCCTGAAAGCACTCTTACCTTCACTGTCCCTTGTGATATCTCTCTCCTTCTCGTGCTCTTTTTGTATGTTTCTCTGTGTCCTGTTCTCAGTCTTCCTCCTACATTGTCTGTATTGTGGTGTACATCTCTTTTCCTCTTATTGACTCTTCTTCTCTCCATCTTTGTCTCTCTTCTGCTTTGTTTGTCCATCTCTGTGTTTCTTCTGCTCTCTCTCACACTATTGTAGTGTTTTCTTGCTGTCCTTTCTATCTCTCTACCTCCTGTCGTTTGTCTTCTTTGTTGTCTGTGTGTTATTTCTACTTTGTGACTCCGTCTGCATGGTCATCTATTTCTTTATTGTACCTTCCCTTTCTTTCTTGACTTTTCAGTGGTGGTGTTATTTTTCTGTCTATCTGTTTGTGCTTTGAATGGTAGTCTGTCTCTGTATGTTCTTCTTCCTGCTATTGTCTCTCTCTTTCCTGTAGTCTGTATCTCTCCTGTCCTGTATCTATTTTCTACTCTATTTTTGATATTTTAATTTATATTTAGTTATGTCATGTGTTCAATAAACAATTATTGAACTTACTTAGGCATTAGGATATCTAATGGTAGAGAATCTTAGGGAATGTATCTCTTTAGGCTTGTTCTTTGCTACAATGGCTCTATGTTGTGTAATAAATATGTCTGTAATATGTTAATTAAATTTCATTATTTCTCTTTTTTATAGTGTTTGGTGCTGAACAGCATAACCTGCCTTCCACATCGCTGAATTTCAGAAATTATATTCTTTTTTTCAGGTGAGTTGGTATTTTTGAAAGGCAATTTTTTGGGGTGCACATTAAAATAATAAAGAAGATTTTTTAAAATATTTGTAAAGTTTCGGTTTGGACTATGATTTTATTTTGTATTTTTGCCATGTCTGTATCTGCTTATACTAGATATGTAGTTTGAGATATTTTTCCACTGACAGTTGATATTATCTTTTTATGGGCCTGGTGCATGTGTTCTTTTTGATGGAGTTCTGGTTTACGTATCATTTGACTATAATTCTTTGCTGTTTCCATGGAATAATTCTTGCGAAGTGTTCATTATTTTTGAAACTCATGCTGTATTATCTTTGGCAGTCTTTTTTCTTCATTTACAGAGGGGTATTATGATATGGCTCTTGGTGTGATGGGCATCTTTCCTGCATATCTGTGACTGTACTATCTGTAGGCACTGTTTTACATATATTTGCAGAGCTTTATTATGATGTGGTTCTTCATGGTTAGCATGAAATTTTGCATATGCTATGAAATTCACATGCTGAGTATGCTGTTGAAACATAAAAGCAACTGTCTCTGTGGGAAGTAGTAATCTGTTAAGTGAATGTTATGGTTTGTACAATGTGAGCCTTCCCTTCAGAGTGTATATAGTTTGAATAGCACTTTGTAGTGGTGAACTCAGAAAATGGATCTCTAAAAATTAATTATAAAATTTATCAATATTTGTGATATCTAGAAAATCTAAAAACAAATTTTACAGTAAAATGTCTTTTTACAGCAGTAATTATTTAATGCAAAAAAAAGAACAGTGTTAATGTTTAGGGTTATACTGTCAATTTGTTTTCAAAACAAGAGGAAGGTGCTATCTTAATATATATAGTTAATAAGTTAGAAATTATAAAAATATTTGTAGTTTAAAAATTAGTAAAGGTACTTTTAAGTTATATATTTATGATAAAGATATAGTTTAGTCTTTATATTTTTTTTAAAAGGATACAGAAGATCAAAAAGTAAATAGAGATGGAGATATGTTCAGAACAAAAAGAAATTCATTTTGAAATTATTAATGAACTGATGGAGGACTTATTAGAAGCAGTGTTTCAGGAGGAAATAAACAATGAAAATGATGACTTTATGGACATTTCATTGGACTCTGCTTACTTAGAGATGGTGGAAGGGGAAGAGGAGTGTTTGGAGGATGAGGACTATGAATTGCAAGAAGTACCTATGACATTATGCTTGAAGTTATTTTAGATTATGAACTTTTAAATGAATAAAAAAAATTTGATAGTAAAGCATTCTTGAAGACAGTTTTCTTGTCCTATTCGCCGTTGATCTGCTTTATGAGAGTGACAAGACATGTTCTCATGAAGTGTATAAGAGATTATAGTAAAAAAGATTAAAGCACTAGGATGACCGACAGTTCTTGAAAAACAGTGTACTGTTTGTATGCTTTAAAAAATAGAATTAGAAAATACGTCTATAATGTTATCACAGCTATGGACTGTCATAAATTTAGAACCAACATTCACTACAGGATTTCCTACTCTGTTCAGAGACTGTTTCTTTGTCTTTACTCTACTTAGAAAATGAATCTGTGGTTTTAATTTGTATGTTATATGCTAGTAGCCAACTATAATATTTGTTATGTTTGTATTTTACAGATTGTCATTTTCATCAGAAACATAAATTAGTATGCCGACCAGAAGTGAAAAAAGAAAGCTCTATAAACGGATATACAATTTGAAGAGGAAAGAAATTCAAGAATTATCAAAACAACAAAGGACGGATAAAAAGAAGAGTGATCCTGGTAAGAAAACCAAAGCTTTTTTAAGAAGATTATGTCAAAGGAAAACTGTTATCGATAACGTTCAAAAGGAAAAACAGTTATCAGTATGTAGAAGGAGAAATGGAACAAAACATAAAAATGTTTCTGGAATCAGCAGAGAGGAACATGTATACAGCAAAACTCGTACGAATCAGTTTACGGAAATCAGGAAGCGTATGTTTTATAACAGAGTAGTTTCGAATTTATTAAAAAAGGAGAACGTTTTTTATAAGAAGAAAGAACATATAGAGGGTGTTGTTCAGCGCGCGTTTGAGACAAAAAGAAAAATATTTATTTTAGTACTTAATAGAATTAATACACTAAAAAAGGCAATCCGAGTATTAAAAGCTAAAAGTAAATGGAGGAGATACATAAATAGAAGTAATTTTTGTAAAGTGTTTTCTAGGAAGTGGATGCATACTTCAACTTCTGAGCCATTTTTTAATGAAGAGAGTTACTTTCAAAGTAACGATCTGTTGCATGCAGTTGACACCAGTGGTCGAGCATATGAGGTAAAGGATGGTTGTGCAATTGAGAAAGAGAAAATTGTGGATAGAAATGCAGAAGAGGTGATGGCTGGAGAAGTTTTGGAGGGATGTCCTAATGTTCCCGTTTACAGTTGGAATTGTAGTAGCATTTGTAGTGTACGACAGGATTCAATTGATTTCTTTCACAATTTCTTACTTAAGTATACTAAGGAAAGTCTTAAAAAAAATTGTAATGTTGCAAGAATTAGATCATTGCAGAGTGCGAGAAAAAATAGGTCTGCAAGGCCATTCTCTGGCTTGTCTTTCTAAAAAAATATGCCGGGGTGTCTTCCATCACTTCAGGATATAAGCAGTACATCATACGAAAATGAGAAAATTAGTGAGAAAGTTGTATTATGCAAAAAGTCCAGCACTTAAACTTAAACAGTTAAATAGTACTCTTTTGCATGGATGTGAATTAGATGTTAAGAAGATTTGTGGAGAAATTGAGGTAAGTTATTTTGGTCCAGAGGAAGATAATTCAGAAACTGATATAATTATAGAAGGAAATTTGTTAGAAAATGTTGGAAATTTTAATATTGAAAATTTTGAACAGGAAATAACAAAGTTTAAGGTCATTGCAGGTGAGAAACCAAATTTTTCTTGTGTGTGTTGTCGAGGTATTCATTACAAAAGTCAAACTAGGTTAGTTGATTTATATTTAAAAAGTGAAGATGAAAGTAATAGTCAATGGAAAGATTTTGCAACTTATTTGTTGGTAGAAAACTATTTTGATTTGGGTTTTGAGCAAAGTTTTTTTAAGTATTGTTATAATAAATTAAATGAAAATAGAATGCCTGCTAGAGCTGTCCATAATAATCTTGAGTTGATAAATATTCCATCGGAACTGATGGATTTAAATACTTATGAGACTATTCTGATTCAATGTGTACATCCTTTTCAGGCTATTGTTCGTATGGAGCCTAAGACTGGCAAATTAAATCCTTCAGATTTACAAAGAGGATTAAAGGGTAGAGTTGTATATTTGCCACTTGATTTAAAAAAAAAATATGGAAACAATAGGTGTTGAAAATGTAGAAGAGGAACCTCTAGTTATTCTAGTTAATGGTGTACCTACAAAGAGTAAAAAAATCTGGCAAGATTTAGTGGATGTTAGAAAAGTCAAAAAGGCAACGTTGTATTTAGTGAAAAACAATAAGTACTATAAAGATGTATACGTAGAAGAAGAAGAAGTAGGTGAAGAAGCGGATAATGATTTGTCTATTGGACAAATTGAAAAAGTTGACTTATCCAGAAGTGAAGAATTTTATGAGCATTACAGTGTTCATCCACTGCATTCCAAAGAAGCAATAGGGAATGCTATTAAATTATTTCATATGAAAAAAGCAAAAGGAAATCCTATTAGTGTATGGGAAGAAAGTTTGGAAGGTCGTTGTTTCCCACAGTTATTCCCTACAGGTGAAGGTACACGATATGATGATCGACCTATGCAGATTCCTGCATCTGAGTACCGGACAACAAGATTATATGCAGAAGAGCCGAGGTTTCGCCAATGCATTCCATATTTGTTTCATCTTCTGTTTGAGAGTGGCTTATCTGGTCTTTCTTATGCAGTAAACCATATCTTAAAAAGTGGAGTGCATCTGCAAAATGTTTCAGCAAAGAAATTTATGGATAAAGTGCAACAGAAAGATAGTGTTTTGGATTCACACCTAATTAATTTAATGGTTTGTCAGCGTGGTACTAATGAGTATTGGTACCATCGTCATGGAGATTTGAAGTGCAAGCTTAGAAACTTAGCAGCACCTATATGGTTTTTAACTCTAAGGTGTGCAGAGTATGCTTGGGAAGATTTACTTGAATTTCTTCGGGAGGCGAATGCAAACATAGAAAACATAAACTACAAGACACCTGGAGAACTGTGTTGGTTAGATCCGGTTAATGTTTGCAGATATTTTAATCATAGATTTGAAGCTATGATGTCTTTTATTACAAACAAGAAAATTTTGCCTCTTGGTGAAGTACTGGATTTCTTTTGGAGAAAAGAATATCAAGCAAGAGGTGCTCCTCATATTCATATGTTGTTATGGATCAAGGATGCTCCTAAATTTGGAACAGACTCGGATGAGACTGTACTGTCTTTTCTTGAACAGTATGCCACTTGTGACATACCTAATACTACAACTGATAAGGACTTAAGAGGAAAAGTGTTACGCTTTCAAAGTCATCGTTGTGGAAAATATTGTCGGTGAAAATTCAGAACAAAGAGTATATTCTACACCAAATGTCGTTTTGGATTTGCACGACCGGTACTTTCAAAAGGAAGAGTCAACAATTTGATGTCATCTTTGCGACATAACATCACAAGAAGGTCACCTAAAAATACGTACAATTTAAGAAGAGGTGAAGAATCCAAATATATAAATGACTATAACCCAGTCATTTTGTCCATGTGGAATGCTAACATGGACATACAATATGTTGCTCTATTGCTGTGGCTCGATATGTAACATCTTACATCACAAAATCTGAAAAGACGGAACTGAAGGAGATGTGGGAAGACATTTCTCATGAAAAGAGCCTAAGCAAGAAATTGGATACGTACAGTTTGAAGATGTTGTCTCATCGAGAAATCGGAGCATATGAATGTTGTGATCGGTTATCATCAGCAAGTCTTTATGCAAAATCAAGGACTATCCTCTGGGTGAGTTTGGGTCTTGCAGAAACACGAAACCGTGTTCTGAAACCTGTGCAAGAAATTGCATATTTAGTACAGAAAGAACCAAACAGTACAGACATTCTGAAAACAAATATGTTGGATACATACTATCCAAATAGAAGTACTCTGCTTGAAAATATATGTCTGTATGAAGTACTTCAAAACTACACTTTTAAAAGGAATATTACAGAGAATATTGATAAAGGTGTACACGCTGTAATTGGACATGAAGGATGTCTGGTGAAACAAAGAAAAGGACACTTGATTAATCATCGAAAACTGAGTTGCGATACACCTGACAAAAGAGAATTTTACTATTTAGCTCTTTTGCAACTCTTTAAACCATGGCGTACAGAAGAGGAACTACTTGGTGACTTTGATAGTTATGAAGATTCATTCAACACATCTAAAAGTAGTATCGAGTCTCCTGTTTTTAGTAATCATCTCCAAATGTTGAATGATGAAATAGAGCAAGAAGCAATAATTGCAGCGAAGATTGCTAGAGACAGTTCACAAGGTAGTCAAAGTTCGGCTTCATTAAGTCAAGATCCACTGGGACAACCAATTATCCAAAATGAAGCAGCCACTGCCATGGATGAGGTGGAAAGAGCAATGCAGCAAGGTAAGGAGGAAGTAATAAACTTAGAAGAATTAAAGAAGCAATTTAATCTTGAGCAAAGACAGATATATGATGAAGTGACAGAGCACATTGAGCATGGCTTTCATCATGAGAAAAAAGATTGCTCATGTATGTCATTTGAACCTATTCGACTATATGTAAGTGGAGAAGCTGGAACTGGTAAAAGTTTCCTAGTTAAAGGAATTACTACATATCTACAGCAAAGAACTCACTCAACACTGTCTTGTGTTGTTACTGCTCCAACTGGATTGGCAACATATAATATTAAAGGGATTACTTTACATCGTTTACTGATGCTGCCAGTTGAACATGAAAATAAATTACAATATCACAAGTTATCTGGAGAAGCTTGTTTTGAAGTTTCTAGAGTCCTTAAAAAATGAAACTTCTCATTATTGATGAGGTAAGGATGGTATCCAATTTAATGCTTGCTTTTGTGCATTTAAGAATGCAGCAGATACTTAAGACAGAGTATGATGTGTTATTTGGAGGTAAACATGTCATAGTTTTTGGAGATCTACTGCAGCTAACTACTGTGAAAGGACAACCTGTATTTGAAACTGTTACGCATGAAGAGACCAGAAAGTGCGTGGGCAGTATTGGAAATGTTAATATATGGTCACATTTCAAATATACTGAACTGATTCAAAATATGCGACAGGCAAAGGATACTAAATATGGAAATATTCTTCAAGATATAAGGATTGGAAAACTAACTGAAGATGCGAAAGACACTCTACGAACACAATTACTTTCCAAGCTGTTTCCTAATGAAGATAATGTACCTGAGAAAATATATAGTAAAGAGGTAGTAGATAAGTCAGTCATTTGCTTGATGCCAACTCTCAAAGAATGTTCGGTTTTCAATGAAAAAATGTTGAAGTTAGAAAATCAAGAAATTAAGAAACTGGAAGCTACAGATAGAATAGAGCATGAAGGTAGTACTATTGTTTTGTCTGAAAAGTTGAAGTTAAAATTAGATTCTCTTCAGAAATCTATATCTAAAACTGCTGGCTTAGAGAAAAATCTGTATGTATGTTTAAATTGTCGGATAATTTTACGGAGAAATTTACATGTAGAAAGAGGATTGGTAAATGGAGCAATGGGTAATGTTGTTGGTTTTGTCAATTACTCAAATAGAGATGAGATTGAATTTTTAAGAATAAAATTTGATGGAATTGAGGAAGTTCAACAAATTAGTCGCTGTTCAACTCGTTTTTTGCTTGTGAAAGACTTATATGTCCGTCGGAAGCAATTTCCAATTTGTTTGGCATATGCAGTGACTATTCACAAATCTCAAGGTTTAAGTGTAGATTGTGATTTGGTAAATATTGGAAGCACTGTATTCAAAGAGGGTATGGCGTATGTTGCTTTATCTCGAGTTAGAACTTTATGTGGACTTTATCTAATTGATTTTGATGAGACAAAGATTAGTGCAGATTTAAATTGTGTGAAAGAGTATAATAGGTTAAGAAGAGAATATGCTCCAAGTTTACCTCAATATCCTTTAATTGAAAGGTGTATGGCTGGTCAGAAAAGGAGAAATGAGGAAAAATGTACCGAAGTAGTCGAGAAACGAAGAAAAAAAGATGTATCTGTTATTGGTAGGAGTAAGAGAAAGGTTAGTATTGAAGAGATTGTTGGATTTAAGTTTGAAAACAGGTCTGGTGTCAACTGCTATGCAAATGTAGTAGTTAATGTTGTTTTTTTTCTAAAAAATGTTAAGGAACAGATTGTACAAAATCGGGAGCAAACATTTTGTTGTTCGTTAAATTCTGTATTTGAAAAATGTAGCAGTGGTGATAGTGAAGTAGCAAGTGTTTCAGAACTAAGGAATGTTTTAGACATATGTGGAGGACTAAATCAATTTTCTCAGAATATTCAGCAAAATTGTCAGGAGTTTATTATGTATATGTTTACAGTTTTGGAAGATGAAGGTGTAGATATTGATAGTCTTTTTGGCCTTTCTTATAAATGGCAACATAATTGTGATAATTGTTCATTTTCTAGTACTACTGATATACACAGTGAAAGATTTATATATTTAACATTACCAGACTGTAAAGAAGTGTCTTTTAATAAACTAGTTAAAGATGCGCATCAGAACATGGTCTGTTCTCAATGTAATTCTGAAATGTTATCAAGTTTATTTATCCACAGAAATGGACAATATGTAATTTTAATGTTTCAACGATGCAGAGCTGATGGGAGTAAATTGTCAACTTTAATTAAACATTTTGTGGCTTCTCAACTATCTATTTCTAGAAGAACATTTGTAACTGAAACCATTATTTTTCATGAAGGGCCTTCAACTTCATCAGGACATTACACAGCTTATTTGAAGTGTCCAACAGGCTGGACGCTTTGCAATGATAGTCAATTGACTTTTAAGAAACTTTTGCCTTTTGACTTAACTAACTCTTATCTGCTATTCTTGCAACCCAACTTTCAGTAAATTTACTTGGTGTACGAAGAATAATACTGTAAAAATATCAAACTCTGTTGTTTAGAAATATTATGTGACTGAGGGTGTGCAAATATAGAAATAAAATTTGTATTTGGCATAGTGATACCATCAGGTACAAGTTTACCTAATTTTTGATGGTACAGAACACGTTACAATTCTTAACTGGAAAGGTTCAGAAAAGAATGGATAAGACTAAGATTAAGAAATTTAGAAAATAACTACTTAACTCATACTATTTGGCCATGTGGAAAAATATGAGACAAGAAAATGAGTACTTTAGATAATTATTTTAGAACATATATGGACAGAAGTTTTTTGAGAGGTATTTAAAAGATAATGAGTTAACTTATATCATTTGGCCACGCGGAAATGTATGAGAGAAGAAAATGTGATTTTTAAAGAACATACTTGCACGGGGCTTTGTTGAGACATATTTAAAAATAAGTGGTATAGTTTAATTAGTTTGTAACTGTTGAAGATGTACTGTGCTTACTGAAGAAACTGTGAATTAGAGAAAAACATTTAAGACATGTTTTTTTCAGGTATTTATATTATGTATGGAGATCTTCTATGGGTTTTGTAAACACAATCATTTTGATTGTGGTTTTTTTCCCCGCTGTTACATGATGATTACTATTGAAATCACTGTTTATAGTGAAAATCAATATATTCTGAGGACAGCAAAAATAAACCATGTAATATGTTGTTTAAGTTATTTTGTTACATTGGATTTAGAAATATGTATTATAACAGATTTTTTTAATGTCTTCCACAGATATTATATTTATAAGGTAAGTACAACTAATAACATCCGAGAGATTTGTTTGCCTCTCTCTTATTCTTATTGTTTTCATCCCCTTCCTTTTTCAGTACTGTTCAGTCACTCTTATTCTGTTTAACTCATTCACATTTTGCGTTGTTTAATTTTTTCTCCTGTTTCTCTAACATCTTTTCTGTCACTATCTTATTCAGTCTATCTATCTCTTCAGTTTTTTTCTACTGTTGTCTCATGGTGACTCACCTTTATTGACCTTGCTTCACCTTTGTTTCTAGAATCTTAATTCATTTGTCTTACCGTATCTAATATTTGTTCCCTTACTCTGCTTTCATTAATTATGCTCAATTCTTAAACTTAAATGTAAAGGGCCTTATTTATGAAAGCCTTGCGCCACCGATGCACCAATTTTTCCCATGTTAAAAGTGACACATGGGCAGCGCAAGGCCTTCATAAATAAGGCCCATACTTTACTTCTTTTACCCTACTTTATTTCTATTTATATGTGTCTTGCAGTGCTTGTCTATTTGTACTCTGTTTACCTTCTATTACTCACTCTTTTTCACTCTGTTTCTCTTATTGTTTTTCCTTTATTTTATTTGTCTCCTTAAGATACTCCTGTACTCTTACTGTGTTTCTTTATGAGACTGTTTACTTTGTGTACTATCACTGATCATAATTTTATTTTCTCTCTCACATTACTTTCGTTTAGACACTCATTCCTTCAGTGCTATTATCTCTTTCAATTAATTATGTTACTTATTGATTTATATACTAGACATTCTGTGTCTGTCTCTCTCTCTCTCCCTCAGTCTTTTTTTCTTTTACTTTCTGTTTCATACACTCCTACTTTTTTTTGTTTCATGAAATGTACATTATAATCTTATTTTTACTTTTCTTCCACAGATACTATGTTTTTAAAAGAAATTTACTTTTACTTTGTTACTATTTCCTAGGTAAGTATAAAAAATAAAGAAACTTTTCCATCACTGTGTCATTTCTTTGTCTATCCTGGTTATACCAGTGTCATGTTTTATATAAGCACTTCCACACAGGATTGGGTGCATTGTCATAAGGAGTGTCTTGAAAGTGATTTAATGAAATCAGGGACATTTCACTGAGTGAGTTAAGCAACGCTGATATATGAAAACATTGGAGGTAAATGATATTAAATGTTAAATGGTGTTGTTTCCAGGACTTTAACTCCTTTGCTGCGGTGGCAATTCCGCTGCAGCGCTAGGGGGGTGGGGGGCTCACATGTTCATGATGGAGCCACTGCTTCACGAGCTGCGGTTGACCTGTGCTCATAACGGAGCGGTTCCGTCATGGCCCCGCTCACTCAATAGAATGTGTCGCGCAGGTGTAAAATCAGCGCCGCGCAAGCACAGTGGCAAAGCCATGATGGAACCGCTCCATCATGAGGACAGCTCAGCCGATGCTTATGACGGAGCGGCTCTGTCATGACCATGGGAGGAGTTAAGAGGTGTTAAAAAAACTTGGGGGTCTCTTCAAAGAGAGTGTTGGTTGTAATTTAGAGGGCAGTTTAAAACACATAGGGGCACATTTATGATGCCCTTGCGTCTCTTTGCGTCACAATTCCGTCACTTTATTTGACGCAATGGCGGTGCAAACAATGCGCCATATTTACAACGTAATGCATCTAGGAGATGCGTTACGTTGTAAAGCCCTGCACCATAAGGAAGTGTTCCTGTGCAAGGGCGTTCCGGTGCAGGAACGCCTCCTGAAAGTGGCTGAGTGAAATCTATGAGATTTCACTTAGTCACTTTCAGGCCAATGCTGCCTCAAAACCCTGCATGTGCTTCAAGCAGGCATAGGTCTTGACACAGCATTGTCAAGATGGGGTACCCCCGAGCCTTGCTGGAGTTGTGTCACACTTGCGATACAACTCCAGCAATGCACCACCTTTGCGGCACAGATGCATCACGCATCTGTGCTGTTTTTGCACCATGGTGCGCTGCATTATACGCTGATGATACTCAGCTCATCCTCGTCCTGGACAATAACACGACTAAGGCTGAGGAAAATCTGAGAGACTGTCTCACCGCAACATTTGAATGGATGAGAAACCACCACCTCAAATGTAATTCAGGCAAGACTGAAATCCTCCCTTTTGGCCAACAAAACCTTTTTTCCCCTAAAACCTGGTGGACTCAAGACGCCGAAGTCCCGCCGAACACTATCAAGACGGCCCGCATCCTTGGGATAAGGTTTGATGAAGCCCTATCCTTCAAACAACAAGCAGGCACTGTGGCGGGGTCCTGTTTCAACATAATCAAGGGCCTCAGAAGGTTCTTTGACCTCCTCCCCCTGACAGCCAGAAAGACGGTAGCAGTGGCCCTCATCACATCTCGTCTGGATTACTGCAATAGCATCTATGCAGGTTCCAACAAAGCTGTACTGCATAAATTGCAGATGATCCAGAACGCCGCCGCCCGTCTAGTGCTGAGATGGCCTAGGAAGTCATCTGCTTCAGCAGCACTTAAGACCTTGCACTGGCTGCCAATCCACAAGAGAGTGTTATTTAAAATCCTATTAATCACCTTCAGGGCTTACCACCAGTCGGGCCCCACCTATCTGTCACAAAGGTTTGGAAGATATACACCCTCCCGCTCACTCAGATCCTCCAACCTAAACCTACTGGTGGTCTCCAAATTTAGACTCACTACAAAAGGAGTGCTGGGAGTGCTGGGAGCCAGAGCTTGGAACAGGCTCCCACCCCAGCTGCGTCTGATCCCCTCAGAGAACCTGTTTCGAAAGGCTCTTAAAACCAAGATTTTCAATGCCTCTGACAATTTCTGTCTAGCGTTAATTTAAACTTCTCACTCTTTATACACTTTTTCAGACCCACCTAATTCCTCCCTTACTGGTTTCTTATATGGCTTTCCTGTTTTTTCCTCTGTGACACGTATGACTAGCGCCAAGCTGCTCCATGGAGTGTAAGTCGTGCTTTATAAAAGCCAAATCATTCATTCATTATAAATGCGGCACACCATGGGTGGCGGAGCAGTGGCGCACTGTAGCGCACATTAACTGGACATCCCTGGGCATGTGCCAGTTAACATAATCTGCCCCATAGGCTAAAAATGTGTGCTTAGCAGAGTGTTGCGCCCATCTAGTGTTATGTTTTTTCTGTCATTCTATGTAGATATGTAATATTGCAAGTTTTTTGTCAGGAAAAAGAAGCTGTGACTATTGGCTTTGTGAATGATTGCTAGATTGTTAAAATAAAAAAGCAGCAACCATGGAATTCTTCAATATAGTATTGTAAATACTTATGTTCCAGAATCATAAGAGAGTAAAAGAGGGTTAACCTGATCTTTTAAAGTTATTCCCAGGCTTCTTTAAAGGAAGTGTTCTATATCATTGTAGCGTGGGTGTTTCACTTTTTTATACCCAACACAATCCATTCTGTATGCTGTAGCAGGAGGAGTGCTACACACTTGAATATCCTTCAGTGCTAATTTTCATTCACTAAGTGGCAATGAGACCGACACAGATATTCAATGGGCGGGAGGGGCTGCTCCTGTGCTCCTGGAGGAGTGCGAGGCCGCTGCAGCAGTGGAAGTGAGGCCTCTCAGAGGGTAGCAGCGCAGCTCCTTGTGATGGCCACAATTCCACATAACAGGGTATGGATGTCCGTGGAATGTATGGACGGTTAGTCACTCTAGAGTGTGCGCAGCGCCCCTGGCACCTCATTACGGCGCACAGGGGAGCCGCGGTGCATAGTTTCAGAATCATAGACTTAGGACATAAACTTTCACAATAGCAAGGCTCCTAAGCGATAAAAATCGCCGCTGCTCGGCGTTGTAAATTTCGATGCTATGGGCGGTATTTTCTACGGTGTTAGTGCTTTAATATCAATGGGAACACATGTGTGATAGTAAATGCTGTAACAGCCGCTTTAGTTAACATTATCGCGTGAAAACAAACATTGTTTTCACACAGTAATGTGTGTCTTGTAAATAGGGGACGGGTGGATTTAGTTTTATTTTCTACACTCTTATGTTAACGATGCCGAATGTTTGATTAGAGCAGGTTTTAACATTCCTACGATAAGCAAGTTTATTCCACCTCTTTCTCTCGCAACGCCTCTTTTCGTGATAGGGTGCTTTCCCCTCCAACCACATTTTGCATGTGCTTTGACCTACGCCCACTTTGCATGTCATTAAGCTACTGTGCGCAACATATGCAAAGTGGTCTTACGACAGGCGATGTAATGCCGTTTTCAAGGAGGTGCTGGAGAATATTTTCAAGGATAGGTAAAACATTATCGCCGCTTTTATCGGCAGAAAACTACAGATATAGCGGCGATAACAGCCTTGATAATATGCTCTATGAATTGCAATTGAATCTAATGTTAGATATAAAGACAACTAACGTAGGTTTCGGTTGCAATTCATAGATCATATGATGAAGGCTAATATCGTCGTTTTATCGGCAGTGTCCTGTCGATAAAACCGACGATAATGTATTACGTCTCCTTCATAATATGCCCCAAGTATCGTCGCTTTTTTGCATAATTGTCCCGAAAAAAAGCGTCGATACTTCAGCTTGTGAATAGAGCTATTTTTGGTACAATGATTTAGTTCTGAAAAGAACTTTTTTTTTTTTTTAACAAGTGCTATATTGTTTTTGATTTTTAAAACTTGCACCGAAATTTTTAACTGTAAAACTGTGACACAGGATCAAATTGAAGTGAAAAAAATTATCTTTTGTCGGAGCATTGATGACTCTCAATTTTTATTTTAATAAGAGTGAGGCTTTGCTCTCCGTACAGAAGAATTTCTCCACAGAAGTTGCATTTCATATGCACCTTTGACATATATGGTCTCAAGTCCATCTCTGCACTGGATGGAGATGGAGGTCATCCACCAGAAGATGTGCTGGCCACCTCTGATGGTAGTTGCGTGGCCAGAGCTCTTGTCGATGCCTGTGCAAATTTCTCAGGATGCACTTGTCTCATATGCCTCATCATGGTATGTATGTGAAAGGAATACTTTTTCGATGAATTTCCTCTTGAAAGAACTGTTTCACATATTGTGCAAGTAACTTTGGGCGCATTCACTTTTTTTTGATCCTTAGGATAAGTGAAAAATTGCCAGATGAAAGATTCCTTCCTTTTTGTTAAAGGTAGTCGATAATTTTCCTCAGATTCGGAAGATGAATTCTGTGCGGCAGCCATTTCACCGAAGTCTTCGGAAAGATGTAAAACGTTGTTCTCCCTTCAGAGTACAAAAGATAGTGAGGGAACTGGTTTGAGTGGTCCGTGAAAGTTCTAGAATAGAAACTACTAAGAACCAATTGGAAGTGTTGTTTTCGAGTCGAATGACTTCACATACACGCATTAGGACGTGTACATTGTGAGGGAGGGAAGTGGGTGGGATGCGTGAAAATTGGAGAACAGAAACTACTAAGAACCAATTGGAAATGTTGTTTTGAAGTCACATGACTTCACATGCGCGCATCAGGACGTGTAAGCGGTGACAGTATCTGGTCACGTACGTCATTTGAAAGTAGCGGTCTAATTTACTAAAGTTTCAAAACGTGAAAAGGAGTAAACCTAAACATATCCTGCTTTTGTACATCTTCTGAGGGGGATCCCAGCACAAAATTGTTAAAGTATAAAACGTTTTATGTCTTTGAAAAATACCGGGGTGTCTACATCTGGTCACGCACGAAAGTTTACAAAGACGTTCGGCTCCATTTACTGAAAAGTTTCCAAACAATAAAAATGAAGGCTAGGTACAGTCTCTTTGACCTACTATAAGTTCTTTGAGGGGTCTATGAAAAAACTCGATGGGTTGAAATTGTAATGTTTCCCCGAAATATATAGGAGGGTGCGCGCACCCGGTCGCGCACGGAAGTTTACAAAGCCGATCACCATTTACTGACAAATATCAATATATTGAAAATAAGGCAAGGTCGAGACTTTCTAATCCACTAGCGGTTTACAAGGAGTCCCTATACAACTCTGACAGTCACGAAAACTGTTTCTTTCTGAAAAAAATATTTGCACATATTCATTGACAAAACTATAGGTTGCATTCACGATATAGCTCAAAATTAGCATTCAAACAACCTATGAAATTCACTGAAAAAACCATAGGTTTTAACCTGTTATAGTTAGGAAGTAGCATTAAAAAAACCTATGAAATTCACTGAAAAAACCATAGGTTTTAAACCTGTTATAGTTAGGAAGAAGCATTCAAAAAACCTATGAAATTCACTGAAAAAACCACAGGTTTTACACACTTTATAGTTAGGAAGTAGCATTTACAAAACCTATGAAATTCACTGAAAAAACCATAGGTTTGACACATGTTATAGTTAGCTGGACATTTCACTCATATAAAACCAATGAAATTCCCCTGTTATAGTTACTTCAGCTAACTATAACTCGCGCGCCCGCAATGCACTGCTGATGACTTCACATATTACATCACTCATCACATGGTCAGTGACATCACTCATGACATCACTGATAACATCTAACATCTAACATATGCTGCCTACAACATATAGGAATAGTATGTCACTGATTCTTGTATGTATGCAATATGTAAAATCTCCTAATGTAGCATATTAACACTTAGACACTGAGACACTCTTACTAATAATAAAGAAACAATAACGTACATAGACATAATGTATCAGTCATATAGCTACTTATCAACACATTCAGCCACTAAAACAGAAACTGATAGACTGACACAGATATGTATATATTTAAACATTACTCAGTAACCCATGTACTCATTAAGATATACTTAATGAGTCAGTTATAGAAATCTATTTTTCACCAAAAAAGCAACCGTTTATACACTTATATACTAAATTCTTGTTCAACCAAGCTTCAGATCTACATATATAAAATATATGTAATTTTTAAAACTAACCCATTTAATAGATGATGTCATGAGTGATGTGATATGTGAAGTCATCAGCAGTGCATTGCAGGCGCGCGAGTTATAGTTAGCTGAAGTAACTATAACGGGGGAATTTCATTGGTTTTATATGAGTGAAATGTCCAGCTAACTATAACATGTGTCAAACCTATGGTTTTTTCAGTGAATGTCATAGGTTTTGTAAATGCTACTTCCTAACTATAACGTGTGTAAAACCTATGGGTTTTTTCAGTGAATATATATATATATATA
Organism: Lissotriton vulgaris; assembly: GCF_964263255.1. Taxonomy (NCBI): domain Eukaryota; kingdom Metazoa; phylum Chordata; class Amphibia; order Caudata; family Salamandridae; genus Lissotriton; species Lissotriton vulgaris. The sequence continues at coordinate 1,185,885,650 of NC_141687.1, forward strand.
TATATATATATATACAAATCCACTTCTCCTTCCCAGACGGTGAAAGAAATCAAAGGACACAGCAGGATGTTTCAGAGGTTGCTTTAATGGATTTCGCATAACCGGTTTTGGCATGTGCCTTCCTCAGATGCTCCTTTCCAAATGTGTGCTCCCCATCACGCGTTGTTGAGTGGGCTCCTCCTCCCAGTGGTTTAGGAGCCTCACCTGCTTCCGATTCCGCCTGCTTGCGCCGATTTCGGGGACTAACAGTGCAGCATTCAGACAGTCCGGTGCTCAGGGTAACCCCTGCGTTATTCTGGCCATGTCCTCCTCTGATCCCATTCTTTCTGCCACGGACTTCCCAGGTACAACAGTTGGGATGCGAAAGTGTTGTAACAACGTCTCACCCAGCAATCTAGGTCCGCAGTACAATCGCAGCTTTTGGTCACCTGGTCAGTGATCATGGCGGGTCACGGTTTAGTCCAATACCTTGGCTTACATCAGAGATTGCCCATGTCTCCGTGTCCGCTTTTCTCGAAAGGGTCCTTTGTGGGCCCCACAGGCAGGGCGCTTTATATGCAAATTCACTTCTCTTTCCCAGACGGTAAAAGAAATCAAAAGACACAGGGGGATGTTTCAGAGGTTGCTTTAATGGATTTCGCATAACCGGTTTCGGTGTGTGCCTTCCTCAGATGCTCTTTTCCAAATGTGTGCTCCCCATCACGCGTTGTTAAGTGGGCTCCTCCTCCCAGTGGTTTAGGAGCCTCACCTGCTTTGATTCCGCCTGATTGCGCCGATTTCGGGGACTACCAGTCCCACAGTGCAGCTTTCAGACAGTCTGGTGCTCAGGGAAACTACTGCGTTATTCTGGCCATGTCCTCCTCTAATCTCATTCTTTCTGCCACGGAATTCCCAGGTACACCAGTTGGAAAACAAAAGTGTTGTAACACCGTCTCACCCAGCAATTTAGGTCCGCAGTACAACCGCAGCTTTTGGTCACCTGGTCAGTGATCGTGGCGGGTCACGGTTTAGTCCAATACCTTGGCTTACATCAGAGATTGCCCATGTCTCCGTGTCCGCTTTTCTCGAAAGGGTAATTTGTGCGCCCCACAGGCAGGGTGCTCTATATGCAAATCTACTTCTCCTTCCCAGACAGTAAAAGAAATCAAAGGACACAGCGGGATGTTTCAGAGGTTGCTTTGATGGATTTTGCATAACCGGTTTCGGCGTGTGCCTTCCTCAGATGTTGCTTTCCAAATGCGTGCTCCCCATCATGCGTTGTTAAGTGGGCTCCTCCTCCCAGTGGTTTAGGAGCCTCACCTGCTTCCGATTCTGCCTGCTTGCGTCGATTTCGGGGACTACCAGTGCCACAGTGCAGCATTCAGACAGTCCGGTGCTCAGGGAAACTGCTGCGTTATTCTGGCCATGTCCTCCTCTGATCCCATTCTTTCTGCCACGGACTTCCTAGGTACACCAGTTGGGAGACGAAAGTATTGTAACAACGTCTCACCCAGCAATCTAGGTCCACAGTACAACCGCAGCTTTTGGTCACCTGGTCAGTGATCGTGGAGGGTCACAGTTTAGTCCAATACCTTGGCTTATGTCAGAGATTGCCCATGTCTCTGTGTCCGCTTTTCTCGAAAGGGTCCTTTGTGAGCCCCACAGGCAGGGCGCTCTATATGCAAATCCACTTCTCCTTCCCAGACGGTAAAAGAAATCAAAGGACACAGCGGGATGTTATATATGAAAAACAAATAAAAAATAAATAAATAAAAATGTATTTCTGGTGAACTAGGGGACTAGGAGAAACCCATTGAAAGGCAAGTAGTTGCAGGGAAAAATAAATGAATTGCAAATATTATTAAACACTGTTCGTGTATACATATACGACAATGATCCTCAAGCACATTAAACAGATATCAGGGAAAAGTAAAGTAAATATACCACACATAACAGCAAGGCATAGCAAGCTCCTATCAATCTCCCTAGCAAACTGACGTTTAAAACTAGAAAAAAAGGATTTAACACACTTGCAGGCTACATAAAAGGGCCACTGGCCACATGGTCAAACAATATCAACAAGCAAGGAGGCATGGACAACAAAGAACACATGCAGGCCCATGGCAAAAGCACACTAACTGGTTACATACAATGGCCACCGGCCACAAGATCAAACAACATGAACAATCAAGGAGGCATGGACACAACTAAGAAAACATGCATGCCTATGACAAAATCAGACTGGTTTTCTCCACAAAATGGCCATTGGCCACATGGTAAAAGAACAACAACAAGCAAAGAGGCATAGAGACAACAAAGAACGCATGCATGCCTATGGCAAAAGTATATTGGCTGGCTATACAAAATGGCTGCCGGACGCAGGGTCAAACAACAAGTTAGGATGCATGGACAACAATGAACACATGTGGGCCTATGGAAACTGAATACACAAAATGGACCCCGGACACATGGAGAACAAAGACGAATGGTGACCTATGGCAAACACACACACAATGGCCAGAGAAAGGAGGCATGGTAAACAATGAGGAAAACACTACCACATTAATTTTCATTTAGTCGGGTATAAATCGTTCGGTATACCGGCAAGTAAGTCCATGGCTGGAAGAGCTAGGGGGGGGCTCTTAATATTTGTAGATGTGGGTTTGGGAGGTAGCTGGGTTGATTTAAAATGGAAGTCAGAAGATCTGCTAGGTCTTGGGTTTAAAAATAGGGATTTTAACATAAACCTGGTGAATTTCTATAATTCAAGAGGTTCCAGAGCGAGAGAGGTTGATGAGAGACTAAGTCGCCTGAAGGAGCAGAAGCAGGGTACATTGGTGCTCAAGCTTTTAGTCACGGGGGACTTTAACTGCCACTGTGCCCAAATTTGCTACCTATTAAAGAAGATTGGACCACCTGCAATTCGGAGGAGGGACCGCATTTTGAGCACACAGTGGAGTGTAGGGAATTGAGTAGGTTGATGAGCAAACATACGCTCGAACATACAATGGACCGTTTGGTTGTTGACCCTAATAAGCGGGTTATCCCTACTTTTAAAGGAAGGGGTCGTAGCCCCTTCATTGATTTTATTTTAGTGTCTCATCTGTTAAAGAAAAGGGTACAGGGTTTTCTAATAGAATTGAACTGCATTAGTGACCACAATCCCCTAGTACTGTCTTTATTAGCACCAAATGCAAGTAGGATGACCAAGAGGGGGGTGGGTTCAAATTTAGAAAAGATCACTGATCAGGGCAGGTGATTGAAATGGGTGAGATTTAATGGGTAAGACTTTTATGGATCTTTAGCAAAAGAGGGAGAACTGCCTTTAGAGAAATGTTTAGACCTATCAGTGGAAGGGTCACATTTAGTGTTCCTTTTCGAGGAAATGGGTTAGCTGATAGAAGCCCTTTTAAAAACAACTGGACAGGGTAAGCCTAAACAGGATCCTAGGTGGTTTGATAAAGCCTGCTCTCTCGCACAGAGCAAGTTGAGAGCCTCTTTGAGATGTAACCCAAGGGACAAACAAAGGGTGACGCAATGTAGGCTAAATTACAAGCAGGAATTACATTGACTGAAGTAGGCCCTCCAAATCCAAATCTGGGCGGACCTAAGAGGAGCTGCTGAAAGGAAGTACATACCCATCATTTGGAAGATAATCAATAATCCCTGTTTCCAAGATGTAAATAGCCCACAGATAGGATCTAATGTCCGCCCGGAACAGTGGGTGGAGAACTTTAGAGGGCTTTATAACCGGAGGTATAAGGAGCCACCAGATAATGGTTAGGGGCCGGGGAGGTGGAACACTTGAATTCTCCCTAGAGGAGGTCACTGCAGGTATCCAGGGTCTCACTAATAATAAGGCACCGGGACCGGATGGGATTCAGCCAGACATCTACCTAAGTAAAGTGGATCTGTGGGCTCCAATTTTAACAAGAATATTAAACGCTGCTATAGCTACAGGGCTTCCCCGCTCCTGGTTGTCTGCCACAATAGTGCCTATCTTTAAAAAGGGGAATAGAGATAATCCTCAGTGTTACCGCCCAATCTCCCTTATAGACTTTACCGCCAAAGTCCTGGGATGTGTCGTCCTAAATCGCCTGATGAATTGGGCTGAGGACCAACACATTATCACTGACGTCCAGTATGGATATAGGGCTAATAGATCAACCACAGATCAATGCCTAAACTTATATCTCTTGTTGGCCAAATACACCATTGCTGGTACCGAAGCGGTCTATTTAGCCTTTATGGATCTCACCGCAGCATTCAACTGTGTAAATAGGGAGAAGTTGTGGCACCAACTGAGAAATTTAGGGGCAGATCAGGAACTTATAAAGATCTTAAAAGCCCTACATTGGAACACGATGGCCAATGTAAGGTATAATTTGGAGGGTGGATGCACTGATCCCTTTACTTGCACTAGTGGTGTACGACAAGGGTGCATTTTGTTTTCCTTATATGTAAATGGTTTAAAACAAGCCCTACTAAGCCTAAACGTGTACTCACCAAGAGTAGGTAGAAGAGCAATCCCAGTCTTACTCTACGCTGACGGCGCGGTACTGTTGGCACATACTCCACGGAGGCTACAGACATTGATAGATGGCTTCGTGGACTTCATGAGTAATTTAGATCTATCTGCCAACCTAACCAAGTCGTAAAACCAAGAAAATGTTTTAATTATAGAATAGGCGAACACAAACTAGAGAAGGTGCAGTCCTTCTCCTACTTGGGCATTTTATTTGATGGGCACTTACATTTTAAAGTATTACTTGAGGAGCGTTGTAATAGGTTATTGTAAAGCACAGGGGCAATAATGAATTTTTGTCATAGACTGGGACGGTGGTCACCGGAGCAAATTATGAACTTATATATCTCTATCTGCTACTCTAAGGTGGCGTATGGTGTGGAACTCTGGGGGTTCGCCAATTCTGATAAATTGCAGGTAGAGGAGAATAAATATATGAGAGGCTCCTTAAGGTCCCAAAGGGTGTCCCTGCTTACATTGCCCATGAAGAGCTGGGGGGGGGGGGCTTTATAGAGGACAGGATTCAGGACAGACCCCTGTTAGCATGGCTAAAGATCTGGGACAACCCAGAGGTAGAATTGACCAGGCAAATAATTACGGATTGCCTTGGCAGGGATAGGGGAATGGACATTCCATGGCTGAAGTCTCTTAAGGTCGTTTTTGAAAAAATTGCCTGTAAGGATCTCTTCTCAAACCCGACCGGATGTGTAGGCCGGGAAAAGGCTAGTGTGAAGGAGAGGTTTACCATCTATAAAACTGCCTCTAGAGAGGAGAAGGAATGGGGCAAACAGTCAGTCAGAGCCTATGGCTTAGTGAGGTCTAGCAAAGGGATAGAACCGTACCTTGCCTTACATACAACGCTCAGGACAGATTTTTAATAACATGTTTTAGGCTCAACTTTTACATTATTTATTAGCTGATCTGGCAGGTTTTACTAATTCCGTATAGCCAAAGGGTTCCTGCAGCTGCGATCATTGATCTCCGCAGGATACCCTCCATTTTGTATTGTTATGCCCTTTTTTATTCATTGCCCAGGCGCCTGTATCTGATTGTTGAAGAAAATGAAATTTAGGCATGCTAAGGTTGCCCTTTTACATTTACAAATGGCGCAAGATCCCCTGACCTTGCTCGCCATCACAAGTTTTTTAAGGCTAGCACTTAAATTAAGAGAGACAAGAGGATCTGTGGAAAGGAGTGGGGGTTAGACAGGGGACTAACGAATTGTAATGAATTGTAATGAATACTTCTGTGCCCTTTTTTCTTTTTAATCTTATGTATATATGACAATGATATATGTGTATTATTAGCATTTTTAGCTGTACCTTTATGGTGTTTTGTATAATGCTGAATAAAGAAATGTACCTATCTACCTACCACTACCATTAATTCAGCAATGCCAAAAATGAAAATTAAGTGTGTTAAAATGTTTAGCAACAACACACATCCTCCCAATGCATCATATATATCCCCACCAAATTACACTTTTTGCAGACAAAAATGTGGAAAACAAAAAAAAGGAAGACCCACATTTTGTATTTAATCCAATGCCATCCCTATCCTAGAAGGTGTTATAAAACAACATATACCATAGAAACAGTTGTTTCATGTACCCAATGACCAGTACTGGCTGAATGGCCAGCAGGCAGACTAGGCTGCACAGTGAAATAAATGAATATTGCAAATTTAACAAACCTGGAGAAACTATACTGAACTGTGCAACCTTTTCCCTTTTCAAAAGACAAACAATTAGATGCAAAAAAAATAACTAGGCCTCTACTGCAACCCCGGGAGTACAGGCCACCTGCAGCAACCAAAATCATTTTTTTTCTAAAAGTACAAAAATAAATTCCAATGCATGCCCTCTATCAAGCAAACAACACCCGTATACAAACATTTTTGATCTCACTTGTGATGTCCCAATAATAAAATCCTTACAATCCATTGGCACCTGCTGCAGAAAATGTAATTCAATTGAATTTTTTCAGGGTCATTTATTAAGCTCATGGCTATGGATGGGCTTCCCAGTGCTGGGTGGGCTAAGCTCGGATAAGGAGTACTAATCAGATAAGTAGGGTTTCAGCTGTTTTCTAAAGCAGAGAAGGTTGCTATTTGATCTGAGGGTGAGAGACAAGGCGTTCCAGAAATGAAGGGCAATAAAGGCAAAGGAACGTCCTCCACATCTGCCCTTTTCACCCCAGAGATGCAGAGCTGATGCAGTCATACACAACGCTTTGAACTGAATCCTCTTTCTAATTCATAGCCAGTGCAATGCAGTGCGTTTTGAAAAAGCAGACTGAGACTTACCAATACCCAGGAGGATGCGGACTAAGGCGTTTTGAATTATTGCCATCTTTTGATGACTGAAAGAGGCCTCCCCAAATAAAGGGAGTTATATTAAATGAGTTTGTATAGCGCTCAGCTACACTGAGCTGGCCTGGCGCTGGCTCTTAGATAAAACAGCACTGCCTCTGACAATGCCCAAAGGTTAAATAACCAGGTTTTTCTAAAAATAGAAAGACTGGGAGACGCTCTGATATAAGCAGGCAATGCGTTCCAAGCTTTAACAAGATCAAACTTTTACCAGCCCAGTTCACTTTCTTGAACTTGGGGACCATTAAGGTTTTTTCATTTGAGGACTGGAGTGTTCTGTTTGGTAAATACCATCTAAGGCTCTGTCAGAGATGGTAGGGACTCGTACCCTGAAGGGTTTTAAAAGCAGTGCACAGAGCTTTAAAGGTGATGCAATGCCTAATCGGAAGATAATGTAGCTCCTGAAATTCGGCTGTGACAGATTTGAACCTCGGTATTCCGAGAAGCAATCTGGTTGCTGCATTCTGCAAATTCTTTAGGTGTCGTTTCTGAATGTTACGGTAAAGTCCATTATCGAAGTGTCATTTTGAAATCACTAAGGTGGTCACCACTATTTTCTGTGCCTCAAATGGGAGATATCGAAGAATTGTTTTTACCACTCTAATGGTAAAAAATGTGGAGGAGGTGACTGCATTTAACTGGTCTCCAAAAGAGAGATTGGTGTCCATAAGGACTCTCAGGGTTTTGGCTTGTCTTACCACCGTAGGTAGATAACCTAATTCACCAGGCCACCAACATGGTGTCCAAAAAGAGTTCACATAGTCCAGACGAGATAAAATCAAGCCTTGAACCACCAATATCTGAACTGCGGCAGATAACCAATAAATGTCTTCCTGGGAGCTCGCAGTAGGCCAAAACAGCTGGAGGATAGCTTCCTGGCCTGAGCACCCATTGTGAGACTTCTGTCAAGTATAACTCCCAGGCTCTTTACTTCCTCTTTGGGAGACGGACAGTTGCCCAAGGAGGTAGGCCAGTGGAGCTAGTTTCAGAGTGATGAGTTGTACCAACTACCACAACCTCTGTTTAGTCAAGGTTGAGCTTCAAACAGCTCACAGCCCTCCAGTCAGCAACTTGCTGCAAGCATACATTGAGTTGCTGTGCGACCATTGCTATATTTGGAATTAATGAAACAATAATCTGTGTGCCATCAGCATAAGACACCATAGAAAAATCTATGGCACAGTGATAAGCGTGGCTCAAATCCACCCGAGTGACTTACCACACTCACCTATAGTTACTCAGTAAGAAGTCAGCCGGACAGTGGAGAAGAATAAACAAGGTATTTTTATTAGGCCGCAAACTCCCATATGAGAGGGCCCTGTCCGACCTCACCCCTAAGAGTGCGCCGAGAGGACTGACTCATATCATCACAGCAATACATTATAACATGGTACAGTGAAGCAAAACACGCCCCTTCTGGAAAAATACTGAACCCCAGAGAGAGGAACAATGGCATCATACAAGAGGCATCTGCACCTGCAAAGGCAACATTTGGATATCCCTGCCCATGGCCGCGGAGCCGGGCCTCAGCGTCTCTGGTGCATGAGAACATTACTGATAAGGAACTTGTTAGTTTCGGCCACAGCTAGCTCAGAAACGAAAAACTGCTGCATTAGGGTTTTTCTATTCCTACGGGAGGGGGGATGAGCGAGTGGGACTCGCAGGCACAGAGAAATACTCAAAATGGAGGCACACAAGCTAAGCTAAGGAAACTGAATGTCACCACACGCATAAATGAATAATCACATGATGAGTAAAAATAACGCAAAAGCATGAGTATATACTTCGTTAGTTAGACACATGATGCTAACTTGCATATGTAAATGTTAATGCGTGGGGCATCGGAAAATGAAACCTATCAGACCCTCCTTTTAGCATCATTTGGCTAACTGGAGCGTAGCCTTTATTAGCTAAAAAGGTAGCGCCTTTACACTCCATTCTAGGGGCGGGGCACATTTCAATCAAAAATATCATCATCAATAAGCATTAACCAATGATTATCTGGAAGCTCAATTGCAGTAGAAGCAGGATATTGACAAGTCACTTTTCTTGAGGGCCGCAAATTGCTAGCACACATGGAGCAACAAGGGGGAAGGCAGTAAATGCAAAGGCAGCATGTCAGAAGCACACCCACTACTCCTACAATCCCCATTAGTATTTTCCAGCCCCACGAGGAGAAAACACCCCAAAGCCATCCCTGTAGTGACCATGTCCCAGTGTCTTGGTGAAGTTCAGTCGCTAGTCTATGAAGTTTCTGTACCGCCAAGTTAACAGTTGGGGCTGAATCAGGAATATATACGCAGCAAGACATCCCAATGACGCGGCAGACTCCACCCCTATCAGCAAGGATGACGTCTAACACCATCCTGTTTTGGATCGTAAATAATCTTATAGCCTGCATCTCAACTGACATATTAGCAGCAATGTCTGCTTCAGTGTTAACTACTTTCTCCATTACCCTCGATAATCTACGGATGGCTCTACTGTTAAATATCGGACCCCAGAATGGGAGTAAACCCTTAGAAAAATCTGTCCATTGTTGTAGAGAGGTGTCAGTCTGTTCTACATCCTCAACCTGCCGATTGTCTAATAGAGACCGCAGCAGCCGTTATAGCCCGCAGACAGCTCGGCAGCGCTCTTGCCACATTGTCGAGCATAGCAGAAAAGTAAGCGCAAGGTCTCTGTTTCCCCCCAAAACATTGTGTTAGGACAGACAACGCGCAACCTTCCGCCTCATGTACATAAAGCACAAAAGGCTTCTGGTAATCAGGTGTTCCCAAAACAGGTGCAGAACATAAAGCAGTTTTTAGTGACTCAAAAGCTTCCTGACATGCTGGGGTCCAGGGTAGGGGTTTGCGTACCTCTTTAGTAGTCAGATACAGTAGGGGTTTTGTTAGTAAGGCATAATTGGGTATCCACTGGTGACAATATGAGGTTATGCCCAAAAACGCGTGCACCTCTCGCTGCGTGTTAGGTACAGTCATGTTAGTTATCGCCTTTATGCGCTCCGGTGTCAACCTCCTCCCCTCCTTCGAAAGGAGATGACCTAAGTAGGTAACCTCCGTTTGACAATACTGGAATTTGGGAAGGGACACTTTGTGGCCCTTGTGTGCCAAGTGGCGTACCGATTTAACCGTAGCTTCCCGAAAGCCATCCTCGGTGTCCGATGCAATGAGAATGTCATCCACATATCGTAATAAAACATTGCCTGCATGGAGTTCCAAATCATCCAATTGGGCTTTCAATGCCTGGCTATAAATGCTTGGGCTCTCTGTATAGCCTTGAGGAATTCTACAAAATCTAAAACTTCGGCCAGCCAATGAGAATCCGAAGAGATAATGGCTATCTTCGTGTACGGGAATACTGAAGAAAGCATTCTTCAGGTCCAGGACAGAAAAATATTTAGCTGATGGGGAATCATTGTCAAAATCGTGGTAATGTCAGAGACTACTGGGTACTGGGGTGCAACCACCTGGTTAATGTGGCGTAAATCAATCACAAATCTATAGACATCAGGTGTATCATCCCTGGCGTCAGCTGACTGTCTTTTAAGAATCGTAAGAATAGGACTATTACACCTGTTAGAGTCTCTTTCCTCCACAACTCCTGATCGAATCAAATCCTGTATTATCTGCAACAGGGCCTTTTCTCCATCCCTGGATATCTTATATTGGGGTATTCTGGGCAATCGAGCTCCCACCTTAACCTTGATGGACACAGGGGCAATATCCATTTTTCCCACATCAGTATCGCTATTAGCCCATAAGCTCTCTGGAATCCCTTCAAATTCGGCTGGCAGAGGTTCATCTTTTGAAAAACACTGCTGCGCACGCGCAACAGTAGGACCCAATGTGAGGTACACACCATCTGGAGAACAGTAAAGGGTGGCATGCAATCTCTTCAACAAGTCTAAACCCAACAAATTTTCACCACAATTTGAAGTCAACAGAAAGGGGGAATCAACAGTAAAAGGGCCAATCGTAAGAGCAAGAGGTTTAGAGATGGGGCTAATCACCGGAGTACCTGAGAACCCCACAGAGATATTATTTTTGCCAGACAGAGCCGCCCCTGGGACCTGAGAACGAGCCACTGAACTTTTCATAGCACCCGTATCTACCAAAAATTTCTGCTGGGACCATGACAAATCTGCAGTCACGTAGGGTCCTCGTTGATCAACCTCCACAGAAACTGGTCCCTCGCTCTGTCCTACGCTGTCCTAGTTATGGGAAAATCCGGTCAAGTCATCCATTGTATAGTCATCATTGTAATACTGTCCACCTTCCCTCTGAAAGTGTTGTCGATCCCTATTTCCGTCAAAACAATTTCCTTCTGGTCTCCTTACACTATCAGACTGCCCGGCATCTCTTCGAAAATCACCTCGACCTCGCCCTCTGCCTTTTCCGGCATTCGACTGGAGTTCTGGACAATCTCTCCACCAGTGCCCCTCCTGTTTACATTTTGCACACTGATTCTGTCCCAATCGCTCTCTCCTCTCACCCCTTCCGTAACCACTTCCTCCTCGTCCCGCTACCGTAGGTGAGGCACCTCGTCCCCGACCTTTGGACACCAGCTGTAACAAAACCCTTGTCTTCAAATCCTTGGCTTTCTTTTCTTGTTTGTCCTTACTCTCATTCTCTCTATGTTCATAATACTGAGCCATGCTTAAAATGCCAGAGGGAGTGGATGTCATCCACGTACTCTCCGACGCCTGTAACCTCGCCGATATTTCCGGTAACAGGTTCATTACGAACCTGTTAACGAAAAGTCGTAACCCTCCATCTTGTGAAATGTCCTGTCCACTGAAGTCCATAAAAGTCTCCTAAAACCGAGTAAAAAAATCAGATACAGCTTCATCCTTTTTCTGTCTACAGGCTGTCAACTTATCCCAGTCCACCTTCTTTGGGGGTATGAGAGAATGCATATACTTAATAATCCACCCTGGCAACGCTAAAATCTCTGCTTTCGGCTTCTCCCCTGGCTTTCGTTCCTTGTCCCAATCCTGCAATTCCACCCAGGTACCACCCAGTTCCTCTGTGTGATCAGTGCCCTTCACCTGTCTCCACACGTCCTCCGGAACTAACAATCCAAAGAATAATTCAATGTCCGCTAAAGTCATAACAGTCGAGGATGCAGCTTCTGTCAATTCTTTATAATAGGCAGTCAGATTTTTTCTGGAATCAGGCAACTGAGCCTTCAAAGCTAACACCTCACTTCTTTTCCATGGCTTATATACCCACTGTTCTTGAAAGCGGGCGTCTATGCGAGCCCTAGTGACAGCGTTTGTTACTGGATCTATCACTTCGGGGGCTTCAGGGTGAAAAATAGGATGTACCTCACGCATTGGATGTATCTCAGGAAAATGGGGTGTACCCGAAGATGGTAATTCATTTCTATACTCTAACAAGGATCTTAAACTTCGCATCACCTCCCTTACCCCAGTGTTAGCCCTATAAGCTCCATTCTTTATGTCATGTAGAATTGTGGGTGCCTCTCCTCCATACCCCTGTTCCCATAGCGTTATCAACGTCGTCGACATATGCCACAAAGCATGTTGTTGCATCAGAGGTTCATAATCTTTCATTGTGGACCAAATGTCTTCAAACAAATAAATATTATTCCTGGCCCACTGAAAAGCTTGATTAGCCACCACCGTTTTTTCATCTAAGTCAATTGTAGAGCGCGTAAGCAGTTTTCGCTCCTGAGAGAGCAACCCACTCCCCGTACCTCTATTCGGTGTTAACAACCCCTGACTGGGAGTAGCGCTAGCAGAGACAGCGGGAAGTGCAGAGGGAAACTGAAAGGGAGTGGGTGAATCTGCTGCAAGCAAAGAAACAAGGGGCGCAGGCAATGATGGGGAGACAGAAGATGACGCACCGGGCGGGTGCGGGGCACTTGCCTGCGGATCCAAAACCCCGCCGGAAGAAGCCGAAACCGGCAACGTGGGATACAATGACTGCGGGGCATAAGGGGGAGGGGGCCGGGCACTCAAAACATCCTCCATCTCATCCTGCTCATCCTCTCGCACTACATAACTTTTATTTTCCTGAAGCCTGAAAAGCCTATCTGTGCGCTCGATCCGCTGCTCATTCTCTTTCTTCGTATGCTCTCTCGCTTTCTGTGCCATCGTCTGCGCTGCTCTCTTCTGGGCCACCTTCTCCTCCCTCAACTGACGCTCTCTCACTTCCTTCTGCCATATCCATAATGAATCAAACTTGCTCTGACGACTACGCCTAGCAAACAGTCTGTCTTGTAAATAGTCTAATTTTGCCACATCAAAAGAGCCCGTCAATGGCCACTGCAAATCCACATTGCCCTTGGTATATCTGTGCCACAAAGTACTAAACAGAATCGGGGTCAATCCATGCTTCACATACATATCGAAATTAGGGGAGCCCTCCACGGGGCGGGTTGGCTTTCAGCCAATCTAGAATCCAAGGCGCGGCAGCAGCATCCAAAGCACCGCAACTTACTAAAACACGGCATCTTCACACCAATACAATCACACCCTATCAAAAGTTCTCTCGCATCTGCTCACTAATCTCCCACTACAAAATCGCTCCTAACACATACATACATATAGTTTGTACATCAAAATCCTACCAAACACGTGTTACCAAGATGGGACAAGGCCCGTCGACCAAGTCCTGGGGAACCTGGACCCTACCGCAGACTGAACAGAACACTAACTGTTCTGAGGCTATAGGACACATCCACCACTCGAGCGGCACTACGGATTGCTGCGCACTTTACCACAGGAGGCCTAGGACCCACACCTACCAAATCGCCATCCTAGGCGGTCGGGTGAGTTCCAGAACCTACCCGCAATTAGCCACGCCTCCACCACAGTGCCACCCGGTCGGATGACCACAAAAAAACGTCCTCACACCTCCCGTTAGGTCTGTCAGAGCGCCACTCGCACTCTGAGTTCCCCGGACCACCCTAGCCCCAGGAGCACACCGGCTCCTCGAACCGTTAAAGACACACCGGTCTCTTGGAGCACCCCAGCTCCTTCAAACAACAGTCGGACCACTCACCTTCCGTATGCGGTACCGACTTCTACCGTTCTCCACCTCCGGCTGCCAGGACCAACACGGTCAGCTCCAAGTTCCGCCTTCCGGACCCCGGCGTAGGATCCTGAACCGGGACCTCTCCCGATCAGCAGGGTGGGGCAGCGCTGCGAGAACCAAGCTCGGCATCAAAATGGGTACCCGGACCCACCGTGCCAACCAGAGGGTCCCCGGTCTTCTGCTACCCACTTACGGGTGAGAAAGATCCTAATCGCGGGGTCCCTGTTCGGGCGCCATCTGATAAGCGTGGCTCAAATCCACCCGAGTGACTTACCACACTCACCTATAGTTACTCAGTAAGAAGTCAGCCGGACAGTAGAGAAGAATAAACAAGGTATTTTTATTAGGCCACAAACTCCCATATGAGAGGGCCCTGTCCGGCCTCACCCCTAAGAGTGCGCCGAGAGGACTGACTCATATCATCACAGCAATACATTATAACATGGTACAGTGAAGCAAAACACGCCCCTTCTGGAAAAATACTGAACCCCAGAGAGAGGAACAATGGCATCATACAAGAGGCATCTGCACCTGCAAAGGCAACATTTGGATATCTCTGCCCAAGGCCGCGGAGTCGGGCCTCAGCCTCTCTGGTGCATGAGAACATTACTGATAAGGAACTTGTTAGTTTCGGCCACAGCTAGCTGAGAAACGAAAACTGCTGCATTAGGGTTTTTCTATTCCTACGGGAGGGGGGAGGAGCGAGTGCGACTCGCAGGCACAGAGAAATACTCAAAATGGAGGCACACAAGCTAAGCTAAGGAAACTGAATATCACCACACGCATAAATTAATAATCACATGATGAGTAAAAATAACGCAAAAGCATGAGTATATACTTCGTTAGTTAGACACATGATGCTAACTTGCATATGTAAATGTTAATGGGTGGGGCATCGGAAAATGAAACCTATCAACAGTATATACTTGATGGGGGACGAACATACAGGTTAAACAAAGTTGAACTCAGGGAAGAGCCTTGAGGAACACCACGTTTCAAATTATGTAGGACTTAAAAGGAATGGACCTACACTAACTTTGAAGCTGCGGTTGTTTAGGAAAGAGCCCCATGACTCCTGCCTCTTCCAATCTCTGTAGCAGGATTGGGTACAAGACCGTATCGAAGTCTGCACTTAGATCGAGAAGAATGCCAGCAGCTGAGCCTCCCCTATCAAGGATCATTTTTAGCTTTTTTGTCGCAAATAGTAGCACTGTTTCTGTTCTGCATTCGGTCTGAATTCAGCCTAAGTGGGATACAGAATTTGTGGGTATGGTTTTAAGTAAGATCTTTCCCAGCTGGCTGCATCTAGTTTAGACCATTGTGTTGTGCTGTTTGGCTGCAGCTTATGTAGGGGGTATATTTCCTATTGTTGGGAGGGAGAAAGGAACGATATAATGGTCTGACCAGCACACAGGAAAGGGAGCTTTTACTGACATATAGGAAAGATTTGTAAGGGTTGGGTCAAGTAAATGACCTTTCGTCTGTGAGTCGAATCTTAGCAACCGTGAAAGCGGCAGCTGTAAAAAATGTATAGCCAAAAGAGACAAGGAAAGTGATCCTTCCATCTCTGAACCCAAATAAAAGGTGACCAGGAGATGGACAAAGCACTGAGAGGAGCCTGTTGGACAGGAAGAGGAAGCTGGTGTCTCTGGGGCCCATCCTTCTTGTTTTAAAAAAATGATTTTCGCTATAAAGTACAACACAAATGGTCCATTGGAATAGAATATCCACTCTAATACGTCTTTTTGAATTGATTTAGCTGCTTCTAGTAGATAATCTGCTTGCAGTGCAGCCACAGCGGCTGGCCAATGTCACTAAGGCTCTGTAGCAATCGGAAGCCGTACTCGAGGATGGCAAATCTCACGGATGCTCTCTAGTGGGCTGCAAATCTTATAGCGCTCGCCAGCCCGTGCTACCACAAGTCTTGTGTTCATCAACAGGATTATAATTCTGCCACATGCTGGATGGTGGGATTTAGCAGGAACTCCGTGTTACACCTGTAGCACAGAGTCACTGAATTCCACCAACTACACAAGTGGAATTATAATTCTTCCTAGGCCACCTGAATAAAAAAGAGTGTATACAATATTAAAAGTGATTTCATGGATAAACATGAAATATCAATGGAAGTAGCAAAAAATAGACGTAAAATGATTATCAACAGAAAGGCAGCGCTTAAAATTGCAAACTTTCATGATCTAAATGATAGAATATCAGAAGCTTAAAAAGTACTCAAAAAGTCCAGAACATCACAAAGATGCTATGGGGCCGATGTAAGAAAATGTAAATTATATCTCAGCACACTCAGGGTGAAAATTGCAAAAAACACAGTTGATGGACAGAATGTAGAACAATGTCATACATTCACCCCAGTACAAGGATCTGGGCCTAAATCCATCGTTTTTTTGCACTCCACACCACCCTGGGTTAGACACTGGATATATGCAAATCAGCTCTGACCCTGTGCCTCATGAGAACAGTCCTGTCCGAACTACAAAGCCATGTCTTTCCCAGACCGGAATCAAGCATCCAAGGACCGGTTTCTGGCTATCAGCCTTCATCAGCCTGGATAGCTTGTCTCCAGTGGTGTGGAGTGCCTGGGACTCACGTCTGAATATACCCAGCACACTTGGGGTGAAAATTGCAAAAAACACAGTTGATGGACAGAATGTAGAACAATGTCATACATGGACCCAGTACAAGGATCTGGGTCTAAATCCATCGTTTTTTTGCACTCCACACCACCCTGGGTTAGACATTGGCTATATGCAAATCAGCTCTGACCCTGTGCCTCATGGGAACAGTCCAGTCCGAACTACCAAGCCATGTCTTTCCCAGACTGGAATCAAGCATCCAAGGACCGGTTTCTGGCTATCAGCCTTCATCAGCCTGGATAGCTTGACTCCAGGGGTGTGGAGAGCCTGAGACTCACGTCTGAGTATACCCAGCACACTCGGGGTGAAAATTGCAAAAAACAAAGTTGATGGACAGAATGTAGAACAATGTCATACATTCACCCCAGTACAAGGATCTGGGCCTAAATCCATCGTTTTTTTGCCCTCCACACCACCCTGGGTTAGACACTGGCTATATGCAAATCAGCTCTGACCCTGTGCCTCAAGGGGAAAAGTCCAGTCTGAACTATCAAGCCATGTCTTTCCCAGACCGGAATCAAGCATCCAATGACCCGTTTCTGGCTATCAGCCTTCATCAGCCTGGATAGCTTGACTCCAGTGGTGTGGAGAGCCTGGGACTCATTTCTGAGTATACCCATCACACTCGGGGTAAAAATTGCAAAAAACACAGTTGATGGACAGAATGTAGAACAATGTCATACATTCACCCCAGTACAAGGATCTGGGCCTAAATCCATTGTTGGACCGGTTTTTGGCTATCAGCCTTCATCAGCCTGGATAGCTTGACTCCAGAGTCCCAGGCTTTGATCTTTTTGGACAATACATTACTTTGAATTATAGTGCTTTATATACAAATTGATTCAAATTACATCCTATTATAGTGTCATGACTCATGTGGCATATATATACAATATATATGCAGGTCCAATATACTGTTTTATAGATACCATGATTTTGTAATTAAGCCCGAGTGGGCTAATTTATACTGTATGCTCATCTTTTTGTTACTCCAGTCATAAGAAAAAAGTGCTCTGTGTTCGTGCTATGTGATATGTAACATGATTAAAATAAATTTTTAAGCAGACAGGATATTCATTAGTTTATCATTCCTATTTTTTACAAAATTACTAGATTTTTAATTTCAGAGTTACATGTGAGTATGCAGGTCCTCTTCAATATTAAGGCTTCCTGGGCTCTTACTATCGAGCCCTATAATATAGCACAATTCTAGCTTTCTTAGCTTTTTTTCTCTGTTCCCTCTCCTGACACTTGGACATATTGAATCAATAACAAAGTAAGTCAGACCCTTTGTATTTTTGTTGTAAAATGTGTCAAAGTTCTGTGCCCCAGGATACGCTGTATCCCCATTCTTAATGGCGCGTAGATGTTGTAAGATGCGTTTATGTACTTCAAGAATAGTACTGCCCACGTATTTTAAACTACATGGGTATTGCAGCACATAAATGGCATATTCAGTTTTACCGTTGAATTTTCCTTTTCATCTTTTGCATTCTGCTTGACTGACAAGATTTGTTGTTTCTGAATAGGTACCAATATTTGCCTAAAATTCCTCCTATATTTGCTTGTATGATGTAATCTGCCTGAAATGTACAGCATTGGCTTGCTCTTTCATATTCCATTTGCCTTTTTTGGTATTTTTATTGAACAACAATTGTTCTCTGTTTGTTAGCCTTCACTATTGCCCCATCAATACATTCTGCAGGGTAGCCCCTTGCTTTAAATCGATGTTTTTGACCACACTCCAGCAATTATGCACATTTATGTGAATGATTGTTGTGGTCACTGTTAAAAAGAAAATTCATTGAACATTCTTAATCAATATATATCATCAACTGGGGAGAAAAACCCCTGAAAAATGTCATTGCTCGTGATAAAATAAATCCTTATATATAAACAATAAGTAACATGTCAAGCAAAACAATATTTCTTGCTAAAAGATAGTAAACCTGCAATGAGTACATACAGATTGGGGGGAGTGCACACAGTGGCTTACGCCACAAAACCAGCTCCTAGATGTATGCTGAATCACTGTTAAGAATTAACATTGATGGCTCACTGCCCCCCTCACCGATATAAAAGCAGTGCAAATGTTACATAGGTTCAAGGGAATCTGCTCATACTTACGAACCACGTCACTGATTATCTATATGCAGGTTTTTTTAGTCCAAATCTTTTTATTGAATTTTCTGAAACACAGGATAAACAGTACATATGCATAGAGGTACAGTGGTAAAATAAATAAATATACAGATAGAACGCAGCAGCGCTCCTGAAGTAGGGATACAGAGAGGGGGATACAGAAGACTATTAGGATTTGAATTGAGGGCACAGATGCCATGTTGACTTTTAAAGTTTACAAACAACAATTGCCTACTGTAGCCTTGTAGCTGGCTATACTGGCTATTAAAGGCCCGCTCCCGCGTTAAAGCCAGAGCCGAAGGCGAGGGACTTTAACAAGGGACGGGACCTGCTTCGAAGGGCTATAAGGCTTTTAGACAATCTGCCACTAGAGGGCAGAATGTTCAAAGAAATAATACAAAGCCCTCTCGAAGCTCGAGGGGATTTAAATCCCCTTAAGCTTCAAGAGGCCTTTGTACAACATTGGAATGTTGCTCTGCTGGCCTTTACCGGCCCGTAGAAGCATGGAGCACTCCTCCATTTTCTACAATGGAGCTCCCAACATTCCAATGTTCTAATCTCTCTTAAGACATTTTCTTTCACAGCCAATTTACCTTATAACACATTCTCTATCTCGATCTCTCAGCCCACACAGGGCCCTTGTACTTTTTATTCTAATGTGTAGGATTTATATCCAACCCATAGCAGCTGAGAACCTTTATATCACCTCTGCTATTGGTGCTCATATTACCTCCTCAACATAATAAATATGTAGACAGTGGGCACCATTGCGTTGTCAATATGTATTCATGATTAATGTGATGTACTGTTACTACGACCTAATACAACATGAATCTCATGATATGCATACCCTATATTAGAACATTGGAATGTTGGTAGCTCCATTGAAAACAATGGAGTGCTTCGGGCTTATAATGGCTGGTATAAGCCCGGAGCTCGAACATTCCAATGTTTCTTTGTTCACTGCTGCGGACAAAGACTTCAGGGAGCCTGAGGGATTTGAATTCCCTTGCGCTCCCTGAAGGCTTTGTTTTATTTATTAGAACATTAGTGGCAGAATGTTCTAATAGCCTTATAGCCCTTCGTATCAGGGCTATACCAGCTATTAAAGTCCTGCTGCCTTGTTAAAGTCCCTCGTCTTTAGCTCGGGCCTTTAACGCTGCAGCGGGCCTTTAATAGCCGGTATAGCCCACCACGGCGGGCTATAAGGCTATTGATCCAGCGTCCCTATAGAAAATCTGTCTCAACAACACTACCCAACACCATGATACTCACCAATAATCATAAACTCTTCACAAGGCCCGTAAATAACTAAGACATATATTGTTATGTTATGTTAAAAATATTTGTACTGCGCTCGGTCACCAGAAGGTTTCATGGCGCTCAAAAAAATTTGGGGGAACAGGACAGCAGGATAACTCAGTAGGCTAGCTGAAAAAGGTGAGTCTTAAGTAATTTGCGGAAGCAGACATAACGGGGGCAGAGCCTAAGGGAAATAGGGAGGGAGTTCCACATAGTGGGGGCCAGGAAAGAAAAACACAATCCTCCATGCTTTTTGCGTTTGAACCTTGGGATCGACAGCAGGTTGTGAGAGGCAGACCAGAGGTCTCTAGAGGGGGTATAGCGGTGAAGGCTGGATGTAGTAAAGGCCGGGGCTTGGTCTGTAAGGGCCTTAAAAACAGTACAGCCAAGTTTGAACAAGCATCGATGGGCCACGGAGAGCCAGTGCAATCTTCTCATCAAGAGCAAGACATGTTGGAATTTGGGCTGATGAAAGATCAGTCTAGCCGCCTGGTTTTGCACCAGCTGCAGCCGATGGAGATGGTAAGCAGGAATTCCAACATAGAGGGAGTTGGCGTAGTCAATACGCGAGGTGACAAGAGCCATGATGACCAAAATGAGTGCCTCAGTGCTGAGGAGTCTACGAATTTTGCAGATCCTGCGTAGATAGAAAAAACAGGAAGATGTTACTGCATTAATTTGAGGCCTCATGGACAGGTCACTAGATATAATAACGCCTAGTCTCTTTACCGAGTTGACGGGGCAGGGCGAAGGCCCAAGAGAGGGCGGCCAGAAGCTGGAAGTCCAGGGGTTAGCTGGCCCACCCGTCAACACCAACTCAGTCTTGTTAGGATTAAGCTTAAGCTGACTATAGTGCATCCACTCTGAGATCACAAGCATAGTGGATGAAAATTGGTGGAGGAAGAAAGGGAGGGATCAAGAGGAAAAATCAGTTGTAAATCATCCGCATAATTAAAAATAGTAACAGGAGTGTGACGAAGGGATGCCATGAGGGGTTGCATGTACAGGGTAAACAAAAGTGGCGACAGAGCAGAGCCCTGAGGGACTCCACAAGATAAAGGGGAATAAGAAGCAGAATAAGTGGACAGGTGGACTGCTTGGGAGCGCTGGTGCAAGAAAGATGTGATCCAAGAAAGGGCCACGCCATGGATACCCGCATTATTGACACAGGCGATCAAGATGGCATGATCGACCGTGTCAAACGCCGCCGACAGGTCCAACAGTACAAGGGCTTGGGCGATATTCTTGTCGGCGCCTTGCCTCAGGGCATCCATCACAGCCACAATAACAGCTTCGGTGGAATGCGCTGGCCGAAAGCCAGCTTGCTGATTATCCAAAAAGGCAGATCTCTCGATGAATGCACTGAGGCAGCGAGTGACATAGGTCTCTAAGATTTTCCCCAAATAGGGGAGGAGGAAGATCGGTCGAAAGTTACTCATGACCGAAGGGTCGGCGCCCGGCTTTTTTAGTATGGGCAATACGACCGCCTGTTTGAAAGAATCTGGGACGATGCCAGTAGCAAGCGATTTGTTGAGCAGTGACAGAGGGGGGTCAGGACAGGCCAAGAAAGTGTCTTTGAGAATTTGTGGGTGACAACAATCGTTTGGGGAACCGGAGCTCACTAAATGTAACAAAGAAGTCAACTCGGTCAGGGGAATGGGAGGGAAAACATCAAATCCACAGGGGTTCATAGGGGGCAAAGGAGGGGGAATGGAGGAGGAAGGGGAGGGGATGTTATTTTTAATGGTGACAATTTTTTCAATGAAATACGAATTCAGGGAATCGCAAAGAGCTTGGGTGGGTAGGGGTTGGGCAGTAACACGATCCAGCAGAGTGATCTCCTCAACGATAGAAAAAATGTCCTTAGCCGTAGAGGCAGAGTCCAACATTTTCTGGGAAAAATAAGAAGTTTTGGCCGATAGGATAGATTTTTTGTACTGTTTCAGTAAATCCATATACTCAATTTTGGATATGGGGTCGTAATTGCGCCTGACGTTTAGTTTTAATAGTTTTTAGCGGGGCTACTTTGTCACTGGCAGATACCAGCCATTGCTCGAGAAGGCGAGCCTGATCGGACAGCGAGGCCTGGTCCCTAGGGGCAGTAGAAGCCAAGATGGCATGGAATTCTGCAAGATTAACACGTTTCCAATTGCGAGCAGTAAAATTGGTAATGGGGATGGAGAGGGCGGCAAAGTGAGGTTAATTGAAAATGAAATAAAGTAATGATCGGACCAAGAGCAAGGAAACACTGATGGGGGAGAGATATCAAGGTTGGTCGTCCACACTTGGTCAAGAATTTGACCTTTACTATGAGTAGCTACAGTAATATGTTGTCAGCAATTCATACCGAGTAGGAGATCGGTGAAATCCTCGGAGATATTACTCTCCCGGGGGTCAGTTGGCCAATAGTTAAAATCGCCAATAATAAGAATTTTGGCAGAGTTAATGACTAGCCTAGAGACCAGTTCACCAAACTGTTGAGAAAAAAGAGGCATGCTGTCAGGGGGTCTATAAACAAGGACACAAATAAAAGAAAACCTAGAAGAGGAGAATTTAAGATTGAGGCAGTCAGTTTTGGCAATGGTGGAAGTTTCCAGGGTGGTAAACTTAAGCTGGGAATGAATAATAGCTGCGACTCCCCTTCCGGCTCTCCCACCGGTCCTATTGGACTGTAAGATATAATAACCAGTGGGGATGGCAGTGAAAATATCCGGGGCAGAATCTTCCGTTAGCCAGGTTTCAGAGAGTAGGAGGATATCCACTTTATCATCATCCAACAGCTGAAATATCTCAAGCTGGTGTTTCACCAGCGAACGAGTGTTAAGATATACAACCGCTAGAGATAAAGGCCCAGCGGACCCAACGCCAGGTAAGATGGTAGGAGAGAAAGAGTGTTGTGTCGGGGCACTCAGATCGCAAATACCAGGCGAGGGGCCCGAGGAGATGAAGATACCACAGTTTTGGGTGGCACCAGCTGCACGCGAGTCCAGGGGGCCTGAGTGTTGAAGGGCAAGAAGGTCCTTGCGGGAGTAGGTGGTCAGATGGGCATGATGCATGGCCGCAGGACGCGACCGGCCACGGACGGGCGCAGACAGGCTTAACTTTGGCGCAACTTCGGCCCAAAGTCGGCGCACCCGCTGCACTCGTCCGCTGCGCTTCCGCCAGATCACCATCTGAAATAGCCCAAGGGAAGAGAACAACTAGCGCGCTGACCTGCGTCAACAGCGTGGCAGGCAGGAAGTGGTGTAGGGCGTGTTGCTTGCTAAATGACCCTCCGCTCAATCGGCACACAGCCGCGGCGGAACGGGGTCAGGAGCAAAGGAGGCAGCAAGTAAGTAAATTAAAACAGTTTTAAAATATGCATCAAGTGTCGAAAATCACACCATAGCAATATGTACAATAAACATACACACGGAGGAGGCTAGCGCAAAGTGAGCTTCAAGTAGCCTGACTAGCCGCTATTGTCACAGGGAGCACGAGAGCCCACCTCTTAAAATAGCCTTGAGCGTTGCAGCAACTACCCCGCTGACCTGCGTCGACAGCGTGGCAGGCAGGAAGTTGTGTAAGGCGTGTTGCTCGCTAAATGACCCTCCGCTCGATCGGCACACAGCCGTGGTGGAACGGGGTCAGGAGCAAAGGAGGCAGCAAGTAAGTAAATTAAAACAGTTTTAAAATATGCATCAAGTGTCGAAAATCACACCTTAGCAATATGTACAATAAACATACACACGGAGGAGGCTAGCGCAAAATGAGCTTCAAGCAGCCTGATTCGCCACTATTGTCACAGGGAGCGCAAGAGCCCACCTCTTAAAATAGCCTGGAGCGTTGCAGCAACTAGCGCGCTGACCTGCGTCGACAGCGTGGCAGGCAGGAAGTGGTGTAGGGCGTGTTGCTCGCTAAATGACCCTCCCCTCGATCGGCACACAGCCGCGGTGGAACGGGGTCAGGAGCAAAGGAGGCAGCAAGTAAGTAAATTAAAACAGTTTTAAAATATGCATCAAGTGTCAAAAATCACACCATAGCAATATGAACAATAAACATACACACGGAGGAGGCTAGCGCAAAGTGAGCTTCAAGCAGCCTGACTCGCCGCTATTGTCACCATTGGGCAACTGAATCATGTGACCTAATTAATCTGAACTGTTCACAAACCATTTACATATTATATACAACTGCAGTTTATAATTTTTAATATCATGAAAATATAACGGTAACATTTAATTAAGCCACTTAGGTGAATGGATCAACTAATGGTAACTAGACTAAGAATAAACAAGACCAGCTTGTCATTTCAAAATCCATTTTATTAATTTTATTTTCAATCAAAGAGCATTCTTAGAATTAGAAATCTTTTTATTAGCATTTAGAAAGCATCTTTTAATCAAAGTAAAAGGCACGTTAGACTGACATTTCATAACAGATCAGCTTGAAGAGAATTAATGTAGAAAATATTTCATTCCCTAAAATCTATTTCCCTGACTAAACTCTATTAAACCTAAAAGGAAAAGTCATTAGTTCTGTTATCCTTACGTGAGTCGAAATTCCGACAGCACTTATTCGGGAACGAGCAACCAGCTCCTCCCAAGGGGTCATGTTTTATACCTTTTCTCTAGTTAAAACGTACTAATCTAAACTAAAAGAATACTTTTTCTCCGTCATACAGCATTTCCATTGGCTGACAACCGTCAGTCTATGTGAGATCATAACTTTTTCAATCCAAAGTCGTGCCTTTCTAAAACGTCTTTGTCCTTTGTCCAAAGGCGACATTAGCTTCCGAGGATTCTGCAACATCTTATTAAATAACAGTTTGCTGCTTCCTCAGCTTCGCTGTTCTGCCGTTTCCTGTCCTTGAAGTTATTCAGCTCAGAGCACATCTTGCACAGTTCCATTTATTTATTTACTGACGGATATCATTGTGGCGAAACTTTTCCACACTTTCTTTGGTGTGCTCGGCTTATCACGACAGGATTCCAAACACCCTTTTAAAGGCTACGCCTCAGGCCTCTTTCTCGAAAACTAGTATGCAAAGAAACACAAAACCTTAATTAATTTGAGTAATGAAGATTATTCTGTTACCCACCCCCTTGCTAAATATTAACCCATTAGTTTATGTTATCTAGCTTTAAGCATATAAATGCAGCTATTATAAAAACCTTCTTCTTATAGGCCTCCAGGATTCTCCACGAGCCTTTGCCACATATAAGACATGACATTGACAAAAGCACATTTAAAATAAGCACATGCCATTAATTAAACAGCCGCAATTAATGTTGACAAAACAAATAGACAAAGTTAGCTCATTATTTTCAACGTACTTGCAAATGCAACAAAGACCACATAATGTTAAACCCTCATGTCGTGTAAGCATTTTAATCTAGGTTGATTAGTACTTTATCGTGCATGAACTCATTAATATGATTAACTATTATGGAAGTTTAACTTTGAGACTAAAAAACAAAATTTATTTCTGAAACTCGCTTCATCAACTCCCTCATCTGGTGATTTCAAAATCATCAAACAATACCCCAAATTTACCAAATTTTAACTTTTGATGACAACATGTTTTGAACACTCTCTGTGTTAGTATTTCTAAACTCCTGTCTCAGCATTTTGTCTACAACTCTCATATTGTGCTCTTCGAAACTCTTCCAATTCTATCTCATTTTCCTGATCTTTTCTGAGTTTATAAATCCTTTTCTTTTCCCTCACATGCTTCTTTCTCTTGTGTATCATGCAACTAATTTTTAACAAAAGTGTCACTATAACTATGATTATTACAGGATAAAGTATTTTGCCAATGATTGAACTACCAATCTCTCGAAACCAGTTTCCAATTGCTGCAAATCTTTTGCTCAGGCGTTCTAAAAAATTGTCATCTTCAAGGGGTTCTATTTCAGAATGAAATTCAGTAATGTTTTTAATAAGCATCTCTATATTCTGCCTCTTATCTGGGATATATGTACAGCAATGTTGAACATGCAAAATACCACAAACTCCTTCTTTTGCTAGCAGAATGTCTAATGCAAGACGGTTCTGCATTACCATGCTTCTCGTGGCAACAAGTTCAGTGTTAACTACTTGAAAACCACTTGCGGTGTCTGTGGACAATCTATCAACAATTGTGGAAACCTTTCTGATTTTGATTGCATTCAGAGTTATTCCCACCATAGGAATTATTGCACCAAATATGTCACCCATGATTTCTGAAAAACTTTCCCTCCTGTACCTATTCAGGTTTTTGCCAATTTCGAATGAACCTTCTGCATTTCTGTCCACATGAAAATTTTGGGGAAAAACCAAACCAAGATAACACGTCCCATACCAATGGTCTGGGAGGGTAAAGTAAGCTTTGTTCCCACAGACAAAATAAATTCCAGGAAAAATTGGGTCTTTGCCACCTTTAAATCCCCATCCCCCTATGATATGATAAGTATCCTCACATTGACTTGCACCCACGAAGAAATTATCATATAAGGTATTGTCTCTCCTAATACAGAATTTTCCACTGACAGGTTCATCTATGTGAATAGCAGCGTAACCATTTCTACCACTAAGCTTCTCATCCTCCATCTGCCCAAATCTGGATTTAGTTTGTTACAGCATCTCATTTCTCTTGTAAATTGCCCTTCTCTCCTCAACCAAATTAAGAAATGATTTTTCTTCAGCTCTCATTTTGCAGGTTAAATTGTTTTTAAAAGCATACTCATAGGTGAGTTCATTAGTTGCTAAAAATAATTCCCTCATCTGCTTAGCAAGTCTTACTTTGTTCAAGCTATTTACAACTTTCATGTTAGCAAAAATGTCATCATAATCTGAGTAATAATACTCCAGACGACCTGTTTGATAGAACAAACTAGCTATAACACTGCATGTAATACCATGAGTAAGGGGAAGCATGTTATATGTAGCCCCCTCTGAAACAGAAGCAGGAAGCTTCACACAGACATAACAGTCCTTCACATCCATAACTTTGACATATTCTGACAAGAGTCTTGAAAAAGAATTACTAGAAAAATCACCAACAGATCTATCTTGGTGGATCTCTGGTTTGTGCTCAATAACTCTTTTAGTTTTGCCTGCTACATCATGAACAGCTTGTTTAGTTTCAGCTGTACTAGTCATGTTAGCTTTATCATTTTCTTTATCAATCCCAAAAGGAAAGATGACTGCCAAAATCAACCAAACCAAAATTATTAGGATCACGCAAATAGAAGACATTTTACAGCATCTTCTAAAAATAGCACACATAGAATTATCAGTATTAGGCATCTTTTTTTTTTACAAGAGTTTTTACTTAAATCAGAACAAAAATTTAAAACAAAAATTAAAAATACTTTTTATATACACCTCCCTTTTTTTAATTCTTTTTTTTAGTAACCCTCTAACAGCTTCTTTTTCGACCTTGCGTCTTACATCAATGTGTTTTCCCAGCTAACACAATTTCTTCGACCTTGTGTCACCTAACACAATTTCTTCAGCCTTAAGCCAAAAATAAACCTCAACCTAAAAGAAAACAACACTAATCATTGTCACTGGTTTCTTCTAAATCCTCTTGACTACTGATACTGATTTCCACTACTGGTGGAACTATTATATAAGTCCACTCAGGGGACTTGTACTTTTTGGTTTGGCTTTAATGGTCTTTTTCCCCTACTGCTAATCACTTCAATTTTCTTTCCTGCTTGATTTTTCTTATCAGAGTCACCCTTTTGACTTGATATCTCATTTACCTGCTCTTTTGACTTGTTCACCAATTTGAATTTTAAATTCTCTTTTGGCCAATTATCTCCTTTTCTTATGAATTTCTTCTTTGGCTCAGTGTCGTTATATTCAGTTTTCCAAGTTCTTTTTCTGAATTTTCTTAATGAGAATCTTCATCACTCTCATCTGAATCAGTTTCTGAGACTTCGAGTTTATCTTTAGGATCTTCTTTACTCGGCAGTTTCACTCCATTAGGAACATCATCTTTATAGCTGGTACTCAGTAATTCATCTTCCTCCTCTTCCGGAATTACTTCTAACTTCCCAGTTTCAGAATTCTTGTTCCTGCTTTCAGAGCTTTCAATCTGCTTTTCAATACTCTCCTGATCTTGATTGTCTTCTAACTCGGATTCTTTTTCTGCTTCTTTTTCTGGCAAATCTTCATCATTTTCTGAATCTAGAATCACAATCTCTAGATCTTTTTCATTCAATGTCGGATCCGCATCTGAAACTTCCAGATGTCGACCTTCCTGTCGATCTTCAGAATCTGGATTTTCTTCAGGTTCTCCTTTAGAATCTGAATCAGTTGTTGTGTCACTATCCTCATCAGAATTATCAGGAGGTGGTACACGAATGGTGTGACTCGCATGCACCCACCTTTTCAAACCTTTGCATTTAACTGCATTTGTTGTAACTAACATCACCTGTCTTGCTTTTTGCCACCTGGGTACTAAACAGTTTCTTCTTTGATGAACTTTTGTTCTCACCCAGTCTCCTGGCAACATATCATGAGCTTGCTCCTTTTCTTTTGAAATCACATCAGTTCCCACCTGATGGAATACAGAATTCACCACATCAGACAAGTTCTTGCAATATTCCATAAATGCAATTTCATTAATGCTAAGAACTTTTCCAACTGGTACAAATGCTTGTCTCATTACTCTCCCCATAAGAATGTCATGAGGACTTAAACCTGTCTTTTTATCTGGTGTACTTCTCAAAGTCATTAAAACAACTGGAAGTGCATCTGTCCACTTCATTCCTGTAGCCAGGCACATTTTGGCTATTCTATTTTTTATTGTCCCATTAATTTGCTCTACAACACCTGATGCTTCTGGTCGGTATGCACAGTGTAGCTTCTGCTTAATGTTCAGGGCTTCACAAATCATTTGTAGCAATCTGTTTTCAAAATGTGTGCCACGATCACTTTCAATTGTAACTGGAAGTCCATGCCCAGGTATGATCTCTCTCAAAAGCAATTTTTCCACAGTAACTGAATCATTGTGACGTGTTGGGAACGCTTCCACCCATCTTGAAAACAGACAGACAATCACTAGGATGTATCTCAATCTATTGTGGGGTGGCATGTCAATAAAATCCATTTGCAACCTGGTAAAAGGACCACCCTCCCATCCTATGGTTCCCATGCTTACAACTGTTTTTCTGTTTGGATTAATTTGTTGGCAGATCAAACATCTCTGGCAAAGTGACTCTGCAATAATCCTACATTTGGGATTAAACCAAGTTTGCCTAAACAACCTGATCATAGAGTCTCTTCCTAAATGTCCTGGACCATGGTACATCCGTGCCATGTCAAAAATCATGCAATTTAGCATTACAGGTCTGTCATCTTTGTAAACCCAAACCTCATCTTCTTCCCGCTGTCTGCAACCTGCTTTTAGCCATGTGTCTTTTTCCTCATCATCTGCTTCATCTTGTAGATATTTTACTCCTTGCCATGTCTCAACTACAGATATTAGCATGAGTGAGTTCAAAACATAATCATTGTCTTTTTCTCGATTAATTGAAAAATTGTTTTTCGCACAGTATAGTGCAATCTCATCAGCAAAGGAATTACCTTTAGTAATATAGCCCTCGTCCTTTGTATGTGCTGCACATTTTACAACAGCAATTTTCTCTGGTAATTGAATGCCATCAATCAATCTCTTGATCAATTTTGTATTCCTGATCGGTATTCCCGAAAAAGTCAAATAACCTCTTTGAGACCAAAGCTGGCCATAGTCATGGACTACGCCATATCCATTCTGACTATCAGTCACTACTATGGTAATCTTTTTTCCTTTTGCTCTTTCACATGCACAAATTAAAGCAAGTAATTCTGCCACTTGAGCTGAACGAATTCCTTCAAGAGAAAAACCCTCAACTACTCCTGCAACTGTACAGACTGAATAAGCTGCTCTCAGAATGCCCTCATCTGTTCTTAAGCAGGAGCCATCAACAAAGTAAACAAAGTCTGATTCTGGCAAGGGTACATCTTTTATGTCTTTCCTAGGTTTAGTGCAGTAATCTAAAATATCCAAGCACTCATGGTCAACATCAGTCTCATTTTTGATTTCAGTAATAGCACCATCAGGCAATAATGTGGAAGGATTTAAATTCACACATCTTGCAATTGAGACATTATCTGATCCCAGAATAACTTTTTCATATTTGGTCAATCTATTACTCGTTAGATATTGTGTCTTGCTTCTGGTAAGAAGAATCTCAACTGAATTAGGTACATATACTTTTACAGGAAACCCCATTATGATTCCTTCACTCTGCTCAAGGCTTACACTTATAGCAGCCACTGCTTTTAAGCAACCTGGCAATGCTTTTGCAACCGGATCAAGAACAGCTGAGAAATAAGCTATTGGCTTTCTCAGTTTTCCATGTCTCTGAATCAGAACTGATAATGCACAACCTTCCCTTTCACTGCAGTACAGCTCAAATTCTTTCTCATAGTCTGGCATCCCCAATGCTGGAGCTTCACACAAACTCTTTTTTAACTGTTCAAAAGCCTCTAACTCAGTTTTTGTTAGGGTAATCGGGTCTTTTATGTCTGCTTTTGTCAGTCTCTGCAATGGTTTTGTAATTACTGAAAATCCACTAATCCATTGACGACAATAACCTACCATTCCTAGAAAAATTCTGACTTGTCTCTGTGTTGTTGGAGGTTGTATTGCTCAAATCATTTTTATTCTTTCAACTGTCACTTGTCTGATTCCCTTTGCAATTCTGTGACCAAGATATTTTACTTCTTGTTTGCAAAACTGTAATTTTGCTGGTGACACTTTATGTCCCTCATCTGCCAAACGATTCAAAAGCGTAATGGTGTCTGTTAAACAATTTTCTCGTGTTTTTGCAGCCACTAGAAGGTCATCAATGTACTGGACCAATGTTGATTTTACAGGTAAATCTAGATCTTCCAAAGGCTTCTTTAACAACTGATTAAAAATAGATGGACTCTCAGTATACCCTTGAGGGATACAATACCATGCTAAAATGCACTCCTGGAATCTGAAAGCAAAAATTTGTTGGCTCTCTGGATGCAGTGGAACAGTAAAGAAAGCATTACAAAGGTCAATGACCGTGTACCATTCTACATCATGCGAAATCTGATATAGAATTACCGCTGGGTTTGGTACAACTGGGCAACATGGAACAACTATTTGATTAACCTTTCTCAGGTCCTGAACTATTCTGTAAGTTCCGTTTGGCTTTTTGATCCCCATAATCGGTGAATTACATGGGCTGCTCTCAATTTCCTTTAAAACACCTTGGGGCATATTACCAACAACTAGCGATAATTTTTGTCTCTAACTTGTTTAGAGACAAAAATTATCGCCGCACATCGGCGATTTTTATCGCAGATAAACCTTGCTATTAACAAGGTTTATCGCAAATGCGATAAAAAACGGCCGAAATGCATGAATATTGCTGAAAAGTCAGCGATATTCATGTATTATCGAGCAAATGCTCTTAGCCATGTTATCCACCTCCCATTGGATAACATGGCTAAGAACTGCTCAGGGCAGGTGTTAGCTTTTGGAGATATTCCCGCTTAGCGCGAATATCTCCAAAAGTTGGTAATAGGAGATAGCGATGTTAGGGACTGTTTTCAGTCTCTAACATCTTGGCACGCCCACTTTGCATCTCATTAGTGATAAATATCACTGACATGCAAAGTGGGGCCCAAGATGGTCGCTATCTCCTACTAGCTGTCGCTAACTGGTGTTAGCGACAGCTTGGTAATAGGGAGATAATGTTATCTCCGCTTTCTTGGCTTTTAAAGCCAAAAAAGGGGAGATAAACCCCCTTGATAATATGCCCCCTTGTTTTATAAATTTCTCAATCACAGGAATGACACCTTCAATAGTTTCAGCTTTCATTTTATACTGAGGAATATTTGGGAAATCTACTCCTTGTTTTACAGTAATTTGCACCGGGTCTACATGCTTCATTAAACCCATTTCATCTCCAGTCAAATCCCAGATTTTTGCATTAACTGTCTCTTTCAGTTCTTCAGGTAAATTATTTTTATCAAAAGCAGGAAATAGTTTATTTTCTTCTTCAACTATTAGCATTGTTAGCTTATACAGACGATCTTCTTCCAAAGTCTGGAGCTCAATACCATCCGGTGAGCAATATATTTTGCAATTCATCTTGCACAAAATGTCCCTCCCTAACAGGTTTACAGGACTGCTGTTACAGACTACAAATCTGTGTTTATCTTTGAAATTACCAATCTCAATTTGAACTGGTTCTGTTAAATCTGTTTTAATATGTTGATTTGCTACACCAACTACTTGGATGGACTCACCAGAGAGAGGAAGGTTTTCTATTTCCACTGATCTAACAGTAGAATGGGTAGCACCAGTGTCCACAAGAAAAGTGATTTCTACATCATTCACTTTACCATTAACAAATGGACCGGACTGATCTACCTCAAGAGTGGCTCCAAGCGCACACTCTTCCTCCTCTCTCAGGCACCGTCATGAGTAATCCTCTGAATCACTCCCTTCATTTTCTTTTAACCAAAATTGTTGAGAAACAATTGACACATTCACTCTTGGCGATCTGTTTACCTGTTCACCTCCGCAGAATCCTGTCTCAGGACTGTACCTCTGCCCATTCACACAGTTTGGAAGTGGCGGTTGTGGAATTTGGCTCTGCTGATTCACTAACTGTTGCTGTAGCTGTTGCTGCTGACTTATTTCATTTAACTGTCGCTGTAGCTGTTGCTGCTGACTTATCTCACTCTGCATCTGTGGATTTAATGATGTATTTTTTAAATTTCCGGGCGGATTCTTACATTCACGCTTCCAGTGTCCAATTTCGCCGCAATTAAAACATGGGAGCTTTTGCTTAAGCTCTTCAATATTTACATAACATTTTGGCTTGTTAAAATTTCCTTTAAATTTGCCTTGATTCTGGTGAACATTTTTATTTTCTACGGTCACTATTTGCTGTTCAGCTACCTTCACCTGTGCCCACATTGCTTTTTCCTCAAGCTTCTTCTGTTTGGCATCTATCTCAACACTGCAGTATTTCGCTTTTCTCAGAATGCCGTCGACTGTTAATGATTGCCAACCGACAATTCAATTTCTAATCATTTTACCAATTTCAGGTCTCAAGCCATACACAAACCTGTAAATGAAGTGCCTCATGTCTTTTTCACTTAATTTTTGTAGCCACTGTACTGTTTAAATACCAGCAGTAACCTTTCATAAAATGAATGTACTGACATGAACATACCCTCCACCAGCTATTTCTCTCATAGGAAACTCATTTGCAACTTCCCCTCTTTCTCTCTTTTCTTCTTCTCTTTTCTCTGTCCATTTCACTCTCCATTTACTTAATTCACCTAATCTTTTCAGAAACACAATTAATTCTTTTGCATGAGTTATACAACCTGTGTTGTTCAAATTTTCAGTATCTTTTTCAGAAAAATCCACTCTGTAATATTTTTGCAATTGTTTCTGTCTACTCAAATCTATTTCTAATTCATCAGCCACTTTCTCTAATTGATCATATTTGTTTTTTCGTTTTCCATTGCATGCTTTTGCATATAAACAGTAATTCATCATCCTGATACTGCTTTAAACAGTCAGTTCCAAATGTGCCAATAATTAATTCTTCCAAATCTGCTTTCAATTTTGCAACATCAAGTTGTTTAAATTCAGGGACTTGTGGGGTCTGTGGAGTCTGTGTTAAATCTGTTTTATTCATGCTCTTTTCTGGAGATACAGAATCAGAACCTGCAACAGATGGTGTCTGAACATTTGACAAACTTTGATTAAAAGTTAAATCTGGCATTGTTTTTTCTCGATGTATTTCTGATAAATCTGAATAAAAATTTTCAGACACTTTCTGAATTTCCGCATTTAATGGAACAGTCAGAGCTGAGTGTCTATTTTCTTTCTGGTCAAAAACCGGTACAACAGGACCAATTGTTACTGGTACTGTTACTGCTTCCATCCCTTTAGTTAATTGCTGTATTAATTCCTCTTTTGCTCTTAAATATTCCGAAACTTCTGATATATTCCCAAGTCTCTCTGTTCTTTTTACATTCCTCTGGAATTAATTTCTCTGTTCTGGAATCTCAGGATAATTTCTGTTTACTCTTGGAGTATTAGAATTACTTCTTGTCCCTACTCTTTCAGGTAATCTTAAAAATCTAGGAGAATTTTCATCAATTTCTTTGGGAGGTGCACTAGGAGAGGTTCCTGAAGAAACTCTCGGGGTAGACTGTGAACAATCTGGTTGATAGGGTGACGGGTTACGATTTGGAGTAAAAATTTCTTCTAAAACCGCATCATCTAATTCTTCATCAAGATGACTTCTTTTTCGGGTATTCTTTTGGCCTGGTGTTTCTGTTATCATCACCCTTACTGGGTACAAACCATCATACATGTCTGCTTTTCTCCAACGTCGTACTCTATCTTCATGAGTTTCCCTATTAATGTCTAATTTAGGACCTCTTGTTATACCTCTGGTTTCTCGTTCAAGTTCCATCATTTCAACCTCCCATTCAACTAAAGCCTCAAATTGAGTAGGTCTAGGCTTTGGCTTAAGAACCGTCATTTTGTCTCTCAAGTTTTTCAAAACTTTATTATTAAATGACCCATCTTCCGGCCACGCTAATACACCATCATCTTTGGTATATTGGATCCAATTTTCAAACCAAAGGACAGTATGATAACCATATTCACCTTCCATATATGCTGCGGGTGTTTTGTACTTATGAAGTAATTTTCCACCACGCGTTTCAATTTTCTTATCGGGGCTGAATATATTTTTCAATTTCTGAAACCATGAAAGCTTCTTTTCCTCCTTTCCATACTAATAACTCATGTTTTAAAACTATTCCACTTAATTTGGAAAAGATCGTAAGTATTTCTTGTTGTTCCGCTACTCTAGCCAAACCGTACGCGAAACTCAGCAACAAGCAATCAGGTTAAGCCACGTCACTACCTTGCTCAACCAATGAAAGTACTGTTTTCAGAAAGGACCAATCAGCTATCAGCTGGTTTTGGTCGCAAGAACCAATCAGTGCACTTGCTGTGACGTATGTTAACCAATCACAGCGCGAACCCTGTGACGTATACTGCCGCTGCAGCTTCGCTGACTCCACTCCGTAAACTCACCCCTCCTTTACAAAATATTTTCACAGCGCCATTTTGACAATTCTTTTCAATGAAATTCAATTAGTAACTACAGAAAAACAAACCATTTGTCGGTTTCGCTAAATAAAGTAACAGTTTTTTCTCAATCATACGAGTATTCTTTCTCGTGAAATAGACAACGCTATTCTCACAAAATCATTTATACACATTCAAACGGAATACCCTAACCATGCATACATGAAATCTTTGGTAGGACTTTAACCTGCCAATAGAAAATCCTCATTCGCCAGTAAGAATAGACGACGCTTTCTTACCCTTCACACAAGCTTGGAAAAATCCTATTACTCTTTTCACAGCGAGTTTTAAAACAGGCTCTTAGTCCCTATACTCAAAGTTACAATTTCATAGGCAATCCTCACTATACATTTTACCTATCACACTTAAAATCCCTAAACTTCTGCTGTACGTCCACAACACTAGCGATATATCAATACCACTATTTTGAAACAGAACAAATGAACTGTGTAACCTCACTTGCCACACTACTCTTGCCGGCACACTAGGAATTTTCTCACTACTGCAAAAGACCTTTCGACTACATATAACAACTGGACAAACTTAACATGTTTTAGACATGAATCCTATGTAACTACCATGTAGCATGTCCGTTACTATAGTAACCATAACTCTGCTACCAGAAAATTGATCCAGCGCCCCTATAGAAAATCTGTCTCAACAACACTACCCAACACCATGAGACTCACCAATAATCATAAACTCTTCACAAGGCCCATAAATAACCAAGACAAATATTGGGCAACTGAATCATGTGACCTAATTAATCGGAACTGTTCACAAACTATTTACATATTATATACAACTGCAGTTTATCATTTTTATTATCATGAAAATATAACGGTAACATTTAATTAAGTCACTTAGGTGAATGGATCAACTAATGGTAACTAGACTAAGAATAAACAAGACCAGCTTGTCATTTCAAAATCCATTTTATTAATTTTGTTTTCAATCAAAGAGCATTCTTAGAATTAGATATCTTTTTATTAGCATTTAGAAAGCATCTTTTAATCAAAAAAAGGCATGTTAGACTGACATTTCATAACAGATCAGTGTGATGAGAATTAATGTAGAAAAGATGTAATTCACTAAAATCTATTTCCCTGACTAAACTCTATTAAACCTAAAAGGAAAAGTCATTAGTTCTGTTATCCTTACGTGAGTCAAAAGTCTGACAGCACTTCACGCCCTTCAGGATTCGGGAACGAGCAAGCAGCTCCTCCCAAGGGGTCAGGTTTTATACCTTTTCTCTAGCTAAAACTTACTAATCTACACTAAAAGAATACTTTTTCTCCATCATACAGCATTTCTATTGGCTGACAGCCGTCAGTCTATGTGAGATCATAACTTTTTCAATCCAAAGTTGTGCCTTTCTAAAACGTCTTTGTCCTTTGTCCACAGGCGACATTAGCTTCAGAGGATTTTGCAACATCTTATTAAATAACAGCTCGCTGCTTTCTCAGCTTGGCTGTTCTGCCGTTTCCTGTCCTTGAAGTCATTCAACTCAGAGCACATCTTGCACAGTTCCATTTATTTATTTACTGACGGATATCATTGTGGCAAAACTTTTCCACACTTTCTTTGCTGTGCTCGGCTCATCACGACAGGATTCCAAACACCCTTTTAAAAGCTAGGTCTCAGGCATCTTTCTCGAAAACTAGTATGCAAAGAAACACAAAACATATATTAATTCGAGTAATGAAGATTATTCTGTTACCCACCCCCTTGCTAAATATTAACCCATTAGTTTATGTTATCTAGCTTTAAGCACATAAATGCAGCTTTTATAAAAACCTTCTTCTTATAAGCCTCCAGGATTCTCCACGAGCCTTTGCCACATATAAGACATGACATTGACAAAAGTACATTTAAATTAAGCACATGCCTTTAATTAAACAGCTGCAACTAATGTTGACAAAACAAATAGACAAAGTTAGTTCATTATTTTCAATGTACTTGCGAATGCAACAAAGAGCACATAATGTTAAACCCTCATGTCGTGTATGCATTTTAATCTAGGTTGATTAGTACTTTATCGTGCATGAACTCATTAATATGATTAACTATTATGGAAGTTTAACTTCGCGAGTCAAAAACAAAATGTATTTCTGAAACTCGCTTCATCACTATAATAGCACTCTCCTGACTTAATTGTTTACTGTGGCTTGTAGCTAAGAAGTTTGGTATCCAATGAGTCCCAAACTGGTCTATGAGGGGAGCGCCAGGGGAAGAGTTGTAGTGTCACATTATCAGCACCTCTAAGGAAGGTGATCTAATCTTGCCACATTCGGAAAGATATCGCCTTGAAGTTCTTCCAACTTTGTAGTATCAATTTGCATGCTAGAGTAAGCATTAGGTCTATTAGATGGTGATCACCATCGGTTTTCTGCTGATTTTCTAATGGGCCGAGAAGGATATATGAGAACTCCTGTGAGGGAGTAATATTGAAAGTATGTTTAATGTAATCCAGTATTTTACTCCAGAAAGTTTCTAAGATTGGGCATTCAAAAAGCATATGTGCTAGATTGCCTTAATTTTTCTTGCAGTTCCAACATTTGGGACTAGGAGTGAGTCCTATTTTAAAAAGTCTGGAGGGTGTCCAATATGATCTGTTGATAACCATAGATTTAGTTTGAGATAGTGTTGGTGATATCTTTTTTGAAAAAGTAGATTTGTTAATGCACTCCCAGTCAAACACCACATTTCTAGTGTTTAATTCTGCTTCCTATTTTTCTTGGTTGCCTGAGAGAGATTTGTTTATGTTAGGTGACAGAAGCTTATAAATAGGCAGCCTAATAAGTTAGGTGGGATGGAACTATCGTCTTGAGAGATTTTTTTAGAGATCTGCACTTTGAGTTGCAGTAGTTTGTAAAAATCCAATTTTGTCAAATTGAATTGGTTCTGCAGGACTGAGAACAGTAATTGTAATGAACCTAGGTATATATCTTCCAGTAGATTGATTCCACTACTTTACCAATTTGACCAGAACATTGGAGAACCATCAATTTTGAGACTTGGGTTGTTCCACAAGGAGGTAAAGATGGGAGTTTGTAATTTCACTTCTGATTGTTTATCTAAATGGAGGAGGGCATTCTTTGTGTTTTGTATAGTGTTCTTGGAGTGTGGTAGGTGTGTTGTATGCTTAGTTGCCATAGCTGCAAGAGGTGCATTCTTAATGAGAGATCTTTCAATGGCTAGCCAAGACGGTTCGCATCGTGGATTGTTAATGAACCAATTGGATCCCTGCTTGCATAGGTAAGCAGGGATCCAGTTGATAATTCTTGAAGTTAGTCAAGCTAATTCCACCTTTGTTTTTTGATAGTTTAAGTTTCTTCAGTGAGATTCTTGGCTTCTTCCCTTGCCACAGGAAATTATTAAAGAATGTATCCATTTTGTTTAGAAAGTCATCAGATAACATAGGCAGCATACTACTAAGATAGTTAACTAATGGTGTAACCATAATTTTTAGTGCTTCTGCTCTACCCCACCAGGAGAGGAATTTAGGTGATCATGAGGTGCGAAGTGAGCTAACATTTTTATTTAAGGTTTTCTCGTTGGTATGTAGAGTATTTATAAGGCCGTTTGTGAATTGTAGCCCTAAATATTTAATGCATCCCTGTTGTCGTGGTAGACCGGATAAACAATGGTTGAGAAGCTTATCTTCTGATTTATTTTTATTGAGAGAGTATCTCGAAACATCCGAGAATTGTTGGATTGACCTCATTAGAGCTGAGATAGAGGAGGAGGCATTATCTGTAAAATAAGCACATTGTCAGCGTACGCCGCCAGTTTGATAGTAGTGTTGTCAAAGGTGATCCCTGTGATGTCCTGATATTCTCTAAGATGTTGGAGAAAGGTTTATAGTGCAAGGAGACAAAGTGTAGGAGAAAAACGGCAGCCTTGCCTAGTACCTTGCATTAGATTGAAAGAGGAAACTACACCTCCCGCTCTGACTCTTGCACTCAGTTTGTAATACAAGGCCATAATCATTTCAATCAGGTTGTCCCCTTCGTTAAATTTCTCTAACATAGATATCGCTAATCCACTTAATCAAAAGCTTTTTCAGTGTCTAGTGTGATCGCCACGGTGGGTGAGTTTTTTAATTTTGTTTTTTTGATAGTGTGGCACAGTGATCTTGTGTTGTCACTGGATAATTTATGCTTTAAGAAGCCGACTTTTGAGTTATGTATCGGTTTTCAAATGTGTTGTTGGATGCGTTTGGAAAGAATTTTGGAATAGATATTGCAGTCCAAATTTATCAGCGAGACCGGCCTGTAACTCTTTGGCAGAAGAGGATCTTTCCATTCCTTGGGTAGTACTGTTATGATGGCTTCGGCACGGGTGCCTGTGACTTGGCCAGATTCGGAGAAGTGTGTATATAGTTTAGTAAGTGATGGAACGAGAGACATGGAGAATGTTTTGAAAAATTTGGCATTGAAACCATCGAGGCCTGGAGCTTTGCTAGTTTTGAGTTCTTTAATGGTCTCCAAGATTTCTTTGCTTGCGATCGGTCCATTAATGAAGGTTTTTCTGCCTCGTTCAGAGAAGGTAGTTTGATGCTATTTAAAAAAAAGTTTTGCAATTTGAGTGGTTAACTTCAGTGTTTTCCTCATTTAGTTTCTGGTAGAATTCTCCAAAGATTTCAGATATACTATCAGGATTGGTAGTAATTTTACCATCCTTATCTTTCATGGCATATCTTTGAAGTATGAACTTTAAGTACGATGCTTGTAATTTGGCCGCTTTATTAGACTCACAAAGTTTAATGCTTTTCTGTTTATAAATCCAGATTCCAGAACGTGTACTAATGATTTTGTTGTATCCGTATTTCTTATTTAGGATTGCACCTAGAGTATTGCTGTCTTTGCTAGTGGTATTTTTCTAGTTCTGCTATTTCTCTCTCCAACTGAGCTAGTTTGGAATTGGTTTCTTTATTCATGTTGGATGATATCTTAATTATGTGACCTCTTATTGTGGCCTTTAGAGCTTCCCACCATTGGAGATCTGAAGTTTCACCTTCCTTACTCTCTATGAGAAAGTTATAAATAGATTCTGTAAATATTTTAATGTTATTCTGAGAGGGAATTATTTCATAATTGAACCTCCATAATGGTTGTTTTTTGATTGATGTGTGATCAGTGATGGAAAGTGTGATGCAAGAGTGATCCGATATTACTCTAGGCTCTATAGTGGATTGGTCTACTTCACTCATCGCATTACCTGTGATCAAGATGTAGTCTATACGGGAGTAAGATTTATGGGGAAAAGAGTAAAATGTATAGTTCCTTTCCGAGGGGTTCTGAATTCTCCAAGCATCTATAAGGTTGAATTGTACGAAGATTTTTTAAAGTATTTTATGTGATTTGTTCGGGGGATGTCGCACCCTGATATTGGTCCCAGAGGGAGGGTGGCCAAATGAATCGAAACTTTGTGGGAGAGATGGTTGAGGATTTTTGTTTTATTTTCACAAAAATCAGAAAGAACAAAATAAAGTCACTGTCTGTAGACTTCAGGGCGGAACTCCTGGTTGGAATGGTCTCATCTTCACCAGGTCTTCCCCTAGACTTGGGGTTGGGCGTTCGGTACTTCACATCCCCAGAGTTGATCGTAATCGCGTGGGTGGGAAGGAACAACAAAAGAAATATTGGAGTGAGTTGCAGGGGGAAAAACAGTGTTATTTTGTCTCAGGGAGTGGGAGTGAGGGGAGAAGTCACCTCCAACCGGCACCAAGTGGGCCCGACGTGACCTCACTCCTCCCTCTACCCAGCGTCCTTCACCCTCCCCTGTCCCGTGAGCCCCTTGTGGCACCCATACCTTGGTAAGCAACCTTCTTCCAGGGGGGTGGCTGGGCGCAACATGGTCCTGTTGGCCTCCCAGCTTGACCCGTTTGTATGCCACAGTAGCTCTTGCCTCGATCTTCTCTTCTGTTATGCCTCCACTCGTTCCCTCTGATATTCCGCCTCTGCCTGCTCTCGCTGTCCACACCACCATCTCTCCCGCTCCTGGGAATTCCTCTTCCACCCCTTGGGAGAAGGGCGACCCTCTTCTTTTTGCCAGCTGCTCCTCTGATAGGCCGCTTGCAGATGACGTCATGGGCCACACCCCCTGGGATTCCATCTGAGAGATGTTCTTAAAGGGCTCCTGCCCTTCCTGTATAAAGGGTGAGACGACGGGTATGAGAGGCTTGTTGGTATCGAAGGGCAACAGAGTATGCAGTTCGTTATCGGACTCATGACACACGCCCCCCCTGGGATTCCCAGATCAGGGGAAAGAGGAAACCGGGACAGGTAGTCCGCATTGCCTTAGTCCTTGCCCTTGCAGTGTAACACCTCAAAGCGGAATGGCTGCAGGGCAAGAAACCACCAAAGGACTCTGTCGTTGTTCCCTTTGTTTCTTTGGAGCCAAGTGAGGGGGGCATGGTCGGTATATAATAAAAAAGGAGCACCCCTCCAAATAATAACAGCGTTTCTCTACACTCCATTTCAGGGTCAAACACTCATTCTCAATTGTGGGATAGGTCATTTCCCTCGGAAAAAGCTTCCTGCTAATTACAGAATGGGGCGTTCCAAACCCTTGCTATCTAATTGAGAAAGTACTGCCCCAGAAGCGTATGTTTGGAGTATGAATGGTTTATGGAAGTTTGGAGTGAAAAGTACAGGAGTAGTGGTCAGTGCCGTTTTCAGGACCATGAAAGCCTGGAGTTCCTGTTCTGTGGGGTTTTTGATACCAGTAGCCGTAGAGGATTTTTTTAGCAAGTCTGTGAGGGGGGCTGCTGTTTGTAAAAAATATTAGCTGAACAAACCTAAAAAAGCCCTTATCTCTTTCCTGGTACTAGGAAAGGGGATGTCTTGGATGGCTCTTACTTTTTCTGATTGGGGTTCAATCATCTCTTCCCCTAATAAGTAATCCAGGTATTTGACTTTTTGAAAGGCGAATTTGGATTTTTTTGCAATTATGTGAAGGTTAGCTTTCCTTAACTCTGTAAGAATGGCGGAAAGGTGGGTTTGGTGTTCTCCCCACGTTCTACTAAAAACAACATCGTCTAAATAGGCCGACAAATACCCTAGGTGGTTTTTCAGGAGGGTGTTCATGAGCCTTTGAAAGCTAGCCGGGGTGCCAAGAAGGCCAAAAAGGAAAGAGCCCATCCGGGCTAGAGAAGGCAGACTTTTCTTGGTCCTTCGGGAGGAGAGGAATCTGCCAGTAGCCTTTTGTGAGGTCGATGGTGGATATGTAGCGAGCCTCACCCAGCGCTGAATCAGC
This sequence comes from Lissotriton vulgaris, assembly GCF_964263255.1. Taxonomy (NCBI): domain Eukaryota; kingdom Metazoa; phylum Chordata; class Amphibia; order Caudata; family Salamandridae; genus Lissotriton; species Lissotriton vulgaris. The sequence goes on from NC_141687.1 coordinate 1,185,928,136, forward strand.
TCATCCACCCGAGGAAGGGGATACCCATCTTGTTTTGAAATGCAGTTCACAGCTCTGGAGTCAATACAGAAGCGGGTGCTTCCGTCTGGCTTTGGAACGAGAACTATTGGTGAACACCAATTGCTCTGGGAGGGTACCACTACTCCTAGAGCCAGCCACCTCCTTTTTCAAGGCTGTGCAATGTGCTTTGGGGACTCGGTAGGGTTTCTGTTTAACCACCACACCCTCAAGGGTGGGTATTGAATGAGTTGCTAAAGACGTTTTGCCAGGCCGGTTGGAAAAGATATCAGAGAACGAGAGGAGTAGGGCTTGTAATTCTTCTTTCTCTTTCGTACTAAGTTTAGGGCCAAGAATGGTATCCACGACTGTGGTTTCTGTCGGCGCGGTGAAAGAAACACCGCAGTGTTTCCAGGGAGGTGGACCCAACCACTTTTTAAGGAGGTTTACGTGATACATTTGGGTTTCGTTGGCAAAAAGAATGGAGCACATAGGTGTTCCTCCCGACCTTCATTACAACCTCATAGGGATCCTGACACTCTTTTTGTAGCTTGTGAGAGGAGGAGGGGAGAAGAATCAATACCCAGTCACCAACTGTGAACTCCCTCCACTTCGTCCCCTTGTTGTATTGTATCTTGTGTTGTATCTGGGCCTTATCTAATTGGTCGTGTGCTAGGGTTCTTAACTTGTGAAGTCTTACCTTCACTTGGTTTGCATAGACCAGTAGAGCGTGTGCCTCAGCAACCCCTTGTACTTCCCATGTCTCTTTTGTGATTTCAAGGAGGGTACGAGGGTGCCTACCGAATAGGAGTTCAAAAGGGGACACACCCAGACTTGACTGCACAGTACTCCGGATGACAATCAGCTCTAACCGAAGAAGCTGATCCCAGTTTCTTCTATCCCCTGACAGGAGCTTCTTTAATGTAAGTTTCAGGTTCGCATTGTATCGTTCTATGAGGCCATCTGTCTGGGGGTGGTATAAGGATGTTCTTATGTGCTGAATGTCTAGCTGTTTACAGATCTCCCTCATGAGATGGGACACAAAAGGGGTGCCGTGGTCTGTAAGTATTACCTTCGTAAACACCATTCTTGAAAATAGCTCGACTAGCTTCTGGGTTATGGATGTGGTAGTGGCTGTCTTCAAGGGGAACTCTTCAGGATAGCGGGTGGCATAGTCCACGATCATAAGGACATACTGATGACCTTTGCTGGACTTAGGCAGGGGTCCTATCAGGTCCATCCCTATACGCTCAAAGGGCCACCCAATAATAGGCAGGGGTTGTAGGCGTACCTTCGGAGGGGTGTAGGGGTTGCGTTTCTGACATACTTTACACTCCTAGCAATACTTTTTAATTTGGAGGTACATGCCAAGTCAGTAGAAGTTGTCCAGGATTACCTGGCTGGTCTATTCCGCCCCCACATGACCTGCTAACAAGTGGGAGTGGCCGAAGTACAAGACTTGGTCCCTGAAGATCGTTGGCACTAAAAGCTGAGGTGGGGTCCCCCTCCTTAGAGACGCGGTACAGAAGCCCGCGCTGTTCGAGAAAGCAAGGATAGGTTTTGTTTTGGGCATTCTTCATTTCTTGCGCTCTCTGCCAGGCATGCCTAAGGGATGCATCTTTTAACTGGGTCGCCCTGAAATTTTTGTCCATTGCCCACGGTTCTAAGGTCAGGAGGGCGTAGTGTGAACTGTTTAGGACTGTCTCTGGTTTCAGGGCACTGGCAAGGAGGAGGGGGAAGGGGAGATTGTCTACCCCTTAAAATAAGTGGTTCAGGAAGGGCGGGGAGAACCCCTACAGTGATGGTGGTCTGGGGTCCTGCCTTAATGCTTACTGGTAATTGAGCTATAGGATAGACCAGGGTGTCCCCATGCACACATCGTATACCAACGTTAATCCCTTCAACTATTTATGCGCGAAGGACCACATTACTCCGGTCCACTGAATGCTTGCACCCAGAATCAAGGAGGGCTTTTATTTCCCGCTTGTTTACAATGAGACTCACGTAATACATGTGTCCCATCTCCTGTGCGAACAGAATCGATCTGGGGGCGTAGCTGACATCCATGAGCTCTTCATCCAGCTTGTCTTTTTTTTCTACAGAAGCGAGCTATATGGCCCTACTTGCCACATTCGAAGCACTGAGGGCTGGAGGTGACTGGAGTGTCATATCTCACAGGTTTGACTCTAGGGGTTTGAGGGTACTTTTTGGCGGGCCTTCTTTCCGACTTTGGTGGAAGAGGACCTTTTTGTGGTTTTCCAGGTTCTTTGAAAGGTCCTCGGCTCTGGGTACAGGTGAATTAAGTGGCCATTTCGATGGCTTGTTCTATGGTCAGGTTTGCGTGTTGTCGTAGCCACTTTTGGGTGCCATAAGGGAGGGCTTCCAAATATTGTTCAAGGTATATCTTGTTCATTACATTGTCGAGATTGCCCTCTTGTGGTTTTAACCAACGGTCAGCATCATCTTTTATCTTTAATAACAGCGTCTTGGGATTGTCGTCGGGCATTCTACGTTCTTGCCTGAATCTAAGGCGGGGGGCCTCATCATCAACTCCAAGGCAGTTCAGGATGAATAGTTTCACAACCCCATACAGAGCAGTTCTATCCTGATTGATGATCTGGTGTGCTGCCTGTGCTTCTGATGGGAGTAAAGGAGTCAGATAAAAGGGCCATTTGTTGCTGGGCCATCCACTGGCACTAGCAGCCAGATAGAAATTAAGAAAAAATGCTATGGGATCCTCCCCAGACACGTACTTTTCAAGGGTTGATAACCATGTCAGGTGGTGCTGGCTTGTATGGCAGCGGTAAATGCTGACTGGTCCCTTTCTGCTTGACTGGTACTCTGCTCAATGGCCAATTCTAGTTTGGTTTGGCCCTCCTTCAGCTGGTAGATAATGTTCTCCATCTTGTAGCAATAGAGCTATGCCCGCATTCTCCAACACTTTGTCACAATCCGGTATAAGTCCAAGAGGGAGAGTGGCCAAACGAATGAAAACTTTGCGGGAGAGATGGTTGAGGGTCAGGATTTTTGTTTTATTTTCAGAAAAATCAGAAAGAACAAAAAGAAAGTCACTGTCTGTAGACTTCAGGGCCGATCTCCTGGTTGGAATGGTCCTACTTTCACCAGGTCTTCCCCTGGACTTGGGGTTGGGCGTCTGGTACTTCACCTCCCCAGAGTTGTTTATAATGGCGTGGGTGGGAAGGAACAACAAAAGAAATATTGGAGTGAGTGGCAGGGGGAAACCAGTGTTTTTTTCTCAGTGAGTGGGAGTGAGGAGAGAAGTCACCTCCAACCGGCACCAAGTGAGCCCCGACATGACCTCACTCCTCCCTCTACCCAGCGTCCTTCCCCCTCCTGTGTCCTGTGAGCCCCTATAGTGTCGCTTGTACCTTGGCAAGCCACCGTCCTCCTGGGGGGTGGCTGGGCGAAATGTGGTCCTGTTGGCCTCCCGGCTTGACGCGTTTGTATGCAGCAGTACCTCTTGCCTCTGTCTTCTCTTCTGTTACACCGCCACTTGTTCCCGCTGATATACCGCCTCTGCCTGCTCTCGCTGTTCACGCCACAATCTCTCTTGCTCCTGGGAATTCCACTTCTGCCACGTGGGTGAAGGGCGGCCCTCTTGTTTTTGCCAGCTGCTCCTCTGATAGGCCGCTTGCGGATGACGTTGTGGGCCACAACCCCTGGGATTTCACCTGAGAGATGTTCTTAAAGGGCATCTTGACCCTCCTGTATAAAGGGTGAGACGAGGGGTATGAGAGGCTTGTCAGTATCGAAGGGCAACAGAGTCCGCATTTCGTGTTCGTACTCGTGACAGGGGAATGGGAACTGTGAGTTTTTATCTAGCTGTCGATCTAGAGGTAGGTTGAAATTGCCAGCTAGTATGATAGTGGCTGTATCTGGGATTTTTCCTAGCTAGGTATAAGTATCTTCCCAAAAGGCAGAATTGCTGGGCATAAATATCTTCACAAATTGCATATACAGCAACAACAAAGAACTCATTGTTATTCTTTACTAATTTTGTGATGCACCATCTTCCCTGTGAGTCTAAAATGAACGAACTTAAAGTAATTCTGGAGTTTTTGGGTTGCAAGCAGACCCTCCAGCATTTTGCGAGTTCGCGGTTTGGCGCGAAATGCGGCGATTTTTACAAAAGTGCCCACGAAAATGAAGGAGGTGAGGCGAGATGTTTGGGGAGAGGAGAAGGGGAGGGAGGAGGGAATGTCATGTGAGGAGAGAACAGAATTGCAAGAGGGGACAATATATGCAGATCAGGAGGTCATTAAGCAGGCAAGAGATGGTCGGGTCATCTGAAGCTTTTTCAGGTTGGCTTTGAAAGTCCACTGAGATGGGTCGTTTTTTTTTTCATGTGAGAAACAGTTCCAGAGTTCAGTACACTCGTTTGCAAGTTTCTTTACCCTCCACGTATTTACCTCCTCCATTCGGGGATGAAAAGCTTAGCATCTTTGTTAGAGTGTAGCTTTTATCCAGACTTGGGCTGAGTAACTAAAGCTATGAGGTATTTTGGGGGATCTTTGGGTTACTTTCCAGATGATGCAGAGGGTGTTCAATGTAATGTGATTGCATGACATTGTGTGCGGTGACAAGAGAGAACAGATATATCTTCCTGTACCTGCATTTGTAATGCATCCTAGGTGAGTGTATTTTACAACTAACCAGGTCTCACGGCCTGCAGTGATGAGGATATCTGCCATGCTGTACACACTCTGGAATTTTGGCGACTTGACTCATGTGGCAATCCCCTACTGTTTCTCCATCTTATAGGATAGTGTATGCTATTCACATAAGGGTCAGTGTGAATCTGTACACATCAGTCGATTCCCAACAGACAATTTTTAAAAAACATTCATGCCAAAAACTATACTTGCTAAAGGTTGGAAGGGGAGATTCTAAACAGTGATAGCAACCCAAGGTAAAAGTTTCAATAATTTAAATTAATACTTGTAAAAACCACAACTGTTTGGGCATCATATTAAATCACTTTTAGAAGTAAAGCTTTCTTCCTGGACTCAGAATATGAAGGGGGCAGGGAATACTGAAGAATTTACTGCACCCGGTAAATAATGTCACTCCTGGGCGAGATATTAACTGGATGTGATAAATACCTCCTATTATGGGTTAGTGATGGGACATTGAATTTCGCATGTACCAGATTTTTCCTGCACATTATCCTCTGATAAATGTTGGCTCCTATTTGTGCAGGGATTACATATTTCCTCCATCACGCTCATGAGCCTGGCAGTGAGCTCTGGGTGCCCGGTAAATGAATGTGATAATACCAAGACCAACACTTTTGTTGGCATAAAGAAGTTAAGTTTACACAACACCTCAGTTAACACCATTACTAGCAGGAGGGCCCTGAGCCGGATATTCACAGGACATAAAGCTCTTTACATCATCCCGCATGTCGCACTGTAAATGTGTATGTTTAATGGCTTCCATGAGAAAGCAAGCTATGTGACTGATCTTAGACATAATCAAATAATGATATATTTGACAGAATGGAATAACAAATGGGGTAAACAGCTGTGTATTATTTTTAAGAGTACATTATTGTTATTATCAAGAGTAAGAGTACATTATTGTTCCAACAGAAAGCCAAAGTCAACTTTAAACAACTTTGCCCTGCATAAAAAAATGCTTAGATGCCCACGTCTTTTAGGTTAACAGCCTGATGAAGATGGTGGTAAGGGATAGCTCACCCATGATACCACCCTGAGTAGTGTACTCAAGGGGCCACTAAGCCGGTGTAGACACCTCCCGCACTGCCTTTGGGGCCACTAATGTCTAGTTGTCACTAACCACATAAGTGCAGAACCCCTGACCAGGCTGCTGTGGCTGGTCCAGTATCGGGCCAGTGGAGTTAGTTATGTGCAAGAACAGCAGGGAGTAAGTGGTGGGCCTTCATCGAAAGGGAGTCATGGCGCCCCAAATCTGTGCCAAATCCATTAATTATTACTTCAGCACTTCCTATGTGTCCAACATTGCACCCTACTGCATTGTCATAAGCATTGACGTTCTAATCTTAGTGCAAATGGTGACAGCAAATTTATAATGTATTGCTTTGTTTTTTCGACTGCCCTTATTTCATCTGTGGTGTGTATGGACTCAAGATGCTTCATGTGACCTCCTGTCAGGTATGTCTCTGATTTGTGATCCGAATTGCATATGCTTTGTCTCCCTTAGGGTTATTGCATATGCTTGTCTGTATTTTTGACGGAAAAAAAACCTGAACATCTAAGACCTATGACATAAATATGAAAAAATCTAAATAATGACTGTCGTCCGGATTGATTTTCTATTTCAGTGTTTCTGAAATAATGTAATTTGCTTTTGAATTTTACAAGGTACAGTAGTTGGCATTACCTGTTTTGCTTCAAGAGGTCATCCACTGAGTGTTTCATTGTTAAAATTGAATGTAGATTATTTATATGTGCATCTATTTGCACATGCAGTACAAACTCTGCAGAAACCCCAAAAAATGAAAAATGGCAACAAAAAACAAAAAAAATCTGTGCCAAATCCAGGCTCATATCTGGTGCATATCTTATATTTCCACTTTGCATGTCCTTCCCAGTGGCCATGGTTAAGCCGGGTCCTCATAGTTACAGTTTCAAATCCTGGTGGGTCCACTCAGCCTTTCATCTTTCTGAGGTCAATAAAATTAAACCACGGAGTTGGATAACAAACATCTGTTATTCAGCGTCAAGGTGCCCTTGGGTGAACGTTTGCTTTACAAATACTTATGCTATAATTCTGGTGGAATCTCCTCAGCATTGGATCTTACTCAACAGGGTATCTGCAGCCCCCATGGGAGGAGCCACTTTGGCAATAAAACATTAGGGCCGAAACCCACCAAAGTATTTCTTCCCATGGGAGGAGCCACTTTGGCAATAAAACATTAGGGCCGAAACCCACCAAAGTATTTCTTCCCATGGTGGATGCTGCAACTTTGGTGGACAACCCTCCTGTGCCCTGCTTGTTAATCCTTCATAAGGTGAATTTTCAAAAGCTGCCTTGTCAGAGGGTGTAAGTCTGCCAGCATGGGGGATGGAAAATCCGCCAACCCGAGTAAAAAGGCGGCTGTTTGTTTTGTAATTAAAAACAAGGTACAGGGTTTTACTGTAATTTCAGTAATCCCATTTCGGCCACATCCAGTAAGGCGACCCTAAGATTAGCTGCCCGTCTCTCCGTGTAGAGAAACAGAATAAACCTTTCTAATTCAGAAGTTGCTTTAATATATGAAAGTATGGGTTGTCTCAATGCATCAAGATATATTTTAAATACAGGCACATTGGACATGGAAGGTGAGGGGGTAACATGGCCAACTAGAGCATGGGCGTCAATTCACTAAAATGCTAGGGGTAGTGGAAGGGACATCAAAGGAAATGACATCACACCAGGGCCTATTTCAAAGTGGAATACTCTGCTGAAACAGTTTCCATTGTTTTAAAGCTGAAAATTAATTATGAGTAAAATAAAGTGCAGCAAAAATGCCGCTAAATTTCCATATTTGTGCCGCTAAATTTGCTAATCCATGCTGTTATATCCTGGGGCGTCTGATTTAAGGTTATGACTCCTCTCTTTTTGCCAATCACTGCAGAACAAGCTAGATCTGGAAATTGGTAACTTTTGAGTTTTAAGGATTGTGTGTTGTCAAGTTTAGATTCTTGTAAGAGGATAATATCACCCCTTTGTTTGTTGAGGTAATTAAGGATTTTCCTTCTCTTAACTGGATGATTGATGCCTTTCACATTCGGGGATACTATTTTAATTGATTGGTTTGTTCCTGTCATTGGGGTGTACTGTGAGTGATTTTGATGAGTGTTCCTTTTGACTTATTCTGCTTGATGAATAGCACCAAAATACGATCACCCAGGGTCAATATTGTTATGAATGCATCAAGCCATAAAATGTGTTTCTTTCCTCTGGATAAGGCAATCAGAAATAATGAATAGAGTGTAAAGAGTAAAGTGCAAGAGTGCATAAGAAAGATGTACTGCAATCCCAATGAACCCCAACCCTTACAAACCCCTCTCTCTCCCCCTTCCCCCAAACATAGCTTACGTATATAGCGATTAGAAGAAGAACTGCTCCACCGGGGAACAGACTATTAGAACTGTAAGAACTTTAACACTGTGAAGGCTCCACATTTGCTAGCTTAGCACTAGCATGTGATTAGTACATTAATGGAATTTAATTAACTGGTATGCATCTTCGGATAAGAAGTGAGCTTATTGCTATTAGCTAATGGCCATTAGATAATTATAATTGCGTACAACTAGCATATAATTAGTAACTAGCATGTAACTAGACTGATTACAACTGGTAAGTATCCTCCAGCAGGGAATAAGCATGTGGCTATTAGCTAAATTGGTATTTATAACAAACATTTATCATTTATCACTTATCATTTATCATCATAACAAACACGTATCATTTATAATGAAAATTATATATTTGACCTTAACTTCTAAGTATCTGGGTTATGAGGCCCCTTGTGAGATCATAAGGTCAAGGTCCTTGTTAGATCATCAGGACATTTTCCTCAGATGATTATGAAGGCGGTTGAATGTAGTCATTTGAAGTCACTTGAAGTTACAGGCAGGCACTAGTAGGTACGTGTAGTCAGAATGGAAAATAGGAGAGATAGGACATTGAGAATATCACACATGGATTTACATTCAATGATTTAGAAAGACGGTCTCCCGTAGATTTTCCCTAGATTCTCCGAGCTAGGGTAATTGGTTGGTATCATATCTTGTTGCGCTGGAGGAAGACGTTTCCATCTGGGAGCCTTCTTAATTTTCTAGAAATATTTTGAGAGTGTTAAGGTCATTGAAGACATGCTTACTACCTTGAGCAGAGATTTGGTATTTTGCTGGGCCAGAGAATGATCCTTGAATGTTCATGTTTTTCATCTTTGTGCAGAGGGCAAGAAAGCCTTTGCTAGTTTGCTCCATTGTCTTAGAATAATCCTGGGAGATATATTTATTGTCCTTCCATAAAATATGGTTATGCTTCCTCGTGTGGGCAAGTATTTGCTCGACGTGCTGGGACCTCTAAGGTTTGCACACAATAGGTCTTGGCATCTTTTGATGTTGGAGTATCCTTGTAGGGACTCGGTGAGCCCTGTCGAATTCAAGTGATTTTTCAAATTTTATGTTACTTGCTTGTGAGAACCATTGTTCTAAAAAGAAGACACAAGAGTCAGACAATGGGCTGATCGGAATACCAATTGCGGTCAAGGCGAGGGCTCTCCGGACAACCTTTACAACAGGACAACTTATCACAATCGACCTGACAGGCTATCAGTGCCCACATCCTTTCTCTAGCAGTTTACAGAGTTGGGCACCTTGAGGACATTACAAGCCAAGACAGATTGCCCTGACCATTTATAAACTGCTTTCCAATTTGTGGCAAGAATCTCACCAGAGCAAGCATACAACATTAGGACATCCATATCACTCACAGTTCGCATCAAAACCAGACGTAGATAAGTCGTATTAGAACACTCAGTCCATGTTCTCATCACTTATGAGTTAGCAATTTGTTGAAAGGAGCTGTATGGAACTTCTCCTTTGAGGATTTACTTGGAAGCATTCTCTTCCAATTTACAAGCCCTGAAGAAGTCCCATTGGGACGAAACGCGTCGGCTGTATGGTATTAATTATTGAAAATAAAGAACTTTGAAAGACAAGAAAACATAATCTTTTGCGATTAGGTATAGTCATAATATTGTTGTTTGAAGACTTTTGTGGTGCACCTTTGCGGTTGTTCACTTGAATTTAGTTCCCTAGGGAATAGGCACAGTAACGGTGGGTGCCAGTCAGTGTGCACACAAACCCCAATTGTAATTTGAGGGGAAGACACATTTTTGGGGGTGAAGGAGGTCAGGTGCTGCTAGTAGGAAGGGTTCATCGTTAGGCTTTAGTTTTTAAGAGTCAGACAATGCTTCTTCTCCTTTGGGAATTCTAAAGATACGTACATTCCTCCGTCTGTTTCTGTCCTTCAACTCCGAGAGTTCTCTAGAGAATGATTTGGAGGAAGTAGAGAGTGCATGGATGGATTTTTTAACTGTGTTTATATTGTCTTCTAGACTACTGATCCTGCTCTCAGCCTTTGTGATTCTACTATTGGCTTCTCTGAGCTCATGGCGAATGGCTGAGATATCACTCTGCATGATGTCTGTATTGACCTTGGTTGACTTTGCTAAGTCGAGGACGTCAGCCAATTTCTTGAGGATCATTTCCATTGTAGCATTGATGTCTTGCTTAGACTTTGTTGAAGAGTCTGGGCTCGGGTGATCCACTTTCACTCTCTTTGAGCGGCTGCTTTTTGTCTTTTTCTGCCATTTTCGGTATTGTAAGGTAAGCAGGAGTGTCGGCATTTCAGGATTCTTCAACGTCATGTCATGTACTGGTTTTTCTGTCCTTTTACAGGCTACCACATTGATCACATGAGCAGTCACATGGTACGAGCGGCCCCATTAACTGAATCGCCAATATCCGCAAGTAGTAAAGTGTTATGTTGGCCATTGATCTGCCTTTCAAAACAAGTGAGGTAAGTAGTGTCACTATGTGAAAAATTAACCCTTTTAAAACGGAGGAGATAAAAAAAGGCTAACAGTGATAGCAACCCAAGGTAAAAGTTTCAATAATTTAAATTAATACTTGTAAAAACCACAACTGTTTGGGCATCATATTAAATCACTTTTAGAAGTAAAGCTTTCTTCCTGGACTCTGAATATGAAGTGGGCAGGGAATACTGAAGAATTTACTGCACCTGGTAAATAATGTCACTCCTGGGCGAGATATTAACTGGATGTGATAAATACCTCCTATTATGGGTTAATGATGGGACATTGAACTTTGCATGTACCAGATTTTTCCTGCACATTATCCTCTGATAAATGTGGGCTCCTATTTGTGCAGGGATTACATATTTCCTCCATCACGCTCATGAGCCTGGCAGTGAGCTCTGGGTGCCAGGTAACTGAATGTGAAAATACCAAGACCAACACTTTTGTTGGCATAAAGAAGTTAAGTTTATACAGCACCTCAGTTAACACCATTACTAGCAGGAGGGCCCTGATCTGGATATTCACAGGACATAAAACTCTTCACATCATCCCGCAAGTCGCACAGTAAATGGGTATGTTTAATAGCTTCCATGAGAAAGCAAGCTTTGTGACTGATCTTAGACATAATCAAATAATGATATATTTGACAGAATGGATTAACAAATGGGGTACACAGCCGTGTATTTTTTTTAAGAATACAATATTGTTCCAACAGAAAGCCAAAGTCAACTTTAAACAACTTTGGCCTGCATAAAAAAATGCTTAGATGTCCACGTCTTTTAGGTTAACAGCCTGATGAAGATGGTGGCAAGGGATAGCTCACCCATGATACCACCCTGAGTAGTGTACTCAAGGGGGCATTAGGCCGGTGTAGACACCTCCCGCACTGCCTTTGGGGCCACTAATGTCTAGTTGTCACTAACCACATAAGTGCGGAACCCCGGACCAGGCTGCTGTGGCTGGTCCAGTATCGGGCCAGTGGAGATAGTTCTGTGCAAGAACGGCAGGAAGTAAGTGGTGGGCCTTCATCGAAAGGGAGTCATGGCGCCCCAAATCTGTGCCAAATCATTAATTATTACTTCAGCACTTCCTAAGTGTCCAACATTGCACCCTACTGCATTGTCATAAGCCTTGGCTTTCTAATCTTAGTGCAAATGGTGACAGCAAATGTATAATGTATTGCTTTGTTTTTTCGACTGCCCTTATTTCATCTGTGGTGTGTATGGACTCAAGATGCTTCATGTGACCTCCCACTTGTATATGTCAGGTATGTCTCTGATTTGTGATCCGAATTGCATATTCTTTGTCTCCCTTATAGTTATTGCATATGCTTGTCTGTATTTTTGACGGAAAAAAACCTGAACATCTAAGACCTATGACATAAATATGAAAAAATCTAAATAATGACTGTCGTCCGGATTGATTTTCTATTTCAGTGTTTCTGGAATAATGTAATATGCTTTTGAATACTACAATTTACAGTAGTTGGCATTACCCCTTTTGCTTCAAGAGGTCATCCACTGAGTGTTTCATTGTTAAAATTGAATGTAGATTATTTATATTTGCATCTATTTGCACAGGCAGTACAAACTCTGCAGAAACCCAATAAAAATGAAAAATGGCAAAAAAAACCTAAAAAAATCTGTGCCAAATCCAGGCTCATATCTGGTGCATATCTTTTATTTCCACTTTGCATGACCTTCCCAGTGGCCATGGTTAAACCGGGTCCTCATAGTCACAGTTTCAAATCCTGGTGGGTCCACTCAGCCTTTCATCTTTCTGAGGTCAATAAAATTAAACCACGGAGTTGGATAACAAACATCTGTTATTCAGCGTCAAGGTGCCCTTGGGTGAACGTTTGCTTTACAAATACTTATGCTATATTACTGGTGGAATCTCCTCAGCATTGGATCTTACTCAACAGAGTATCTGCAGCCCCCATGGGAGGAACCACTTTGGCAATAAAACATTAGGGCTGAAACCCATCAAGGTATTTCTTCCCATGGTGGATGCTGCAACTTTGGTGGACAACCCTCCTGTGCCCTGCTTGTTAATCCTTCATAAGGTGAATTTTCAACAGCTGCCTTGTCAGAGGGTGTAAGTCTGCCAGCATGAGGGATGGAAAATCCGCCAACCAGAGTACAAAGGCGGCTGTTTGTTGTGTAATTAAAAACAAGATACAGGTTTTACTGTAATTTTAGTAATCCCATTTCGGCCACATCCAGTAAGGCGACCCTAAGATTAGCCGCCCGTCTCTCCGTGTAGAGAAACAGAATAAACCTTTCTAATTCAGAAGTTGCTTTAATATATGAAAGTATGGGTTGTCTCAATGCATCAAGATATATTTTAAATACAGGCACATTGGACATGGAAGGTGAGGGGGTAACATGGCCAACTAGAGCATGGGCGTCAATTCACTAAAATGCTAGGGGTAGTGGAAGGGACATCAAAGGAAATGACATCACATCAGGGCCTATTTCAAAGTGGAATACTCTGCTGAAACAGTTTCCATTATTTTAAAGCTGAAAATTAATTATGAGTAAAATAAAGTGCAGCAAAAATGCCGCTAAATTTCCATATTTGTGCCGCTAAATTTGCTAATCCATGCTGTTATATCCTGGGGCGTCTGATTTAAGGTTATGACTCCTCTCTTTTTGCCAATCACTGCAGAACAAGCTAGATCTGGAAATTGGTAACTTTTGAGTTTTAAGGATTGTGTGTTGTCAAGTTTAGATTCTTGTAAGAGGATAATATCACCCCTTTGTTTGTTGAGGTAATTAAGGATTTTCCTTCTCTTAACTGGATGATTGATGCCTTTCACATTCGGGGATACTATTTTAATTGATTGGTTTGTTCCTGTCATTGGGGTGTACTGTGAGTGATTTTGATGAGTGTTCCTTTTGACTTAATCTGCTTGATGAATAGCACCAAAATACGATCACCCAGGGTCAATATTGTTATGAATGCATCAAGCCATAAAATGTGTTTCTTTCCACTGGATAAGGCAATCAGAAATAATAAATAGAGTGTAAAGAGTAAAGTGCAAGAGTGCATAAGAAAGATGTACTGCAATCCCAATGTACCCCAACCCTTACAAAACCCCTCTCTCTCCCCCTTCCCCCAAACATAGCTTACGTATATAGCGATTAGAAGAAGAACTTCTCCACCGGGGAACAGACTATTAGAACTGTAAGAACTTTAACACTGTGAAGGCTCCACATTTGCTAGCTTAGCACTAGCATGTGACTAGTACATTAATGGAATTTATATAACTGGTATGTATCTTCAGATAAGAAGTGAGCTTATTGCTATTAGCCAATGGCCATTAGATAATTATAATTGCGTACAACTAGCATATAATTAGTAACTAGCATGTAACTAGACTGATTACAACTGGTAAGTATCCTCCAGCAGGGAATAAGCATGTGGCTATTAGCTAAATTGGTATTTATAACAAACATTTATCATTCATCACTTATCATTTATCATCATAACAAACACTTATCATTTATAATGAAAATTATAAATTTGACCTTAACTTCTAAGTATCTGGGTTATGAGGCCCCTTGTGAGATCATAAGGTCAAGGTCCTTGTTAGATCATCAGGACATTTTCCTCAGATGATTATGAAGGCGGTTGAATGTAGTCATTTGAAGTCACTTGAAGTTACAGGCAGGCACTAGTAGGTACGTGTAGTCAGAATGGAAAATAGGAGAGATAGGACATTGAGAATATCACACATGGATTTACATTCAATGATTTAGAAAGACGGTCTCCCGTAGATTTTCCCTAGATTCTCCGAGCTAGGGTAATTGGTTGGTATCATATCTTGTTGCGCTGGAGGAAGACGTTTCCATCTGGGAGCCTTCTTAATTTTCTAGAAATATTTTGAGAGTGTTAAGGTCATTGAAGACATGCTTACTACCTTGAGCAGAGATTTGGTATTTAGCTGGGCCAGAGAATGATCCTTGAATGTTCATGTTTTTCATCTTTGTGCAGAGGGCAAGAAAGCCTTTGCTAGTTTGCTCCATTGTCTTAGAATAATCCTGGGAGATATATTTATTGTCCTTCCATAAAATATGGTTATGCTTCCTCGTGTGGGCAAGTATTTGCTCGACGTGCTGGGACCTCTAAGGTTTGCACACAATGGGTCTTGGCATCTTTTGATGTTGGAGTATCCTTGTAGGGACTCTGTGAGCCCTGCCGAATTCAAGTGATTTCTCAAATTTTATGTTACTTGCTTGTGAGAACCATTGTTCTAAAAAGAAGACACAAGAGTCAGACAATGGGCTGATCGGAATAACAATTGCGGTCAAGGCGAGGGCTCTCCGGACAACCTTTACAACAGGACAACTTATCACGATCGACCTGACAGGCTATCAGTGCCCACATCCTTTCTCTAGTAGTTTACAGAGTTGGGCACCTTGAGGACATTACAAGCCAAGACAGATTGCCCTGACCATTTATAAACTGCTTTCCAATTCGTGGCAAGAATCTCACCAGAGCAAGCATACAACATTAGGACATCCATATCACTCACAGTTCGCATCAAAACCAGACGTAGATAAGTCGTATTAGAACACTCAGTCCATGTTCTCATCACTTATGAGTTAGCAATTTGTTGAAAGGAGCTGTATGGAACTTCTCCTTTGAGGATTTACTTGGAAGCATTCTCTTCCAATTTACAAGCCCTGAAGAAGTCCCATTGGGACGAAACGCGTCGGCTGTATGGTATTAATTATTGAAAATAAAGAACTTTGAAAGACAAGAAAACATAATCTTTCGCGATTAGGTATAGTCATAATATTGTTGTTTGAAGAATTTTGTGGTGCACCTTTGCGGTTGTTCACTTGAATTTAGTTCCCTAGGGAATAGGCACAGTAACGGTGGGTGCCAGTCAGTGTGCACACAAACCCCAATTGTAATTTGAGGGGAAGACACATTTTTGGGGAGAAAGGAGGTCAGGTGCTGCTAGTAGGAAGGGTTCATCGTTAGGCTTTAGTTTTTAAGAGTCAGACAATGCTTCTTCTCCTTCGGGAATTCTAAAGATACGTTCATTCCTCCGTCTGTTTCTGTCCTTCAACTCCGAGAGTTCTCTAGAGAATGATTTGGAGGAAACAGAGAGTGCATGGATGGATTTTTTAACAGTGTTTATATTGTCTTCTAGACTACTGATCCTGCTCTCAGCCTTTGTGATTCTACTATTGGCTTCTCTGAGCTCATGGTGAATGGCTGAGATATCACTCTGCATGATGTCTGTATTGACCTTGGTAGACTTTGCTAAGTCGAGGACGTCAGCCAATTTTTTGAGGATCATTTCCATTGTAGCATTGATGTCTTGCTTAGACTTTGTTGAAGAGTCTGGGCTCGGGTGATCCACTTTCACTCTCTTTGAGCGGCTGCTTTTTGTCTTTTTCTGCCATTTTCGGTATTGTAAGGTAAGCAGGAGTGTCGGCATTTCAGTATACTTCAACGTCATGTCATGTACTGGTTTTTCTGTCCTTTTACAGGCTACCACATTGATCACATGAGCAGTCACATGGTACGAGCGGCCCCATTAACTGAATCGCCAATATCCGCAAGTAGTAAAGTGTTATGTTGGCCATTGATCTGCCTTTCAAAACAAGTGAGGTAAGTAGTGTCACTAGGTGAAAAATTAACCCTTTTAAAACGGAGGAGATAAAAAAAAGGCTAACAGTGATAGCAACCCAAGGTAAAAGTTTCAATAATTTAAAGTAATACTTGTAAAAACCACAACTGTTTGGGCATCATATTAAATCACTTTTAGAAGTAAAGCTTTCTTCCTGGACTCTGAATATGAAGTGGGCAGGGAATACTGAAGAATTTACTGCACCCGGTAAATAATGTCACTCCTGGGCGAGATATTAACTGGATGTGATAAATACCTCCTATTATGGGTTAGTGATGGGACATTGAACTTCGCATGTACCAGATTTTTCCTGCACATTATCCTCTGATAAATGTGGGCTCCTATTTGTGCAGGGATTACATATTTCCTCCATCACGCTCATGAGCCTGGCAGTGAGCTCTGGGTGCCAGGTAACTGAATGTGAAAATACCAAGACCAACACTTTCGTTGGCATAAAGAAGTTAAGTTTATACAGCACCTCAGTTAACACCATTACTAGCAGGAGGGCCCTGATCTGGATATTCACAGGACATAAAACTCTTCACATCATCCCGCATGTCGCACAAAAAATGTGTATGTTTAATAGCGTCCATGAGAAAGCAAGCTATGTGACTGATCTTAGACATAATCAAATAATGATATATTTGACAGAATGGATTAACAAATGGGGTACACAGCGGTGTATTATTTTTAAGAATACAATATTGTTCCAACAGAAAGCCAAAGTCAACTTTAAACAACTTTGGCCTGCATAAAAAAATGCTTAGATGTCCACGTCTTTTAGGTTAACAGCCTGATGCCGATGGTGGCAAGGGATAGCTCACCCATGATACCACCCTGAGTAGTGTACTCAAGGGGGCACTAAGCCGGTGTAGACACCTCCCGCACTGCCTTTGGGGCCACTAATGTCTAGTTGTCACTAACCACATAAGTGCGGAACCCCGGACCAGGCTGCTGTGGCTGGTCCAGTATCGGGCCAGTGGAGTTAGTTCTGTGCAAGAACGGCAGGGAGTAAGTGGTGGGCCTTCATCGAAAGGGAGTCATGGCGCCTGTTATGGCTGGATTTTCTGATTAGATGGGATCAGCCCCTAGGGGCCCCTCCAACCCAGCCAGAACGTAACCACCTCCCTCCTCAGGACCATCCATCCAGGCACCTGGGTACCTACCTGAGGATGGGGAACTCGCAATATACAAGCTCATATTATTAAAAACACCACTAAATCTATAGGGATACTAAGAATACTCACTGATTACTAGGGATATCCATACCCTACACCACACTTATATTCACATCAGTTGGTCTCGCGGCCACCCCGACCCAGACCGGTCTACCCTAGGGCAGATATGACACACAATCCGGTGCGTCTACACATGGGCCTGCAGAACCCAATGCTCTCTTTTCCAAACGGTTCGCAATCCGGCAAACCTACACGCCAGTCTCCCACCTGACGCTCTCACTTACGCAAGCCACAATCCTGTGGGTATACACGCTGGTGATCCAACCCAGCGTTCTCACTAACGCCGCATATCAACGACGACCACATTCCTATGAACACCTTCAGATATATATATATATATATATTGGGAAGTCTCTTCACTAAGGGTCTGCTACTACAATATTAGGAGTTAGCCAATTAATATAATGTACCTCTTATTCTTGGCATCATAGGTCCACTCACTCCCTCTTTATGTGATCACCACTTACCTGATTGGGGTTACTCATCCATTCATACAAAATAGTAACCACCTAGGAGATACATTTACCTGGATTGAACAAGAATATAAGGCACTTTACAGTTTGGTTTTATTAGAACAATATAAACACTTACACAGATCTGTAACTGACAAAGACTATAGATAGAACACACCGATGAAAGAGAAAAGAATCAAACATACAATAGCTTAGGGAATAAGACAAGATTAAGATGCAAGTGTAAAGTAAACTAATGTGATGAAATAGATGTCACCTGATTAGTGTGAAGTCTTGTTCTAGCTGTCATCTGGGTTCCTCTCTTGTCTGTGCCTTGGCTCATCTCAGACTCTCTCTCTCTCCTGCACTCTTGGGTACACCTCTGCGCTGATCACTTTGCACTGGACTCCTCTCCTCCACGAACTGTCTCCACCTTCCAGCTTCAATCTAATGGTTCCTGCCGCTCTGATCACCGTTCATTCCACTAGCTTGTTCACTCTGTCTCTACGCCAATGTCCAATTAACTCCCTCTGCTCCCACAGGTTAGTCCACGATCTCTCCTCCGTCTCTTCTAAAAGGCATTACTTCAGACTCCAGCTATTCACACCTCCTCCTGATAAGTAACTGCTTCTGACTGCTTCCTTCAGTTCCAGCTAACTGACTGTCTGTTTTTCTTCTCTCTGTTCCAAGCATGTCCTGTCTCTTCTCCTCTTGCAATTCCACTCCTCCAAATCTACCAACACTCTCTGCTCCTTCAATTCAAGTCAGCTCTCTCTCCAGCTTGAACCCTCTCTGCTCTGCCAACTCCACTCGACTGCTTGGTTCCGCCACCTCCACACGACTCACTGACTCCGCCTCTGCACTTCACTGATATAGAATGCTGTTTCCTCATGGAAAGTTCCAGCCAGCAGCTTCCTCCCACCAATCCCATGCACCAGGCTCCTTGCGCTAGACGCTCCCACAGTGACCAGTCTGCTTGTTTCGTCTAGAGACCTGAGCCCGGGAACAATTCCTGATTAGATTCAGCTCTGGCCGGTTCTCTCCGGTTTCGCTTAGGGCGAACAACAGCTATAACTATAAACTTTGCCTTTACCCTGAAAAGCCTCTCAGCTTCATCAAGATGGAGTCACTCTACCTCTAGGCCTGTAGGCCTGAAAGGGATGAAATGCCCCTTAGCTCTGCCAGAATACCTACATAAACCATACCAATGTGTCTAGTATGTCAAAGCCAATAGGCAATAGACAGGTTAAAGTCAAGAATAAAGGCATATAAAGCAGCTATCCTCTTCTAGGTCTGGAAGAAAGGGCTTAAAAGGGCCAACACAGGCTAAGAATACCTATACTAGATGTGAGCAAGACTAATGATCTATATCACTGCTAAATAGAGCCAAAAACTCTGCCATAACATTCCACCCTTAGATCCTTATCTTGCGAACATCAATAAACAACAACATCCATATAAACAAACATCAACACAATCTATCAACAAATCAAAAACTAAAAAACTCTCTAAAAAGAAAGACAACTTAAGGAAATTCCACCTGAAACTCAATTGTAGGGAATACAAACCTAACAACCAACTGAAAACAAATCAAAGCACCCTTGACTTGAATGCTGAAACATATCTAAGATTCGATCCGATAACAACAGAAACTAACCAAAGCATCCTCAAACTAAATGTGCCTCAACTTCTAGTGATAACTGGTGAAATCTAGTGATGTAGGGACTTATGTGTTGAATGAAAACAGCAAGGGGCCTAAATGGGGCCTACCTACTTTGGACAACTTAAGAACTAAATGTGTTTCAACTTCTAATGAAAAAATAACAAAGGGCCTAAATGAGGCCTACCTACTATGGTCAACTTAAGCTAATGATAACTCATGAAATCTATTGGAGTAGGGGCTTGTTTGTGGGATAAAAATAACAATGGGCCTAAATGAGGCCTACCTACTATGGTCAACTTAAGGAAACATTTTGGTGAAATCTGAGAAATAGACATGACAAATTGTTTTCAAGGTCTGGGCAAACATTAATACATAATCATACTAAAAGACACACCTCCCAGGACAACCTAAAGTCTAGGGTAACCACCCTTTGATCAATCAAGGTGAAAATGTAAGAACAGTAAAAAACAACCCCATTTCTACAAGATAGCTGGTGTAACACCAAGCCTAAAACAGCCATTTTACATCACACTGTGGAACACATGTGTGCACCACCATTCAAAAAAAAGTCCTTCATTGGCAAAAACTGTTTTGAAGAAAACAGGAAAACTATAATAGGTGACATGTTTGTTGTTTTTTTTAAAAGTGGGGCCTGCTCGTAGTGATGTCAAAGAAAAACATGGGAATAATGCAGGCCAAGGAATTACGTAACCAAATCCTTTTGCGATTCTGTCACAAATTAAAAAAAAGTGTAATAGTTTTTCATCCAAAAAAAAAAAAAGTCCAATGTCAATATGGATCATCAGTGTAGGTCACCACCCTGCATCTTCGGTATCCGGACACTTCCTCCGATGCGGCCAATCACCACCCTTCCGGTCTGGTCTGGTCTGGATCCATCTTCCAAAAATAATAAACTAACATAAAAACATGAAAGTAAAAAACTAAAATAATAAAGGAAGTGGGGGGGGGGGCGACCCACGCACCAACACCACAACCCAGCAATCCTAGGACAAGAAAACAAGTATCATTAATCTTGCATGACAAAATTTTCCATTTAAAAAGCACCCCGGGTGCCTTTCATTATTGAAAAGAAAATATCCTAATTAATTAAAAACATTCAAAATCTAATTTTTAAGGACATTCAGTAGGGCCTAACATACCCTAATCCTCACTGAGACAGCCCCTCCCTTCAGAGCAGGAGCCAGGCTACAGTATGAAGTAATTTGAATCA
This sequence comes from Lissotriton vulgaris, assembly GCF_964263255.1. NCBI lineage: Eukaryota > Metazoa > Chordata > Amphibia > Caudata > Salamandridae > Lissotriton > Lissotriton vulgaris. The sequence goes on from NC_141687.1 coordinate 1,185,948,967, forward strand.
CTGCCAAATGATGATCTCACAGCAGGAGCAGGGCACTGCAAGCCTCCCATTCCCTGATCAGAGAAGCCCGCCCAGGCCCACTGAATCTAAACAACTCCAAGGGTGAAGAGTCTGCAAGAGTCCCTTATCAGCAGGCAATGAAGCTGCCTGCGTCAACAGCCAGAAAGAGCGATTTCACCCCACCCTTACATAAACATGCCGTCCGCGGAACAAAATTGGATTATGGCCAATCAAAAACAGGACAGGCTGCAGCCGAAGCCTGCAGAGGAAAAAAAAAACTCGTCTTCACAAACCAGCTGGTCTGCCAAGGTCGACAAACAAATTCCTTGTAAGCTTGTTCCCAGGCCTGATTGCTCTAACTAACGAAAGCTAGCATTTTAAAAAAAAACAATTCTATTACAATGTACTGCTACTTAAAAGCTCCAGTTTCTAAAAAGACTTTTGTCTAACTAATTCAGCTAAAGGCAAGACATTAAAATATGGGCATTTATTTAGTAAGGGGCAACTTAGTTCTGCACACAAGAGTATGCATTCTGCATTTGGAAAAAAACGAATTATCATGTATTATTGTCAGCTGTTGAAAGAGAAATAATTTTAAAACAACATAAAATGCAGACACATTTCACCATTCTGTTTAGTTCAACCAGGGGCATCATGTAATTTTGCATTACAGCGTAATTAAACATGCAAGCTATTTAATCCAACCTAATAAAAGGGCCACATTCATATATTAATAAACAGCCAATTATTTTCTAACTGAGTTGGTGAACTTACCAATGCCGGTTTTGCTGACACATTTCACATTTAAAAAAAAAAGTTTCAGTTTGCATTTGGGAAAATAATAATAAGAATACTTTTTTTCAAAAGCACACGGTTGCCTTTCACTAATTAAAAGCACATGTTACCATGCACTGTCGGGCAAGATTGATTATTCTCAACCTGTGATAATTACAAAGCATCGGCCAACACATTCCTTTCTAGATGGAAAACCCTCAAATAAATAAATAATGAAAACAGCCCCGTAGCGTGCACTCTAACAGGGCCATCTTTTTAACATTTCACTCATTTTAAATCATGCATTCAAAAATAATTCTTCACATGTCAGTGGATGCATATTAAGAAGCACATTTAAAAGAACACAGCTCTCTCCGTGCAAACCCTTATCTCAATCCGACTGGTTGATTTATAACCTAGCGACCCCTACGAGCCAGACACATGAAATCATCAATTCCAAGGCAAACCCACACAAATTCGTAGACGCATTTCGAAAAGAATGTGAAATGAACAGAACCCTTTGCAAAGCACAAGATGTTACCTTTCCGTCAAGAAGCTGACAAAGCACATAGGCAGACCTAGGAATCAGTAAAAGTCAAAATCAAACCATCAAATAATCCACTGACTTTTATAGTCAGGTCAGATAACCATGCGTGTTAACCGCATGTTAAAAATAAAGACTGCCATCTCAATTCAAGATATTAACCCTTTGGCAGCTCAAGCACAATCATTCCCCAATGTCCATGGATACATGGGAAAGTCATGAGCACATCTCTTCACGTTTACAGATAACACGTACACACATTTTCAAAACGTTATCCCCAAGCACCCGAGAGAGATCCAGCTCTCTCCTGCCTAGCGTAATGATAACATGCCCTGTCCAAGCCATTACCACATGGCGCTATTCACAAGCCATATTTACAAGACAAGCTCTTCACAAACAACATATCCAAGGCGCAATTCACAAGGAACACAGCAGATCAACATGAGAACATGCACCTCACAAGCCACATTAACATGGCGCTATTCACAAGCCATATTTACAAGGAGCTTTTCACAAACAATATATCCAAGGCGCAATGCACAAGGAACACAGCAGATCAACATGAGAACATGCACCTCACAAGCCACATTAACATGGCGCTATTCACAAGCCATATTTACAAGGAGCTATATGCAAAGAACTCCACAGATCATATTACAATGAACACATTTCACATTGCACAGCATAAGCAGATGCAGCAAGCAATTTAATGGACGATTTAAAAACATTTTTTTTTACACACATTTATACAATTGGACCATCACAAAGATGTAACTGGCTCCCTCATGTAATGCCATCCTTCAACCCTGACAGTTCAAACACCAAGATGAAAACCATTCCTTCCACCCTGAATAAACCAAATGCCATGATGTAATGCAATCTCCTCACGCTGCAACTGTTCAAGCCCATAGGTCACACAGGCTACATAAACTGTCAAACTACGCCAGATGGAACTGGCGCTCAGGGCACTCCCTCACAACACATGGGAAACTATCCAAGCACATGGCCAGATCACACAGGCTTCGTAAACTGTTCGTAGACGCCAGATGTTATGGCTGGATTTTCTGATTAGATGGGATCAGCCCCTAGGGGCCCCTCCAACCCAGACAGAACGTAACCACCTCCCTCCTCAGGACCATCCATCCAGGCACCTGGGTACCTACCTGAGGATGGGGAACTCGCAATATACAAGCTCATATTATTAAAAACACCACTAAATCTATAGGGATACTAAGAATACTCACTGATTACTAGGGATATCCATACCCTACAGCACACTTATATTCACATCAGTTGGTCTCGCGGCCACCCCGACCCAGACCGGTCTACCCTAGGGCAGATATGACACACAATCCGGTGCGTCTACACATGGGCCTGCAGAACCCAATGCTCTCTTTTCCAAACGGTTCACAATCCGGCAAACCTACACGCCAGTCTCCCACCTGACGCTCTCACTTACGCAAGCCACAATCCTGTGGGTATACACGCTGGTGATCCAACCCAGCGTTCTCACTAACGCCACATATCAACGACGACCACATTCCTATGAACACCTTCAGATATATATATATATATATATATATATATTGGGAAGTCTCTTCACTAAGGGTCTACTACTACAATATTAGGAGTTAGCCAATTAATATAATGTACCTCTTATTCTTGGCATCATAGGTCCACTCACTCCCTATTTATGTGATCACCACTTACCTGATTGGGGTTACTCATCCATTCATACAAAATAGTAACCACCTAGGAGATACATTTACCTGGATTGAACAAGAATATAAGGCACTTTACAGTTTGGTTTTATTAGAACAATATAAACACTTACACAGATCTGTAACTGACAAAGACTATAGATAGAACACACCGCTGAAAGAGAAAAGAATTAAACATACAATAGCTTAGGGAATAAGACAAGATTAAGATGCAAGTGTAAAGTAAACTAATGTGATGAAATAGATGTCACCTGATTAGTGTGAAGTCTTGTTCTAGCTGTCATCTGGGTTCCTCTCTCGTCTGTGCCTTGGCTCATCTCAGACTCTCTCTCTCTCCTGCACTCTTGGGTACACCTCTGCGCTGATCACTTTGCACTGGACTCCTCTCCTCCACGAACTGTCTCCACCTTCCAGCTTCAATCTAATGGTTCCTGCCGCTCTGATCACCGTTCATTCCACTAGCTTGTTCACTCTGTCTCTACGCCAATGTCCAATTAACTCCCTCTGCTCCCACAGGTTAGTCCACGATCTCTCCTCCGTCTCTTCTAAAAGGCATTACTTCAGACTCCAGCTATTCACACCTCCTCCTGATAAGTAACTGCTTCTGACTGCTTCCTTCAGTTCCAGCTCACTGACTGTCTGTTTGTCTTCTCTCTGTTCCAAGCATGTACTGTCTCTTCTCCTCTTGCAATTCCACTCCTCCAAATCTACCAACACTCTCTGCTCCTTCAATTCAAGTCAGCTCTCTCTCTAGCTTGAACCCTCTCTGCTCTGCCAACTCCACTCGACTGCTTGGTTCCGCCACCTCCACACGACTCACTGACTCCGCCTCTGCACTTCACTGATATAGAATGCTGTTTCCTCATGGAAAGTTCCAGCCAGCAGCTTCCTCCCACCAATCCCATGCACCAGGCTCCTTGCGCTAGACGCTCCCACAGTGACCAGTCTGCTTGTTTCGTCTAGAGACCTGAGCCCGGGAACAATTCCTGATTAGATTCAGCTCTGGCCGGTTCTCTCCGGTTCGCTTAGGGCGAACAACAGCTATAACTATAAACTTTGCCTTTACCCTGAAAAGCCTCTCAGCTTCATCAAGATGGAGTCACTCTACCTCTAGGCCTGTAGGCCTGAAAGGGATGAAATGCCCCTTAGCTCTGCCAGAATACCTACATAAACCATACCAATGTGTCTAGTATGTCATAGCCAATAGGCAATAGACAGGTTAAAGTCAAGAATAAAGGCATATAAAGCAGCTATCCTCTTCTAGGTCTGGAAGAAAGGGCTTAAAAGGGCCAACACAGGCTAAGAATACCTATACTAGATGTGAGCAAGACTAATGATCTATATCACTGCTAAATAGAGCCAAAAACTCTGCCATAACAGCGCCCCAAATCTGTGCCAAATCATTAATTATTACTTCAGCACTTCCTACGTGTCCAACATTGCACCCTACTGCATTGTCATAAGCCTTGGCTTTCTAATCTTAGTGCAAATGGTGACAGCAAATGTATAATGTATTGCTTTATTTTTTCGACTGCCCTTATTTCATCTTTGGTGTGTATGGATTCAAGATGCTTCATGTGACCTCCCACTTGTATATGTCAGGTATGTCTCTGATTTGTGATCCGAATTGCATATTCTTTGTCTCCCTTATAGTTATTGCATATGCTTGTCTGTATTTTTGACGGAAAAAAACCTGAACATCTAAGACCTATGACATAAATATGAAAAAATCTAAATAATGACTGTCGTCCGGATTGATTTTCTATTTCAGTGTTTCTGGAATAATGTAATATGCTTTTGAATACTACAATTTACAGTAGTTGGCATTACCCGTTTTGCTTCAAGAGGTCATCCACTGAGTGTTTCATTGTTAAAATTGAATGTAGATTATTTATATTTGCATCTATTTGCACAGGCAGTACAAACTCTGCAGAAACCCAATAAAAATGAAAAATGGCAAAAAAAACCTAAAAAAATCTGTGCCAAATCCAGGCTCATATCTGGTGCATATCTTTTATTTCCACTTTGCATGACCTTCCCAGTGGCCATGGTTAAACCGGGTCCTCATAGTCACAGTTTCAAATCCTGGTGGGTCCACTCAGCCTTTCATCTTTCTGAGGTCAATAAAATTAAACCACGGAGTTGGATAACAAACATCTGTTATTCAGCGTCAAGGTGCCCTTGGGTGAACGTTTGCTTTTCAAATACTTATGCTATATTACTGGTGGAATCTCCTCAGCATTGGATCTTACTCAACAGAGTATCTGCAGCCCCCATGGGAGGAACCACTTTGGCAATAAAACATTAGGGCTGAAACCCACCAAGGTATTTCTTCCCATGGTGGATGCTGCAACTTTGGTGGACAACCCTCCTGTGCCCTGCTTGTTAATCCTTCATAAGGTGAATTTTCAACAGCTGCCTTGTCAGAGGGTGTAAGTCTGCCAGCATGAGGGATGGAAAATCCGCCAACCCGAGTAAAAAGGCGGCTGTTTGTTGTGTAATTAAAAACAAGATACAGGTTTTACTGTAATTTTAGTAATCCCATTTCGGCCACATCCAGTAAGGCGACCCTAAGATTAGCCGCCCGTCTCTCCGTGTAGAGAAACAGAATAAACCTTTCTAATTCAGAAGTTGCTTTAATATATGAAAGTATGGGTTGTCTCAATGCATCAAGATATATTTTAAATACAGGCACATTGAAGGTGAGGGGGTAACATGGCCAACTAGAGCATGGGCGTCAATTCACTAAAATGCTAGGGGTAGTGAAAGGGACATCAAAGGAAATGACATCACATCAGGGCCTATTTCAAAGTGGAATACTCTGCTAAAACAGTTTCCATTGTTTTAAAGCTGAAAATTAATTATGAGTAAAATAAAGTGCAGCAAAAATGCCGCTAAATTTCCATATTTGTGCCGCTAAATTTGCTAATCCATGCTGTTATATCCTGGGGCGTCTGATTTAAGGTTATGACTCCTCTCTTTTTGCCAATCGCTGCAGAACAAGCTAGATCTGGAAATTGGTAACTTTTGAGTTTTAAGGATTGTGTGTTGTCAAGTTTAGATTCTTGTAAGAGGATAATATCACCCCTTTGTTTGTTGAGGTAATTAAGGATTTTCCTTCTCTTAACTGGATGATTGATGCCTTTCACATTCAGGGATACTATTTTAATTGATTGGTTTATTCCTGTCATTGGGGTGTACTGTGAGTGATTTTGATGAGTGTTCCTTTTGACTTCATCTGCTTGATGAATAGCACCAAAATACGATCACCCAGGGTAAATATTGTTAGGAATGCATCAAGCCATAAAATGTGTTTCTTTCCTCTGGATAAGGAAATCAGAAATAATAAATAGAGTGTAAAGAGTAAAGTGCAAGAGTGCATAAGAAAGATGTACTGCAATCCCAATGCACCCCAACCCTTACAAAACCCCTCTCTCTCCCCCTTCCCCAAAACATAGCTTACGTATATAGCGATTAGAAGAAGACCTGCTCCACCGGGGTACAGACTATTAGAACTGTAAGAACTTTAACACTGTGAAGGCACCACATTTGCTAGCTTAGCACTAGCATGTGACTAGCGCAATAATGGAATTTATATAACTGGTATGTATCTTCGGATAAGAAGTGAGCTTATAGCTATTAGCTAATGGCCATTAGATAATTATAATTGCGTACAACTAGCATATAATTAGTAACTAGTATATAACTAGACAGATTACAACTGGTAAGTATCCTCCAGCAAGGAATAAGCATGTGGCTATTAGCTAAATTGGTATTTATAACAAACATTTATCATTTATCACTTATCATTTATCATCATAACAAACACTTATCATTTATAATGAAAATTATAAATTTGACCTTAACTTCTAAGTATCTGGGTTATGAGGCCCCTTGTGAGATCATAAGGTCAAGGTCCTTGATAGATCATCAGGCCATTTTCCTCAGATGATTATGAAAGCGGTTGAATGTAGTCATTTGAAGTCACTTGAAGTTACAAGCAGGCACTAGTAGGTTCCTGTATTCAGAATGGAAAATAGGAGAGATAGGACATTGAGAATATCACACAAGGATTTACATTCAATGATTTAGAAAGACGGTCTCCCGTAGATTTTCCCTAGATTCTCCGAGATAGGGTAATTGGTTGGTATCAAATATTGTTGCGCTGGAGGAAGACGTTTCGATCTGGGAGCCTTCTTAATTTTCCAGAAATGTTTTGAGAGTGTTAAAGTCATTGAAGACATGCTTACTACCTTAAGCAGAGATTTGGTATTTTGCTGGGCCAGAGAATGATCCTTGAATGTTCATGTTTTTCATCTTTGTGCGGAGGGCAAGAAAGCCTTTGTTAGTTTGCTCCATTGTCTTGGAATAATCCTGGGAGATATATTTATTGTCCTTTTATTGTCCTTCCATAAAATATGGTTATGCTTCCTCGTGTGGGCAAGTATTTGCTCAACATGCTGAGACCTCTAAGGTTTGCACACAATGGGTCTTGGCATCTTTTGATGTTGGAGTATCCTTGTAGGGACTCTCTGAGACCTGTTGAATTCAAGTGATTTCTCGAATTTTATGTTACTTGCTTGTGAGAACCATTGTTCTAAAAAGAAGATACAAGAGTCAGACAATGGGCTGATCAGAATACGGATTGCGGTCAAGGCGAGGGCTCTCCGGACAACATTTACAACAGGACGACTTATGACGATCGACCTGACAGGCTACCCGTGCCCACATCCTTGCTCTAGTAGTTTACAGAGTTGGACACCTTGAGGACATTACAAGCCAAGACAGATTGCCCTGACCATTTATAAACTGCTTTCCAATTCGTGGCAAGAATCTCACTAGAGCTAGCATACAACTTTAGGACATCCATATCACTCACAGTTCGCATCAAAACAAGACGTAGATAAGTCGTATTAATATTATTATTATTAATAAAAAAATTTATAGAGCGCGTAGTCACCCTGAGGTATCCCAGCTCTGAAGATCCCTACATCTGAGGGTCCGGGAGCAGAAAAAAAAGAGGGAAAGGAGGGCAGCAGGTTAAGGCGGGACGGGAATAACGTTAAGGGAACAGGTGAGTTTTCAGCCGTTTCCTGAAGCATAAATAGCTAGGTTCTGTTCTCAGATCTCGGGGGAGAGCATTCCAAAGGCGAGCGGTATGGACCGAGAAGCGTCTTCCACCCGTGCGAGCTTTCTTGAATCTAGGAAGGATGATGCGAGACTCCTTGTCCGATCGGAGGGATCTTGGGGCTTTGTATGGTCTTATGAATTTCCTAAGAATCGGGGGGCCTTGATTATGCAGTAGTTTATGCGCCAGGCATAAGGCTTTAAATATCACTCGTTCCCTCACTGGGAGCCAGTGAAGGAGCTGCAGTGCAGGTTTGGCTGAGGCTCTGACAGGGGTGTTAGTGAGGATTCGGGCGGCCGCATTTTGGATTCTCTGTAATTTGTTCAGAGTTGCTTCAGGCGCGCCCAGATAGATGGAATTACTATAATCAAGTCTGGACAGTATAAGGCCTTGAATGAGAAGTCTTTGCGAAGTGCGGGGAAGTAAGTGCAGAATCTTTCTCATTGATTTCAGTAGCCGAAACAGGTACCGGCTACTTTTTTTGCTTGGGTGGTGAATGAGAGGTCGGTTTCCATCCATACTCCCAGGCTTTTTACTTCCTGTTTTGGATCTGGGGGTGGGCCCAGGCAGGGTGGCCAGATGTTCTGAGGGAAGGTGAGTCCTTTTTGGCCCAGCAAGAGAATGTCCGTCTTTGAACCATTCAGTTTTAAGGCTGAGCTGTTCATCCACCCTTGTATCTGCGTCAAGCAGTTGAGTAGGTCCGCAGGTTGTTGGCTGGGGTGGGATAGGGAGACCACTAGTTGAGTGTCATCAGCATAACTGACGATGCTCACTCCGAACGGGATCACGACCTCCTCCAATGGGGACATATATATGTTGAACAAAGTGGGGCTCAGGGAGGAGCCCTGAGGCACCCCACATTGGAGGGGTGTTTCGGAGGAGCAGGTGTTATTCTCCCAGATCTGGAAGGAGCGTTGGGCCAGAAAGGAGGAGAGCCAGGATAGAGCCTTGCCCTCCACTCCTACCCTCTTAAGCCGTTTGATCAGGAGGTGGTGGTTGACGGTGTCGAAGGCCGCACTCAAGTCGAGGAGGATCACTGCCACTGATCCCCCTTTGTCTAAGAGTGCCCTGGCCTCCTCCACCGCTGCCAGGAGGGCGATGTCAGTGCCCTGCCCTGGACGAAACCCTGTGTGCGAGTTTTTTAACAGATTATTAGATTCAAGAAACTGGGATAGTTTCTTGTTCACCAGTTTCTCTGCAATCTTGCTGGTCCCGGGGAGAAGGGATATTGGTCTGTAATTGGCCAATTCCGCAGGATCCAGGGAGGGTTTCTTTAGAAGCGCTTTAACAACTGCCGCTTTCCAACTAGGGGGGACGACTCCTTGTTGTAATGACGCATTAATTAATTGGGTGAGGGGGGGGATGATGGTGGGGGCTACTTCCTTAAGGATCCATAGCGGGGCGGGGTCCCTAGGAGATCCGCTTTTGATGATTTTTAGCGGGTCTTCGACTTCTTTGATGGTTATTTGCCCCCAGGAGGATAAGCGGGGGGAAATTAGGGTATCGGAGGGGACGTCAGTCTCGCCCGAATTAGTTGCAGGGATGGAGTCGAGGATTTTTTGGATCTTTGTATGGAAAAAGCTGGCTAGCTGATGGCATTTTTCCTGGTCTGCTTTGGGGTCAGGGGGGTTTCTCGGGCCGGGGTCGGGGACCTTGAGAAGTTCTTTCAGGATGGTGAAAGTTTCTTTGCTAGAGCTGGCGGCTTTTTCAATTCTTTCCTGAAAGAATAGACTTTTTGTCTTGCCAATGGACGATTTGTATATTGAAAGGGAGGTCAGATAGGCCTCCTTGTTGGAATTGGATTTCTCCTTCCTCCAAGAACGTTCAGCTCTTTTACAGTTCTGCCGTAGCGACTTGAGCTCAGATGTATACCAAGGGGTCGAGGGTATTCGTTTGGTATGTTTGAGGATGGCTGTTTTAGAGAGAAGTGTGTCCAGAGAGGATGTAATCCAGGAGTGTAATTCGGTCGGAGGAAAGCGTTGGGGTCGAGTTAGAGAGGGTGATAGCCCATTCAGATGGTAGGAGTTTGTGCCAACGTCTGTCAGTGACTTTAATTTTCGCGGATTGGAGGGTAACAGAAGGAGACTCCCAGGAGATGGGAATTAAAAAGTGATCGGTACATGGCAGTGGCAAAGGAGGATTGGTGGTAATATTGACGACATTGGTAAGGACGGGATCTAAGAGGTGTCCCTTGTTGTGGGTGGGTTCATTATTAACCAGCCGAATGTTAAGTGACAGAAGGTCCAGAAGCAGATCGGAAGCATTCCGGTCAGTAGGATCTGTGAAGTGGAGATTAAGATCACCCACGATAAGAAAGTTGGAGACAGAGGAGGCTAGTTGAGAAACCGTTTCGGTGACCGCATTGGGGAATTTCCCAAGGGTGCCAGGAGGGCGATACATAAGTAATCCCGAAAGGGAGTGCACCGGGGAGGTTTGGAGGGAAAAATGGCAACTTTCAGAGTCTTCAATGTTGGCATCATTAATTCTACAAATGAGGTGTTCCCGGTAGATTATAGCCAACCCACCTCCTCTTCCTCTGGGTCTGTGAAGGGAGTGGATAAGGTACCCTGGGGGAAGGGCGGTGACGAAAGCCATGTTTCTGTAAGAAACAATGCGTCTATGCCTAGGTCTTGGATCAGCACATTAATTTCTAGTGCATGCTTGGGGAGGGAGCGACAGTTGAGGAGACCCAGCTGCACTCTAGAATTGGCTCGAGTCTGAGTGACAGGGTTACAGCGCGTGCAGTTAGAGAAGGGTTTACCTTCTTCGTGAATGTAACGGCATCCTAGGTTTTTTTCAGGTTGAAGTTTCAGGAGCATGTCTGCTGGGTACGTCAGACGACTGGGGGGTGAAACCGGCAGAGTCCCTGGGCCTGGGTCCGTCCGGGCCCGGACTGGCCCAGACGGGCTTGCCTTAGGCGCTCCCGCTGCGCTTGGGTGGGAGGCACATTTAGGGTGAGGGGGTGTGGGCGTGGCCTGTCAGGTGGGCGTGGCCTCGCGTCTGCAGCGATGGCGGCCGTGAACAACAATGTGCCAAAACAGCGCTAGTTCCCCTGAAATGTGTTGAGCCTGCTTGGCGCTTTAGCCCAGGAAAGAGCTCAGGTATTGGAACACTCAGTCCATGTTCTCATCACTTATGAGTTAGCAATTTGTTGAAAGGAGCCGTATGGAACTTCTCCTTTGAGGATTTACTTGGAAGCATTCTCTTCCAATTTACAAGCCCTGAAAAAGTCCCATTGGGACGAAACGCGTCGGCTGTATGGTGTTAATTATTGAAAATAAAGAACTTTGAAAGACAAGAAAACATCATCTTTCGAGATTCATTATAGTCATAATATTGTTGTTTGAAGTATTTTGTGGTGCACCTTTGCGGTTGTTCACTTGAATTTAGTTCCCTAGGGAATAGGCACAGTAACGGTGGGTGCCAGTCAGTGTGCACACAAACCCCAATTGTAATTTGAGGGGAAGACACATTTTTGGGGAGAAAGGAGGTCAGGTGCTGCTAGTAGGAAGGGTTCATCGTTAGGCTTTAGTTTTAAGAGTCAGACAATGCTTCTTCTCCTTTGAGAATTCTAAAGATACGTACGTTCCTCCGTCTGTTTCTGTCCTTCAACTCTGAGAGTTCTCTAGAGAATGATTTGGAGGAAGTAGAGAGTGCTTGGATGGATTTTTTAACAATGTTTTCATTGTCTTCTAGACCACTGATCCTGCTCTCAGCCTTTGTGATTCTACTATTGGCTTCTCTGAGCTCATGGCGAATGGCTGAGATATCACTCTGCATGATGTCTGTATTGACCTTGGTTGACTTTGCTAAGTCGTGGACGTCAGCCAATTTTTTGAGGATCATTTCCATTATAGCATTGATGTCTTGCTTAGACTTTGTTGAAGAGTCTGGGCTCGGGTGATCCACTTTCACTCTCTTTGAGCGGCTGCTTTTTGTCTTTTTCTGCCATTTTCAGTATTGTTAGGTAAGCAGGAGTGTTTGCATTTCAGGATACTTCAACGTCATGTCATGTACTGCTTTTGCTGTCCTTTTACAGGCTACCACATTGATCACATGAGCAGTCACATGGTACGAGCGTCCCCATTAACTGAAATGCCAACATCCGCAAGTAGTAAAGTGTTATGGTGGCCATTGAGCTGCCTTTCAAAACAAGTGAGGTAAGAAGTGTCACTATGCGAACAATTAACCCTTTTAAAACGGAGGAGATAAAAAAAAGGCTAACAACTCACATGTAAAGTTTAAACACCCTAAATAAATAATGTCTGTAAATTTAGCAAAAAAAGAGCCATCTGCTGAAGAGTTTAAATGTCCATACTCTAATATTCATACAGCTGATATACAATAGAGTAGCTAGTTTCCAGAGCTGATAATAATACTGAATCACAATAACCCCATTTAAAATGGGGGAGATGTATATATATTTTTTTAAATAATGTACCACACTAGAATCGTAAGGTAAATTGCAATATATTCAGATTATATGACTCATTCCATAGCCAAGGGTGCTCCTCTAAACTGCTAAAATTGTGCTCCAACATAGTTAGTACTACCAGGCATTTTTATAGGTTGATCATGAGATACGAACGCTAAGCTTCAGGCATGGTATTAAAATCACAACTCTATGTTCGAATTTCTGACGGGCCCGAACTGGCCGTTGCACGCGCAGGGCAATCCTCCGGTGGGCCGCATGGGTGGGGGCTGGTTTTGGGCCCCTGGGGGCCGTTTTTCTTACAGGGCCGTTTTTGAGGCATAGCTGCAAAAACGGCCCTGTAACAAAATCGGCCGAAAACAGGCCCATTCAATAGGGCGCGGTCGCACCCGCAACACTCCCGGCCGAGCACTTTGCCAGGGCCGGTTTCGGTTCCCAGTCCGGCCCTGATTTCTGACATCATTAAAAATCAATGGATGATATAATGGTTCTACCTCCTACAGTAAATGTGATTCGTCCTCTTTGTTCAATCTCAGAGTAAAAGCTTTAATTTTGAAAATCCAGATACTGTCTGTCTCCCTTAATCACTGTACTCTGTCACCCCCTCTCCTATGAGCTTTAATGTTCTCAATCGCAGCAAAATGAATATCTTTCAACAACAATCCACAATCTGAATCTTGGGATCAGGAGAGGTGGATTTTTCGTCAGCTCCTGTTGGTTACGTGCCTTGGGCGTTGCAAGGAAGAGAAGGGCATGCTGCTCTGGTCTCGGTTGAGGTGTCGGTCCCCGCTGTGGCCGTTTTGATCGACACGCTTGTTCACCGGCTGTGCACAGGCTGGCGGACGGTTTGGGTCATGGGTGAGGCAGGTGCAGCATGAGAGCGGAGAGACCCGGGCCGCAACTGGTGGTGGGCTACTCAATCGATTTAATTTGTGTGGACGGCTGGCTGTGCCGGTGTTTTCCTCTGAAGCTGCAGCGGAGGAGCCAGAATTCGGAGCGGCTTCCGGTGGTTAGGGGCAAGGTCCCAGACTTCTAAGGGAGAGTTTTACTTCATTAGCCGCAGCTGGCTGAAAAGCAAGGTGAGAGGCAAAGCAGGGGGAAATAGGATTTGAGCAGTTGATTTTATCCTCTTGTGACTTATGACCTTGGATTTTTTTAGGCGTTAAAAGGAAGAAAAAAAGTAACAAAATCCAGTTTTAATGGGAAAACACATAAAGAATACTAATATAAAAACTTCTGTTTGCACTATTGAGCCCAACTACCCTCCGGTCACCTGAACTATTGCTGGATCCTGTTGCTTCCCTGGACTGTTGATGCAACGTCGCTGTGGAGGCCTCTTTCGCACGTGGATCGCTGCCGCAGCGCTCTGCCTCTGCTCATTACCCGGACCGTGCGCTGCCCTGGACCCCATCTCCCAGAGGGCAGTGCGATCTCGCGAGAGGCGAGCAGCAGCATTCCCGCCACCGCGGACTCAAAACTGTATGTGGGAGGACGCGCGCGGGCCTGTCTGCGCTCGCTTGAGGCGGGGCTGGGCCCACTCTCTTAGTGTTTTTACTCTTGTACGTGACCAAACATACCAATAAGAACAGATGTATTTGTTATTGTTAAACTACCTGTATTCATTGAGTTAACCCCTTAGTGCTTTGTTCCAAACCTTGGCAAGTTCATCAGCGATTGTACAAGCTAAATTAACCTACATAAGTACCGCTGAGGAATCCACCATTATAGAGAGGTGCTTCGATTTCACTTCTTGAAAAGACCAGAAATGTAATTCTGACTTACATCCAATCAACCAGTTGTGGTACTTGCACACAGTATGGGTAAAAGGAAATTACCCAGCCCTAAGTCCACCTCATATTGAGTCCCAACAAAGCCTACTGAGCTATCTTACTGGAGCCATGGGGGCTTTAGATAAACAAATTAACTCAGTTGTAGAATCCTTAGAAGTTGGCTCCTTACGAGCAAATGATGAATTGCATCACTCCGAGGTCCCAGACACCTCAAGGCAATCCAACACAATTATGAATCCCCCTAACAGGTGTATCCAGCATACTGTGGACGGTATTGCTCTGAGTGATTCAGATTCATCACTACAACCCCCTCAAAAGAAGCATAAAACTCCCATATCGGACGAGAGCATCTCCGCCCACAGTAATTCAACTGATTCAGGCCCTATAATTTGCTTAGAAACCACTCCCACCAAAGAAAACCCTGCTCAAATTGAAAAGAAAAAACGGGGGCCAAGAAAATCTATCACTAAAGATAGAACCGGGACTAGGAAAAACCCTGACCCACAGAGTGACGACACAAAGAACTTAACGACACTGATCGAAAGGTTGGATCTCTATTTGAGAGTTAGGCTAGACCAAATGGATCTGAGATTAGCTCGCATTGAAGAACACATAGCTAGTGATAATAAACAATCCGGTAAAAACTCGAGACCCCTTCTATCTGGATCAGGGACATCAAATTTTGGGCCGAATTTGAAAACTGGGACTCCAGTTTCTCATACTGAAGCCCCATCCCATTCCCGGGACAAAGATCCTATCACATTAGTAGTACCCGCACCCAATAAGTTGTCAAGCAAAATAAGGAGAGATCGGCTTCGAAACCCTGAAAAAACAACTCTATCAAAACCCACTGATTTGAGTGGAGGATTAGGACCTTTGAACAGTGCTAACAATCTTCTAGGTCCAATCACTAGTCTCACTCGCTCACATCCCTCCCACAACTCTGCATATAATAATTCTGACTGGGAAAATTTGGACGGTGACGATAACCTTGACTTACCTCCGGCGGCCACACCATATATCGTCGTGTTGGGTAACGTCCCAAGAAAGGAAACTAAGGCACTAGAAGGTTGGGAAACACTTAGAAATAAATCCCTTTACTGGTTAGGCAAGAAAACGGGCTTAACTGAATTTCTGTTCAGAGAATTTAAGATGGCAAGAAGGGTTCAGTCTGTGGGTTCCCGTGGGAAAATTTTTGCTGGAGAAACCATTGTCTTGACTTTTAGATCCCCTCAGTTGGTTAACAGAATTCTACAAGACAGCAGGAATCACGCGATAGCAACAGGTGAGATTAATATTCTGCCACTTGGTTTCTTTTACACCTCAGGTAACGGGTCCCAATTGGTTATGGGGATGGGCAGAAACGTACTAACTCAGTATCATCCTTACAATGTCACAACACGCAATAGATTTAATTTGCTTTCTGGATTGAAAGAGACAGATTGACTGGTTCCACAATCCCTTAAACCTATTGGGAATCATGATTCTTCGAGTTGGGAAATACACAATCGAAAGTCTCCCAGTCCTTGTTTCAAACTGTTGACAGATGTAGATACCACTGATCGTGACACGTACCTTCCCACTGATTTTTACAAAAACTTGGCAGTAGATCAGGGACTAGATACTGGTAACACGCAAGTAGTCGCAAATAGTAATACCAGGTACAGAGCACAAGTAGAGCCTACTATTTTGACTTCTGACCCTGAGAGTTCTACGGACAAGTCTATGATAACTATACTCTATTGGAATATCGCTGGACAGCGATCAAAGGCGGGGAATGATACCTGGTTTAGCTTTGTTCATAATTTCAATATCCTTTGTTTTTAAGAGACGTGGACTACTGCTGAGGGTCATATAGAGGGATACAAAACATATTTTCCTCCTGCACTGCCTTCATCGTCTGGCAGAGCTAGAGGAGGTCTGTCCACTTTTGTTTCAAACTTGGTGGAATTTGAGGAAATCACCCCAGTAAAACTAGAACCCAATTTCCAATTTCTAAGCCTCAGCCTGAATAAGGCTGACCACTTCCTCCTGGTAAACTTTTATAACAATCTTCACCAGGTTGATTTTTTTTATTATATTACGACAAATTTTCTTTCTCTTCAAGACTTAATAAACAAGTTATCCAAAGATGTAGTAATTATTTGGGGAGGTAATTTCAATCAACAATTGTGTAGGCACTGTGACCAGAATATCTGTGGCCTAACGGATGAGAACGAACACCAGATAACTCATTTTTCCCACACAACACTAGGGGACTGTCTAAATGAAACACTTTTTAGTTTAGATTTAGGTCTGGCCAATAACATGATAAACCCTCTGGTCCCGCCTATCCCAACCTTTAACGGTAGAGGCAGGTCAAGTACAATAGACTTTGTTTTTATTTTTTGTAAAGTGGAACCACGTGTCACGAAGTGTATGACTCATGATATTGCTATGAGTGATCACCATCCAAATAGCATCTCTCTATTGCTTCTACAGGAGCTAGCAAGTCAGAATACAGTCAGGACCCTGGAGCAAAATACCTTGATTCTAGACAGGCTAAACGGGTTCTCACTAAAATGGGATAAAGTGGATCCTGTAGCTATTACTAGAAACGTAGTCAAAACAGCACGAGTGGCGATTGAAAACTGTCTTGATCTTGACACCTCCGACGATGATGACCCCGGATGCTATAGGCCCATTTCCCTTTTGGACTCTGAAATTAAGATCTTTGGCAGAGTCCTTTTGGCCAGGTTAAGGGACAGTTTGGAGAGCTGTGGGGGTTTGGCTGATATCTAGTATGGGTTTATAGAAAAGAGAGGAACATGAGAGCAGTGTTCCAACTTACACCTGTTGATCTCGAAGTATACGGTGGCCAAGGACGGGTTATTATTCCCTGCGTTTATGGACCTCTCCTCGGCCTTCGACCTGGTGAACAGGTCTAAATTATGGGACATTCTCCTGAGGATCGGGATTGATGAGGCATTGGTTAGGTACATGGCCTCACTCTACCAAGAGCTTTTTGCAGTTGTGCGGGTCCCCAATGAGGGAAGGTGCACGCCCCGTTTTAATTCTATGCGTGGGGTCAGGCAGGGCTGCATACTGGCCCCCCTGCTTTTCACAATTTATATCAATGGCCTGGGTAGTTACTTGGAAGAAGTGGATGGAGACGTTCCGCGTGTAGAAGTTAAGATCCCTGCTCTCCTATACGCGGACGACGCTGTGCTGATAGCCCGCACTGGCGTCTGTCTCCAACGGCTTCTGGATGCCTTTCGTTCCTTTATGGACCAACTAGATTTGAAGGTTAACTCGAACAAGTCACATACCATGGTTGTTGGGCACCATAGAAAAAAGGGTATAGCTAAAACTTTTAAATGCAAGGGGGAAGTCGTCACTAGAGTTCCGGCTTTCCCTTACTTGGGGGTGCTTTTTGATGACAGGGGTTCATGGGGTCCTCAGGTCAGGGCAAAAAGCCTGGCGATGACGAGGTCATCAACGGCTCTTATGGGCTTTGCAAAAAAGTTGGGCGCAAGACCGATGGAAGCCCTCTTAAAGGTCTACAATAGTAAATGTATTTGTCTGGTAATGTATGGAGCACCGCTTTAGAGTTATGTATGCCTTGAATCAATACAGAAGGCTGAAAACAGATTTTTACGTTCCACACAAACCTTTTCTTTACACGCAGAGGTGGGCCTGGACCACGTTAGCGATAGGCTAAACATGGCACCTTTGATCTTTTGGCTAAGGACTTGGCTCAATAAAGTACTGACCCTTAATCACATGATTATGAATGATGTCATGTCTTTAGACCATCTTAAGAGGGTGCCGTGGATGGCCTATTTGAAGAAGTCATTCGCAGACCTGGGTCGCCCGGAACTCTTTACATACCCTTCTGGTATCAGGAAACAGGATATAGATATTGTTAAGAGCGAGTTCATGATTAGGGCAAGAGTGGACCGCGAGGCAAGGGAACTGCAGAAGCTGTCTGTGAGAAGACATTATCTACTAGTGAACCCCATCGCACTTGAACCCTACCTAAGTTTTGTCACTAGGCCATCCCACAGGTTTCTTTTAACTAAGTTTAGATGTAATCTCATACACTTTTATTCGGGTTGTTTTAATACATGGGATAAACCAGAGTCAGCCCCGCCTTGCACCTGTGATAATTTTTCTGTTCAAGATACCTTGCATTTTGTTATGTTTTGTGGTTTCTATTCTGATTATAGGAAAATACACTTATTACCTGTTTTAAGGGAGGCTGGCTTCTCCCAGGTGAGGCCAGCTTTGTTTTATCTCCAATCACTGTGTAACATTTGCATCACATTTTGCATGGCAAACTTCTTAGTGGCGGCGGCTAGATCTAAATCACGCAAGACATTATAAGGCTTTCCCTAAGGAGTTGTATTTTAAAATGTTTAAAATTTTTAAAGCCCAAATATCTTGTTATATGAATTTGATTAGTATGAAATTGTATAATTGTTCTCATCTGTATAAATTTTTTTTATCCTCTTTGTATGATTTTTAACTAAATCGAATAAAGATTTTTGACTGACTGACACCTCCGACGAGGAAGTCCTGATCAATTTGGATTCCGCAAGGGGCTTGGCACTATTGAACAAGCCCTTAACTTGACACTTTGATGGGCAAGTATGTAAGTGCTAAGGGAGGGGCCTTATACATGGCGTATGTCGATTTATTGGCTGGTTCGATTGTGTCGCCCATGCAAAACTATCGTCAGTTTTATTGGAAATGGGGGTAGAGCAGGCGCTTGTCAATTTCCTGCACAAATTATATTCAGACGCTACAGCGAGAGTGAGGTATGGTGTTGGGGGGAACTAACAGCGTCGTTCGGGGTAAAGAGACAGGTTAGGCAGGGCTCCGTCCTGGCCCACTTTCTTTTTAGACTCTATACCAATGGCCTGGAGCGGGACATGGTAAAAGTGTGCCAAGACATTCCCATGATTAATAAGCACCCAATACCGGCCCTACTCTATGCCGACGATGCTGTGATACTAGCACGTACCCCTCTAGAATTACAATGTGCTCTCGTGAGATATAACACATTTGAATATTAACATTAAAAAAACCTTTGTTATGTCTTCCGGATGCAAAATTAGGAAAACCAAGGCCATTTTCTTAAACAACACTAAACTTGAGGGCACCACGACATACCCATATCTAGGTATAGTAATAGATCATAAAACCTCCTGGAGACAGGCCATTGAGTCTAGAAAATTGCTTTTTTTGAGGGCTACTATTGCGCTAGTACATTTTTCTCGTAGGCTGGGAAAAAGGCCCCCCGCTGACCTCATCAAGATATATAATGCTAAATGTACAACTATTGCAACTTACGGGGCCAGTGTGTAGGGCTATGGAAAGATAGAAGCTCTTCAAAAGGTTGAAAATAGCTTTTTAAGGTATCTTCTCGCAGTTCCTCAAGGTACTGCGACCTTTTCGTGCCATTTGGAACTGGGTCTTCTGCATCTGACAGACGTTGTCAAAATCCAACTACTTCTCTTATGGCATCGTATGTGGTCGTCCAATAATACCATTTTCTGTCAAGGGTTCATACAGGACTGCACTTCTTTAGAGAATGCTCATAAGATTGGGTGGATAGCTTATAATAAATAATTCCTATACGATCTGGGACTGGAAAAATATTTTCATTCCCCCCCTCTCAATCTCAGAATTGTCTAGAAAAGCATTCAAAGCGCAGTGTTTAACACATCTAGAACAACTGTGGCTGGCCAATGAGGTCAGCAAAACATCAGTGAAACACACGCTGCTAATTCAAACAACTCTGACTATTCAACCCTACCTAACCTTTAACTTGACCAGCTATGAAAGATTTCTATTAATCCGGTTTAGGTTGAACTCTTTTTATCGTTTAGTTAGCTTCCCAAAAACAGACAACCGGGCCACAGTATTACCACTCTGCCCTTGTGATGACCTCTCTATTCAAGCCACAATTCATACAATCTTATTTTGTAAGTTCTATAGTGAACCGAAAAGGCTTTGGTTGATCCCGATTTTAAAAACAATGGGTCTTCGAAGATGTCGTCCCGCACTCCTTTCCCTACAATTTCTGGATGATGAGTGCGCAACGAAAGCCATTGCTAAATTTCTGAAGTTTATTGTGCGGCATAGACCTAACCTAGAGTAGACTATGAACATTCTTTTTAGGACTTCTCTTTTGTCACTGTACTGTTTAAGACACTTTTTTACAATGATTTTTTATACAGTTTTTAAAGGATTGCATATTTGCACTTTATGAATTGTTATAGCCCAAAATTAATTTTACCTTTCAATGTATTTTAGAGATATACATTCTTATAATTACGGTGTGGCAAAAATGTTTTTTTATCCTTTTAAATGTACTTTATGGTTTTATTTCTGACGAAAACCAAATAAAGGAATTTTGAATTTGAGTCTTGTAAAAGTACGGACATAGGGTACCTTTCATTCGGATTCTTAAAGGCTCTAAGGTGTTCTTTCCACCTCTCTTTAACAGGACAAATCGTTGTGCCCACATACTGTTAAGAACAGGCACAGGTGATCACATACACACAACATTTTGTTAAAGTTAATGATACATTTTTTAAAAAAAACAGTAAATCTAAAATGGTGGATTTACTAATGTCCTGCTTTGAGTAAACTACAGTATCACTAGGATATAATCTATCTTTGAGAGATTTGCTTTTCTGAATGGTCACTTGTGCTTGATTACTTAGATGTTTACTAAGGTTGTCATCTAATCTTAGAAGGTGCCAGTGTTTGTTGAGTATTTTGTGGATTGCATGGTCTCTTGACTGAATCTAGTGATGAATCCCATAGTGTTGTCAGTCTTACATCTTGAGTGCAATGAGTTAAACACCATTCGCTGTTTGTACAGTAAATCGCTTCTCTTACTTTCTCTAACTTTAGCGAGGGCTCTTTTAATAACCTGATGGGTGTACCCGCTTTGGATGAAACGTTCCTGTATATTCACAACTTTTTCTTCAATGTCTGCGTCCTTACTACATATCCTATGGGCTCGAAGTAGTTCCCCATATGAAATGTTCTGTATCTGATGTATCGGATGCCCAGCTGATGAGTGCAAAATAATATTCACTGAAGGGGTATCCTATAAATTTTGCGGAATATTTTGTTTTCTTGTATATACAGAGTACAGTCCAAAAGTGAATTGTTGTTTTACTGTATTCTAAAGTAAACTCAATATTGAAATCATTTTGGTTCAACTCTGAATGAAACAATAGAAAGGTAGTAATATCAACTTTCCATATTATAAAAACATGATCTATGAATCTGAGAACATTATTTTTAAAAAAGTGCTTCAGACTATTGCTAATCTCATGCTCAAAATGCCCCATAAAAAGTGATGATTTTGATGGCACGAACAAAGGCCCCCATCACGGTTCCACACATCTAATAATAAACTGTATTTTCATAGAAGAAAAAATCATTCCACAATACAAAATTGGCCATTTCTAACATCATCAAGCTATGTAAAAACAAATTTGCTTTCCTGTTTTTCAAAGAATACTCCATACTTTTAAGTCCGTCTACTTGTAAAGTGCATTTGGAAAGGGAATTTACGCCCATGGCTGCTACAATTAAATTGTCTTACCATGGGATATTGTAGTGTTTTTAAAGTAGGATGATAGTGTCCTAACCAAAGGTGATATAAAGATGTCATTGAACTCCGAGAGTCTTTCACATAATGAAGTGGAGTGGAGAGGTGTGGCTCACTGGTTAGAGGCGGCAGACCTGTAAGCAGAGAACAGCCCGGGACCAGGGTTCAATTCCTGACACAGCAGGGTCGTGGACCAGGGGTCAACGGACTCGATAATTCTCACCTCAGTGCCTACTCTAACCTTGGAACACACTCGGTAGCTCTGGGCATTAAGCTTGCCTCATCTCTACAACGGCCCCCCACAGACGCCAGGGATGCCTGGTTTCACCCTGGAGATACCCAAAAAGGGACCATCTCACAGGGAAAACCAGGACGGGTTCCCCAGCGGTCTGCCGTGCCAGGACACTCCGTTAGAGTAACAGTGTGTTTTACAAGTACCCCACATTTACATTTATAATTATCAGTGGAGTCTATGGGCCTGTTGGTCTGCTAACAATGTTATCATCAGTAAGTATTGATTGGCCTTGATGAAGTGACCTGTGTGTCGTGAAACACGTTCAGGTTCTTTTTGCTTGGATTTCATTTTTAAAGGAAAATTAAAAAATATTTGAATCTTCTTTATGATTCAGCAACTGATGTTTCAATAACCCTATGACCTCAAAAACTATTGTGTCTCATTTGTGTGCTTTTGAGCAGTTCTTAAAGGGGGGATCCTGCAGATATTTTGAGGTTTTGTCACTCCTTTGGATTGCCTGTTTCCCTCTAGCACCTTCACAGCACACAGCTGCGCTGACATTCAGGGTGATAACATACAAGTATCAGCTGCCATGCTAGGGACCTCCAGAACTCAAGCCACGTACTAAATCTGACTAGAACAGGGTTAATGCAAGTAATGCACATCAGAGGAATTTGTGTGTTGAAACCAAAGATAATGTGTGGGCCTGATGGGCCCCTAGTTGTGCAGTGGATTGTAACGGCTGGCTTAGTAGACTGAACTGCCACTGTATCTGAATAGGATGACAATTCATAGCATGAAGGTCAGAATGAATATGTGTTCTGCAAGGTAGCCTAACTAACACACATGCACTGCGTGACTGACAGTATCACATATGGCTGAGATACCCGCCACCCCCTCTCAACACAATCCCCAAGGATGGGAAACCGGAAACAGTTCTGAACTTTTGGAAGACGGGAGGGAATGACCCTCCCGGCCGTATTTATTAAAATATGAAACAAAATTAAAACATTAAAATAACAGTTTCATATTATGTACAATTTCATTACCACATTGCGATGTTTTGGCTAACCTTAACATATTCTCTAATACAAAGGTTCTCCTAGCCGAACTAACATCCTACAAAACATTTAACTTGAAATTTTGAAATTGTACATCCTAACGTTTAAGGGCCAACGGCAAGGTCGTAACCGGTGTCAAGATCCCTAAACCAGAAATATCCCCCTCACTTGTGAGGGGCGACCGCACAGAGGTGTACCTCGAGTGCAACTACCAATTTCCCTTGACTTGACGGGGGCCCCAATAAACTCGACGCCACTTAAAGGTCGTCCGAGGACTCGTGTGAGGTATCTAGAAGGTAGCGTAGACCCCCCCCCAAAACCCCACACAACTTACCACATCTGCCGTCGCAGATGACCTGGCCCCGGGAAATTCTCCAGGAGGGGGCTGTAGCCCCTCCTACCCAGGAAGGGGCCTTGACCGCCTTTCCTTTCCTTTCGGCGGCCCATCCTTAGAAGGGACCGCCTACCCCGTTGAGGGGCCAATGGCCACCTCCCTCGAGCGCTCCCATCCGTAATGGGTGACGCCCACTCATAGGGATCTTCCAATTAGTGCTCACCGATCATGACCTTACCGCCACAGGCCGGATAGTTGACCGGCTATCCGGACCCCCCACAACACTCCTACCTAAAGGTCATGTCTTAAAGTCTTTAGCCAAGCTACACAGTCTCCTATGAGTAACTCGTTCCCCACCCGGGACAAATGAACACCATCCCCCAAATACATACTGTCACCCGTAATACAACCATGCGAAATAGAATGCAGTGTATTGGAACGGAACAATCGACTCACTTTGTTATTAATTTTTCTTACTGAATGATTCAGAGCAGAAACAGAAATAGCCCCCCGCCATACTTTCCGTGGGATCATATGTGACCATGCAATCGTGCACCCTGGAACTCTCCTCGCCAACCAACTTACAGTGGAAAGCATCGCCTCAAGAAGAAGTCGTCTACCAGTGGTGACCAAATCATTGCCCCCAAGATGTACTATGACTATAGCCGGCGGTGACCTCGTCCGCCCTAGCAAACCCTCAAAGAATGATTGAAACTAGTCAATACAGAGTCCGCCCTTTCCGTAGAAGGACACACTGTACCCGTATTCCCCAGCCACGTTAATCATGTCACCTGCTTTGAATACGTCCGCGGCACGCCTCACGTATGAGTGGCCCACGACCCACACCTCCTTTTTCACAGCCGGTGAAGTCTGACCGCTGGCCCGGTGTTGGGTCGACTGCATAGTCCGCCCCGCCTCGTAGGCTTGCGCAACTGAAACCAAACAAAACAAGAAGCGTGAGTACATCATTACAGCCTCACAACATGTGCAACCGCACATACCTCTTATAACAATTGGAGGACCAACGCCCCACACGTTTAACTTGTTCGACATTCAGACCCCTGGCTGTAGCCTCTGTAGCAGCCCCTATCCGAAAGGAATGGGTCCCAAACTCGCCCGGGTTCAAGCCCGCAGCAGTAATCGACATCGCAAGCACCCGCTGAAACTGAAACCTCGTCAGTGGGGTGGCGTCAGCGTGTCTCAACAAGGTCCCCCCCCATGATGCCACCCTTTGTGCTAAATATTCCTCCACACAACTCACCGGGCACATGGAGGACCCGGGGATCCTTTGTATTATTATGCAATCACCCATCGCACCCTGATCGGTCTTGGACCTGACGAACGAGACAGTCATTGTCTCCCCTCTGATCTGAACGTGCTCTTGGCACAGTCCCCCCATCACGTCCTGCTTGTTCCTCGCCACTAATTCGCTTACCCGCATAGCCCCATGGAATGCCAGCGTAAAAGCGGCTCGGAATAGCACTGTTTCATACTGGGATGAACATGTTGCAGGGAGTCTAGATAATAACAGGGCCAACCTATCCAGACCTATCGGGCGCCTTTCATCTACTCTGCGACCCTCAAGGCGTTGCCAACCACGTAGCGCTTTTTGCACAACGAAAGACGCTGTCGGGTCCTGGATCCCATGAGCCCTAGCCACAAAGGAAATGGCGGCCCGATGCCTCTGGGCCGTAGCCACTGATTTGCCTGCCTTCCGTAACGACAGCAGGAATTTCACTACCAACTCCTCCTGGCCCCAAAGCTCCCCTCTAGCCGCCCCCAAAAAGGCCCAATAGGAACGGAACGCCCCTTCATATGCCTTCCTCGTCCTGGGTGCTAAACTCTCTCCCACGAGGTTCTGTAATTCGGGGCACCGAGAGACCAGAGAGCTTCGGGAAAGGGTGCTGCCACCGGGTCCGCTGTGGGCAGAAAACCCCAGAAGGCCTGCATATGAAAACGAGAAAGCGCATCAGCCGCCTGGTTCATTACCCCCGGGACATGTCTTGCCTTAAATAGTACATTCAATTGCATACACAATAACACAATTTCCTTGAGCAATCTCAGAATCCATTTGCATCGTGCTGCCTGGCTATTGATACACTCAACAACGGTCATGTTATCAGACCAGAATACCACAGAGTGATCTCTGAACCCCGCGGGCCAAGTTCTCAGGGCCACCAGAATGGGAAAAAGTTCTAGGAAAGCAATGTTACTTGTCAGACCACTATCATGCCACCATGACGGCCATCTTTGTGCCGACCACTGAGTGCCGAATATGGCACCAAAACCAATGCTCCCTGCCGAATCTGTCCACAGCCCCAGCTCCTCAGAGGACACGGCCGGTTTGTTCCAGACAATTCGACCATTGAAATCCGCCAGAAATGCCAACCAAATGCGCATGTCCTGGCGAACCTCTGCCGAGAGCCTTGTGCGATGATGACCCTCCTTCAGGCCGACCATGGCTTGAGCGATCGAGAGAGAAAAGGGGCGGGCCATCGGTATAACTCTTAGGGCAAAATTCAACTGCCCCACCAATTGCTGTAATTGATGTAGCTTAACCTTAGACTCACTTATACACATTTGCAGGGATGCCCTGAACCTTAACACTTTGTCACCTGGTAAACGAAAACAACCTTCCTCGGAATCGAGCTCGATCCCCAGAAACTCGAGGCAAGTCGAGGGACCCACAGTCTTACCTGGTGCCAATGGCACGCCAAACTGATTCATCAAGACACAAAATGCATTCAAAGCCTGTCCACATTCCGGATCCCCGGCTGCCCCCAGAAACAAAAAGTCATCGAGATAATGCATAACATGTTGAAACCCCGTCCTCTTTGTGAAGACCCATTGCAGGAAGCAACTGAACTTTTCGAAATAGGCACACGATATAGAGCACCCCATTGGCATACACCTATCCATGTATCGCATCGTTCACGGAAAGACCACGTGGGGCTGATAAATTATGTATCAGCCGAAACTCACCCGGGTCCTTCTTGGGGACCACCCCTAAAGGGGAACAAACAAAGTTAGCAACTGGTGGCACATTAAATGGCCCGGCGACTCGACCTCGAGCCACCTCCTTCCCGATCTTTTCCTGTACCACGGTCGTATGCTGTAAGACCGATATCTGGTTTTTACATCTTGCTATACCCTGAAACCCCCCTACTGGGATGCGGAAACCATATGAAAATCCGCTCCGCAACACCCCAGCGGAAGCGTGATCCGGGTATTCGCTGAGCCAGGGAATCATTGCCATGGTATCAATCGGAGTAGGTAAAGGCGCCCCTCGGACTATGTCAGACCTGTTTGGCACCTCCTCTACCCCCGTTATCACCCGTTTTGGCTCTGCACATGGACTCAGGATGGGATGATTGCCCACACCCCCCACATTCGTGCCTAAATTTGCATGACCCCTGGGGCCTAGTACATTTCCCCCTGTTAAAGTTCCAACAAACCCCCCTTTTACCTGTGTTGCCGGTTGGCCTCGAGTGATTGTCGTTACTCGTACCTGATCGAAAGGGCGTCCCCGCATATTGGCGGGAGGATTCGCCAACGTTACTCCCTACCAATGGCACCTTCAACATACCAGAGTCCTCCATTTTGGACCAGGACACAGAATCATAACAATCCCAAGTTAAGTTTTTATCGTGCTCTTTCGCTTTTCTGAAAATATTATCATAACAAAACCAATGGTTGCCCTCGTGAGATACTGAATACCCCATGATCCTTGACTGATAAATCGGCAACTCGGACAGCAATTCGGGCCTACGTTCACCCAAGATGGATGTAAAAACCCCCCATGCTTTGCCCCAATTACCAATGTTTTCATTTACCTTAAAGGCGGCCATCTTTGCGCGCCAAACACTCGGATGCATGAGCTCCTTTTGGCTCTTAACATGCTCCATCTCATAATGATCGGTAAGCAACGAGAAGATGTTTATATACTCCCCTGCCCATATCTTCTCTTTGATAGCCAGAGGGACATGTTGACCCAACTTTTCCCTTCGAGAGGGTGCCGACTCATCCCTCGCAATCGGCAATGGCCGCTTACCTGAACCGGAAGCTGTGTCTGCGACTGGACCTGACCCAGGTGGTTTTTCTACTGCCGCATCCGGCGATGGAGCCTTCGTCGCTTCCCTTGTTTCCCGCAGCTGCTTCATCAAAACCTGCGCGTCGTCAGCCGTGGCGCCCTTGCTACCTTTACCCAACCATGCCGCTAGTTGTGCTGCCAGCTCGGGCGGCATATCCTCCCCGGATACGGGGGTGACCACCACGGGAATCGGATTCCCTTCCTCCGGCACAGGGGTGGGTGCCTCGAGTGGAGTACAGGGAACTGGGACGTCTCCCCCAGCTGCTCCCCTTCTGGGCCTCTTGCCTTTTCCTCCTGGAGCTGCTCCTGCCAGAGGACGTTTCGGCCCCCCTTCCTCGTCTTTCTCCGCCATTCGCTTCTTTAGGTCGGTCACCTCTTTCATGAGAACACGCAGCATCTGGTCGGTAGTCATTCGCTTTCCCGCCTTCTTAGGCATTCTCCGACAGAGTATCTGCAAAACAAACAAGAAAGATTACAACGCTCAAAAATGGCTCTTCGTTCCCTCTCGAGCTCACGTGCAGCGAGGTGGTGCAGCTTCAGAGCACAGGAACAAGAGGATGCTTCCTTGGCTTGTTGCTCCTTTTATCCGTCTTCAGGGCGGGCGTAAACCCGCCCCGGCCTGCCCCGGGGGCGTGGCCGGCCGCGTCAGTGTCTAGGCCAGCCCATTCCAGGGCGGGAAAAAGGCACGCCCCCGGCTACGCCACTTCGGGCATACCAGCCGAGACTCGCCTCCCGCCCAAGATGGCTTCCCGGGGGGATCGTGGTACTCCACCATACGTTCGGGGGGACCGAATGGTCGCCCCTTTCCATATGTATTGCAGTTGGGAAGGGATGACAGAGAAGAGTCAATTGTTGTACAACATCCTACATGTGATGTGTTCCTAAGTGAAGATGTAGCATGTCCCAAAGGGTTTCTGAGGGTAAGTGTCCCACTATGCCACATATGTCTCAGTAGGCAGATGTGAAACAAGGATCTGTCAATGGACATGAAAAACTAGTCTGCCACCACAAAGTTCAATAGTCAGCGATGGATGGAGACTGAGGTGGATGGGCTAAATTATGTTGCAAACCTTGTTAGAAACATGTAACCAATTCCAGCACTGCTACAATGTGGGGTATAGCTTGACCCTTAGCCCTTAATTACAGCCACCCATGTCAGTCCATTCCATACGGTCACACATGTTGATGGTGTTATAGTCACATAAGAGGCAATGTATGATCTGTGTTACATCACTGTGTAGCATTAAGTTGAGCCACTGGCACATAATGAAGAATGGGATAGGAGCCATTTACATGTAAAAGTGAGCATGCCTGAGTCATAAGTGTGTCATACTATGCAGATACCGAACTTTGGCAATTAGCAAGTGTGGTGAGTGTTAGTGCCAGAAACCTACCTAGTGGGATAGAACCCATCCCCTCAGATTTGGTACACTGTGCCTAACTGTCGACAAAGATTAAGCCAAATGCGAAACCAAATAAAGCAAATGAGTATCCATAAATATGAAATACATGGTAACTACATGCCCTCACACATTCCTGTAGTGTATCAAGGTTGATTGGTGTATAGAGTTGTGCAGGATATGTGTTACAAAATCAACCCTTGTGCACATGAATAAACAATTTGCATGCAAGACAGCTCAAGGAAGAGTGCCATAGTGTACAGTTTGAAAGGTATATGACAGAATCATAACTAATAAGGAACAGACCATCATCGCCTGCAGCGGAGCAGGGGGCAGAATACTGGCCACAGGGAATGCTGTCACCCTGGGGATCAGGTGAAATGTGACCAGTAGTGGTGTCAATATCTTAAAACACAATCTGCATAGGTATTATGAAAAAGATTGCAAATCACCTTGGCTGATGTAGACCTGGCCTTTTCTTATACCTCTAGAAATGGTAGGCCCACTGACCTGTGTAACTGTGTTGCAATATGTGTCACGAGAAAAAAGCCAGCCTTGTCTCACAGTAGTCGTATGAAAAATGCAGAGAGACTGCCATCTGAAAGACAACTACAGTGCAAAGCTGACTCTATACCTTTGTGCAACAGACATCCTACGCATCAATGTTGTTCTGAAAGTCAAACATTAGCAAGTCAGATTGTTATTCAGATCACTCATGTAAACATCTAATATAGATCACCATTAACATTTCTTTATCTCATTGATGAAGATGTACCTACACCTTCTGACCAGATGACTCTGTGGGGTGATGAGCTGGCTGAGGTTGACAGCCTGCCAAACCGTGACCAAAAGCAAATACTGGCCTCCTTTGAAACACCATCTCCTGTGTAGGAAGGCTAACAGTGTTCGGGGTCACCAGAGGATCTACCGCTCATACAACAATTACCAACCGCCAGCCCATCCTAGGCCGGGACTCCAAGGATCCACAAGTTGAATTCCAATATTATGCAGTAGGGGTCTAGTGAAAAATGGTAGATGTTGTGTGGATGGGGATGGAGACCCCGGCTGGCACCTTAGAGGAAGTCAGTAGAGACAGCACTAGAGTGGGAGTGTTGGGCACTGTTATCAATGTGCACAACAGTTTGGCCAGCCGTCTTAGGATGGCCAATCATCACATGCACTGAAGCTCTCTTCAAACCGAGCTGCATCGCCCAGTTGGAGACAGCAGGCACAGGCTCCCAGTCTGTCTTGGAGCACAAATTCAAGGCCAATCTTCATGCATGAGAGGAGCTTCAGGATTGGCCCCAGGGCCGTCTTGGTGCCTGCGCCTGTAGTGGAGAGGAGAAGAAAAGTATGATGCTGGAGGGTGGTAGGTAAGGTTCTTTTTTATTTGAATTCAGTTATGTTGTTCCCCATCTACCCACCCCCTGACCACCCGCCCTGACACGAGCCATTCCTGCAACATACCCACCCATATCCCCACCTAAGAACGCATACATATAAAAATCTATAAAAACACTGAAACTTACCTACCCGATCACTATGTTAAAACCATATACACTATAAAAGATACAACAACAAAAAAACTTGGGAGTGGAAGGACGTTGGAGAGAGGGCCTAAATTTGCACAGCAA
This sequence comes from Lissotriton vulgaris, assembly GCF_964263255.1. Lineage (NCBI taxonomy): Eukaryota > Metazoa > Chordata > Amphibia > Caudata > Salamandridae > Lissotriton > Lissotriton vulgaris. Next base: position 1,185,979,725 of record NC_141687.1, read on the forward strand.
TTTTGTCCAATGATTGCTACAGTGTTTTTACTATCTACAACAGTGATGCCATCTGAAGTTCAAGCCCTGACAGTCTTAATTACATGTTGGCATTGTCCTTTAGGGATAGCCTTTTAAAGTCTGTATGCTGAGCAGGAGTAGGGGTTTTTGCCTGTCATGCCACTGCTGGCTATGCTTTAGAGAGTCCTGCAATGTGACTGGGATCAGGCACATGTGAGAGGGCTACTTCAGACCTGGAGCTTGCATTGTTCTGTGCTGTCTGGGCCCGTGTGGTGACTTCCAGACCCCTGCTCTCCCTTTCCTTCCCATACTGCTTCCCCATCCTCTCGAAGCCCTTCGCCACGTGCCTGATGTGACAGTACCTCTCCTTTTTGATACAGTACTGGCGTTCCTGCTCAGGGGTTATGTTGTCTGTTGAGGAGGAAGGAGGTAATAATCACACCAAGCTGAAATTGTCCAGGTTTCCATCAATTACTTACATGAAGTAGATTTAGCTGTACAAGTGGCATGTCAAGCCAAATATGATACATCTATGCAATAAACTTTACAAATAAGAAGACTGTCACACTCCTAAGAGTGTTCTAAAAGATACAAAGTAGGTACGTCACTTCGTTTGACATAGTGGTGATGGAGCAAGGATTTGCATGTTACGCGACTTGCTTGTACTCATGAACCTCGAATAACATTTAACGTCATAACCAACACGTTTGTCTTATTAATATTGCACATTTACACTACAAGGGGGTGTCCCAGAGACGCTTGCCTATGTGTTTACTAATCCTAACTACGCTTGCATCTAAAATGGTCGCTGCTATGTGGGATTCTAGTCTGCGCATGCGTCGGTCATACCCATGTGATGTGACACACTCGCAGTTCTGGAGGGAATTTTTCGCTCATGCGCAGTACAGCTAAAATGGCCGCTTTGTTTCTAACATGCCCCTCGCTTGCCACCGCTGCTTTTTCTAAGCCGTTTTGTTCTGCTTAACTCGTAATGCTATAGTTATTATAAAGTAAGGGATGTAGTATAGCTAATCATGGTATACAGTGTATTCATTTTTTCTGTGTTTCAAAATAGTTTTTGCTTACTTTTCATGTATCGATCTTTGTGGGCCTGGGAGCGGTGCGCCACTCCATCTTTAAAGCCCGTGTGGTACTAATCACGTGATGAAGGAAAAGCGAGTCTTGCAGTAGTGGAACTCAGCCAGCTGGCTGCCGAAGCTAAGATGCTCCTGGGAACCTGAACTCCAACCCAGCGAGAAGAGACTGATTCGCACCTGAAAATGTTACATTGTGATGTTTTATTCTGTACGCTATTGTTTTCTGAATTTCTATGCCATGGGAACTGGAATGTAAAGGGTAGGTTCGAAAATTGAATATTTAGTATGGAAAAGTTAAAATTATAGGTGGTGTCATGACCTAACCGCATCTCTTGTCCAATCCGAAGTTGGGGATCCTTTCACTTGCAACATTTGTGGGTGGTACACTGACCCGAAAACAGTATAACTAGCCTAGGTTTAGCTAGAGAAATTGTCCGACTTGTCCGAATAGCTGACCTGTCACTGACCCTACGAACTCTATAGGTGATTGATACAGAGAGCTGCGGAGCACTCTGTCCGTAATTTCCACAAACTCAGTCTGGGGTGGAGAAACCTTAAGTGCTGGCGAAGCACTTTGCTGGGAGATTTGAGAACCTAATCGGGGTTATTGGCAGATTCCTTGCAGAGAGGGCGTAGCGCAGGCGTTGCATCCGAAGCTGCAGGTGTTGGTCGTACCCTTTGGTGAGCCCAGTCCTGATCCAAATCCTGGGATGATCCTGTCCTGACTGTCCATGAGCTGTACCTGCTCGCCTACTGGCATCCTAAGTCCTTGAGGGTCCTTTCCCGCCTTTCCCAACTGTCCCGTGGCCAGGGTTAGTCTTCATTCTGTCCTAGGTAAATATATTCCATGTGGGTGTTTGTCTATTTAAAATCTTTTCTCTTCCTATTCTCTAAATAAAGCAAAACTTGCCTATGTGACTTATCTGACATTTGACTCTCACGAAAAGTATTATTCTAGCATGTTCCTTATTTTCTCTCTACCTTTCCTCAAACACTGAACTGTTTGCATATCTAGTATGTTCCACTCTTACCCTCCCTATAGAAAATAAGTGCATCTCGAAAAGTATTGTTTCTTCTAAATCGATTAGTATATTCAAAATCAGCATTGATTAGAATGTTCCCTTGTTCTTACCCACCCTTTAATAACGTGGTGAAAGTCTGTTAGACAAAATTAGCGTGTTCCCTTGTTTTCCCCATTTCCTTTATTTTTCCGAGTTATAGATGATTCTTACTATGATTCATAGTTACACTATTTTCCTGATCTTAGTTATAGATGTTTTGATCTGTGTGAATTTCATTCTCATGGCATATGAAGAAAATGATGATTAGATAAAGCTTTGAAAACTTCTTGTGTTTGTGGTTATTACAAAAGTATAAACATTTTACAAATGTACATGGTATTTGTTTAGTGTTATCTTCCTACCCCTGCTAGCTCCTGATCTGTCGTGATCATAAGTACCTGTGATAAGGAGTGGTAAGTCAGGTACACGGAAATAAATAGTATAAAACAAGAATTACTGATAGTAGTGTGTAGGTTACCTGACCAAATAAATTATAGTGATAAATACGTTATGGGCCCAAGTGTGCATATTTGTTAAAATAAGAGTCGGGTGACCTGCGCGTGCTACCAGTAATTTTCTGGTAGCAATAGGATGGTTAGGACTAGTTAAGATAGGTAGATAAAATTAACTTGCTGGGAAAACCTGACCATTTAAAATGTACTGTTAACAATTCTTTTTTTCCTTAAGATCGATCTGCTGTAAAAAGTATTGCTTTAAAATGTTTTGAAATTGTTTGAAATTATATTTTATGAAATGCTGCTATATTAAGTGTTTATTAACAAATTGTTAGTGATTGTTATATGTTGTCTGGAAATTCCCCGGGGAATAGAATAGCGGGTGGTGAGTAGAATCCACTCCGCGGTGAGGTCACTGGCTGTGAGGAAGATTAGTGCATGGTTAGGCAGAACTGGAAGCGCTAATTAGGGTTTTCTTTTTTCCGTATGCATAATTGAATAACTGAGAGCAACAAGTTCGCTAAATGAAACTTCAGTTGTGATATTACCTAGTAAGGGTCACACGAGGAAGGAGTAGTAGGTTCATCGGAGCTTGAGTGATAGCAAAGGAGTTCACTGGTGAAACTTTAGACTTAGTATTTATCCCGGAAAGAGTGGATGAGTCAAAGAAGTAATAGGTTCTCTAAAGCTTGTGTGAAGGGTAGGCAGAAGGGTCTATCCGTAGTGTATGAAAAGTAGACAGAAGAGGTTTACTTGCAGTAAAACAAATCTTTCCTTTTAGACACTCAAGTACAGTGGCGAATGTTATACTTTGGAAACTAAACTGAGCACTTGCACTTTAAGAAAAATTCTAAGTTTCCGTTACCTTGTGAAGGAGGGAGTCGGTCGCGGAGCTGCGCTGACGTCACTCTGTGCCGCGCTGGTATTGGTCGAAACAAACACAGTTGATGGACAGAATGTAGAACAATGTTATACATTCACCCCAGTACAAGGATCTGGGCCTAAATCCATTGTTTTTTTGCACTCCACACCACCCTGGGTTAGACACTGGCTATATGCAAATCAGCTCTGACCCTGTGCTTCATGGGAACAGTCCAGTCCGAACTACCAAGCCATGTCTTTCCCAGACCGGAATCAAGCATCTAAGGACCGGTTTCTGGCTATCAGCCTGGATAGCTTGACTCCAGTGGTGTGGAGAGCCTGGGACTCACGTCTGAGTATACCCAGCACACTTGGGGTGAAAATTGCAAAAAACACAGTTGATGGACAGAATGTAGAACAATGTCATACATTCACCCCAGTACAAGGATCTGGGCCTAAATCCATCGTTTTTTTGCACTCCACACCACCCTGAATGTAAGACATTGTTCTGCATTCTGTCTATCAACTGTGTTTTTTGCAATCGGTATTGGTCGAAACAGAGGGTGTGTAGCGAAGCTAGTATTGTAAAGGAGGGGCGAGTGCCGGAGCGTGAGACACCATCTCGCGAAAAGGCTGCGCACCCATTGGTCAAGAATATTTGCAATCACAGTGTGGATTGGTTGTTGAAAAATTGAAAGATGCGCTAGCATTGGAAAAGGATTTGTAAACAAAATATGTAGTACAAAACGAAAATTCTAGTTACAAAGTATATGTGGTATCCCGAATTTTTACCTGATTTACAACATTTAGTTTTCCGTAAGGATCAGATGCTAAGAGGCAGACCTTACAATAAGTACGGAAGCAAGAGGAAAATGACTTTCGCAGACAAAGTCAAGAATTATTTCAAGAAAGATAAGCCCATCAAAACTAGAGAAGGTGTAATCATTCCACCACCTAATACTCCCGCATCATTTATGATGTTTGATAAAGGTTATCATACTTGTGTATGGTTGGTAAATTGGGTAAAGTATACCCAAGAAGATGGAATCTTAGCATTTCCCCTAGATGGTACCATTAAAAGTAGAATTCTGTTTCATTTGAGGACCCGAATGAATGACTTACATCCCAGACCAAGATTGACGCAATATGAGGCTTTAGAAGAATGGGAAATTGAGGCCTTGGAGCGAGACAGACCCAGAATGGATAAGGGAGTAAGTAAATGGTACCCGAAAATGCAGAGAGAGACCAAAGAGAAAAAGATGAAACAGTGGAGGCAGAATATGATGGTCGAGGGACTATTTCCAGTACTTCCTATAGTCGAGCCTATAGGAGAAAAAAGGACAGAGAAAACCCGACACTTAATGACTATGGGCGATTCGGAAGATGAATACCTGGAGGATTTATTTATGAAAAATCCACCCCCTTATGATGAGGATTCTAGGTCCTTAAGCTCGAAAAACCCATTCTTCAGACGTCCTAGAAGTAGAAGGGCCAGTGAAACAAATACAGCAGGTCTAGGTAATAGGCATATTAGTAAAGATGGATTTTGTTGGCCTGATACAACTGTCCCAAATTATAGGCCATTTGGTGATGAGATCAGGTATGACAGTCCCAACTGCCCGAGTCTGTATCCTCCTTTAGTTCCACAAGTACTACATTACACATCAATTGAAAGGGTCTTACACGAACGAGAAAAGGAAGCCTTTATAAAACAGCGAAATGAACTCATTCAGACAATAGCTCAGATAAATCCCAGTCCTGAAGCTCTGACAATTCCAGTAACTATTGGTCCGGTTGTTCCTCTTTATGGGGATAGACAGACTAGTACAAAGACTCCAGTTACTACACCAGCTGTTGCGCAGCCCAGATGATCAGGCAAGTGAATACGAATCTGTGATCTCCCTGATGGATCTGCCCATAAGGGAACCGGAAAGCAGTGTACCACGGACGAGAACTCAGATTAGGGCTAAGGAAGTCCTGATAGAAACAGCTTCAGGTACTCGAAGCACCACAGTAGTGACTCCGGAAGAAATAGATCGATGGACTCGAGAATTGGAAAAAGAAACTGCTCAGCCAAAACCCTTCGATATTTACAAGCTAAGAATAGAGTTGGAAGAACTAATGGCCGGAAATGTGGTACTAGACAGATTGAACACCCTTAGTGAGGAAGAGTTGTTGTTTATATGCAAGAGCATTACCCGAAACACCAGAGTGTTCCATGAGAAACTAATGGACACAGCAGCTAATATGGGAATAGATGTTAGCAAATCCAAAGTATTACAGAAGCCCTATAGAGCAGAATTTTCTGATAAGGATCTAGAAAACATGAATGTGTCAGGGAAAAAGGTACAGATAAGAGAATTGCTGAATCTATTACAGAAATGGGGAGATTTAGAGAAATGGAAAGGCAGATGGGCAAAGAAAAAAGAGGACAGTAAGGCCAGACAAAGGACTTCTGAATATGTTCTAAAAGAAGCCGATAAGGCAGGGACTTTGTATCCCATGAGAGAAGTACCAGGTGAGAAATATGTACATGTTCCATGGTCCCGACAAGACATTGTGTCATTTACGAATGATTTTCCGAAATTACGAGAGAAGCCTGTAGAATGGTATAGACAGGTTGAAAGATTTGTAAAAGTTCAAAAATGTCTTTTGAAGGACCTAAATGGATTCTTTGACATTGTAGTTCCTGTAGATTTATGGACAGAATGTAAAATTGCAGTTGATTGGCCCAGTGAGGAGTATGAAAGAGACTCAAGAACTGGAGCTCCCTCCCTGGAGGTGATGAGACAGTATGATAAAGTAATACTGTATTTAAAAGGGAAAGTGCCAGCCAAAGAAACTGATTGGACCCGCATAGATAGAACTACCCGAAATCGTGATGAAACTGTTCACTCATATTATGAACGACTGTTACAGGTGTTCCAAAACCTACAGTGGAATCGATAACTTTGAAATGAAGGATATGACCCATTTCATTTATCGATTCGTGTTGGGATTGAGACCTGAGATCTCACAGTAGATTGGAGACAATAAGATCTGTTGGCAAGGAAAACCTATAGATGAGGTCCTGAAATACGCAAAGTATTGTGAAGATGAGATGGAAAATAAACAAAAAGCATTAAAGGAGAAGGTCATGTGGGCCCAAGTGAAATTGGCAGAACAGCAAGAAAATCAGTTAGGTAAAATGAATAATAATACCCCGAACACAAGCTCTGGGGGAGGAGGGAAACCCCGAGTAAAAATGAGTCGAGACGAAGCCAGGAAGAAATTCCCCTGTCACGGGTGTGGTCAGATAGGGCACTGGAGAGACGAGTGTCCAATGCTACGAATGGTAATGTGCAAATTAATGATTTAAATCCACAGGTGCAGAAAGAGGGGCCACGAAAGACCCAACAACAGGTAAAACAGAATCAGTTGCCTCGTGCACCTAGACCTAATTATAGGAGTAAAGCTCAGCAGAATGAGCAGGTCGAGGTATGGGAAGGAAGGGAGGATCGAAATGCAGCAACCTCGCAATTCCTGTTGAATGATACCTTTCTCTGTGATGAACCTTACTGACCGGGCCTGAGGGGGGAGGACGAGGAGTATGTACCTGGCGCCTCCTTACCGGTAGACCAGACAGGGCCATACATTGAAGGAAATGTTGAAGGAAATGACGTCACCTTTCTGTTGGACACTGGTGCTACCCGTTATACTGTGAGAACAGCAGACGTTCCAAACCTATCCCTCTCGGGAGAAGCTATCCAAGTAGTGGGTGTGTCAAATCAGATAATTAGTACCCCAGTAACTGAACCAATGGAGATTTCAATAGGGAATTTTAAAGAGATGCACAGATTTGTCGTCTGTGATTCCAGTCCTGTGAACTTATTGGGACGTGATTTGCTGTGCAAAATGAACTGTACCATCTTTTGCACACCAAAAGGCGTTGAAATTCAGACCCCAGATGAAGATGGACTGTACAAATTAATGTCAATAAGGCCTGACTCAGAAATTAAGAAATTGTCAATACAAGACTTACCTGAAGAGCTCCAACAGACCGTGATACCGGAGGTGTGGGATTTCACTGGAAAAGATGTAGGATTAATGGCAAATGTAGACCCGATTCAAATAGCCATAAAATCAAATGCAGTTTACCCAAATACCAAGCAGTATAAAATGAGTGCAGAAGTGAAAGCCGGAGTTGCCATTGAAATAAAAAGATTGCTAGAAGCAAACATCATACAAGAAGTAATGAGCAGTCCTTGTAATTCGCCCATAATTGGAATCAAAAAGCCTAGTGGGAAGTACAGGGTAATGCAAGACCTGCGCAAGGTAAACAAGATTGTTGTCCCTTGTTGTCCTATTGTGCCAAACCCTGCAGTGATTTTGTACCAAATTCCATGGAATGCTGGATGGTTTATCGTCATTGACTTATCTCACGCATTCTTTTCCATCCTATTGCATCCAGACAGCAAATTTCTTTTCTCGTTTGAATTTGACAGTCATGTCTATGTCTGGAATCGTGTTCCTCAAGGGTACACAGAAAGTCCTTCGATTTTCAATCAGATTTTGAAAAGATGCCTTGAATCATTAGTCTTACCTGGAGAATCAGTTTTGGTCCAGTACATAGACGACCTTTTGGTGGCGTCTAAAAGTCGGAACGACTGTGTTACTGATACCATTGCATTGTTGAATCATTTAGGTAAAGGAGGACATAAGGTATCACCAGACAAATTACAGTTCTGTAAAAACTCAGTGAAATATCTGGGGCACCAGATAGAAAAAGGTATCCGGAAAGTTACTTCAGAAAGAATTAGGATAATTCGAGACATGGAATTACCAAATACTCAGAAAGAAATCAGAATGTTCCTGGGAGTAGTAGGATACTGTAGACAGTGGATTGTGGGATTTGCAGTCCTAGCAAAACCATTAATAAAAATGACCAAACGGGAGCAAAGGATCCAGTTGAGTGGGATGATGAAAGCATGACATCTTTTGTGAAATTGCAAAACTGTCTATGCTCAGCTCCTGCATTGGTAATGCCTGACTATTCGAAATACTTTGCCCTGTTTTGTGACACACAAGACAATTGTGCACTCTGACACAAATTCATGGTCTAACTAGACGTCCAGTGGCATATTTTTCTGCTACCTTAGATCCAGTGGCTGCTGGATTGCCTGGATGTCTGAAAGCAGTAGCTGCAACTTGCATGAGTCTTGAACAGAGTGAATCCATTGTCATGGGACATCCGGTAACTGTGTATGTCCCACATGCAGTTGTAATCCTACTGACCCGAACCAAGACTCAGTACCTCACACCTAGTCGGCTGACTAAGTATGAAAGAATTTTAGTGGGTGCAGCAAATGTAACTATCACTAGATGTAATATACTGAATCCAGCAACTTTATTACCAGATACACTAGTTGCAGAAGTCAAAGAAGAGGTCGAGCATAATTACATTGATCTGACTGAATTTAGCACAAAACCACGCCCAGATATCAAGGAAACGGCTTTGCCAATTGAAGGCATTAAATTGTTTGTAGATGGCTCATGTTTAAGACATGAGGATGGAGGTCTAAGTGCTGCCTATGCTGTGGTCACTCTAGAAAAAAACCAATAGAAGCATCCTACCTATTTGGAGTAAAGTCTGCACAAGTAGCCGAATTGGTTGCATTGGCAAGAATGTGTAAAAATGGGAAAAACAAAAGAGTAACCATATACACTGATAGCCAGTATGGTTACGGGGTTGTGCATGACTTCGGCCAATTGTGGCTGCAAAGAGAATTCATGACTTCCTCGGGTACCCCTATCAGAAATGGAAAAGTGGTACAGAACCTACTGGAAGCAATCCAGTTACCAAATGAATTGGCAGTGGTCAAGTGTGCTGCTCACAAATCTGGCAATGACGATGTGACAGCTGGTAACAGATATGCTGACCAAGTAGCCCAGCATTGTGCACGACATAAAATGTCATTCAATATCAATTTGGGGGAGTCAGAAACAGCTGCCAACTTATGATGTTTGAGGATGTATCAACTTGGGAGGAACTGAAAGGGTTGCAACGGGCAGCAGAACAAGAAGAAAAGGAAAGATGGGAGAAATCTGGTTGTCGACCAAGGAATAGAAATGGTGTCATTGTCTATAGTGATGGTATGCCTGTGTTACCAGACAGCATGATTGCTCCTATGGCTAGACTGATACATGGAGATACACACATAGGGAGGGATGCGATGGTCCGTGATTTCAAACAGATATGGCACAATTCGAAGTTCAGGAACATTGTAGAGGTTCTTTGCCAGAGGTGCTTAACTTGTCAGCAATTTAATCCTGGGAAGAAAACAGTAGTGTTACCAAGTACAATTGGAAAGGCAGAGGGTCCTTTTATCAGACTACAAGTTGACTTTATACAGTTACCCCGTTGTAAAGGAATGAAGTACGTCCTTGTCATAGTCTGCCTATTCTCAAAATGGGTGGAAGCTTACCCAGCTAAGAAAAATGATGCAATTACTGTAGCCAAGTTGTTACTAAGGTAACTGATACCTAGGTTTGGTTTCCCGGTCACAATTGAATCAGACAGAGGTGGGCATTTTGCCAATGACGTAATAACTCAGCTCTGTGAAGCATTCAAAATTACCCAAAAACTGCACTGTGCATATCACCCAGAGGCTTCTGGAGTAGTAGAACAGCTGAATGGCACTATAAAGTCAAGACTGGGAAAAATGTGTAACTCTACTGGATTGAATTGGATAGACGCTTTACCCCTTGTCCTGATGGGACTGAGAAGCATTCCAGACCGAAAAACAGGCCTGAGTCCCCATGAGATACTAATGGGAAGAGTGATGCGGCAGGCATGGGTACCAGGACACAAACTGCTAAGTATTTCTGATGATTTGGTACTAGAGTACTGCAAGCAACTGGGTGACCAAGTACGTTCTATCTCTCACCAGATTGGGGAAGACACCGTCGCCAGGCCAACAACTTCAGTCCATAATCTGAACCCTGGTGATTGGGTTGTTCTTAAGAAACACACCCCGTTGAGTTGCCTAGCACCGAAGTGGGGGAAACCGAGACAAGTGATTCTTGTCACCACAACTGCGGTGAAGTGTGCAGGTGTGCCAAAGTGGATCCATGCCAGACATACCAAGAGGATGACAGAAGAAGAAGAAGCAACTGAGGCTGAAGGTTGTGCAGCTGAATGGTCTCCAGACGTTGGTCCTGAAATAGCTGATGACGAACAACCGAGCACCAGTCAAGATGAGTGGGACCCAGCAGACGATCTGACTCTTGATCCAATAAGAACCAGAAGATACACCTACTTAGATAGAGAGTGGGATAGTGAGGACGAGACAGGACTAGGAGGAGATAATCAGATAATCGAAATCCATGTCAAATCTGATGAGGAGGAAGGTCAGATAGGGACAGGGCAGGTTATTGGCACACCTCCAAAAACTCCAGAGACTGAAAAGGGACAGTTAGAAATTAGGGCTGAAGTTCATGCGGAAGAAAATCAAGGGTTCGAAGTGCATGAACAGGATCAGATAGAAATAGACAAATGTGTTCAGGAAACAGAATTTGAAACGAACGAAAGTCAAAATCAGCATACACCTGAACCAGGCCAGCTTAGAAACCAAGCGGAAGAAACGGAAGTAAGACCTGGGACTAGTCAGACAGGAAGGAAGAAGAAAACGTTGAAATAAATGTGCCACAACTAAACGAAAATAAAAGAGCACGTGAGGAAAGCCAGATTACAGTGCCAGGTAAAAGATTTAAAAAGAAGAAAAGTGAACCAAGATTCATAAAAAGACTGAAACTAAGATTGAAGACTGTAGAGGAGAAGCTAGAAGACAGGAAAAGGGCCGCCAGTGAAAAAGAGAAATCTGGAGCCAAGCCTAAAAGAAGAAGTAACAGAATACAAAGGCAAAACGAAAAGTATCGGAGTCCCGAATGGACTTACCTAGTGCTAGAGGAATTTGAAGACCTCGAGATAAGTGACGAGAGTGATGAAGAACTAATTGCTGATCAGGGTTCCGAAGAAGAAGACCCAACCTGAAAGTTAACCTGCGTAAGCCACCTGTGTAAAGTTACAAAGAGGGGTTGGAAAACTCTTTTAAGCCACAATGTCAGATTCAAATGTGAATGGAAGACATAGACAGAATTGCTGTAAAACATGCTGTAAAATATGTTTGTGTAGTGTAGCAATAGTACTGATATTATGGATAGGACTAACAATTACAATACCGTTCATGATAAGTAAAGACTCTAACCTGTATCCTACTAAACTAGTAACAAAAGACTCAGAAGTTCTACCGACAGAAGAGACACCACGAAGTGTAGAAAGATGCAAGAAAACATCTAGTCTTAGACAGACAAAAATGGACGTAGATGCATCAGATGAGGGATGACTACATTATCACAAAATCAAAAACAGAACACATTTAAATGTATTTGCAAACCTTTTAGTACACTATGTAGAAGCCATGGAAATAGAAGACTGCTATGTCTGTATGAAGCGACCCACTTCTGTAGCTGAAGGTGGGACCTATCACCATTTACCCCTAACCTATGGAATTTCCTGTAGTATTTTAGCAAGCTTATTTTATAGAGGAACTTTACAGTATTACTATTCTAACTCTGACGTAATATTTTCTGAACTTCCTATACGTGGAAATCTGAATATTGTACATACCAAGAGTGATGTGACACGTTATATGGGAGAATACTTTCTGACAATAGGCACTATAGATTTAGGTGAAGCACACAGAGATAACTTGATCTGTTCATTACATGAACAAGAAAAAATGTTTCTAAATATGGCAGAGAGAAGAAGGGAAATTTTCCAAAGAAAGGCCAATGATAAAAGACAGAAAACTCCTAAATGGGCAGAAAACATGGAAAGCACCTCAAATGGTGAAGAAAACCCTGCACTGTTACTGGATTTCGAAAGAAAAGGGAAACTTTGTCTTCATAGGGAAAAGACCAGTTATTATAATAATATATTCATTGGTTCCAGTGAATGCGAACACAATTACAAGGTAATTGGAGGTTGGGGTTTCAAAAATGGGTCAGAACCTGTGTTTCCCGAAATTTATTATATATGTGGAATCAAGGCTTATTTCAAATTGCCGGATCACTGGTATGGAAGCTGCTATTTTGGCATTGTCTTCCCGAAAATATACCATGTGAATGACGCCGCTGGAAGCAACGAAAATACTAATGGTTTAGTACGTAGTAGAAGAGAAAGTGTAGGAGAAATTATAGGTGATATATTTAGTGCATCGATACCTGGAGTGGGAGTGGTTCTGAATACACACCGAATTTGCAAATTGTCTACAGTGGTGGATCGGTTATCTACTGACACTGCTGCTGGTTTCCTACTGGTCAATACTGAAATGGTTGCGATCAGATCAATAGTTTTACAAAATAGACTTGCTCTTGATACCTTATTGGCAAAAGAGGGCGGAGTCTGTAGAATGTTGAAAGCGCAACATTGTTGCACTTACATTCCTGATAAAAGTGTTGAAATTAAGAAATATGTAAGAAACATAACTAATTTGGAAAAGGAGCTCAAACCACTGGAGGTTGACAGTGCCTGGAAGAGACTGACTGATGGTCTCTCCTCAGTAGGTAGTTGTTTTTCTAACATAGGTAAAAGTCTAGTGAGTAAAATACTGATGCCAATATCAGGAATAAGTTTAATTGTGATAATAATATTAATTTGCTGTAAATGTCAAAAATGCAAAAAGAAGTATGCTGTGAATAAGAGAGGAGTGAAACGGAATGTTGATGAGCTTGAATTGGAAGAGCTGCATAATCAGATCTATAAAAAAATGAAGAATTATCATCCTAATAAGAATGCAGAAAAAAGGCTCAACAAAAAGTGTGTAGAAATTGAAATGGGTGAAATGTGAAAGAGAAAGTTGGCATCTGGTTCCATTAATAGTGATGATAGTAAATATCATCAAAGAGGGGATTGATGGAGCAAGGATTCGCACGTTACGCGACTTGCTTGTACTCATGAACCTCGAATAACATTTAACGTCAAAACCAACACGTTTGTCTTATATATATGGCACTTTTACACTACACGGGGGTGTCCCAGTGACGCTTGCCTATGTGTTTACTAATCCTAACTACGCTTGCATCTAAAATGGTCGCTGCTATGCGGGATTCTAGTTTGCGCATGCGTCGGTCATACCCATGTGATGTGACGCACTCGCAGTTCTGGAGGGAATTTTTCGCTCATGCACAGTACAGCTAAAATGGCCGGTTTGTTTCTAACATGCTCCTCGCATGCCACCGCTGCTTTTGCAAAGCTGTTTTGTTCTGCTTAACTCGTAATGCTATAGTTATTATAAAGTAAGGGATGTAGTATAGCTAATCATGGTATACAGTGTATTCATTTTTTCTGTGTTTCTAAATAGTTTTCGCTTACTTTTCAAGTATCGATCTTTGTGGGCCTGAGAGTGGTGCGCCACTCCATCTTTGAAGCCTGTGTGGTACTAATCACGTGATGAAGGAAAAGCGAGTCTTGCAGTAGTGGAACTCAGCCAGCTGGCTGCCGAAGCTAAGATGCTCCTGGGAACCTGAACTCCAACCCAGCGAGAAGAGACTGATTCGCACCTGAAAATGTTACATTGTGATGTTTTATTCTGTACGCTATTGTTTTCTGAATTTCTATGCCATGGGAACTTGAATGTAAGGGGTGGGTTCGAAAATTGAATATTTAGTATGGGAAAGTTCAAATTATAGGTGGTGTCATGACCTAACCGCCTCTCTTGTCCGATCCGAAGTTGGGGATCCTTTCACTTGCAACATTTGTGGGTGGTACACTGACCCGAAAACAGTATAACCAGCCTAGGTTTAGCTAGAGAAATTGTCCGACTTGTCCGAATAGCTGACCTGTCACCGACCCTACGAACTCTATAGGTGATTGATACAGAGAGCTGCGGAGCACTCTGTCTGTAATTTCCACAAACTCAGTCTGGGGTGGAGCAACCTTAAGTGCTGGCGAAGCACTTTGCGGGGAGATTCGAGAACCCAATCGGGGTTATTGGCAGATTCCTTGCATCCGAAGCTGCAGGTGTTGGTCGTACCCTTTGGTGAGCCCAGTCCTGATCCAAATCCTGGGGTGATCCTGTCCTGACTGTCCATGAGCTGTACCTGCTCGCCTACTGGCATCCTAAGTCCTGGAGGGTCCTTTCCCGCCTTTCCCAACTGACCCGTGGCCAGGGTTAGTCTTCATTCTGTCCTAGGTAAATATAATCCATGTGGGTGTTTGTCTATCTAAAATCTTTTCTCTTCCTATTCTCTAAATAAAGCAAAACTTGCCTATGTGACTTATCTCTGACATTTGACTCTCACGAACAGTATTATTTTAGCATGTTCCTTATTTTCTCCCTACCTTTACTCAAACACTGAACTGTTTGCATATCTAGTATGTTCCACTCTTACCCTCCCTATAGAAAATAGGTGCATCTCGAAAAGTATTATTTCTTCTAAATCGATTAGTATATTCAAAATCAGCATTGATTAGAATGTTCCCTTGCTCTTACCCACCCTTTAGTAACGTGGTGAAAGTCTGTTAGACAAAATTAGCGTGTTCCCTTGTTTTCCCCATTTCCTTTATTTTTCCGAGTTATAGATGATTCTTACTATGATTCATAGTTACACTATTTTCCTGATCTTAGTTATAGATGTTTTGATCTGTGTGAATTTCATTCTCATGGCATATGAAGAAAATGATGATTAGATAAAGCTTTGAAAATTTCTTGTGTTTGTGGTTATTACAAAACTATAAACATTTTACAAATGTACATGGTATTTGTTTAGTGTTATCTTCCCACCCCTGCTAGCTCCTGATCTGTCGTGATCATAAGTACCTGTGATAAGGAGTGGTAAATCAGGTACACGGAAATAAATAGTATAAAACAAGAATTACTGATAGTAGTGTGTAGGTTACCTGACCAAATAAATTATAGTGATAAATATGTTATAGGCCCAAGTGTGCATATTTGATAAAATAAGAGTCGGGTGACCTGCGCGCGCTACCAGTGGGGGGAGGTGGGTATTGCCCACTGATCGAGGACATAACTTCAAATGGTCGCTAATGCGTTTTCCTGATAGGCAATAATGCCCCCACTATGCACACCACTGAAAAGTTTTGATCATATATATGTTTCTCGGGTAGATACTCCTTATGTCAATAATCACTCATCGTCGTCAAATTCACCAATTACAATCTTCTTTTATTAATGTAAGTACATTGGATCTATAGCGTTTGACCATCACACTATGCCTATCCATCATCATCAACCCTTAAGTATCCCAATGCATTTCGAGACTGGCCCTTGATCAGGGGAATATCTCCTATAATACATTAAACATCAAATAATCAAGAATGGACCAACCAAACAATGTAGAGAATACTGTCAGTGCATTGCAAATGAAGTCAAACATTTTTTAAACGGGATTTCTCCTCAATTGATTGAATTATGATCAAATGTCACAAGAAGAATGCACTGCTCCTAAAGTTACAATACAAAAGTACTCAGGTCTTGGCCTTGTAGATCCATGAAACAGCAGTGTCTGGTCTAATAAACATTGACTTGTGCATATTAAGACAGATTCTGAATTGTTGTATACACATGGAATGGGACTCATGGTTCATCTAGGTTCTCCCTTGGGATAGTAATCTGGCATGCAATAGGGAACCAATGGCCTATAACCTATGTACAATTAGTGGAAGGAAAATAGTTTGAAGGCCCTAATTAACAAGAAGCCTGTGACACCCGAATGTCACTTTTATGCCAATCGGTTGGCACAGGCCTCTCAATCATACCTATGAGGAGGCATAAAGTCACTGTGCGTGGCTTTGCAACACCTCATACATATGGAGTAAGGCAAGGCAAAGCAAAGCATTACCTTCCCTTACTCTACATCAAGGAAGCATTCCATGGGTGTTGATGTGGGCGTTTCCACTCAACGCCCATGGAAATTGACACTGCCCCAATTTTCGGCATCAAGTACACCTGGGACTCTGCCATAAATGTTATGCCTCCACACAGCAGGTGAAAGGAGGAGAAATGTTTATATTTCTCAGAGTTTTGCTCCAATTTCCACGTGTGCTACCTTTTGCAGCACACGTGGAACTAAGAAAACGCCTCTTGTGATTGTTTTGGTGCAGGAACCTGCCCGTTCCTGTACAAAAACAATCTTGCTAACAACACAAATACCCTTGCACCATACTATAAGGGTGCCTGTGTTAGCGCTCAGCTGCAAATTGTGCGCTGGTGAAAAGACAGGAATGCACCATATTTTCTAAATACAGTGCATTCCTGTCCTTTTGAATTGGCGTAAGGCAGCACATCAAAATGACTTGCAGCATGGCCCTTTGTCAATTCTTTGGAAACGAGGCCTAAAGTTTTGTGTGAAAGCCACACAACTACAAGCTCATGGTATATAGGTACTTACAGTTAGCCCCACCAAATTCGATCCCGAGGTGATCCAGGAGATCTTGCTCCCAGCTGACAAGTTTAGCCCACCGGTGCTTGAGTTTGTGGATGCTCCACTGGACATTGAAGAGGCAAGATAGATTAAAGCAAACCTTCCTCCCAGGCTGATGCCTCTCATGAGTTGGGTTACCCGGGCTGAACCGGCCTCCACTACCAATCGTGTTGGGCAGGTACCTGTATATCAGCCTAAGCAGGCCCCCAAACTCCTCCTCCATCAGGTTCTTGGCCCTGCCTCTGCTCAACATATCCCTAACCAAAAAAGCCATCCTTTACCCAGGAAAGGAAATATCATACCTTCCTCCAACCTCCAAATATAAACCCATAATTGGACAAACACCCAAATATGCTCTACGCAAAACAACACAAATTACAATGATAAAACAAAATTACAGTTTGGGGCCACAACAGGGAAAGCAAAGATACCAACAAGAAACAGCACCAAACTGTCCAGAGCACAACAAACACCTCCACCAGCCTGCACAGACAAAAGGACTATATACCCTGTGAACTTCAACTTCCTGGTTTGCAGCATGAGTGAGCCATTACATCATATCCTGGGTATATATGTCACGTTTCCGAGCTATGGGTCCCATTTCCTACTAAAGTATCATTTTTTATAGTGCTTCACTAGGGAAATGGCCGAAGAGCAAGTTACATACAACACATGACACTGCCCAAAGCAGTGTTTTTGATACTTTTTCCATTGATGCTTGGCTTCTGTCTGACCCTGTTTCCATTTAAGCATCAGGTTTTCAGGTAAAACCGGACTTTTCCCAAAAAAGTGTCAATTTTCCTACAAATGTGCCATCTTTTCTACTCAAGTATCACGTTTTCAGATAAAGCAGGACTTTTCCCATGAAAGTTTCACATTTCCTACAAATGAATCACCTTTCCACCCAGAGTGTCACCTTTCCTACTCAAGTGTCACATTTTAGGATAAAGCTGGACTTTTCCCACAAAAGCATCACTTATCCAACAAATGTGTCACATATACAACTATAGTGTCACCGGCTACAATGGTGTCACGTTGACTACTTCAGTGTCACGTGGACTACTAAAGTTTCATGTTTCCTACTAAAGATTTGATTATCACTGACACATTGCGAGGGAACTAGCCAATGAGGAAGTTACACACTAAACATAGCAATGCACAGTGCACTGTTTCTAAGGCTTTGACGTTGATGGCTGGCTTAAGAACGATGGTCTGGGTGCAATCGGTCATGCTATGGACCAATATGTACCGATTTCTTTGATGCAAATAGGCCTTTGTGTGTGGTAGAGTGTATTGATTGGTGCAATGCAGGTAAACACTCCCAGTGGTCACTTTTCTTGCTAATATTTTAATGGCTAACAAGCTTTGAGGTTTGGGAAGTGTTGCATGTGTATGCTGATGGTACACATATGTGTGACTAGTTGCATTACTGGGCCCTATTACGCACAGTGGGCACTTTCTCTGTTTGCGCCACGGCAAGACTTACAAGAGTGTGTGCTGTACGTGAACTGAGAATGCGCACTCTATCACTTTGAATGCACTGCCAGCAGGGCAGCTGCCAACTTGCACTGGCCTGGTGGCAGTACATTTACTTGTGAAACAGAGAGGCTGCTTTAAAACTGCTCCTTGTTTCACTGAGCATGTGGCAACCCATCACCACTTTTAAAGGGGATTAGAGACACCCTTGCAGGTTGGTGCCATGGTCGCCCCCCCTGGTATACCCCTTCAATGCCCCATGGCACAGAATTCACCAAGCCAGCTTATTGAGGTCATTTGAGTTACTCCATGGCTAGGAGGCCACGATGAGCCACACAGGATGATTTTTTGAGGCATCATGGAGAGGTTTGTGCCACTAGCGAAACCAGCCTGTGATACATAGCCCCATATCTGGCTCCATTGCTATCCTAGGATGTGTTATGGATGTATTACCCACTCAGGGACTGACGTACGCTGGCTGGTTTAGCCAGTCTACAGTGTATTTGGAATTCGGGAGACACATTGACTGTCTAAATGTGTAATGGATGTGGTTAGGCATATATGAAACATGTTGATATGTGGAAACCAACAGTTACCATAGAGTGATAACCTACAACCACCATCTGCAGTATGGGCTCGGTTCTGGAAGAATATGTGTGGCATGTGCACAGTGCCAATGCACATTAGTGTTTTCAGCAAATCTTACCCTATAGTTGGGTGATCACAGGGCTAGCTTGGGCAGCGAATATAAGTCAGATTTATTCAAAGAAGGTACATGTTTCTTATTGGCATGTATCACAATATGCTGCTGTATGGAGGGATTTCTTGAACTTATTATGGGCCAATTACTATCATGTGTGAGGTAAGTGTTTTAATGTTTACACTGACTATAAAGTAAATTGCTTACACAATGGTAGTGTTCATAAATGTATTTGAATTTTAGGACACTGTTTTCATGAAGCTTAAATATGTGTGTCCTTTGATGTGACTCAGGCATCTGGAAAATAATTCTGTACAATTTGGTCTTTATGCCATGTCTCAGCAATTATATGTACTTTGTGGAGTTGGTGCTCATCTTCCTCATCATTACCCCTGGGCCTGCATGGTCCTCGATTTCCTCGTCTTATGGGGCATTGGTTCACACACATATGTTGTTGAACATGCAGAACAAATGTATGTTCTTATATACCATAAGGGGGGAGTAGAGCACTCTCCCCAAGACATCTCGAGAGAGCAAAAGTGTAACTTAAGGACTCCAAAGGTCAGCTCCACTATGAACCAGATCCTGCAAAGTGCATGGTTGTAGCTCCGCTGGGCCTCCGTCTGGGGCTATACATATGGATTGAAAACACAAAGGAGCTTAGAGGGTAAAGCTAGTCATATGTCGCCCTCCACTCATAGTAACCTAATACACAAAAGGCCTAGACCTGGTAGGCATTTATACATTCATCTCTTTTTAGGGTATACTGTGTGTTGCATAATCTTTGCAAAGCTTACTCCCCATCCATCAGTTATCAGGGTAGCCAGTGTATCCTAATGATGTGCCTCCTTTAAGAATCGCCCATTCCCTGACAGTGAACATCCAGTTGCGATACAACACAAATACACACACTCAGTGTCAAATAGTAACTTCAGAGAACTAAAAAAAAGTGTGTGAGAGCGAGATGGCACCTCACAGGTGCATCACCTATGGGAACCTGGCAGGTACTCGCCAGGATTGCCCTGTTCTCATCATCGGTACCATCAAGCTCGAAAGGAAAATGTGTCCAAGAAACACAAAAAGAATTTTGTGAAGAAATGCAGTGAAAGAAGACCACAAGACAACCATAGAAGTGTCAAAAACAACATATAAACCAACACGGCAACACAGATATGCAATTTTATTCTATTTCTTGTGTTGGGTGTGGAATCTAAAAGAAGTGAATGTGGTTACTAACTATCCAACCAACACCACTTTACTTGCCGACATGTTTCATTGCCATCGAAACTTTGGCAATTTCTTCTGGGCGTCATATACATTAAAGCCACTGCATTAGGACAAACCAGTCTCAACAACGTCGCTGCGGTGGAAGGTGTGCGGCATTAACGTGCTGAGTTAATGCCGGACACCTTCCACCACAGCGCAAATCGAAGGGGGAAGGATTGGTGACCCACATGCGGGGTTAGAGTTCCACGAGGACATTGCCCTCTTGGCTGGTACGAGCTTTGATGGCCGAGCGAGGTTGCTGAAACTGGTTTGTCCTAATGCAGTGGCTTTAATATATAGGACGCCCTGAAGAAATTACCAAAGTTTTGATGGCAATGAAACATGTCGGCAAGTAAAGTGGTGTTGGTTGGATAGTTAGCAACCACATTCACTTCTTTTAGATTCCACACTCAACACAAGAGACCGAATAAAATTGCATGTATGTGTTGCTGTGTTGGTTTATATGTTGTTTTTGACACTTCTATGGTTGTCTTGTAGTCTTCTTTCACTGCATTTCTTCACAAAATTATTTTTGTGTTTCATGGACACATTTTTCTTTCGAGCTTGATGGTACCGATGATGAGAACAGGGCAATCCTGGCGAGTACCTGACAGGTTCCCGTAGGTGATGCGCCTGTGAGGTGCCATCTCGCTCTCACACACTTTTTTTAGTTCTCTGGCGTTACTATTTGACACTGAGTGTGTGTATTTGTGTTGTCTCGCAACTGGATGTTCACTGTCAGGGAATGGGCGATACTTAAAGGAGGCACATCATTAGGATACACTGGCTACCCTGATAACTAATGGATGGGAAGTAAGCTTTGCAAAGATTATGCAACACAGTATACCCTAAAAAGAGATGAATGTATAAATGCCAACCAGGTCTAGGTCTTTTGTGTATTAAGCTATACATATGGAGTCATGACCTATGGCTTCAGCCCATATCCTTGATCAGCTGAAAAGAAAGGAGGGGAACAATCAGTCAATGGTCATGATTGTTGATGGGCACACAAGCAAGTATATTCTGTTAAATGTCTGGAATGACTAATACATATTTCAATCAGAATAGGGTATGCCCTGACATTGTTTGGGATACAGGCACTTTCATTTTTGGTATGGATGACACTGTACTACACATACAAGAATATTGACCTGTGTGATACACTTACTACTTGTAATACTTGTGAGTGTCAATGCTGAAAAAGTGTTGAATCTTTACTGGTATGGAGAGTCTATTAGCCATTGAAATGACACTTCTCTCACACATCTCTATTGGGTTGCTTTGAGACTACCATTGGTATTTTCTGACCTACAACATGTCTGCTTCTTCACAATTTAGATCATGTTTTCCCCTTCATTCACACATATTTGGCTGTGACAGTAGTAGTCACCATTGTTCATTAGCTACTGCCATGGAGAGATTAGTGAGTGCATGTCAATGTGGGACATGATAGACTACACATGGCACTACACTGTGTCCATTATGTTGACAGAAAACAAGGGGAGTAATATGTGGGACTGCTATGCTGTACAGTGCAACTGGTAAACTATCAACACTGCACTGCCTAGCTGATTGAGGGCAGTATAGGACATATTTTCAACATGATGTAGTGTCTTGGGTTTGCAGCTTGCACTGGCAGACAATGGGCAACATTGCACCAAAAGTGGCATGTTAGTAAATTGGTGAATGTGTGGCTACCGGTCTTATGAGATGTCCCTTGTGCATGAGGGTCTACCTTGCTGCGTAGTCTGGACCCTTTGAGTGCTGATAGAATAGGTCTGTGTGGCACAAAATGGAGCCAAGGATGGCAAGTGTGTATATGATGACTAATGTAAATGTCCATGGTGCACAAGAACTCGAGAGGCAAACTATTTGTAACATATCTCAGTTTCACCGATATTTTATACATATCAAGCCCCATGACCCTGGGAGTTAC
Organism: Lissotriton vulgaris; assembly: GCF_964263255.1. Classification (NCBI taxonomy): domain Eukaryota; kingdom Metazoa; phylum Chordata; class Amphibia; order Caudata; family Salamandridae; genus Lissotriton; species Lissotriton vulgaris. Next base: position 1,186,002,062 of record NC_141687.1, read on the forward strand.
ATGTGGAAACACAGACACTAGAAATGGAGGCCCTTTCCTTCAACAGTGTTGCAACACAGCATTTTACATAGTGTTGCATTCCTGAGGATCTTTCTATCATTTGGTACATACACAGGACCTCATTTATAAGTTGTTGTCACAGGGCAGCACAGGAAGTCACTTAGCTGCACTGCCCTGCAGCAAAAGGAAAGAACAGAAATGTGCTCTATTAATGACATACAGCAGAATAGTGATCCTTCTGCATGAGCAAGATCACAAATTTTTGCCCAGCACCAGCACAGACACCCTTCCACCACTGTGAAGGTCTATCTTGTTTGTTGCCTTTGTTCTGCGTTGGATCATACAGGGGAAAGCCTACCTTGATATGATTAGCATAACCTGACGCAGTCTATTGTAGCACAGGAAAAAATTACACATGACATGTATTATGCATACTGCATCACTTTGTAAATATGGAGCAAGGAGTGCGAGGCCACATATATGTATGCAGAGGATATAATAAATGATAAAACTGATAATATCATCAAAATGCACAAACTAATCGTATTGGCAGTAGATTCCCAAGCTGTGATTTTCAAGTATTAGCATCATATGACTGGAGAAAATAAGAAATTGACAAATCTCCCTGTACAATTAGATGATATTGAATATCTAGAAAAAAATCCAACCTAAAATATCTGGATTAGTAAATGCATTAAACTAAAGGAAAACCAACGCATTACCGCGTTGATGCTGAGAGTGAACAACTGATACACCAGAGAGCCACACAAAGAGATTGAACATTTGCTCTTTGCAGATACTGCAAAGATGTATGCGAAATAAGTGATCATGCATCGCACACATGTCTTAAAAGAAAAGAAATAAGAATAAAAATACCCCAAAATTCAAGAACTTCTCCTTGATAGAGTGAAAAGATGTGGTTGGATGACATTTGAGGAACACCATATCACAAATAGTCCAGGTCAATTAAGAAAATCTGATGTGGTGTTCAACAAAGATGGTGCCACTGCAGTGATTGTTGTCTCAATCCGATATGAAAACTCACAAAATTCCCTTGAACAAGCATTCAAAAGGAAAGTAAACCAATACCAGGATTTATAACTAGAAATCAAAAATCTCACAAACTGTTCCACTGTAAAATTTCATGGTTTCATTGGTGGATGTCAGGGTATTTAGCCTCAATGTAATGACATTGCTCTAACTGGTCTTTCCCGTTCAAAACGAATGTTTCCCTGACTACTCAAATGGACACTTTAAACATGTGCCAAACATTCATGGATGACTACTTAATTAGATTAAAACTGAAATATATTGCATAACACATTTTTCTTCTCAATTAGAATTCTGTTTTAAGAGAATGTTGGTTGTATGACACTTACTTTATTTTGTAGTTACTATAGTTAAATATTTATTTCCTAGATTTATTATTACAATAGTTGTGTGTGTGAATTTGGTTGAAGTATATGTTTATATATTTATATGGTCAGTGAGCAAGGGCACGGAAGTGCCCGAAACGCGTCTGATGGCAGCTTTTTACCCACATGTTGCACAATAAAACTTAGCAGTTGGAAAATATACCTCGCCTTGGAGTGCTAATTGAGCTGTCTGCGTGCCTTTTTGTGCGGCAAGCACATCGAAGACGGGCTGGATTCGCATATTTATATACATGCACATATGTTGATACTTAGATGTGTGGGTAAATTTAGGCTAGATTTCTCATACATACTATACACATAAGCAGTACAGCTCAAATCATTGCTTGATAATCATTTGCTAATCATTCTCTACTTTGCACAGGACATTTGTATACGAATGATCCAGAAGTGCAGTAAGACAGAGAAAATGTAAATTGTTGGCGAGGTACTGGAGGGTGTACTGTGACTATCCAATATGTGATTCATGTTCCTGTGAGGACAAATTCAGCATACTTGTACTCCAGAACAATTGTTGTGTTGTTGGACACAAGCCTGATTTGATGCTGATTGGGAGCAATATCCCAGTATGAACCACTGTGAGGTGGTACAAGAATAGTCAAATGCCTTGTCATCTAATTAGTGACCGGCGTAAATGGATGAAAGAGATTCCCACGGTCCCTACTTATTATCTAGCTAAACCACAGCCAAGGGAACAGGCTTGGTAGAATCATCAGGGCGAGATGACTTCTTTGAACTTTACTTTATTCTGATACTGTGAAGAGACATGAGAGGTGTAGGATATGTGGGAGGCCCTCTGGTCGCTGGTGAAATACTACTACTCTTATTGTTTTTTCACTTACCTGGTGAGGCAGGGTTGTGCTCCATGTGGCATCTACTTCTAGCTACGAGCACCGGTACACACTGGGCATGACCCAGTCCAGAGATAGTGGCAGGTGGGGAGTTTGACTGGAGTGATTCACCTGTCAAACAATAAATCAGGTGTCCTAAGGTGAGCTCAGAAATCTCCTACAGGGCAGAAAGGCAAAAACTCACTTGATTTCGATATTCAGTATATATATCAACAAACACACGGCAACTTCGGTGCACACTCAGGGCATTAGGGGGTTTTGTCATATCCGCAGACGCATTTCTGGCTTCTGCCTTCATCAGTGCGGAAAAGCCGTCGATGATTAGCCACAGTCTTTTGAACAGTCCTGCCATTTAATAGGTGTATCCTTGGCCAATGAACAGCCCGCGATGGGGCGTCTTCATTTCCGTTGTTTCTTGCCAATCGCAATGTTCATGGCGCACCCATCGTTGAGATTAGATGACAGCTGCAGCTGCTGTGACCCTGTGTCCCCTCGCCTGCCGCTCCACACCTGTGAGTGCCCCACGCATTAGAGAGACAATCCTGCTTTGTCTAAGCAACAATCTTTTAAAAGGTTCCACCTCTGCTTTTCGGTTGCACCCGGCGTGAGTTCGGGTGGCCCTGGGTGGAATGGTGTGTTATATATATATAAGAGAAGCATGCGGAGCTTCGAAACGCGTCGGGCAGATTCATTACTGAGCGGCATCTGCAAGCGGATTCCCGTCCTCACCTAAGCATAAATTAAGCTGCTGCTTGTGGGCTACTCAATGGTGGACAACCTTGGACCGAGAATATACATGCAGCCGTCCAGCCGCACAGCAGGCACCACCCCGCTAGCCTTGGGGGTCACGGCAGTGAAGCAGCAGCCGTACATGGAATCGAGGACGGGCACCCTTGCGGGGTCCATACAGGACTTGATTTGTGCTTTCCACACCATACTTCCCATAATGCACAGTCTCATCTGAGCCTCCCAATGGTGGGTGTGGCATATGGAAAATGGAGAAGTTGGTTGGCGGTCATGCACGCCGCTTACGTTAAAGCCCCTGAAGAGAGGCATATGGAGCTTCGAAACGCGTCAGGCAGATCCATTACAGAGCGGCATCTGCAAGCCGATTCCTGTCCTCACCACGCATAAATTAAGCTGCTGCTCGTGTGCTGCTCAATGGTGGACAACCTTGGAGCGAGAATATACATGCGACCGTCCAGCCACAGAGCAGGCACCACCCCGCTAGCCTTGGGGGTCACGGCAGTGAAGCAGCAGCCGTACATGGAATCGAGGACGGGCACCCTTGCGGGGTCCATACAGGACTTGATTTGTGCTTTCCACACCATACTTCCCATAATGCACAGTCTCATTTGAGCCTCCCAATGGTGGGAGTGGCATATGGAAAATGGAGAAGTTGGTTGGCGGTCATGCACGCCGCTTACGTTAAAGCCCCTGAAGAGAAGCATATGGAGCTTCGAAACGCGTCGGGCAGGTCCATTACAGAGCGGCATCTGCAAGCGGATTCCCGTCCTCACCTACGCATAAATTAAGCTGCTGCTCGTGTGCTACTCAATGGTGGACAACCTTGGAGCGAGAATATATATATATATATATATATATATATATATATATATATATATATATATATATATATATATATATATATATATTCACTGAAAAAACCATAGGTTTCACACCAGTTATAGTTAGGAATTAGCATTTAAAAAACCTATTAAATTCACTGAAAAAACCATAGGTTTGACACCAGTTATAGTTAGCTGGAAATTTTACTGACATAAAACCATTGAAATTCCCACGTTATAGTTAGTTGGACTCACTATAAGTTAAGCGTGTAATGCACTGCTGATGACATCACATATTACATCACTCATGACATGGTCAGTGGTTTTTTCAGTGAATTTCAACAGTTTTTTAATAGCATTTCTCTATAGGTATAAAAAGTAAAAAAATTTATAACGAATTCTATATTGTATAATTATGTAATATATATATTTTTTATTTTATTTTTTGCCCCGGAGCGCTCCCGGGGCGCGTACCGGTGAACGCACGGGTAAGCGCAGTGCTTTGGCGCGCCCCGGGGCGCGTAGCGGTGAGCGTCCCGTTAGCGCTATTCTCGCGTACGAAAACAACATCGTGACGTTTCGCGTAACCGCGTGATGCATCATATGACGCACTGCGTAAGCACACCTGGGAGCATGCGAGCGCATACGATCGCGCAACGTCCTGACGCGCTTACGCTACGCGCCCCGGGGCGCGACTACGGGCACGCCTCGAGACGCGGCCCAGGGCGCGTAGCGTAAGCGCGTCGGGTCATGTGACCTGAAAATAACACTTTTCATTGGTTCAGAACAGTTTTCTTTTCCAAATGATGAAAGACCCCACCTTTTTTCCTCATTCTACCTTTGTGCTTTGAGAGAGGTAGACCTGCAGTTATTTCAGTACAAAATGGCTACATTAGCTGCAGCTGCAGGATCTTCTGGACCACCACCACCACCACCACAAGGACCACCACAACTTCACAGTGGTGGAGATCAAGAAGAGGAGGAGGATGAGGAGGAGGAGGAGAGGAGATTCGCCCAAGAGGACAATATTACCTACAAACCTAAAGAGCACATCATCTGGCAGTTTTTTTCAATCCCCAACGACAAAAAAAAAGTAAATGCGCCTAAGGCAACCTGCTTAATATGTCATCAGGAGCTGTCAAGGGGGAATCCCAACAAAAAATACTCCTTTGGTAACCATTCCATGATCAGACATATGCTACGGAAGCATCCAAATAACTATGCTAGGGCAGAGGTCAGGGAACTGGCCAGAAACCCTGTCAAATCTTCTGCCAGCACCTCCCAAACTAATGTTTCCACCCCATCGGGACCGGAAGTTAGGGAGATGTGCTCCACCATACAACCAAAGTTTTCCAATTTTAAAATGGTTTGTATTTTTTGTGGACAAACAATATGCTATGGAGAGCAATGCATCACATTTATTAACCATGCTTGGGATAACCACAAGTGCCCAAGGAAACATAAATTATTTCCGCTTTTTTTTTTTGCTCCTGTTGAGCCCTTTAGAATTCCCTGTTTTTTGTTTCTTCCCTTAAAAAATACAAACAAAAAAAATGTTTAGAAAAGTCAAAAAAAGAAAAAAATGTTTAAAAAAAAACAAACAACAAAAAGAATAAAAACAACAGTTCTTTTTAGAACTACCTCTAATGTATAAAAAAAGCAACTTTTTTGGAAACTCTCATGCTTTTTTGTCCATGGTACGCTCCCCCCGCGAAAATCGTTTTTTTTTTTTTTCAGCGCCGGGGCCCTTTTATGTCCCCCACATCAAACCTAGGGGGTCAGGGAGGGTCTACCCTGCCCCCTTTTGGTTATTTCCCCCTTTGGTTTTGGCCCCTCTTGTGTCTCTATCCTAGCGAGACACAAGATGGCGGCCGCTCCAGACTGTTTCGAATGTTTACAGACACCCGAGAGCCAATCAGCTTTCCGTGCGCACCTCGCGTGTCGCGCCCGCTGCGCTCCCCGGTGTGCGTACCGGGGCGCGCTTATAGATATATATATTTTTTAGAACCTAAATTACTCAAAATGCACTTGAGCGCATGTCTTGAGATATAGCAAAGGCACATCGGGCTACCAGTCCCTACAATTTTGCCAAATTTGGTGGAAATCCATTCAGCCGTTCGAGATAAAAGTAAGTTCGACTGCCCTATGGAAATTAACATGGAGAAAACATGTTTTGGGACCCCCCTTTTATCTCGGCCCCCGCTTGACGAATCCCCCCCACATTTTCAGGGAAGGAGTGGAGCGGGCCACCTACTTTGAGAAATTCGCGAAGATTCGTCCACCGGCGCCAAAGTCATTCCCAATAGAATGTTGCAGATTTCCTATGGAATATATATATATATATATATATATATATATATATATATATATATATATATATATATATATATATATATATATAGAAATAAATATATAAATATATATATTACCTACTGGCGATAGCCAGTAGGTATATATAGTTAGGACGGTTTCCCATAGGAAATCCCCAACATTCTATTGGGAATAACTTTGGCCCTGGTTGATGAATCTTCGCAAATTTCTCAAAGAAGATGGCTCGCTCCTTCCCTGAAAGTTTGGGGGGGATTCGTCAAGTGGGGGCTGAGAAAAAAGGGGGGTCCCAAAACGTGTTTTCCCCATGTTAATTTCCATAGGACCTTTAGACTCAGCTACAGCTTGAACCGCTGAAGGGAATTACACCAAACTTGTCAAAATGGTAGTGTCTGGTATGCAGATCACGCTTTTGGTAAAATTGTGTAAATCCCTCCAGTGGTTCCTGAGAAAATTAGAAGAGAAATCAATTATATATCTATAAGCGCGAACGCGTGCGCGCACCCCGCGATTTTTTGCGATTTTTTTTGGGGGGGGGAGGACTTGGGGGGGGGGGGCTTGGGGGGTTTCTCTCTTTCATTTTAATGTTTTAATTTTAATTTCGAGGGTGCTCACCCCTCGTTTTGGCCCCCGAGATCACCGCCGCCGCCCGAGCTGACTTAAGATGGCCGCCGCCTGGTTGTGGGCGGGGCCGGCGAAGGAGCCGCGCTCCGATTGGTCAAGGAGCTGTGACGTCATCGGGGGGCTCGCCTCAGGGCCGCGCTGGGATTGGCCCATCGTTCGGAGGTTAACTCCTTTTACCGACATAATTCAGTAGCCCATAAACAGACGAATAGATTTCATTAATGCGAACTTAACGCATTAATAGCGCCTTAAAACGTGTACGTACGGATATCTGAATCTTTTTGAAAGCTAGTGCAATGCTGCGCCTTTTACAATGCGGACTATGATGAAGAAACAATACGTATTGGTGACGTTTTGCAAGTATTCAATACAGTGCATTTGGATTGGTCCCATCTGGGCGGAGCACACGCTGTCTCTTAGTGTACTACTGCCTGCAGTGGTGTATTCATCCCGTAGGCAGGCGTAGGTCGGGCACTTGGCGGAGGCGTGGAAATGAGGCTGGTGTCCGAGGAAGTGTAAGGGGGAGGGGCGGTTGTTCCAGACAATGCTCTCCACCTTAAAAGAGTGTTTCTACTTCCCTGTTGGTACAACATTTATACTGTCTGTGCCAACGGGGCATTGCTCACAAAGCTATTTACTAAATAATACACCTATTTATTTAACCCCGGCGGAAAATGCAGCTTTCCGCTCAGGTATCATTCGCAATTTCATTGTGTCAGCTCATTTCAGCCTGAAGACGTTTCTGGCCGTTCGGTGGCCCAAACGATAACTTCAGATGTTTTCTTGTAGGGAATTGTGCCGTTTACCAGCTGCAACTATTCCTTCGATGTTTATTAAATTATGCAGTTTTTTAAAACCGAAATTCTGAAAACTAAACAGAGGCACCTGTACTGACTGCACGTAGGGAGGGGTTCGTCCTTGTCTTTAATGAAAAGCATTTAAAGTGTACCCCCACCACCTCCCAAAAAGAAAATCGAACACACAATACTTTAAAAACTCAGGAGAGTTTACCATGCAGCCCTGTTTATACATCTGTCAGATGTTGCACAGGGAGGCCAGTGGCGGCTTCCACACGTGTTGTCAACGAAGGAAACTGTTGCCTTTGTTTGTACACTTCCCTCGGCTCGTGGTGCGCAATGCCAATCCCTTATTAATCTGCAATAGAGCCGCCAGTCAATAATTGGGCCTTGCGATGTGCCGTGCAACTTTCCTCAAGCCTCCTGCTAATTCGATAATTTCCTCAATATGCCAGAGGCGCACCAACCTGCCCCCTGTCGGGGCTCCTGGGCGGGAGGCAACCGCGGAACCTCCTATTTATGCAAAACAAATTGAACCTCGTCGCAGAAATTAGGGTATCCAAGGATACGAGGACATATTGGGCAAATACTTGTTTGTGTAATTATCAGGGTAACACGCTACTTTATTTTACAGTTCATGTACTTGGGCGTGTTCTGAATTCAGAATGGGCAGAAGTGGCGATCAATTTAACCGTGGTTTCTAGTGGATCAAAGTGGTAGCAACGTTTTAGTCTGGACTTTAATGAAGTGGAATAAAAAAGATCGGGTTAAAATAAGCTGAATCACTGAAATAGTAGTCACCATTTATTATAGTCGATGTGTTTCTCTCATACCGATTAATCTGTGCATCCAACCATCGTTCATGCAACAAAAATCGGATCCCTAGGGCTGCTCAGGTGGTCCCACAAGGATAGTAACATATTTAAACGTTATCCGCTAATAGAATTAGCATTTTCAAAACCTTGCAAATTCACTGAAAAAAACCATAGGTTTCTGCCCTTACATATCTATATATTAGCTTTTAAAAAACCAATGAAATTCACTGAAAAAACCATAGGTTATACACTATATATAGTTAGGAATTAGCCTTTAAAAAACCAATGAAATTCACTAAAAAAACCATAGGTTTTAGGCAATATATAGTTAGGAATTAACATATAAAAAACCATTGAAATTCCTCCTATATAGTTAGCTGGACATTTTATTGACATAAAACCCAATGAAATTCCATATATAGTTAGTTGCAATAACTATATATCGCGCACCCGCAATCCACTGCTGATGATGTCACATATTACATCATTCATGACATGGTCAGTGACATCACTGATGACATCACTGATGACATCTCAAATGACATCACTGATGACATAACTGATGACATCTCAAATGACATCACTGATGACATCATGACACACCAATACCAGTTACTACATACGCACTCACTGATTCCTACGTCTACGCACACATTCACTCATTCACCCATACAATCACTCGTACATACAGTCACTCATTATTATAACACTGTCATATGCACTCATAGACCTATGCAGACACTCACACACTGCCACTAATCCATGGAGTTACTCACACACCTAGTCAGTCCTGTAAAGAATCAATCACACTTCGATTTCCTCATCTATACAGTTAAACACAGAACACCTTACTTTTTCAAACATATACTAACACATACTTACTCTCTTATACAATTACTGATACAAGTACACATTGATCTGCACAGAGTCACTCGCCTCCCAGCCAGTTACACACACACTCAGTCTTCCATACAAATACTTGGGCAACCAATCAATAAGCTATATAGCCACTCATATAGCTACTGGTCAACACATGCAGCAGCTTGCACAACAACAGACATATTGATGCACACTTTCAGACAGTTTAGTCATTAACCCATGCATTCAGTAAGACACATTCATTCACTCGCTCAGTCAGTCACGCACTTACTAAATCCTTCATCCAGACACTTATACATTCACTCATTCTTCAATATGTAAAACATATTTAAACTTTACAGAAACACACAGTCACTGGATGATGTCATCAGTGATGTCATCAGTGATGTCACTGACCATGTCATGAATGATGTAATATGTTACATCATCAGCAGTGGATTGCGGGTGCGCGATATATAGTTATTGCAACTAACTATATATGGAATTTCATTGGGTTTTATGTCAATAAAATGTCCAGCTAACTATATAGGAGGAATTTCAATGGTTTTTTATATGTTAATTCCTAACTATATATTGCCTAAAACCTATTGTTTTTTTAGTGAATATATATATATATATATATATATATATATATATATATATATATATATATATATATATATATATATATACCTATATCATGTGATCAAGGTCCAGGTTGGACCGAAACGCGTCATGGCGGCATGGGATGCAGGGCAGAAAACTGAATAAATGAAAAAGCACAAAGAAATTGGGTCCACGTGTCTATCCGAGTCCGTGTTGCCTCATTGGATTCCTGGTGGATAGAGTACTGCAATATATTACCTACTGGCGGTCGCCAATAGGTAGTTATAGTTAGGATTTTTTTCAATATTAAATCTCAAAATTCTATTTGGAATAACTTTGGCGCCGGTTGACGAATCTGCCTGAAAATTTCCTCAAAATGGCCTCGCGGCATTCCAGTCCTGCCTTGAAAGTTTGGGGGGGATTCGTCAAGCGGGGCCGAGATAAAAGGGGGGTCCTAAAACGCGTTTTCCCCATGTTAATTTCCATAGGGCGGTCGATTTCACTTTTAGCCCGAACGGCTGAATGGATTTCCACAAAACTTGGCAAAATTGTAGGGACTGGTAGCCCGATGTGCCTTTGCTATGTCTCAAGATATGTGCTCCAGTGGATTTTGAGTAATTTAGGTTCAAAAAAATATATATATCTATGGCAGCGCCCCGGTACGCGCTCCGGGGAGCGCACCGGGCGCGCCACGTGACTTGCGCACGGAAAGCTGATTGGCTCTCGGGTGTCTGTAAACATTCCAAACGGTCCGGAGCGGCCGCCATCTTATGTCTCGGTATGATCGAGATACAAGAGGTGGCCAAAACAAAGGGGGAAAAGACCATTAGGGGGCAGAGTGGACCCCCCTGACCCCCTAGGTTTCATGTGGGGGCTATAAAAGGGCCCCGCGGGGCAAAATTTTTTTTTATTTTTTTCGATTTGCGCGGGGGGAGCGCCCGGTACGCGCACCGGGGAGAAAAGAGAATGGCAGAGTTTAAAAATATTAGTCATTTTATATAAATGGGAGGTAGTTCTGAAAAGAACTGGGTTTTTTTCTTTTAGTTGTTTTTTTTTTTGTTTTTTGAACATTTTTTACTTTTTATGGCTTTTCTGAACAGTTTTATATTTTATTTGTATTTTCTTGGGGGAGCAACAAAAAACAGGGAATTGTAAATGGCTCAACTGGAGCAAAAAAAATTGTGCAAAAAATTAGGATTTTTTCTGGCACGTATGGTTCTCCCCAGCACAGATGATAAGTTTAACACTTTGCTCACCATAGCAAATTAACTTTCCACAATATTTGCACATGATTTTAAAATCATTAAATTTGGGTTGTATGACAGGCATTGTCTCTGTTGCCTCTGAACCCGATGGAGTTGGTTCTTTCGATGTTGAGGGTCTTGATGTTGATGGGGGTAGCTTACTGCAGAGGTCCCTTACCTCTGCAGCAGAATAGTTGATTGGGTGCCAACGGATCATGTGCCGAATCATGGTATGATTCCCGAAGGAATATTTTTTGTTAGGGTTCCCCCTGGACAGCTCTGAATCACAAATCAAACAAGTCACCTTCGCAGCGTTGACTTTTTTGAAACCCCTTGGGATTTTGTAGAACTGCCATATGAAGTGCTCCCCTTTGGTTGGTAGGGCTGATGAACTTCTTGCAGGAACCGCCTTGGCCGTTCCTCCTCTTCCTCCTCCTCCTCCTCCTCCTCCTCTTCTTCTTGACCACCAATGTGATCTTCTGGTGGTCTTTTTGATGGTGGTGGTGGTGGTAGTGGGGCAGATGCTCCAGCTGCTGCTGCTACTGTAGCCATAATTAAGTAGAATATATTAGAGACAGATCTCCAAACAGGTCTTCCTCAGTCAAAGGACAAAGGCAGAATAAAGAAAAAAGGAGGGGGCTTTCATCATTTGGAGAAAAAAAACTGTTCTGGACCAATGAGAAGTGTTATTTGCAAGTCACATGACCAGGGCTTTCATCATTTGGAAACCAAAAGTGTTGTGAACCAATGAAAAGTGTTATTTTCAAGTCACATGAGCAGGGCTTTCATCATATTGAAACCAAAAGTGTTGTGAACCAATGAAAAGTGTTATTTTCAGGTCACATGAACCGACGCGCTTACGCTACGCGACCCGGCGCGCGGCCCGGGGCGCGCCCCGGGGCACGTAGCGTAAGCGCGTCAGAACGTTTTGTGATCGAATGCGCATGCGTGCTTCTGGGTGCGCTTACGCTGTGCGAAATATGACGCATCACGCGGCTACGTGATACGTCACTATCATGTTTTCGTTCGCGATATTGGCGCTTACGGGATGCTACCCGGGGCGCGCTCCGGGAGCGCTCCTAGGAATTTTTTTTTTTTTTTTTTTTTTTTAAATGGGAAATATTGAAGGGACAGGTAACCCGATGTGCCTTTGCTATACTTTGCTATACTTTGCTATACTCAAGTGGTTTTTACGAAAAAGAAACTTTTTAAAAAATATATATTGTGCTACATTGGGCTATATATATGTTACATCCCAAATGTAGCCCAAGTGTAGCCCAAATGTAGCCCAAATGTAGCCCAAAGATGGCCACCAGAGACAAAAAAATACTAATGTAGCCCAAATATCAGCCATATGTAGCCCAACTATAGCCCAAAGATAGAATGTACCAGAGTGTTCTCAAGAACAACTAGAGCGTTAACAGTCTTACTTATAAAGTGAGACTTATAGTTAGGACCATAGGTTTCACACCAGTTGTAGTTAGGAATTAGCATTTAAAAACCTATTAAATTCACTGAAAAAACCATAGGTTTCATACCAGTTATAGTTACCTGGAAATTTTACTGACATAAAACCATTGAAATTCCACGTTATAGTTAGTTGGACTCACTATAACTTGCGCGTGTAATGCACTGCTGATGACGTCATATAATACATCACTCATGACATGGTCAGTGACATCACTCTTGACATCACCGATGACTCCATCTAGTGAATGTGTGTCTTTCTAAAAATAAATATGTTTTATATAAGTATATGTAAAGGTCGATGGAAGAATAAATGTTTAAATAAGTGTGAGGCGCTGACGAAGGCTCATCCGCCGAAATGCATCCGCTGCCACTGACATCTGATGAATAAAGCGAGCTGTCTCCCTGAACCTGCCTCTGGCCTCTGATTTCTTGCGAAGGAAATTGTTTGCCATATATTCTGCGCCTGCCGGAAGACGCAGTACAGTTGGCCCTGCTACGTTAAGAGCCCAAGCTAATTCTGGCACCCTGCTGCTCGCAGCATCTACACAATTGAGGTATCGATACAGCGGAAGGCCACCAGGACCCTCAGGCGGACGTGGGCAGATGGAGATATTTGATCTCAACAGGACGAGTTGCCTCACATTTGGCAGTCCCTTCCCATTCACCTACCTGAGGCAAGCGGTTGTAGCAGTACAAGGTGGCAAAGAGGAACATCCGTGGACTTCAGTCGGATGGTTGGATTCTTTTACTACCCGCCGGCAACTTGCACAAATTGAAAGTTCTTACACTCCTCCCCCATACCACCAACCCAATTTTTGCCGCTACAGTGCATTCTGGGCAGTGCAGTTCCAAAGACTTAATGGGAACCGGCACAGGTGTGCCTACAGCAACGGGGGAGGAGTCTTGATTGCGAGCACTTATTGGACGGCAGGCGGGCTCCAGAAGTAAAAGACATTTGCAGTTGTGAGGCGCTGACGAAGGCTCATCCGCCGAAATTCATCCGCCGCCACTGACATCTGATGAATAAAGCGAGCTGTCTCCCTGAAACTGCCTTTGGCCTCTGATTTCTTGCGAAGGAAATTGTTTGCCATATAAATATATATATCATAATCATAGAAGATAAACACATATCATAAAAGCCATGTTAAAATCTTTAACCTTTGCAATCCAGCTTAACCTTGTCAACTAGGCACATATTATTTAATTCCAGTGTAAGACACCTTTTAACATACTTAATAACCGCCAACATCACCTCCTGTTCCGATAATAGCTGTAAATATAAACCGTTAAAGCAGGGCCTCATTATCCTTCTGACTTGTTGGATTTCAAGCAGGAGGTGTCATAAAAGTTAGCACAGGGAAAACTTGCTTGTGAAAACTAAGAGTTCATAGAAACGTTGCTTTTTGATCCTTCAATGTTCGCTCTTCCCATTATTGTGAAGTAGAATTCGCCAAGTGTTGGATTGTTCACCCACTAACAGTGAATGTGAGCTTGGTTTAGACTCTGGTGAAACCGGATAGTTTTACCTTACTGATGATATGCTTTTGCAAGAATAGTCCAGCTCAGTACGAGAGAAACCGCAAGTCAAAACATTTGGTGTATGTGCTTTGCTGAGGAGCCAATCGGGCAAAGTTACCATCTGTGGGACAAAAACTGAGCTCCTCTAAGTCAAAATCCCCCCTAAACAGCTAAACAGTAATGGCACAACAGTGCAGTGGAGCCTCGCTTGGACTGGGATTATACTGACCCGATTTGTTGATCACAATCCTATTGTAGTAGAATTGTATATTTTACTCAGAAAAAGCACTGTATGTGCAACAGGCTGTAGTCAAATATGCCCATCCTCCAATAATATGTATGCTGGAAATTGGCTGACCCTAAACCTTTCCTGGAAAAGGTAAACATAGAGAACACTGCCCTCGCATTGACCTGTTTAGAAGTGCACAAGGGACAGGGCAAGGTAGTTAGTGCCTTTGTAGACCTGTGAGATAAGATTAAAACAACTCTTAGCAAGCCTCTTAGGCCAATGGTGCAAAGTCCTCTGTGGTTTGATCACGCATGCTCACTTGTCAACTAATCACTACTTAGAGCCCTGTGGAGGAACCCTAGAGATCACAAATAGGTGGACCATATGGGGAGAAGCTACAAAAACGTGGTCTCTGGTAGAAGAAACAAGATGATCTTCCAGCAGTGGAGGATTCTATCTGACAAGACCCACACTAATGAAGTAATTCATTTTGGAAAACACTTGCAAGTATGCATGCTTTTGATCAGTTGATGGCCACCATCAGCTGTCACATAGAGAGAGGCTTGTGGGTGGATCACTTCATGAAAATATATTCAGAAACCCCTGTGAAAATTCTTTTTTTCATCAAACAACCCCATATTTTATTTAACATTTTTAATTTTACTATTGACGAAGAGAGCGCCAGTAGCAAATCACGGGGGCCTGAAGGAGTCCCCATTGATTTAATAAAATGTAACCCATCACTATGGGCTCTTCTGATGACAAATGTTTTTAGTGACATGACATCTGTCACCATATCAAGCACTTGAGTGGACTCCATCATAGTTCCTATTTTTGAAAAAGGTGCCGAGCTAAGCCCGATTGCTATTGCCCAATCTCTTAATTCGATATACCAGTCCAAAATATGTGCCTGTGTTATATATAGTAGGATTTCAGATTGGGTGCATGAAAACAAAATTCTGGATGGTTGCTAATATGTCTTTTGGGACAGTATTGGCACGGTGGAGCAATTCTTCAATCTAAATCTGATTTAATCGGAAAGTACATGGCGGCTAAATTGTCCAACCTTTACCTGGGATTCATGGATTTATCCATGGCCTTCGATTGTGTAAATCAAAACAAGCTTTGGTAGCATCTCCTTGGTATCGAATGGAAGGGAACCGTGTCCACATACTTACAACGCTTTATGCCAATACCTCCGCCAGGGTTCGTTATGGACAAAACGTGGAATTGTCAGACATCATCCAGACACATCGTGGAGTGCCGCAAGGCTGTGTGCTCATACCGTTACTATTTATTCTTTATATAAACAATCTGAGCACTAAGTTAGTAGCTAATACCCTAGCCATCCCAAAGGTAAATGGTATACCACTCCCTGCACTTCTGTATGCAGGTTATGGAGTTTTAATGGCCCGTACCCCAATAACTTAAAGAACTTTTGTGGAGTTAATGTCAAATTTGGCCCTCCTAGCGAACTTTGGCAAATCTTACATAATGACTTGTGGGACTAAAAGATGCACACATTTTAAAATAGCAGAACTTTCTGGTAAACACAAACATTTTCTGGGACCTGGGGGTAACATTTAGTAAAACAGGATCATGGGCAGCACACATCAAGCAAAGTAGGGCGAAATTAGCTAGATCTTCGGTTCACTCCTTATCCTATCACGGCCACTCAGGGGTTGGCCTCTGGCCCCAGTACTACAAATTTACACTGTGCAACGCTCCCCCTCAGCTTCTTATGGGGCTGGTGTCTGGGGTTTAACAATACAGAGGGAGGAAAATAACTTTTGTAAGAGACTGCTGGCCATACCAGGATCCTCTTCAAATCTCATTTGCCACAGTGAACTTGGGCTTTCCTACTTGAGCGACCTCATACGAACCAAACCACCTTTGTTATGGCTTTCTATCTGGTGGAATGAAGATGGTCCATTAACTAGGGCCTTAATTAGAGATTGCCTGAAATGCGACAAAGGTATGTCAATCTCATGGCTGGCATATGTGAAAGGTTCCCTCGATCAGATTGTTTTCCCACACGCTTTTTCCAACCACACTTAATG
This sequence comes from Lissotriton vulgaris, assembly GCF_964263255.1. Taxonomy (NCBI): domain Eukaryota; kingdom Metazoa; phylum Chordata; class Amphibia; order Caudata; family Salamandridae; genus Lissotriton; species Lissotriton vulgaris. Next base: position 1,186,018,463 of record NC_141687.1, read on the forward strand.
CGCATCCATTTGTACTGTTGAAGTGTCAATAATGCTATTAGCACAATTACATAACAAGAGGGTCGCGGAGGAGCCGCGGAAAGTAATAAATGAGAAATATCTCTCCTAGAACTATAACTATGAGGTTATACTAGTTAGTTACATACAGAAACCCAAGAGGATCTGGGAGCATTCCCTAATTTTTAGGTTTAGAGCGGACACAGTAAAATACCTACTCTGTCTCTCAACAGAATATCAGTCCAATCTAGATGCAATTGGAGGAAACGGGGCCACCCAGTCCATGATACACTTTGTTTCCTTTTGTGAATTTTACGCGTTATATACTAAAAGGTTTTTAGACTCACTAATGAGAGCAAGAAATATAAGATGTAGTTCCCAAGCCATTCTCGTATTACAAGTAAGTAAGTAAGTAAGTAAGTTTATTATGCATAGTTAATTAAAACCAGTGCAAAACGTATTACAATCGGTAACATAAGAAAAAAGTAAAATAATATATACATTAAAAAATCATTAAGATTTGTGCATTATTCTCGTTGTTAAAAAGCGTACACAGAAAAACCCAGTCTGATTAGCAAGGAGCAGTTGTCTTTAAGGCGGGGCAGCGTATTCCTGTGAGTCCTGTAGGCCGCCTACATGTTATCTATGACAATTTTTGCTCGATCATTGCAAGGAACTTAACGTATCTGCAATTCAGTTGCGTGTTCGAAGGGTTCAGGCAGGCGAGAACCGCTTGCCTTCTTGTGCAAGTTCCTAGCTGCTTGAGCTGGGCCTTTAAGAGCTGTTGACGGGCTGGCCGTAGCTCTTCGCAAAGGCAGGTCAGATGAAGTATATCGCCCTTGTCTGTTTTGCAAAAAGGACAGACTTCGTGGCCGTTTCTCCTGAGCCATGGTGGAAGATACTCTCCGCTGGGCAGAACCCCTAGTCTGTGTTTCAAGAACTTCAGTTTTATTGTCTTGGGATAACCCTGGCTGAAGTAGGGTTGTGGTATCAGCGTTTTATAAGAGTTTAATGACATCCAGGCATGGTTTCTTTTAGCGAATGTGGCCTTGTCCTCTAGTAAGGATAGTGTTTTAACGGTTTTCCAGACTAGTTTTTTGAATGAGTTGTGCCCGAGTTGCATGTCCCAAATCGCAGTTAGATTAGTGGCCACCAGAGCAGTCTTCAGGTAGGATCTTGCCTGAGATTTATCCCTGTTTTGGATGTCTTGCCATAGCAGCGAGCTTAGAGTGTTGGTGGGGGCCGAGCGGAGTTTGTGGCAGCAATTGATGTATGCTCCCTGTCTGGCAAGGGCTTGTTTTTGCAATCCAAATTCCAGCCTAAGTTGGGCCGGCGATGTGTAGGACGGAAGGGAAAACATTGTTCTGTAGGCTTTTGTCTGGATTGTGTCCAGGTTCTTGGAGTCTCTCCCACGCAGCGCCTCGCTGCCATAGCAGATAGAGGGGAGTAGCTTGGCCTGGATAACTCTCAGATAGGGGGTTAGAATTGGCCCCATCAGCTGATTGGCTATGTTTTTTAGTGTGACAGCGATGCACGCCCCTCTCCTTTTTGCTTCCTGCTTTTGTTGTGCAAAGGTGCCGTCTCTGTCGAAGAGAACTCCAAGGTATTTATAAACAAATGCCGACTCTATTTTTTGACCTCCTAATGCCCATGTCTTCTGAGACTTCTTCTTGGTGTTGATCGACATGGTGCGTGTCTTGCTCAGATTTATTTTAAGCTTGTTTTCCGTGGCATAGCTGTGCATTTGGATCAGAAGCTGCTGGAGGCCGATGTAGGTATGGCTAAGTAGCACAACGTCGTCTGCATACAGCAGGTTACTCAAAGTTTTCCCCCCCAGCCTCGGGGAGTCGGAGTTGCAAATGTTGAGTGTGTCTGATAGATCTGCCATAAACAGATTGAATAATATTGGGGCAAGCACGCACCCTTGCTTCAGGCCTTTGGTGGTATGAACTTTGGATGACAGGTGTGTGCCGCCTCCTAGCTTCACCTGCACCCAGGTGTCAGAGTGTAGGAGCTTCAGCATGCTTAGAATCGGCTGCGGTATTCCCCATTGTGTCAGTTTCCCCCAGAGTCTGCCTCTCTCGATGTTATCAAACGCTGCACTGAAGTCGATGTAGCACATGTGCAGCGGCAGTTTTTTTGTTTTTGCTGCATCGATCATTAGAGAGATGGCCAGAATATTGGTAGCTGTTCCAGTGTTTTTCCGGAAACCGGTCTGGTTCAATGGTATTATCTGATTTGTATCTGCCCATTGCGCAATTTCCTCTAAGAGAGTTCCCGCAAAGTATTTTGCCTCGTTATCGAGGAGGGCTACTAGTCGGTAGTTATTAGGGTCCGTTTTGTCGCCTTTTTTGAATATGGGGACAATCGTCGACCCTCTCCAAGATTCTGGGATTTTGTTTAAGAGTCTTACTTCCGCAAATAGTGGTTGCATATTGGTAGCCCATTCTGTGATTTTTTCCTTGAATAGGGCTGGCGGAATGCCGTTTGGACCCGGAGCGCCTTCCTTCCTGCCCTTGCGAATCTGTTTTTTTATGATTGCTATTTGCTGGTCGGCTGTTGTATCCAAGATGTTTTTGGGTGGGCTTTGCTCTCTCTTGGTCAAAGCCTTCAGTACGAACGTTGAGGAGTTAGGCTCTGTGTTGTTCGTTATTTGCGCTCCTGCGTATTCCGGCTGGTCATTAAAGTGGCTAGAGAGGTAAGTAATCCATGACTCTTCCAGAATATGTGAGCCTAGTTCTTTATGCTGTGGTCGTAGGATCATGTTTGCTGATTGCCAGAAGCGTGCGCTGTTGCTACTTTTGCTGTCATGTAGTAATTTTGCCCATGTCTCATTTTCAACATCTTTCTTTATGTTCCATTTAATGCTTTTGAGCTCAGTTCTTTGTTTCTTCAACAATGCCCGAAGCTGAGTGTTGTCAGGGGCTGATCTGAGCATTCGTAAGGTCGAATTTACTAGCCTTTTATGTTGCCTTAATTCCATTCTTGGTCCTTTTTTTGAGTTTGTTTTACTGCTCACATTGTGCAAGTTAGTTTTTGCCGGGGTCTTGGTTGCCAGTTCGTTTAGCAAAGATCTTGTATATTGCTCCCAGTGTGGGATATGCCCAGCCGCAATTGGTTTGTGTATATTGTATCGTTGGAGGGCAGTGTCGGCCAGAGTTGTTAGGTTAGATGGTGTGCATTTGATCCTTTTTCGGTTGATGGTGTAGATCGCCCCTAGCGTTTTGTCTGGCCTAATTGTAATAGGCAGCTTTATTGTCAGGTGGCATTCCTGGGGACGATGGTCACTTTCTCCCTTGTCCCCCATTCTAAATTCCAAGATGTAGGGGAAGAGTGCTAGACTGGCAAATGTATAGTCCAAGATGGAGCTGGCTGTTTGTGAGTAGAATGTTTCTATTGGAGGACAATCTGTCACGAATCTGCCATTTAGTGCCCGGAGATTTAAGTGTTCTAAGTCTTTGAGAAAGGGATTATGTTGGTGCTTTCTCCTGTTTTGCGGGGAGCTTTGTGATGGAATGGTGTAAATTTTATTCAGAGCCAGAACCTCTTCCTCTACTGATGAACCAAGGAGATTTTGGTTGAAGTCCCCTGACAGGAGAATGAGTGGCTTTTCCATCTGGGAGGTATACTCCGTGAGTTGATTGGAAATTGTGTTGGAGTCTTTACCCCTGTGTTTGGGGTGGACGTATGCATTGACAAGGCATATCTCTTCTTCTGTGTTACCGAGCTTCAGTTTTATTTTTACTGTTAAAGTTGAGGATGTGGACGAGTTCATGAGGACTGCCGACGATATTGTTGTGTTTGATATGTATGTAGCCAGGCCTCCTGACTGGTGGCCAAATCTATTGGTTCTAACTGCTGCTGTTGAAAAGCCAGTGAAGCCTGTGATGTGTTGGGTGGATGTGAGCCAGGTTTCCTGCAGCATTACTATATCAAATAGAGAGATGTACTTTTGGAAATCTGGGTCATCCATTTTTGAGGTTAGGCCGTTTATATTCCAAGAGCAGATGCCTATGGATGGTGCACTGCCCTTTATTCCATCTCTCATTTGTTGATGGCATCAGGCCTCCTCGGGGCGTATGAAGATCGTTCGAGAGAGAGTTTCTCTTGTTAGTGCTCGGTTTTGATGTAGCGCCCCCCCTGTGCTCGCTTCTCGTATTACAAGGTCTCCCAGCTGATTAAATATATACTGCTTTAATGTGCTTTCTTTGCACTGCTGTCTGATCCCGCAGAACCATTAATTGTATTTAAAAGATGTGAGATTGTGACTACTGGTAGGGACTACCATTAAAAAGGTAATTTTATAATACTTATATAAAGGGTGAATTGTTCTTAATGTTTTATCTTTTTAACCTCCATGGTTGTATCATGAAATTACTATGTATGAAACGTCCAGAATAACCAAAAGTAGCAACAGGTAACCCATTCATTGAGGCCAAAGTAGGCCTCTACCAGTGGAACAATACTGCCTGTGCTACAATACTCAAGCTAACTCTGATTAGCCACCAGGGTAGGGCATTGAGACACATGATTTTGTATTTTAAGTACCAAATTTTACAAATTTTTAACGCAAGATAATAATTGTATGTTTTAATGTGTACTTTTCTGGTTTCTATGTAAAACGGAATAAAGATATTTTGACGATTTACCGCAGTGAGACTTATTAGTTTTACCCTCAATCAATCAAATAATTTGTAAAGCGCACTACTTTCAAGGCGCTGAGTGTTGGGAGAGGGGGGGGCTGTTGCTACTGGTCAAACAGCCAAGTCTTGAGTCGTCTCCTGAAGGTTAGAAGGTCTTTGGTTTGTCATAGGTTGAGGGGGAGGGTGTTCCAGGTCTTGGCAGCGGGGTGGGAGACGGATCTGCCTCTGGCTGTGGTTATACAGAAGCGTGGGACCGTGGCCAGGGAAAGGTCTGCGGAGCGGAGATTTCTGTTGGGTACGTAGAAGGAGAGTCGACTGTTGAGATAGGCTGATCCGGTCTTGTGGAGTGCCTTGTGTGCATGGATCAGGAGCTTGAAGGAGATTCTTTTGTCGACGCAGAGCCAGTGCAGGTTCCTCAGGTGGGGGGTGATGTGGTTGCGGCGCGGGACATCGAGGATCAGGCGTGCAGAGGCATTCTGGATTCTTTGCAGTCTGTTGATGAGCTTGGTCGGGGCTCCGGCGTAGAGGGCGTTCACGTAGTCGTAGTCTGCTGCTAACTAGGGTCTGGGTGACTGTTTTCCTTGTGTCTGTCAGGATCCACCTGTAGATCTTGAGGAGCATACGGAGGGTGTTGAAGCAGGTGGAGGAGACAGCATTGACTTGTTTGGTCATGGTGAGTTTCGAGGATGATTCCCAGGTTGTGGGCGTGGTTGGTAGGTGCGGGGGTGTCCCCAGCGATGCCGGCCACCAGGAGTCGTCCCATGCTGAGGGGTTGGGCCCGATCATAAGGATCTCCATCTTGTCTGTGTTCAACTTAAGGCGACTATCCTCCATCCAGTCGGCGACTGCCTTCATTCCCTGATGGAAGTTGGATTTGGCGGTGAGGGGGTCCTTGGTGAGGGAGAGGATCAGTTGCGTGTTGTTGGCGTAGGAGATTATGTTGAGGTCGTGATGTTGGGCGATGCGTACGAGAGGCGCCATGTAGACGTTGAACAGCGTCGGGCTGAGGGAGGATCCTCTGGGTTCTGTCGGCGAGGAAGGAGGAGGTCCAGTCCAGGGCCTTGTCTCGTATCCTTGTGTTGGGGAGTTGTGTGCGTAGTGTGCGGTGGCAGATGGTATCGAAGGCGGCGGAGAGGTCCAGAAAGATGAGGGTCGCCGTCTCGCCGTTGTCCAGTAGGATCCTGATGTTGTCTGTGGCGGCAATGAGGGTGCTCTTGGTGCTGTAATTGCTGTGGAATCCTGACTGGGAGGGGTCCAGGATGCTGTTGTCTTCGAGGTAGCGGGTGAGCTGGATGTTGACTATCTTCTTGATGACCTTAGCTGGGAACGGAAGCAGGGAGATGGGCTGGAAGTTTTTGAGTTTGCTTGGGTCCGCCTTGGGTTTCTTCAGTAGGGCTTTGATCTTGGCGTGCTTCCAGCTCTCAGGGAAGGTCGCAGTCTCGATGTTGCGCAGGTGGGGTACGATGGAGCTGCCGGCTTTGTTGAAGATGTGGTGTGGAAGAGGGTCAGACGGCAAGCCGGAGTGGATTGTGCCCATGGTTTTGATTGTGTCTTCGATGCTCACGTTGGCCCAGGATGTCAGAGGGTCGTGGTCGGTGGGGTGTGGTGGGTCCGGCGTATTGGATCCTGCTAGGGTCATCCGAGGGTTGAAGCTATTGTGGATGACAGCGATCTTGCGGTGGAAGAAGGTGGCGAGGGAGTCCCACAGGGCTAGCAACGGCGGGATGTCGTTGGCGTTGGAGCTGGAGTTTGAGAGTTTCTTCACGCGTTGAAGAACTCCTTGCTGTTGTGTGCGTTGTTGTTGAGGCGGTCTTTAAAGGAGGTCCTCTTGGCGGTCCTGATGAGGTGGTGGTGGTTGCGGATGGCGTCTTTGTGGGCTGCGCAGCTGCCCGGCGACTTCTTGCTGTGCCATATGTTCTCCAACTTCTGGCAGGTGCGCTTTGACGCTAGGAGTTCCGGGGTGAACCAGTTGGCTCTCTTGCTGGTGTCTTTGAGGGTTTGCTTTTTCAGCTGGGCTAGGGTGTTGGCGCAGTCGTCCATCCATCACCTAAGGGAGCGCCCACCATCGTTGGGGTTGGAGGGGTTGGTCAGTGGGTTGAGTGCGAGGTTTGTCTGTAGTTGTGTGTGACCCAGCAGACCTGTCCCCGGGGTCACCAGAAGAAACAAAGGACTGGTGGAATGTATTACCTCCGTCCCCCTCTCTCTCTCATCCCCAACCGGAGAATTGGGCATGGAACACGGAACAGGATAATAACGATGAAAAAGAACAAGGTGCCTTTAACTGGGCGTTCTTCTGTGACGAGGCGCCGCCCCCTGAGAGTGTCACCAGACAGCCACTGGATATAACGGAGGAAACACACCTCCAGGTGTGCAACGTCACCAACGCGAAGAAGAGAGCAGCGGAGACACAGCAGGAGCGAGAACGAGCAGAACACCTTTCGAGAGTAGCGAGGAGCCGTCCAGAGGAGAAGAGCCAGCACAGGCGGAAACAGATCCAAGAGGCCAACAACCCCGTTTATCCCCGAGCCAAACTCAAGGGAGAGCGTGGCTATCTCAGGTACGTGAGCGTATCTCGGGTTAGTGGGGAGGCGGGGACGCCCATAGAACACCACGTGGAGCACTTTGCTTCTGGTCATTCGCAGAACCCCTCCCGTATCCCTCACACCCCTTCCCTGCGTTCCAACACCTCACGCCCTCACGGAATCGCTGTGAAAGCGCACAATGTCACGAGTGCAACCGGTGTCTCCTCACTCCCGGCCCCTTTTTGGATTGCCTATTAGATAGCAGCTTCATTGACCCCTTCCTTTATTTGTGTCATGCTTTTGGGGCTGCCGTTAACACACTGGACTGAAGAGAAGATTGAGACCTGGCCTTTTCAGCTGCTTGGAAGACCTGGGTACCTACCGTCATCACGGACCCGCAATCTTCGTAGCTGAGAGACTGACTAGCAGACACAAACGTGCTATAAAGAAAATAAAACCCTACCTACCCAGAGCCAGTTTACGTCCTGTTCCTTCCACACAGCCACATTGTGCTTCGTGATTTTGCCCCAGCAGCGATGGGGTGTCTGTATAGTGCGGTGATGTGCGACGGGTTTCTGGAAGGTGAAGTGGATGCAGTGGTGGTTGCTCCAGGTTGGTTTGGAGATGTGGCTGAAGGAGTTGTGGGGGCTTGAGGAGAAGATGGCGTTGAGCGTGTGTCCGGCGATGTGGGTCGGCGTCGTGACGAGCTGTTCCAGTCCGAGGTGGGCGAGGTTGCCTATCCGGGTGGAGGAGTTGCTGTTGTTTTTGTTCTCCAGATGGAAGTTCAGGTCTCCGAGGAGGATGTAGTCGGTGCAGGTCAGTGCGTGGGTGCTGATGAAGTCGGTGATGGCGTCGCAGAATTGTGGTCAGGGTCCGGGTGGTCTGTAGATGAGGGTGCCTCTTAGGGTGGTCTTGGGGTCCGTGTGGATCTGGAAGTGCATGTGTTTGGCGGCGCTGAGAGTGTCGTTGGTGTTTGTAGAGTCCCTGATGGTCTTCTTGTGGACGATGGCAATTCCTCCTCCGACTCCGTTGGTGCGGTCTCTGCGGGTGATCTTGTATTGGTCGGGGATGGATATGGTGATGTCTGGAGAGAAGGCTTCGTTCATCCAGGTCTCAGTCAGGAAGGTGACATCTGGTGATGCGGTGTCGAGTAGGTCCCAGAGCTCCACTGCGTTTTTGCGTGCGGAGCAGGTGTTGATCAGGATGCATCGGAGCTGGCTGTGTTCGGTCGTGGCGGATGTCTCGGTGTCTTTGATGGAGGAGAAGCTGCAATTCCAGCAGGCGAAGGGACCGTGGGTGCGCTTCGGGGCGGCCCTGCAGCAGGTGAGGGTCCGTCCTGGGTTGAGAGTATTGAGGGTGCTGGCGTCGTATCGGCTGCGGTCTTCATGGCTGGTGCAGGGGCCAGGGGTTCTAGCGCTGAGCGTGGTCCAGGCGCGGACAGGCGCTGACAAGCTTGCCTTAGGTCCACCTTCGGCACAGCTGCCATTTGAGGGGAGGTGGGAGGTAGGAGCAGCTGGGAGGCGGGAGGCAGGTGGCTGGGGGCAGCAAATGGGCATGGGGGGGTGGGCTGCAGGGGAAGCAGCGGCAGGAGCGGGAGTGGCGAGGGGGCGAGCAGGGACAACAGGGGGCACGGGGTGGAGAAGGCAAAACGGGCAGCGGGCACAGAAGAAGCAAAAAGGGCACACAAGGGCAACAGAAGGTAAAGGTAGTTGGAGCTGCAACAGGAGAAGCGACCTACCTGGCAAGGTCAAGGGTCGATCTCGTCACCGCGCAGCCGCAAGGGGGGCCAGCAGGGAAAACAGGGGGCATGGGGTGGTGAAGGCAAAACGGGCAGCGGGACTCATAAGAAGCAAAAAGAGCACACAAGGGCAACAGAAGGCAAAGGCAGGTGGAGCTGCAGCGGGGGGAGCGACCTACCTGGACAGGCCAAGCGTCACTCTCCTCACTGCGCAGCAGCTGCCATTTGAGGGGAGGTGGAGGGAGGAGCAGCTGGGAGGTGGGTGGCAGGGTGCACCGAATGGGCACGGAGGGGGGTGGGCTCCAGGGGATGAAGTGGTGGGGGGCAAGGACAACAGGGGGCACGGGGTGGAGAAAGCAAAATGGACAGTGGGGCACAGAAGAAGCAAAAAGGGCACATAAGGGCAACAGAAGGAAAAGGCAGGTGGAGCTGCAGCGGGGGTAGCAACCTACCTGGTTGTTGCAAGAATAGTCCTGCTCAGTATGAGAGAAACCACAAGTTGAGTCATTTGGTGTGTGTGCTTTGCTGAGGATCCAATAGGACAAGGCTACCATGTGTGGGACTATGACTCAACTCCTCTAAGTCAGAATCCACCATAACAGTAATGGCACAGCAGTGGCATGGATCCTCGCTTGGGCCGGGATAACAAGCCCCTAGGCGGGTGCATAGATCTCCTTACTCAGGTACTGGAGTGCATATTCTTCCATTGCCCTTAGTGCACAGCATGTTCATGGGGCACCTGGTGCTGAATCATTTGTTGAAGACCTGTTTCTGGGTCAGGGTTTTGTCAGTAACAGAGCAGTTACCTCACTGCAATCTACCAAAAGTCATCTGAGACAAGCTTTTGTCCCCATCCATGGGTGCCCGTGCCCACCTGGGGTCCCTCTGCCACCAGGCCACTGGGAGGGACAGGGTGCGGGTTCCTGGGGTGCTGTCTCTATCACTGGTAGTGCAGCACAGATGCCTACCCCTCCCCGCCTTGCACCACTCGATGCAGGGGTGGGGGCACTATCCTTCACAGGTCAGTAGAGTGACCAGATGGCTGGAGCAGGCACCAGCGGAGAAGCCTGGAGGCAAGCAACTGGTTGGTGGCTTGAGAAGAGTCTCCTGAGTGCTGGCCTTGGCTGCTGCCCAGATATTCCAGTCACTAGGTGGGGCCAAGCCTTCTGATTGCCTGGCTGAACGATGAAATGACCAGCCGGTGACTGCCTGACCAGATGACTGGTCGGTGGCTGGCCAATCAGATTTACAGGAGGGCCTGCAAGAGCAGCTAACTCTGACTTGTGACTTCCCCCAGGATCAAAAAGCCCCCATTTTGTGTGGGCCTCATAGTCAAGGAAAAATGGTTTTCCAGGCAAGCCTAAGGGGGGAGGAGGTTAGTTTGGAGCTTAACCCTCCTTACCTCCACAGGTTCAGGCACCAGGAAGGTGGAAGGCACCAACTCAGGGCATATTTAGCTGAGGGACTGGGTATGTCCCTACCCAAGGCATGGAGGCTGCAGAATGGGGAGAACTATTGTGCTCTTTCAAGGTCTAGAGCGGAGACCGGACCCAACATGAAGGCCCAGGCCGAAACAGGGGTAGGGTGGCATCAGAACAGAGAAGGAGTTTGGTTCTCCTGTGGGCTGAACAGCTCTACCGTACTCTCTTTTGAGAGGCTGGCAAAGCTGTTATTAATGCCTGGGAGGGACACTTTTCCTACCAGTACCAGGGGGCATCAGACTGGGTGGCATTTAGGGCGCAGTCAGGTGTAACAGCTCCCATAATCCCAAGTGAGAGGTGGGCACAGCCATGGCTTTTCCAGGGCTCCAGGCACCGGCCAGGGCCATCATCCCTACCCAGGGCGGTGTCAGACAGGGGAGGAGCCTAGGTGTCCTGTGTGATGAACAGCTCCTGTGATCTCCTGTGAGAGGCGGGTGAAGCCATGACTTTCACCTGGGAAGACATGACTTCAAGCACTCGGCAGGGCCATCATCCCTACCTGGGCCAGGGTGACATCATTTCGGGGAGGGGTCTGGAGCTCCTGCAGTCTAAACAGCTTCCATAAATCACCCTTTGGGGGCCTGGTCCCCGAAAGCCAGTGGTGCTAACCAGCAGGAAGAACCTCCTACCCTGCTCAGGGCAAGGTGGAACCCCACACACAAGGGTTTACCAGGTTTCAAGATGTCCACCAGTTTGCCTGTCAACTTTGTATGGTCGAAAATGTCACCAGGATGTTTCATTCTCACTAGACAAGTATGGGTGTGCCAACTCAGTGAACTAAGTCACCAGTCCAGCCTTCCTAATGTGAAATAGGCTGGGACCTAATTATTACACCTGAAATAAAGATGCAATGTGCAAAGAAGAGAATAAAAAGCACTCTAATATTATTACAGAATATATAAATGCATTCACATTACAAACAGGAAACAAATAGTGGTACACAAACCACAATGCACAATAAATGTGTACTGCAACTCCATGCAGTAATGAAACCAAGACTTGGAACTAGGATGCTGTTCAAAATGCAAATACTTGGACATTTGAACAATATTCCTTTAGCTTTTGATAGTTCTATCTGGAACCATACCTGCATTGACCCTGTTGCAGTCTATTTTCTCCTGACCAGAAACAAGCTTCAAGGCTCTGCTGGAACTGAACTGGCCTGCCCTCCTGATACACCATCTAACCATGAACCAGAAGGCGGCCTTATCTTTCTTGCTACAATAACTCACTTTCTAAAACTCTGAACACTGTCCCTTTGTCCTGGAGGCTATTGACACATTGCATTACTGGTTGCCTCTTAGTTTTTGGTTTCGGGTTCTTTTTTGGTTATCGTGATCAATGGGATCATTTATTGGTAGAATTTATGAACTCAATATAACGCACCGCACTTTTAGTGGGAGGATTGCGATCTTCCACTTTGCAATGCTGCGCTCGCAATTGGCTGGTTTATGTTTGTGAACAAAGCATGAACCTTTGAGCAGGGCTGGGCTTGCCCCTAAGGATATTTGGCAGTGTCAGTAAGCTGCTCTGCCAAGTCAATGTGTGGGAATTTGTGGAAAAGCCTGGCTGGTGTTGTGAGTATCTTTACAGACAGACTAGGAGGCAGCAGCAGGCACCTCTCTGCTGGTGATGGTAGGTTGCATTGGGCACTCAGCACAGATGGGTGCTGCCTCGCATCATCTGCAAGGAGCTGAACCCTGTCATGCCTCCTGTGCTGCGGCAGGGGCTGCAGCACTCATTGTTAAATAAATCAACTGCCTCCGACACGCCCCTTATGTTACACGCATGCCTTCCCCAAGCTCCCCAACCTTGAACTTGAACCTAGTGATGCAGGTACTGAACACGTCAAAGATGCTCGTTGGCAAATCCCACCTTAACTGCGGCTGCTTCTTGCTGGATGTGCTTGGGAGGAGCTTGTAAGCAAGAGGGCTGCAATCACTTGCTTCGGCAGTGCAACTCTGCAGTGGTGCAATGGACGGCCTGCTGATTGAGGGAAGAAGGCCGCTCTTGCAGCAGGAGACAAGGTTTAATAAGAGAGAACAGTCCTTTGCTGCAGCACACATTTACCAGGTCAAGTCTAACGCCATTTCTAGGCTAGCTGTATTTTTTTTGACAGAGAGCACGTGCAGCAGTTCTGAATACTTATCTTATTAGCTTCTTATCAATCCTAAAGTCGGTATTGTTTTATTAAAGAAACACCCTGTGCCACTATTATATTTTATTGTTCACTATTGCTCTCTCTCTCTGGCACACAATTGCCACGTAAAACATCATATTATGGACACTGCACCCAAAAAAGCAGCTGACCACTCTCTTATAATAAGCAACTATATAAGCAACTTATAGCTAAAGGTCTGAAGATCATTGCCAGCGTAGCAACTCCTAATAACCAGGCAAAAGCCTTCCTTTTGTGAGACGCCCGAAGTGTCAATGTGGGTCTGAACTGGACAGCTAAATGGACTCAAACTCCAACTCGCCTATCCCGTCACCTGCCTAGTATCCCACATCCAAGGGTAAAGCATGTCTGCTGTACCTGCCAGTCAGTCAGTCAAATACACTTTATTCGATTTATAAAAATCATAAAAGGCATAAAAACATTTTTGTGTACATGTATAAAGTTATTTGATACATTTGAAACATTTTCATTTTCAGTATATGATACAATAGATCAGAAGATTAAAAACACATAAATAAATAACATGATAAAAATACCTGCCCTCCCAGCCCACTCCCAGTTCATACAAGAAAGAGCCAAGACCTTCAGGATGAACTTTCCCTTTCGATGGATAGGGGGTCAATCTCATCCAAGGCCTTCCTACAATTGGCAGTCCCCACGTGCATGCTAAGATGCAAGCAAACATATATGAATAGCTACCCCCTGTTCGCCAATGTGTTGGTTGCGTCGTGGTTGTCTCTTTCGTGTGTTTCTAACTAGTAACCAGACATTCGATCCAGATGCTAGAGAAACAGAGACCGGTAGCCCCTTGAGTGTAGCCGGACTGCCTCAAGGTATCACCAGCCCTGGAGGGAGAGGCCAAAAGAACGTGGAAGGGGATGCGAGGAGCTGTGAGCAGTACATGGGGCTTCAAGGTCACTTCAGTCCACTCTTACTTATCAACTGTGTATGTAAACCAATATGTACAGATCGTCTTAACCTAGAAATTCGCTCCCAAATGATACCCCACTGAACAAGATTATTATGCTTTTGAGTGACATATTGACAGCTCTCCTTTTTGCAAAATGTTTAATGAGCAAAATCTCGCCTAGGTTTGTTTTGAAATAGAAAGATATTCTCTACCCAGTGACAAAATGGAGTTTATTTTAAGATGAAAAGAGTTCCCAAAAGCAATGCAGGAAGGGCAGCCTGAGCAAAACATAAACCTTAATAAACTAACGAAATATTAGAAGATATGTATTTCCCCGTGCAGCGTAAGAGACAGAATAACTTACTGTGTCTGAAGTAAAGTCTACGGAAAAGAGAACAAACAACTCTGAATTACTGGCACGCCCCTGCGGAGCCATTACTCGCTCCCAGTGTGTTTCCCGTTTCAAATTCTTGTAGATCTCCGCAGCACTAAAGAGAGAAAGTGAATTTAAAGAGGCAGGGCTGCTCAACATGTGTTCCGCTCTTAATAGGTTTGGAGATGAAGGTCCCGGGGGTCTCGGGGGAGACCCCGTCACAGCTTGTCCCTAATCCGCTCAGATCTCTTGTGTTCCACAGCTGTTGCGGTTCCAGATAAACTATGCGTTCAATTATCCTTGGCCTAGAGCAAGTGGCCTGCTCGCAAGACCCTCTGCTCCATAGTTCCGAAGACTTCAATGGCTCTGGGCCCGACTGAAAGGGCCAGAAGAGGAGGTCTCTGTCATGAAGGCGGGAACATTCCCCACTGACGGGGTCAGACACCACAAGTCTCCTCGCTCAACAAAGTTTGAAGCTGCCATCATCACAGTCCGTTCAAAGGTCCAAAAATGCAAGCAAGACACCCAACTATTTTTCCAGTGCTCGGCCTCCCGGGTTGATAAAGTAATTACATGTGAAAGGGGGATTAGTGGAAGCTGTTGGCACCAAATGTTTTCCAAACTCGTTCCGAAACGCTGATGGCAGCCTCCGGGGTCAAGTACAGCTGCTGCGAGGCTACGCTGGCGGCCCAGACTCTCGGGGGCCCGGGGTTGTTATGAAAATGTAATGTTTCACATGTAACTCCACTCCAGGGACGAGATGACAGACTAGGCCAGCCTTGCTTCATAGGAAAGGTCCTGTAATTAGAACATCAGAATCTTTTGTTTCACACAGGCCTTTTCTGAGCTGGCAGAAATAGTAGCAAGCTCTAATAAATGATTGGAAGCTGTTGAAAGACACGCTCTTCATGGTATGGGCGAGAATCAGTTTGCATGCGGTAAATTGCCTAAAAACATTCTGGGCCATATTATCAAGAACGGCGATAACATTATCGTCGCTTTAGAGGCAAGAAACTGCAGCTAAAGCGGCGATAATGGGCTTGATAATATGCCCTTGTGAATTCCCATAGAAGCCCATGTTCTGGTGTGAACCTGGGCTTCTATGGGAATTCACAAGGGCATATTATCAAGCCCCTTATCGCCGCTTTAGCAGCAGTTTACTGCCGCTAAAGCAGAGAGTCTTTTAACGCTGTTCTCGATAATATGGCCCGCTCTGATTTTGGCAGGAGAGAGAGAGATGTTCTTAGAAAAGCGATCGAAGTCTTATTCTACGATTTTAAATGCTTTTATGGAGAACACATGCATCTGCACCTTCTTCCTCCCTAAGCTATTCTTCCCTCTACTCGCTGTCTTTAACTAAGGTAGTCCTCGTCCATATCATCCTATACCGTACCACGGGCCTCATTTATGAGGCTGTGCGTCACTTTTACGCCACCCGTGCATCACTTTTTGTGACGCACGAGCAGCGTAAACAATGGGCCTTGTTGCACCATATTTACAAAGTGAGGCATCTAGGTGGATGCGTCACTTTGTAAACCCCTGCGCCACATTATACCTGCGCCAGATTTAATGTATGCAGGGGGGGGCGTTCCGGCCCAAGAAAGGGTCGTAGAAGTGACGCAGTGAAATCTATAAGATTTCACTGCGCCACTTCTAGCACACAAATGTGTCAATATCTTACGCCTGCCTCACAGCTGGCGTAAGACTGACGCAGGCCCTTTCACATGGGGCTTGCCCCATGTGCAAGGACACATTGCTGGAGTTGTGTCACTTTTGTGACACACTCAATGAATGCATCACTTTTGCGCCATACAGATACGTCAGAAATACTGACGTATCTGTAACTCCTTGTGACATGATGCGTCATACAGTAAATATGACGCATCAATTGTGTCGCAAGGAGGGCGCACTGAGAAAGTATGCATTGCTGCTTTCAGGCAGCGATGCGTCACTTCTCATAAATAAGGGCCCCCATTTTTAGTTTTCCAGCTGGACAGGAAGAGGAGCACAGACTGTAGGATGGCATTCCTTCAACGAGGAAGGCAATGCTCTGCTTGCTGTATAGCAGGCCGCTGCCATCCCGGGGACGTTTACAATCAATCAATCAATCAAGAACATTTATATAGCGCACTACTCACCCGGAGGGTCTCAAGGCGCTTGGGCGGGGGGGTCCGCTACTGCTCGAACAGCCAGGTCTTGAGCTGCTTCCTGAAGGTGAGGTGGTCTTGGGTCAGGCGGAGGTGGGTCGGGAGGGAGTTCCAAGTCTTGGTGGCCAGGTAGGAGAAGGACCTTCCTCCTGTGGTGGCTCTTCGGATGCGGGGACGGCGGCGAGGGCGTGGCTTGTCGATCGGAGCTGACGAGTGGGAGTGTAGAAGTTGAGGCGGCTGTTGAGGTATCTTGGGCCTTGGTTGTGTAGGGCTTTGTGTGCGTGGGTGAGGAGGCGGAAGGTGATTCTCTTGTTGACCGGGAGCCAGTGCAGGTCTCTCAGGTGTCCGGAGATGTGGCTGTGTCGGGGGATGTCGAGGATGAGTCTTGCTGAAGCGTTCTGGATCCGCTGGAGTCTCTTCTAGAGCTTGGCGGTGGTTCCGGCGTAGAGGGCGTTGCCGTAGTCCAGTCGGCTGGTGACGAGGGCCTGGGTGACCGTCTTTCTGGTCTCGGTGGGGATCCAGCGGAAGATCTTACGTAGCATGCGCAGGATGTTGAAGAATGACGAGGAGACGGCGTTGACTTGTCTGGTCATGGAGAGGGAGGAGTCCAAGATGAAGCCCAGGTTGCGTGCGTGGTCTGTTGGTTTGGGTGCGCTGCCCAGGGCGAGGGGCCACCAGGAGTCGTCCCAGGCGGAGGGTGAGGAGCCCAGGATGAGAACTTCCGTCTTGTCTGAGTTCAGTTTCGGGCGGCTGTCCATCATCCACTCAGCTACCTCTTTCATCCCTTCGTGTAGGTTAGCACTGGCGGTGGCGGGGTCGTTGGTGAGGGAGAGGATCAGCTGGGTGTCGTCGGCGTAGGAGATGATGTTGAGGTTGTGTTGGCGTGCGATGGCCGCAAGGGGGCTCATGTAGACATTGAAGAGGGTGGGACTGAGCGGGGAGCCCTGAGGAACGCCGCAGATGACTTTGGTGGCTTCTGATCTGAACGGTGGTAGGCGGACTCTCTGTGTTCTTCCGGCGAGGAAGGAGATGATCCATTCTAGTGCCTTCTCCTGGATTCCGACGTTGCTGAGACGCTGCACTAGGGTGCGGTGTCAGACAGTGTCGAACACCGCGGAGAGGTCCAGGAGGGTGAGGGCCGCTGTTTCTCCGTTGTCGAGCAGGGCTTGGATGTCGTCAGTGGCTGCGATGAGAGCGGTCTCGGTGCTGTGGTTGGCCCGAAAGCCAGACTGCGAGAGGTCGAGGGATCCGTTCGTCTCGAGGAAGGGGGCCAGCTGCTTGTTGACAGTCTTCTCGATGACTTTGGCCAAAAACAGGAGCAGCGAGATGGGGTGGTAGTTTTTGAGTTCGGTGGGGTCCGCTGATGGTTTCTTCAGTAGAGCGCTGAGTTCGGCGTGCTTCCAGCTCTCCGGGAAGGAGGCGGTGTCAAAGGAGGTGTTGATGATGTCTCGCAGATGGGGTGCGATGACAGCGTTGGCTTTGTTGAAGACGTGGTGAGGGCAGGGGTCGGTTGGGGATCCGGAGTGGATGGAGTTCATCGTACGGATGGTGTCTTCGGTGGTGATCGGGGTCCAGGCGTGGATGGAGGTGGTGGGGGGCGTCAGTGCGGTCATGGGGTGCGTCGGTTGTCTGCTGAAGCTGTTGTGTATGTCTGCGATATTGTTGTGGAAGTAGGAGGCGAGGGAGTTGCAGAGGTCTTGCGATGGGGTGATGTTGTTGTTTCCGGCGCTGGGGTTGGAGAGCTCTTTGACGATGGTGAAGAGTTCCTTGCTGTTGTGTGCGTTGTTGTCCAGTCGTACCTTGAAAGCAGTTTTCTTGGTGGTGTGGATCAGTTGGTGGTGTTTTCGGGTGCCGAGCTTAAGAGCGGTCATGTTGTCTGGTGTCGGGTCTCTGCGCCATGCTTTCTCGAGGGCTCGGCAGTTCTTCTTGGAGCTCTTGAGTTCGTCGGTGAACCAGGATGCTCTCTTGTTGCACACTTTACGCTGTACAAATACCATCATCATCATCAAGAAAACTTTATTTCGGTTGTTTTGACCAAATAGAATACATTACATTAAAAGAGAGAATTTAAAAAAAGGAATATGTCGATCTGAGCGTGGGCCAGAAATACTCACAAAAGTGCATGTGCATCACATTAATATTCCGTAAAAACAATCTATAATGACACATGCCCAAACCCAGTGACCTGGGATTGGCCTACGGAAACAAGGCTAAATAAAGTGCGTATGCAATACATGTGCAATACAATAGCGATAGCATGGAGAGAAAAGCACAAAGCAGTCCACATAGGCGGGAGATCGAGCCCCATGGCCCTCCATTGTGATTGCTTGCAAAAAGTGCCTGTGCCTTACAACATCATTTCATGAATGCAAACTGCATAGACATGCGCCTTTATCCAGAAACCAAGGCTCAAATTGCTGGCGTCAGGGCCATCAGTCCCTAGTCAGACAAAAAAGTTTGCACAGATATTAAATATTCTTGAAACCCAATATACAGCACAATATAATTAGAAAATACCGCTTCATAAAAAAACGGCTTGATAAGGGACACTTCCCATCAACATGAGGTATTTCTTTTCCAGGGAGATCCAAAGAGCTTTTTAGTAGAATTGGTCCCGCTCAACCTTGCAGCCCGCTTTCTGCCTGCTGTATTTTGGTCCCGGGGGACCACAACGTCAAGCCTGCCTGCCTGCTTTCGCGGCGCTTGGCCGCCAACGTCACCACCAAGCGCCAAGAGTCGCTTCAAAGGCGGCCAAGGGCGGGCCTGTCTGCGCCCGTCAGCGCCTGGAGGAGCCAGGCCAAGGCTAACCCCCTATCATTCTTCGTTGGACCCTAGCTGAGCCTTGCAGCACTAAAGGAACTTTGTTTGTCCACCTTTTTGGTATGGACACCGAGACAATACTCATATTGGGAGTCATTCTGTAGTGATCAATAGCTATCCACGCCTGAGGAGTGCTAAGTTCGCATGCCATAGGCACCTGATTACTTTATACTGTTCAGCTTGTACTTGTTTACATACCTGCTTTATTGTTACTTCTTCTGTTTGATCTTTGGCATTTTGCAATAAGTCTCATTGGGGAAAAGGAAAGCTGCAGACTGCTTGAGAGGGGGCACCCTGGGAAAGGGCAAGAAGGCCAAAAAGTAGTCCAAATTGCTTCTGTGGATCCCGATCGCTCCACTAATGTCGAGTGCCCCCCCCCCCCCCCCCCACACTCCTCCTAGCGGAGCTTTATCAATCCCAGATATGATCAAAAGATCCCTACCAAAAGGGCCCATAGCATCACCACAATTGGGTATTTCGACTGTCGATCCTAAGATGACACGTCCCAATATAGCCGATAAAAGCCAAGCAGATAATGGAATTGAATGCACTAATAGATTTCTCCCACTAGTGGAACTGAATGAGAAACCATGTGCCCATAAGGATACTGAAGAAATAGGTGGTGTTTGCAAAAGTGCCACTTTTATCTGCCCGTGTAAGATTTTGTGTTCTGACCAATCCATAGGCGAGCTTGAGTTATTGACAGCACAGATTAGAACCCTTTCAGATGAAGTGAGTATGCTCAAGGTATGATTGACGAGCTCTCTACCTCACTGAAGCTTTATACAAGTCATACAGACACAAATAGCAATATACAGTCTAAGAACCCTCACTCCAATCCCGGAGTTCAGACTAAGGTCGGCACAGGTACAACAAGTAAGGATTGTGACACCATAGGGTAATACACTCTACGGGAGAAGAGAACGCACTCTGGCCCGTCAAATTCACAGTCATTTGATTTGATTTGATTTGATTTGGTTTTTGTATAGCGCTCTATCACTCCGAGGAGTATCTTGGCGCTGGATGTGAATTGTGTAAGCCTGAAAAAGAAACGGAGGGGCAGAAGGTGAAGTAGCCCCTAGAGATTATTCAGGAAATTTAGACCAGGGTTTTGCAGAAGGTGGCTGTTTGGTTGTATATCCAGGTTTTAATGGCTTTCCACCAACAGTCATCCACCAACAATACACCTGTTGCACATAGAGGCCACAGCTCACACTACATGGGAGCCACATGGGAACAATGCATTATTCCTCTACCAGGCCAAACTTTCGGAGCTCTTGCAACCAATAGATTTGTCAGCCATGAGAGACCCATGTCCGGTCAGTAAAAATTGAATTTATTTTTGACCAACGTCCCTAAAATGACCTCCAGTTCAACTAGAGAAGACAAACAATCACTAATTAATAAATGTATGCAATGGCTAAAGCACGTACATAAGTGCCGAGCCATAATTAGAGAAGATATATCTTCTGCCATAAGGTTCACACCCTTGGGTCATAACACTGACTATCTTTGCCTAACACTCCCATCTGCGGATATGGCAGAGAACCTAGTGACATTTGACTTGAGGACATCACATATGACCTCAACAAATATTAGGATGAAGTTCAATCCCCCTGTGAGAAGTTGGCCTGGCATATGCTGTCCACTATTCTAGTGGGCACCTTGCACCAGTGCAAACGACCCTTATTGATGGTAGATTTAAAGACAACCTATATAGAAAGATATCCTAGTGGTAGCTGTGGAGAGCCGCCTTCAGGCTAAGTCTTGAAGGACTGTAAAGCAGCTTGTTTTACCAGTCTATAATCTCATGAATGACCAAATGAAAGGAGAACCACACCAGGTATATGTATAAAATATATGTATTTATTCTAAACACATCCCTCTAGTCTCTTTATGAGGCTAGAGGCAAAAGTACATTCAGTAAACTTATTTAGCACACAGTAAATTAGCACAGTATACGTTGAGCCCTCGGGGCGTACCAAACCATATACTAAGAAAGTGGTATAAGAACCACGACTGACATAGATACAATGCCTAGAGCCTTTAGAACAGCTGGGGCCATCAGGAACCACCCAAGGTAGTGACACAGGGGACCCACAGGGGATGCTTGCAGTGTCTAAACAGAGCCGTGAATCACCATTAATGGGGAAAGTCGCGGTTGGAAAATTACAGATTAAGGACACTTAGAAGAGGACTAGGAGCAAACCCCTTTAGAACTAGGAGGTTCTGGAGTCAACACCCATGGGAGCACCAGAGTGCTCGAGTTACCTCACCCAGGGAAGCCGGGTGCATAGGTGTCTTTTCGTGTCGGGTTTCGTCGCCCATTTCAATGGCGAGCTGCTGAAAAGTGCTGCAGGTGACCAAGTGGAAAGTGTCCAGGTGGATCCAAGGGTGGATCAGAGATCTGAAGAAATTGAAAGCAGAGGGGACAGAGTCTGGGTCACTAGCCAGTGATCAGGAAGGCGATGAGAACATGCCAACCGATGCCGGGTGATTTCAGGTGAAGAAGTGAATCTTGACTCTTCAGCCACGAGGACCAGGAGGCGTAGACAACAACCAGGAGATGGATTAGAGCTGTCCCACAAAGGATGTTGAGTGTTGATGTGTCGGTTTCCGGACTGGACCCAACAAGCCTTGGAAACAGCAACCCAAGCAGGAACCAAAGATTGGCTTCAGTGCAGACCAGCAAGGTCTGAGGGACTCACCCTTTGGAGGGGAGTTAGGGCACATCTTGAGCAACCAGGAAAGCTCAAGAAACTGAAGAGTTACTTTCGTGGGGACCTACCAGTTGACGGGCCAGGGATCGCAAAGGAGCCTCGAGTGGAAATGCTAGAAGCGGACCCACGGAAAACTCGTGTAGGTGCAAATTGTGATCGGGCTTGGACTACAAGTAACCCAATGCACAACTTCGGGAAAACTTGGGAAGTTGATGCACTTGCAAATGTGCACAGTGTCCAGGAGTTCCGGTCCCACATCACTCGTGAGGGCAGTGGGTCTCAGCTTTGCTGGGATCTTGTGTCGGCCTCTGAGAAGTCTGGAAGTCTGTGTCCTGAGTCACAAGTCCATTCGGATCCGGCGGGTGCCTTGGAAATGCTGACCGGCAAGATGCTTCTTTGGTGCCTATTTGAACAGGGGAGTCACTCCTTGACCCCAAGGGAGATTCTTCCATCTTCTAGTCAAAATAGAAAGTCGAAGTTCCAGGATATATGTTGAAGAGTTTCGTCCATGTATAATCTTAAGTCCTAAGGACTGGGTTCCTATACTTATACTAAGATAGGGGGTTGGACATACTCTGTGGGACCCACCTATGGGAGGATCTAGGGAGGGGGTGACTACAGCCCTTTCCCTTTGTCCAGTTTCCCGCCAGAGCAGAGGCTGAGCGCCCCTGCAACCGGTTTGAACTGGGATAGGCACAGGGTCACCAAGTGTGCCCCCAGCACTGTCTGAAAAGCGTTCTCTGAATGCACCCACCTAGCCTCAATACACTAAAGCCGGTGTGGGAGGTGGTTACACCTCCCTGTGACAGGAAACCTATTGTCCAGGCCTCCCCTGCCGGAGTTTTGTCCAGCAGCAGGTCAGACCCGTGTCTGTGGCTGCAGCATCCATTTTGTGATGCTGGGGCTCTTGTCCTCCCCAAACGCAGGGACATTAAACTAACCTTGACCAGTTGAGTCTTCATGTTCTAAGTGTAAATACCTGGAGAGTCCATCTGCATTGGCATGGTTACTTCCAGGTCTGTGTTCCACTGTATAGTCCATCCCCTGTAGGGAAATGGACCACCTCAAAAGTTTCGGGTTTTTACCCTTCATCTGTTTTAGCCATAAGAGTGGCTTATGGTCAGTCTGAACAGTGAAGTGAGTGCCAAACAAGTTTGGCCTCAGCTTCTTCAGGGCCCAAACCACAGCAAAGGCCTCACTCTCAATAGCTGACCAACGTTTCTCTCTAGGGGTCAGCCTTCTGCTAATAAAAGCTACTGGCTGGTCCTGACCTTCATCATTCAATTGTGATAGCAGAGCCCCTACCCCCAACTCAGAAGCATCTGTTTGGACAATGAATTCTCTGGAATACTTTGGACTTTGCAGAATTGGTGCAGTGCACATGGCCTGCTTCAGGTCATCAAATCCCTTTTGACATCTAACTGTCCACTGAACTTTCTTTTGCATTCTTTTAGAAGTTAAGTCATTCAGGGGTGTCACAATGAAACCATACCCCTTGAAAAATTTTCTGTAGTACCCAGTCAGCCCCAAGAAAGCTCTGACCTGAGTCTGAGCAGTTAGAGCAACCCAGTCCATTATGGTCTTGATTTTGCTCTGGTTGAACCTGGCCTCCACCTACAAAATGGCCAGGTACACAACCTGACTCTACCCTATCTGGCACTCAGTAGCCTTGATAGTTAGGCCTGCCTGCTGCAGGGTCTCCAGAACATTTCTCAGGTGTTCATCAAAAGGGAGGGAAGAGGAATTGAGGTCCATTCAGTTCCCCTGGGTAGATCATGAAATAATCAATTGTGGGAATGGACACTGGTATCTACAATAACCATTGGTTATTCTTTGACAACCCTCATAGACGCTGATTAATTCGGATGTAAACTGTGCGGTATATCTTTTAGTCCGCCCCTTGTCAAGCGTCAAGGCATAGTCATTGGGTTGTCAAATATCGTGCTATATGCCTGCCTCACCCGAGGCAAGCTCAAGTTAGTGTAGAAGTGTCCAGAGATTGGGGGACAGGTCTCAAGAGGTAGTGGGTAGAAAAAACGTTTAAAAAACGGTGACTCCCCAGAAATAAGATTTATTCAAGAAAAAAGGTGAGTACCGTTGGTTAAAAAACTTTGGTTATATTAAGTAATCGAGACATTGACAACCCAATGACTATGCCTTGACGCTTGACAAGGGGCGGACGAAAAGATATACCGCACAGTTTACATCCGAATCAATCAGCGTCTATGAGGGTTGTCAAAGAATAACCAATGGTTATTGTAGATACCAGTGTCCATTCCCACAATTGATTATTTCATTTCTCAGGTGTGCCAGATGATCCTTCAGGTGGGGCTAAGGACATCAATATCATCTAGATATACTGCACAGTAGTCTTCCAGGCCTGTTAGGACTTTGTTAACCAATCTTTGAATAGTGGCAGGTGCAATCTTCAGACCAAAGAGCATTACCACAAATTGATAGTACCCACTAGGGGTTGAAAATGCTGACTTAGGCTTTGCATCATCAGCTAATCTGATCTGCCAGTAGCCAGCTGTAAGATCAAAGGTGCTCAGAAACTTGGCTGAGGCCAAAGTATCTGTAAGCTCATCAGCTCTTGGGATTGGGTGGGCATCAGTCCTAGTGACTGTGTTGAGACCTCTGTAGTCAACATCTCATCTCACCTCATCTCTCTCTTACCGCCCTGGGTGTGAGGCTTTGGTACCAAGACCACTGGACTAGCCCAAGGGTTATCTGAGGGTTCAATAACTCTAAATTCCAACATGTTCTTGACTTCTGTCCTGATATAGTCCCTGACATGATCAGGTTGCCTGTAAATCTTATTTTTAACAGGCAGACTGTACCCTGTGTCCACTTCATGAGTGCAACAGGTGGTCTGACTTGGAGTCAGGGAGAGCATATGTCTAAACTGACTGAACACTTGTCTGCAATCAGTTTGCTGCTGAGCAGTGAGGCTGCCTGCCAAGGCTACACCATTCACTGACCCATCATCAGGGTTGTGTGAGAGCAGGTCAGGGAGAGGGTCACTCTCCTCCTCCTGTCCCTCATCAGTAGCCATGAGCAAGCCCATGTCTGCCCTGTCAACATATGATTTCAGTCTGTTGAAATGAAGCACCCTATGGGGATCCTGGGAGTTCCTAGGTCCACCAAATAGGTACCCTCTCCCTTCTGTTCAACAATAGTTTGGGGCCCACTCCACTGGTCTTGGAGAGCTGCTGGGGCCACAGGCTCCATCACCCACACTTTCTGGTAAACAGTCAGTACAGCCTTTTGGTCATGCCAGGCTTTCTGTAATTCCTGGCTAGCCTCAAGGTTTTTAGTTGCCTTTTTTCATATACTCTGCCAACCTGGAGCGGAGACCAAGTACATAGTCCACTATGTCCTGTTTAGGGGGTTTGAGAGGTAACTCCCATCCCTCCTTCACCAGACATAATGGGCCTCTTACAGAATGCCCAAACAGAAGATCAAAAGGGCTGAAGCCAACCCCCTTCTGAGGAACGTCCCTGTATGCAAATTAAAGGCAGGGTAGCAGGATGTCCCATCTCCGCCTAAGCTTTTCTGGGAGACCCTTGATCATACCCTTTAAGGTGTTGTTGAATCTTTCAACTAAACCATTGCATTGTGGGTGATAGGGTCGGGTGAATTTGTAATTCACTCCACACTCCTTCCACATTGCAGTCAAGTAGCAAGACATAAAGTTTGCACCTCTGTCAGATACTACTTCCTTAAGGAAATCCACTCTTGGGAACAGTCCCAGGAGGGCTCTTGCCACAACAGGTGCTGTAATGGTCCTAAGGGGAATTGCCTCTGGGTACCTAGTAGCATGGTCCACAATCCACTAGGATAAACCTGTACCCAGATGCAGTCTGAGGATCCATTGGTCCAACAATGTCAATCCCCACTCTCTCATAGGGAACCCCCACCACAGTGAGTGGTAACAGGGGAGCCTTTGTGGTGCCACCTGCCTTACCACTGGCCTGACAGGTGACACAAGAGCGACAAAACTCCTTTGTGTCTTCAGACATGTGGAACCAATGAAAGTGAGGGACAATTCTGTCCCAAGTCTTGTTTTGGCCCAGGTGTCATACTAAAGGAATATCATGGGCTAGTGTCAATAGGAAGCCCCTGACCTTCAAAGGTATAACCAACCTCCTGGCTGCACCAGGCTTGGGGTCTCTACTCTTTGAGTGCAGGCGTCCATCATCCCAATAAATCTTATGGGTGCCACTAGCATTCCCAGTAGCCTAAGCAGCAGCTTCCTGTCTGAGGGGTTCAAGAGAAGGGCAGCTCAGCTGCTCCTGACTCAGATCTGCCCTGGAAGGGCCCCCTGTCCCCAAGAACTCAACCTGATCAGGCTCAAGCTTTTTTGGCACAGTTCTTTCTTCAGGCTCACAATCAAATGCCTCAAGGGACTGAGCATTACTCCAAGTCAGGGGGAAAGGCACTGCCTTAACCCTACTGCTCCTTTTCTTGGAAGGCACCTGGTCCAATTATTTCAGAATACAATGCCTGTTCAGTGTTAGACTTTTTGACCTGTGACCTAGTCACAGCAAACACATGTGCGAAGATCCCTAACATTTCTGCATGGGTCCTTAACTTCACTTCAGACCAGGCTGAAGTCTCTATATCATTGCCAAGCAAGCATTCAACAGGGAGGTCTGCACTCACCACAACTTTCTTAAGGCCAGTTACCCCTCCCCAGGAGAAATTAACAACTGCCAGGGCATGGTTGGTCCTGACATTGGTAGCATTGGTCACTTGGTAAAGTTCACCAAGTATGAGCTGTCCAGGGTCCACAAGGTCTTGTGTCACCATAGTGACACTTGTCCCAGGGTCCCTGCAGGCCAAAGCCCCTTTTCCATTTAGCAAAGGCTGTTGTCTGTGCTTGCCCAAGTTACTGGGACTCACAAAGGAGGACATATCTATGCCTTCATCAGAGATCCGGACAGCCTGAGTTGGTACTCTGACTAGGCCAGAGTCCATCTCAGTACCCAGAGTTAACCCTAATATACCGTTCTGCTGAGTATCCCTACTTGGAGCTGAACTAGGGCGAACAGTTGCCTTAGGGGCAATGGTGGCTGGAGTTGCATCTTTCTTAGTGAAATCACTAGTCCAATGGCTATTCTGTTGACAGATTTTACACCATGGTTTCTTTTGGCCTTTCTTTTTGGAAGATTGAGAATCCCCACCATTAGAAGATTTTTGGGGGCCTTCTGATCTTTACCCTTCTCCCCACCCTTATTAGGATCTTGCTTCTTCTGGTCACCACCTTGGTTCTGTACCTTCTGCTTCACCCTGGTTTTCACCCATTTGTCTGCCTTCTTTCCCAAATCTTGGAGAGAGGTCAGATCAGAGTCTACTAGGTGCTGATGCAACAGCTGATTCTGACAGTTATTAAGAATCTGCTCCCTCATGATCAAGTATACAATCCTGTATAATCACACACTTTACTGCCCAGTAACCACCCCTCCAGAGCCTTAGTAGCACAATCTACAAAGTGAACCCAGTCCTGAGTCTGTGCCTTTTGGGTATCTCTGAACTGTATTCTATACTGCTCAGTGGTTAGGTCGAACCCATCTATGAGAGCACTCTTCAGGACTTTGTAATTATCAGCATCCTCTTCTCTGACAGTGAGGAGTTTGTTTCTACCTTTGTCTGCAAAGAAGAGCCAGAAGATGGCTGCCCAGTGCTCCTGGGATACATTCTGTACTTTGCAGGCCCTCTCCAGTGCAGGTATACATTTGTGGATGTCATCCCCACTCTTGTAGGGAGGGACAATCTTGCTCAAGTTTTTATGGTCATAAGACCTATCCCTACCTCTAGGGACATTGTTGCCACCATCCCATCTTTTTTATTGCTCTTTCAAGCTCTAGGGACTCCCTTTCTAAGGCTACTCTTTGTTTCCTTATCTCCAGTTGGGCTTCTTCACACCTCAGCTGGCTCTCTCTCTCTCTTATCCTGGGAGGTATCCCGCCTATGAAAAGAGACAGAAGACCCTATTGATGTGCCAGAATGGTTAGACTCCACTGAATGAGATCTTGGCCTTCTAGGCACACCCCCAACTCTTCCTGGGGGGACAAGGACAGGGCCATGCTGGCCTTTTTCGTCTCCAGTTGGAGCTGGTTCTCCCAGGTCTAGGTCACTGTCACCTGCCTGGTCAACATCAGAGTCTGAGCTCTATGGATTTGAACCACTGGCCTCTTCCCCTTCTGCTGCTCCCACCCCACTGCCTACCCTTTCAGGCTCTAAAGCTTTTCTCTGGTCATCAAGCATTAACACCTCTCTGAGGTGTTGGGTGATTGCATTTTTTGCTCTCTTCAATTGCCTCATAGTACTCAGAGCCCTTAACTCCTGAAAAGTAAATGTGTCATACTTGGATGTCTGTAACCTAATGATATATGGCAGGTATCCACTGATTCCTGGCCTTGAAGACATAACTAGTGAGGTGTGGTGTATGCACTACCTACTCTAGTTGTATACCTACTGGACTCTCATGAGTTGTAGAAAGGGTTGCTTAAGCCCTTGACACACAACTCTAAGTTTTGTAGAACTTACTGTATTTAAGCTTGTATTTTATGTACCTATGCTACCTTTAGTGGTTTTCAAATGATCAATCACTTGAGATTATCTGGTAAAACAATGGCAAGCTGAAATCCCACATGCTGCACACCAATGTGAGAAGTTAGCCTGGCATATGCTGTCCACTATTCTAGTGGGCACCTTGCACCAAGTCCAAACGACCCTTATTCATGGTAGGTTTGAAGACAGCCTACATAGAAAGCTATCCTAGTGGTAGCTGTGGAGAGCAGCCTTCAGGCTAAGTCTTGAAGGAATGTAAAGCAGCTTGTTTCACTAGTCTATAATCTCATGAAAGACTAAATAAAAGGAGAACCACACCAGGTATATATATATATATAAAATATATGTATTTATTCTAAACACATTCCTCTAGTATCTTTATGAGGCTAGAGGCAAAAGTGCATTCAGTAAACTCATTTAGCACACAGTAAATTAG
This sequence comes from Lissotriton vulgaris, assembly GCF_964263255.1. Lineage (NCBI taxonomy): Eukaryota > Metazoa > Chordata > Amphibia > Caudata > Salamandridae > Lissotriton > Lissotriton vulgaris. The sequence goes on from NC_141687.1 coordinate 1,186,047,005, forward strand.
CATAGTGTACGTTGAACCCAAGGGGCGTACCAAACTATATACTAAGAAAGTGGTATAAGAACCATGACTGACATAGATAAAAGGCCTAAAGCCTTTAGAACCGCTGGGGACACCAGGAACTACCCAAGGTAGTAACACAGGGGACCCATGGGGGATGCGTGCAGTGTCTAAACATAGTCGCGAATCGCAATTGACTTCTATGGGGAAAGTCGCAGTTGGAAAATTACAGATTAAGAACACTTAGAAGAGGACTTGGAGCAAACCCCTTTAGAACTTGGAGGTTTTAGAGTCAACACCCATGGGAGCACCGGAGTACTCGAGTTACCTCACCCAGGGAAGTCGAGTGCATAGGTGTCTTTTCGTGTCGGGTTTCGTCATCGATTTCAATGGGGAACGGCTGAAAAGTGCTGCAGGCGACCAAGTGGAAAGTGTCTGGGTGGATCCAAGGGTGGATTTGAGATCTGAAGAACCTGAAAGCAGAGGGGACAGAGTCTGGGTCCCTAGCCAGGGACCAGGAAGGCGATGAGAAGATGCCAACCGATGTTGGTTGATTTCAGGTGAAGAAGGTGAAGCTTGACTCTTCAGCCACGAGGACCAGGAGGCGTCGATGACAACCAGGAGCTGGATTCGAGCTGTCTCACAAAGGAAGATGAGTGTTGCGATGTCGGTTTCTAGATTGGACCCAACAAGCCTTGGCAACAGCAACCCACGCAGGAAGCAAAGAAACAGAAGAGTTATCTTCGTGGGGACCCACCAGTTGACGGACCAGGGATCGCAAAGGAGCCTCAAGCGGAAATGTTAGAAGCGGGCCAACTGAACACTCGTGGAATGTAGGCTCACAATCTTTGGTGCAAATGGTGCTCGGGCATGGACTACAAGTAGTCCAATGCACAACTTCGGGAAAGCTCAGGAAGTTGATGCACTTGCAAATGTGCACGGTGTCCAGGAGTCCCACGTCACTCGTGAGGGCAGCGGGTCTCAGCTTTGCTGGGATCTCGTGTCAGCCTCTGAGAAGTCTGGAAGTCCGTGTCTTGAGTCGCAAATCCATTGGGATCTGGCGGGAGACTTGGAAATGCAGATCGGCAAGATGCTTCTTTGGTGCCTGTTTGAACAGGGGAGTCTCTCCTCGACCCCAAGGGAGATTCTTCCGTCTTCTTGTCGAAATAGAATGTCGAAGTTCCAGGATATATGTTGCAGAGTTTCGTACAGATGTAATCTGAAGTCCTAAGGACTGGGTTTCTATATTTATACTAAGATAGGGGGTTGGACATACTCTGGGGACCCACCCATGGGAGGATCTAGAGAAGGGTTGGCTACACCCCTTTCCCTTTGTCCAGGTTCGTGTCAGGACAGGGGCTGAGTGCCCCTGCAACCAGTTTGAACTGGAACCAGTTTGAACTGGAATATGCACAGAAACACCAAGTGTGCCCCCAGCACTGCCTGAAAAGTGTTCTCTGAATGCACCCACCACGCGTTCTCTGAATGCACCCACCAAGCCCCAATACACTAAAGACTGTCTGGGAGGTGGTTACACCTCCCTGTGACAGGAAATCTATTGTCCAGGCCTCCCCTGCTGGAGTTTTGTCCAGCAGCAGAAGGTCAGGCCCGTGTCTGTTGCTGCAGGATCCATTTTGTGATGCTGGGGCTCTTTTAAACTGTTACCGGTTAGGTAAGTATGTGCATGTCTTCTCCCTCTGGAAGGGTAGAATTCTACCCCCGCCACCAGAACTGGAGGTGGGGGGTAGGATTCCAAAGTGTTTGACACCAAACACAACATGTTGCCATGCAGCCCTTCCAAAGTAAGCTTTAACCGCAAGGTTATATTGCACTTAAGAAAATCCCCCCTTCCTGTAGATCACTTGTGTTGCGTCTCAGTCTGAAGCTGTAGTGTCTTTGGACACCTCTTGGATGGCCGCCGCCTGTTTGTGCACCATCGTGATTGGGTCCAGCTTATGAGCTGCTCTAGACCCCCGCCTGCAGCGTACGCGCTGCCATCCCTCCCCAGAGGAGCGGGGGAGTCTCTCTTGTGATGAGCTACTCAGGTCAGCGCCGCCTGTTGAGTCATCAGCCATTTCGATTCCCAGCAGGGCACAAGTGTCCCTCAGAGATCGAAGTTGGTGCAGAACTCCGTTCCATCTGAACAAGAGCCGAAAGGGGTGGCCCCAAGAGTAGGGAATCCCCTTGTCGTGAAGAAATGAAGTGGCAATTTTAAAGGCTCTTCTTTTCTGTAATGTGATCTCCGATAAGTCCTGGAACAATTCCACTTGGTGCCCCTGATAGCGGAGTGGCTGTTTTTGGCGCGCTGCCTTCATTATACGTTCCTTCAGCGGGAAGTCGGGGAGAAATGCTAGGATGTCCGGGGGAGGCGCCGGAGCTTTGCGTGCGAGACCCACCCTGTGTGCCCTGTCGATGCGGATGGTGAAGTCCTTGCCTTCTCCCAAAATGTCCCTGAAGAGGTCCTGCAAATAGAGGGTGATATCGACCCTTCTGCTTTAGATGGCACTCCCCGGACCCTTATGTTGTTTCTGCGGGAGCGGTTTTTAAGGTCTTCCGCGTGTGACTGTAAGTCCAGCTGCTGTTCCTGCAGGCGCAACACTTCCTGCTGCAGATGTTCCATTTCTTCACTTCGCGACTGCTCCGCTTCCTCAACAGTAGCCACTCTCTCCCCCAGGCTTTCCACTTCTCGACGAAGCTCCCTGTGTTCGCCCTTCATGTACTGTTTAAGTGTCTGAAAGTCTTCCAGAAGGGAGTTGAAGAGGGACTCCAGAAAGGCTTTAGTAATCGGTGCACCCTCGTTGCCACCACCTGCAGTGTCTTTGGTTAGCGCAGCACCCGCCGGGCTTTTCTCTCCCTTGATGGCCCCCTTTGCCAGCATTTCTGGAATGGTGCGTCCCCCTCGCCGCTGGTTTCCTGACATGGCTAGGACGTTAAGGCGAGCCCGGGTCCCCTGCCGTAGGTTAAGTCCCCTGGGGTCGTGAGCCCCCGCACCACCCGCGGGTCTCTCTGTTCTGTGCCGCCTGCTAGCAGGGGATGCTATCTCAAGCAGGTGTGGTGTCAGCTACCTTCAGGTTTACGCTCTGACCGCCCCCAAAGCGTCAAGAGGGGCTAGTGACCGTGCCCCCCGTATCAATGCCTTCAGGCCGGGTACTTCAGCAGCATTCCAAGGGCCCTCTCACCCACCGTCGGCCTCCGGGCCACCCTCACTATCGCCGAGGCCTCGGGTGATCCGTCACCTCGTACTCACTCCGCCGAGGGCCTCCAACTCCCTCCACAGCGGGGCTCAGCCCCCCAGTGGATTTGCCAGCCAGCTCAACCTCCAGGAAAGTGGGGCAGTGGGGCCGCCGCCTCTGGGCAAATTGCAGCCAGGCTCCGCTAGGCCTGGGCTGGGCCTTGAGGAAGCGATGGGGGACACAGAGACGGCCGGGCATATTACACACTACTGCACCCCTCCTCCTGAGGAACTATTAGTGGTGTGCCGCTCTGTTAAATCAGGGTCCCCGTGGGATCCGGTGTCGCCAAAACGCTTGGCAGACAGTCTGGAAGTCTTGGAGCCTTACATAAGGCACATCCTCGACGTATCTTTCGGATCAGGGAAACTGCCGGACGGATGGAAACAGGCGGTGGTGCTCCCGCTCCGGAAGAAACCCCACTTAGGCTTCGAGGTATTAGAAAATCTGAGGCCCATCTCCCTCCTGCCTTTTCTGTCAAAAGTGGCGGAAAAGGTGGTCAATACCCATATCATGAAGCACGTGGAGGAAAGGGGACTGCTCCATGCGACGCAGTTTGGCTTCAGGCCGCGACATTCCACCGAGTCCGCCCTCCTCATGGCGACGGAACATCTGAGAGAGGGTGTGGATGCAGGCCAAACTATGGCTTTGATCTTGTTGGACCTCAGCGCGGCGTTCGACACTGTAGCACATAACATCTTGCTACAGTGTCTGAACAGAGGTGGCATCTCTGGCACCGCGCTGAGATGGATCCAAGACTTCCTCAATGGGAGAAGTTTCCAAGTCAGGCAGGGAGACTGCTACTCAAGGGGGGTGCCTTTGGGCCAAGGCGTGCCGCAGGGCTCGTCATTGAGCCCAACCCTCTTTAATATGTATGTCGCGCCTGTTGCATCGATCGTGGAGAGCCATGGCCTCCAACTGGTCTCCTACGCCGATGACACGCAGCTGGTGATCTCCCTGTCGCAGGCGCCCTGTCTTGCTGCCGATGGCTTCCGTTCGTGCATGAAAGATCTAGCCGAATGGATGGCCAACAATTGCTTGAAGCTGAACGGCAGTAAGACAGAGGTGCTGGTGGTGGGGAGAGCCCAGTCTGCCTGGTCGCCGGCATGGTGGCCCTCCTGCCTTGGACCTACCCCAACCCCGTGCCTAGAGGCGCGCAATTTGGGGGTGTGGTTTGACGTAGGGCTCACATTTGGCCCACAGATAAATCGGGTGGTGGGAGTCTGCTTCGGGATTCTGAAGAAGCTGAGAAAGGTCCTGGACCTACTCCCGCTTGAAGCACGTCAAACCCTGGTCCATGCCCTGGTGACAGCTAGGTTGGACTATGGGAACCTGCTGTACCTGGGGGCCCCAGAAAAAAGCATGGCCCGGCTGCAAGTGCTGCAGAATGCGGCAGCACATCTGATTCTCAGACTGCCTAAAAGGGCGCCTTCCAAGGCGGCCCTCCAGCAGCTACACTGGCTCCCGGTGAGGAGAAGAGTGGAGTATAAAGCCCTCTGCACCTGTCACCGCATTTTGAATGGCAGGGCACCCGCCCCTCTGACGAATTTGATCAAAGCGTACATACCAACACGCGCGCTTAGATCTACAGGGGGTGGCCTACTGAGGACTCCAAGAATCAAGAAGGCCCGAATGGGAGGCAGGTCTTTCAGATACTTGGCGGCATCCAACTGGAACAAACTGCCAACGGACCTGCGTCTGGAACCAGATGAGGCTAGATTCCGGGCAAAATTAAAAACTTACCTTTACAGCAAATAATGGCCCGCGTACATCTTGTGTTCCCTTCTTCTGCCCATTCCCACTTTCAGCGCGTGGACACGCCGGTGTGCGTAATCGCAGCGCTCAATAAATGTCCCAATAATAATAATAATAATAATAATAATAGGCGCCAACACACAGCGCGCTCCGGGAGTCACCAACCCCTCGAGGAAAGGCCGCAGAGCCTGGGCGTCGATTTTCGCGCCGTCCGCCTACCGCTGGATCGTCTCAGACTCCCCGTGCTGCGTGCCTCACCGCTTCCCACGTCTTCTTCCAGCCCTCTTGCACCACCGGGGCCTCCAGGCAGCTGCTTAGTGGTCCGAAGCACACCGGTCATGTCCCTCGGCTGTGCACCCCCCGGGGGAAGGCCCCGAAGCCTGGGCCTCAATTTTCACGCTCCCGCCGGTGGCCACCCTGTCGAGCGGGAGCGCTCACCCCCACCACTCACCTCCTTCTGCTGTGCCGGCAACTCGACCCCGTCGCCGACCCCTCAGTGTCCCGACCTCTCTGCTTCAGCCCGTCTGGGCCCACGCACCCTGGGGAGACAGGCAATCACCCTCGGTATGCACGGCACTCGGTTAGTGTCAGCACCGCTGGGCCTTGCACGCTGTTGAGAATGCGCCGTAGCGGGCCGCCGCCGAAGGTCTCTCTGGGGGTGCCGCTGCAGCCCCCGGGTGTATGACTGCCAGATCGATGTGTGGGGGAGGATTAAGGCTGTTTATGGGTCGAAAGCCAGGGTCAGGACCGGGAGCCTCACAGACTCGCGTCTGCCACGGTCGCCATCTTGGCCACACCCCGCCTCTTGATTTTTAGAGAAGATTATGGTTAACCCCGGAGTTAATACATTTTGAAAATGCGCTCAAAGATGTTAAAGATGCAGATACATCACACAAGATTACTAGGCTACAAAAGACAAAATGTTCCCTTGTGAATATGGGCATGTCTCATTTATGGGAAGATCCAGGTGGTAACACATTTCCCTCAAAAAAGTTTTCAAAGAGGTCTATTGGTCTATGGTTAAAGAAAATAACATGCGATCCAAATACTGACCATTACCTTTTTTGAGCATAAGTCGGAGCCCATGTTTGAAAATGTGGGGGATTTTATCACTAGACCTGGTGATAGGAAACTTTTCAATCAATTTCGAGTATGTATCTTACCAATAAAAACTTTTATTGAAATGGAAATGGAAAAAGATTCTGGATAGTAATTGTATATTCTGCCTGGACCAGGACGAAATGGTACCACACATACTACTTGTATGTCCAGTTTCCAAATCGCCACGAAGTAAGTGGCTAAAACCAATTTGTCTCAACAAGGGCACCAGGTCATGTGCAACTGCTCTAGGAATACTGAAGACCAGTGCTAAAGAGCCTATTGTGATAGCCCTAGCGAAATTACTGAGCTGGATGTGGAGAATACGGTCCAATCTTTTAAAAGCAACTGCTGCTATAGATTAATTTTAATTCACTGTTGCTGCTACTGCTGGTGGGCTACCCCTAAGTACGAGGTATGAATAAAGTGCATAAAGTTAAACTATTCCTGGTGTTGGTATAATATCGTATGAAGATATGATTTTTATAATGATTGTGAGAAGTTAGCCTGGCATATGATGTTCACTATTCTAGTGGGCACCTTGCACCAGTCTAATCTACCCTTATTGATGGTGGTTGTAAAGTCAACCTTATGGACAAGCTATCCTAGTGGTAGCATGGACCAGCAGTCATAGGCTTAGACCTCAGAGAGCATGTGAAGCAAGCTGTTTTACCAATTATAATCCCTTGAATACCAAATGAAAGGACACCAC